>NC_066626.1:80700695-81441945 GCF_025201925.1 Gopherus flavomarginatus
CAGACGTGACTCTCAGCCAGCCAGTAAAACAGAGGTTTATTCGATGACAGGAACAGGGTCTAAAACAGAGATTGTAGGTACCGTGAACCAGACCCCTCGGCCGAGTCCATTCTGAGGGGCAGTGAACCAGACCCCCATATCTGCACTTCACTCCTCGTCCCCAGCCTGCTCCAGACTCCAAAACCTCCACCAGCCCCTCCTCTCTGCTCAGCCCCTCCCCCCCCCCCCCCGCCAGGAGGTCACCTGATCTCTTTGTCTCCAACACCTTCAGTTGGCACCTTTGCAGAGGGGGGGCCCAGGCCATCAGTTGCTAGGAGACAGAGTGCCAGGCATTTAGGTGCACTGGCCCTTTGCTCTGCAGTAATCACACACCCTTATCCCACCACCTAGATACTTAAGAACTGCCATGGGGACACTGAGGCACCAACATCGTATTCAGATAAAACATTAAGAACATTCCCAGTTCGCCACACTCATATTAAACAAAATCTTAACACAACTAAATTTAAACACCCAAGGTCTCCTCTGGGCCAAAGAAGCTTGTGTCACTCACAGAAGTTTCCTCCAGCATTTTCAGCCAAGCCTGGTTTCGATTTCTTTTTAATGAAGGAAATTCACTGGTCATTCATTTCCTAGGTCAGGGATGCCAAGGTGTCTTGAATATACCAGCCCAGATCTTTGATGTGCACCTCAAGATTGCTCCCCACCCCCGACCTACTGTTCACCTCATCCTCCTGGTACTTTCCTTTCTTTGAAGCTTTCACAACCCTCAATTAGCATTGGCTCAGACCTCTTCCTTAGTGGAATCCCCTTCCTTAGAGGTTTTTAGAGCCCGGCTTGACAAAGCCCTGGCTGGGATGATTTAGTTGGGGTTGGTCCTGCTTTGAGCAGGGGGTTGGACTAGATCCCTCCTGAGGTCTCTTTTAACCCAAGTGGCATTTTGCTCATTAAGTTCCCCCTTTCGACAGCTGGTGTCAGAAAGTAAAAGGGAGACAAGTGTCCCCATAGCACTGATAGAATCCAGGGACTGCGATAATCTGACCCTGATGTCGCCCACTGCCCTGGAGCCCACTAGCCTTCCCTTGGGGCCCAGCTGGTGGACAGCTGTCCGTACAGCCCGAAGATGCTCTGCCGAGGCCACTGCCCGGCCTGCTGACCTGTCCTGTCTCCATTTCCTTGTGCATCCCTGTGAAGTGGGAATTCCTGGTAATGTTTTTCTGACGCTGGTGTGTGCCTCAGTTTCCCTCTCTACTTTGCAAGGCTACCCAGGATTACATTGCTCTCAGGGCAGACTAAGTGACATGGCAGGGGCAGGGGGGAGTGTTCACCTCCCAGCCTGGGTGGAAGGAATAAAGTCAATAAGGGACTGGTTGAGACCGACCCAGATCAACAACTGATCCAGTGAGACCATGCAAGTGCCAGGGATTCCGGAATTCACACTAGACTGAGCACAGACACCAACTCGAGCCCAAAGAACCGAGCCAGAGAATGAGGGATGGGGGTTGGGGTTTCGGGAAGACCCTGAGTCTGACGGAGGAAGTCCGAGGGAGACAGAGCCTGGAAGTGGAGTCACTGCAGCGTGGCTGGCGAATTACGCTGGGCTGAGCAGAACGGATCATGCTTTAACCTTCCTCTCTTGGGGTGACCTCAGCGCTTCCCAAGCTGCGTTCCAGCTGACTCAGAAATCCTCTGTCTTCAGGCTGCTGCTCGGATATTGCTGCTGGGCTGCATTAGTCGCTGAGGAGTGGACTGATCGCTGAGTCTGGCTCAGCTGGTTTCGCAGGGCAGAGCTCACGGGGTGACGCAGGGGGGCTGGAGGCCAGGAGCTCAGGCAGCAGGCCGTGAGCCCTGGAGGAAGAGTGGGATACCTTTGGGGTCTGGCCCACTGCAGGGTTCCTCCCAGAGAGCTGGGTCATAGCAGCCCCCGCTGTCTTTATGCCTCGTCTGGTCTTACCCAGAGATTGGAATCTCTTTGTGCCGTGTTTGCTCAGCACCTACCACGAGGGGGCCCTGAGCCAGGGCTGGTGCTTCTAGATGCTATGGTAAGACAACAAATAATTAGCCCCTCCCTCCAGCCGGGTCAGGGGGAAACCGAGGCAAGGAGCAGGGCAGTGACTCACCGACAGATGCTTGGCACAGGTGGGGAGGAGGTACCAGGCAGGCGGGAGAACTGGCTGGAAGCAGAGAAGTGAGTTTGTTCCTGCCACTCACCTGGCAGCTCTGGGCCCACCAGGTGGCACTGCGACACAGCGGCTGCGTCTGGCTGGAACCGACAGTGCTCAGAGGGGCGTGCGTGCAAGGGGCTCAGAGGGGCGTGCGTGCAAGGGCCTGGGCCGCTTGCCGAGAAAGCCCACCCAAGCAGCCTCCTCCCTAGGTGTCCTTGAGAGACCAAGCTGGCAGGGTCAGCCAAGGCAAGGGCAAAGTCTGGGGTCCCTCCTCGCACAAGACACCCCTCATGAGAAGTTGTGAAAATGGTGCCCGCTCACCCCTGGTTCCACGACTGTTCTCTCCCTGGCAGGACAGGCAGCATGTGGCCCTCAGCCCTGGGGCCCAGTGCAGAACCAGAGCCAGGCAGATGGGATCAGGCTGGGGAGGGACCCAGGTGGGGGCAGGAGGGGCTGCCCAGGTGCCCAGCTAACAGCCCTGCTGCTGCTCAGGATACGAGCGAGGTGGGTCTGAGGCTGGGCACCGCTTGTGATGGCAGGTGGGAGTCACAGAATGAGCCCCAGGACTGAAGATCATCACGTCAGGCCAGAGTCCGAGTCCAGAAGTCATGCTCTGCACAGAGCTCAAAGTTGGGCCAAGGGCAGCCTCCCATTCAACAGCTGGGGAAACTGAGGCACGGCACCTCACCCAAGGTCACACAGCCAAGCCACGAATAGATCCCACAACTCCTAACTCACTGCCCTCCCAAATCCAAGACAAGAGCCCAGGAGTCCTGATCCCCAAGCCACTAAACCCCACTGTCCTCCCAGCACCAGGAAAAGAACCGAGGAGTCCTGATCCCCCAGCCGGGAATAGAACCCAGGGTTCTGGCTCCTAGCCCCCATGGCCGACTCTCCTGTCAGAAAGCAGAGGAGAGTGCAGGAGCCCTTCCTCCCAGTCCTCTCTGCTCTAACCACTAGATGGAGCTGCCTCACTTAAGACAATAACGTCAAGACAGGACAAAGCCCAGGGGAGAGGGAAGGGGATATATAGGAGCCAGCTAGGGTGACCAGACAACAAGTGTGAAAAATCAGGACAGGGGGTAGGGGGTAATAGGAGCCCATATAAAAAAAAGCCCCAAATATTGGGACTGTCCCTATAAAATCGGGACATCCGGTCACCCTAGAGCCAGCACTAGGAGGAGGGGGCCGATCAGCCGAAACTTCCCTTCTGCAGCCACTGAGGCTGCACATTGCAGATGTAGGGCCTGATCCTGCAAGGGCTCCCCCTGCCTCCCTAAATGCCTTTGCCATACCGAGCTCAGCCAGCCTGAGAACCGTCCCAAGGGGCGGCAGATTCTGAGCAGCCCCTTGGCTTACAATCAGTGAGACATGCGTTATTGGATGAATATAACCCTCCCGCTCCCCCGGGGGGCTGCTCCCAGCAATGGAGGAGCCTGCTGTGTACTGCTGCTGAGCTGGGCAGTGTGGGGTAGCGCTTAGAGCTGGGGGACCACAGCAGGGGTATTCTTGTGGGTACACACTGCTGGTCTGGGGATTCGTGACCCCTTCGTGTCACACGGCCTTGGACATTCACTTTCTAGATCTCGGGGGTGGGGGCTGCGTTTCTGCCCCGAAAGGCCTGTCAGCGCTGATGGGCAGGGGCATGAGGCGCCATTCAGCATGGGCGGCGAGAGCAGAGAGGGGCAGCTGCAGAATGAGTCACCGGGGCTGGAGCTGGGGCGGGGACTGGGAACAAGGGAAGTGGCTCGGGCTGCGTGGGGGGTCTGTGCAGGGCTGGCCACAGCCAGCGAGTGCTGATAACCGGCTGAGGGGGCTGGTGACTCAGCTGGCACCCCAGACAGCACTCAGGGGATGGGCTGGGGAGTTCCAAGAGGAAGTGGCTGACGTGCCTGGGCAATGACACATCTCCAGTGAGCGCAGAGACACCGGGCCTGGACGCTGAGTGGCCTCGCTCCGGACGGCCCCTCTCTCTGGCCTGGCAGCAGAAGCACACTCACCGACATGGTCCAGCCACTAGAGGGTGACAGCCAGCCCTGGGAGCCATCCCCCCAAGCGTTCACCGCCTCCTTTGCCCGTCCCGCACACATGCCCATCCCCACGGCGTCGGGCTCCAGAGGAGTCTCCTGGGAACCGGCTCCGGCTCCTGTACGGGGGCCAGGACAGCCGTGTTTGTACCATGCTGCAGCTGGTTTCCTGTCAGAGACAAAGGTACCAGCGGCCGGGGCAGCTGAGCTGGAGGAGTGGGTGGTTCCAAGAGGAAAGGAGATGACGGAGCATCCTCCACAAGGAATCTGGGCTGAGGCGTCTGCTGGCCAGGGAGCTATGCAGCCTCCTGGGTGCCGGAGCTCACGGTGTCATGACAACCAAGGGCCCAGGAATGGGCCCTGCATTCGGCAGCCTCCAGCACAGGGAGCTGGGAGTCCTGGGGCAACTTGGTTAGGTGTAACACCACCACCCCTCCCCGCGCCGGGCATCGCTAGTGGGGATCGAACCTGCGACCTGCCAGCCTAAGCACACAAGCCTCTAAGGCCTGAGTTAGCACAATGGCTGCAACAGACTCACAACCAAGAGTGACTGGGCCACTAGAGGGGGACAGAGCGTCACCCTGAGCGCACAGGTAGCATGGGAAGGAAGGGAGGTGCCCCAAAGGGACCGGGTTATGGATCACATGGAGTTTATTCCACTCCGGTTTCCATTTCACACCGCCCCTGGCAACACACAGCAGCCTCTTTGGGGTGGGTGGGGGAGGAGCCGGGTAGCTGGGTAGGGGGCAGTGGGGGCTTTGGAGCCTGGGGGTGGGGGCAGTTTGGATCTATCTGTCCCCAGGATCAGCAAAGGGTCAGTCACCAATGGGTACACTGACAGGGTCACCTTTAGGCTGTGGCGCTACCACCCCTCGCAGATGAACGGGGCAGCTGGCACCAGTCTCAGCTATCGTGCCAGCCCGGTGCAGACTCAGGCAGCGAGCCCTGTGCCGGTTACACTCCGGTCTCTGCGATTGTCACAATAATGAGGGCGTATGGCTTCAGCTCTGGGGCCCAGCCTCAAGCCCAGGATTGTGTAGCAAACTCAATGGCAGCATAGTTGGGGCCGTGCTCGGAAAGGCCGTGTTGGTGAGTTAACAAATCGAGCGGGTGAATTGTACTGAGCAGGAGAATTCAAATCTACCGGGGGGGCGGGAGCTGGGGATCCCCAAGGTGCTCTGACTACGGCAGCACGGCCGGCAGCTTCTCTGGAGACAGAGAACAAGGAGTAAGGAGGCCCACCAGCTCCAGCCCAGGAGAGGCTGGAATCCGAGAATAAAACCCACCCGAGACTGGAAACAGAAAAGGGATGAGGCAGCAGCAGGGCTAGTCCGAGCTCTCGGAGGCTGCAAGGGAAAGAGAGGAGCAGGGGCCAGGGAGAGGACACTGGGGACGGCGTGCGAGGGACAAGCAGCCCCGCTGGCGAATTAGGAAGAGAATGGAATTAACGAGGATTTCAAAATGGGCTAGATCCTGTACTCAGGCCCCATACAGCCAGCCCCTGTGCCACGCCAGAACAGACCGATGGGCCACGCCCTCTGCTTCCTCGTCCCTGGCACCTCCCAACTCTCCCAGCACCAAAAGCTTCAGAGGATGGTGCTCGACAACCACATGTAACTGGCTAGCACAGTGCACCCTTATGCCAGGGGGGCTGGGATTTCTTCCTGGAGGCATGAAGGTTGGTAAACCTGATTCTCCTCTCGCCTACAGCAGGTCTACCCGGGTGGAATTCCCTTTGCTTCAGGTGTCACTCCTGATTCATAGTGGTGTCAGGGAGAGACAAGCTCACATTTTCACTAGTGAATGTGACTGCAGCTGCTTCTTTTATTCCAGGCAGGGTCCAGACCGATTGCCTTCACTGTCTTCTAATAGTATTTATAAAAACCATGTGAAAAGAAGATAATTAAGCTTGCAAAGTCGAGCGCTCGTGAGCTAGGGAATGCCAGAATGAAGGTTGCCTGGGCCATGTCGATCTGGCACCCTCAGGTGTATGCATTAGGAGACAGCCTGTCATTACAGGTTCATATAATGTTTTCTGCACAGGACCCCGGCCTCATTCAATGCAGGAAAGACCGTGCCCGCTAAATGAACAGCTCCCCGTGCATGGCCCTGTGACCTAGTCACGGCATGCTATTCAAACCCTGCTCTGAGGACAGAATGATTTTTTCTCTGGCGCTTTATCACTGTTGTCTCAGAGAGCTTCACACACACTGATTAATTTACTTCCACAACACCCCTGGGAAAGGATGGGGTGGCGTCACCTCCGGTTTACACGTCGCGAGCCGAAACGTGGAGAGATGAAGGGGAAAAGCTCCCACTCATTTTCGGGGCCCAGTTGGAGACTCTTAGGCCCTGATTTTTCAGAGCCCTCAGCGTTCCCCAGCTCGTACTGGCTTCAGCTGTCACCGGGGATGCTCAGTGTTTCCGCTGGGCAGCAGGAAAACGAGGTGCACGCAATGAAAAGCTAGTGTGAGAGACTTGCCCAGGAACTTTGTGGCAGAGGCAGGGCTGGAATCCAGTTCCCCAGGACAGCAGCCAACTGCCTTAACCACAAGACCATCTTGTCTCCTCCTGCAGAGCCCTGCCTCATTCACCACACACCTGCCAGCTTCTACAGCAAATGACGCAGGGCCCCTACGGGGAGCAGCCACCTTCACTGCACGGCCCTGATTCATCCCAGAGCAGGTGCGTGAGGCAGGGTCCCGTGGAAAGAACAGAATGTGATTCTGTAATTAACGACTGTGTCATTATGTAAAACTGGAAATTCTAGTAGGTGGCATCGTACTGGCACCCAGGAGGGTAGGAACCCTTCGATTCGCTGCACAGGCCTCTGCCATTTGAGCTAACGGAGTAACTGACAGCAGTAGTAGGTTGTTATCCTCTGTATGGACCAGCCCTAGACGGGGCGGAGACTCACACTTTGGCAGCGGGTTTCTCAGGTGTCTGCTGACAGCAGAGGAATGGTGAGATTCAGGAATCCTGGGGTCCAGGCCAGGCTCTGGAAGAAAATGTGCTGTATGGGGCACGGACCCTTCTGCCCATCCCTCCAAGCTTCACCCCTTCTGCCCCATCCCCTCCAGCCTACCCTGGCCCACACCTATCTCCTTGCCCAGCCAGCCCTAGTCCTTCCTTCTTGGCTGGCTACCCCAGACCCAGTTCCCCCCCATCTCCTTGGCTCTCCCCCCACTCCCCAGTCATCGTTCTGCCCCCCAGCCCAGCTTCTCCAATGGGCCTGTCCTCTCCCCTGCGCCCACCCCTGCCCTGCACTGGTTCCTAGGTGGAACAGAAGCCACTCTAGTTCCAAGAGGAATGAAGTCAGGGCGGCCCTGTGCCATGCAGGGGATCAGACCAGATGTTCACAATGGTCCCTTCTGGTCCTGGAATCTATGAATCGACTGGTCCAGGCTCCCCTCGTACCCCCCCTGGTTCCTGATCTGATCTCCATGGTCCCCCATCCCTAGTCAACTGGCTCCCAGTCCCCCTATTTCCCTCCCTGGCCCCCCATCTCCCTCCCCTCCCAGTCCCAGTCTTGCTGCCCAGCCAGTCCCAGCCTCCCCCCTGGTTCACAGTCCCAGAGTCCTTGCCCAGCCAGCATCAGTTTCCCTTCCCTTTCCAGCCCCCGTCCCAGCAGACTCCTTGTCCCAGTCTACCCCTTTCTCTCCGCCGAGTGGCTCTGGGGAGCCTCCACAATAGAATCGGGTGCCCTCCTCCTCCCCGCCACGTGGGCCCTGGCGGGTGTTGGGTCCCAGGCGAGACTGGCTCCCTGCTCTCCTGCCCGGGATGGCAAACACTTCCGTTCTGCTCTGGTTCACTCTCACTTTGCAGGAGTGCAACGGGGCCCCGGGGGAAGCCAGGCCCCAGGGAATTTAGCCCGCCCGTCATCACAGGGTGGCGCAGGCAGAATCTCAGCCTAGACCCACTTTCCTCTCGAGCGGCAGTTCAAGGGGCTGCAGAGTTATTCTAAATCAAGTAGCAGAGATTGCCAGCTCCTAATCTCGGTGGCTCTGCTCCTATCCAGGCCTTCCTCCCTGACCCCCTGCCCCAGAGATGAGCCCTTAGCCAGGAAGACGCAAGTCAGCTCCCCAGAAGGCTACCCCTGAGCTGGGGACCGGTGGGGGCCGGCAGCAGGGAAAGCTCCTGGGGCAGGCCCCTGGGGTTCCTCTCTTGGTTCTGAACATCCAAGGGGGGAAGAAGAGCGGGAGGGAGTCCTTAGCCAGCCCCATGGCGTCCCTGCCCCGGCTGCACATGGCTGTTTACCATCAGCCCAAAGCAAACCACATTTTATCTCCCCACTCCAGGCGGAATTGGCTGCCGTCCCTTGCAGATGCCTCCTACACAGACGGGGCACGTGATGCACAGCCGCGGCCCCGGGGAGACAGAGCGAGCCGTTTGTACGCCCGCCTGCATGAGCTCATGTTCACGGCCCTTCCGGGGGCCGTGGCCGCCCCTCGCCATGGCAAATGGCTTCTGGCTTTTCTGTGTGATAACAGCCCTGTCCTGACATCCCGCCCTGCCTGCTGGGGACCAAGAACTCCCAGTACCTCTCTCCTGGTGCCCTCAAAGTGCTTCCCATGGGGTGCTTGGTGTCATTAGCCTGGTGATACAGCTGGGGAAACTGAGGCATGAGACAGGACAGGGTTTGCCCAAGGGCACACAGGGAGCCAGGCACAGATCTGAGATCACCTGCCTCCTGGTGTTGCACGCTGGGCCATGTGGCTTCCCTTCGCCCCTGCTGGCTTCTCCCTAGCAAGCTACTGAGATCCAGCATTTTGTGAGCAGCATTTTGTGAGACATTGTGAGGTGCCCAGATACTAGGCTGAGGGGCGCCAGAGCCGCACTGTAGGTAGAACCCCCTGAGATGACACAAAGGGGCGTGTTTTCAGGGGTCACTGAGATGTTTTGCATTTCGGGACAAAAGGACAATTTTCCAGCCCTGCAGTTTGTGAAGCTGAACCCAAACCTTGGGATCCCAATCCAACCTGACCCCCATCTCTGTAATGGGCCGAACCAAAACCCCAGATCCAGATCCACCCCCCATCTCTGTAATGGGCCAAACCAAAACCCCAGACCCAGATCCACCCCCCATCTCTGTAATGGGCCAAACCAAAACCCTGCATCCAGATCAACCCCCTCACCCCCCGCTCCACAATCCTTTGACATCCGAGATTGGAGCCCATTTGCCGTGGGGCTTTGAGGCCTGCACCTGAGCCCCACCTGCCCCAGCCCTCGGGTGTCTGGAGCTGGTCCCAACCTGTAACCGTGGGCCCCGAGGTCAGATCTGGAACTAGGGATTGGAATCAGCCCCATCTCAGTTAGTTTGTCTTTATTCCAAACTAGTTTGACCTCCTCAGGGAGCCACATCGGCTCCATGGGGGTCCGGTGGGATGCAAGGAGCCGAAGCCCCAGTCACTGCCCCTCCCTGGGCCTCTGTTGGGCAGGTGCCCCCCGGGAGATGACCTGGCTCACTGGGTGGTGGGAATTAGCTCCCTAGGTCGGCAAGCAGCAGGCCGGCTCCCCAGCTGGTATAAGCCGCAGTCGATCGAGCTGCACCATTGATGCCTGCTGGGGATCTGGCCTGACAGAGCGGGCTAGGCCAGAGACACTCAGACCGAGGTGGTTTCGGAGCCAAATGAGCCATCAACATTGCCCAACAGGCCACAGCGGTGTGAATTCGTTGCTTCTTTGACAGCAGCATGAGTCGCTTTTACACAGCATGGCGGGAAACTTTTAGCTTATTTCTCTCTAATTATTCTCACGGCAATTATAAGTTAATAAGTTCGTGCAAAGTGATGACTTAATTGGTTAATAACACCCTGAAAACATCTGGATTGGTTAATAAGGTAGATTGGCTGGACATTAAATCACACAGTGTTTTACTGCAAGCGACACACCTGAGAGCTGGGGTGGCTGGCGAGCCGCAGTCGATCACCGCGCCAGGCAAAGGGGGGCCCGTGGGCTGTGGCTGGGGTAGAGGGAGCTGGCACGGAGCTCTGGGGCTGGGAATGGCAGCAGGGTCCCCCCGGCAGTGGCTGGGTGAGGGGCAGGATTTGGAGGGGGATGGGGCGGAGCAGGCTCGGGTCCCGTTGGGGAAAGGCAGGGGGCACACAGCTTTTAATGGGGGGTTAAATCACCCCTGCGGTGTCCGTCTCTCAGCACAGCGCCCCCTGCAGCCGCTCACTCAGCCTCCCTCCTGGGGCATGGCTTGTGGGTGGAGGTGACACATAGCTCTTCGCAAGCAGAGCTCAGCTGGAGCGCCCGGGGCCCGGGGTCCTATCCAGGGTCCCGTCTCCAGCCCCGCCAGCTGGCTACATGTCAGCTTAATTCAGATGCCAGCGGGAGAATGGCCGCGTGGCCCTCTTCGGGAGGGGTGGGAGGGCTGAAGGGGGCATGGGCTGGGAGTTGTGCAGGGCTGTGTGAACGGTGGGGACAGTTTGATGGGGAATGTGTGGGGCTGGGTGATGGACAGTGTGTGTGTGTGTGAGTGTAATGAGGGGGGTGTATGTCCAGAGAACCAGGCCAGATGTGCACAGGTGAATGGGTGGGTGTAGAGGTGTGCATGGGGCGGTTGTGGGGTGTCTGTGTGCAGCAGTGGGGCTTTGTGCAGTGGTTGTGGAGTGTGTGTGTGCAGGAATGGGGCTGCGTGTGGCGCTTGTGGAGTGTCTGTGTGCGGGAGTGGGGCTGCGTGTGGTGGTTGTGGGGTGTCTGTGTGGGGCTGCATGTGGTGGTTGTGGGGTGTCTGTGCCTGGCAGTGGGGCTGCATATGGCGGTTGTGGGGTGTCTGTGCCTGGAAGTGGGGTTGCATGTGGCTGTTGTGGGGTGTCTGTGTGGGGCTGCGGGTGGCGGTTGTGAGGTGTCTGTGTGGGGCTGCGTGTGGTGGTTGTGAGGTGTCTGTGTGGGGCTGCGTGTGGGGGTTGTGAGGTGTCTGTGTGGGGCTGCATGTGGAGTGTCTGTGTGGGGCTGCGTGTGGCGGTTGTGAGGTGTCTGTGTGGGGCTGTGTGGGGCTGCATGTGGGGTGTCTGTGTGGGGCTGTGTGTGGGGCTGCATGTGGAGTGTCTGTGTGGGGCTGCGTGTGGGGTATCTGTGTGGGGCTGCATGTGGCAGTTGTGAGGTGTTTGTGTGGGGCTGTGTGTGGTGGTGGTGGGGTGTCTGTGTGCTGCAGTGGGGCTGTATGTGGGGTGTCTGTGTGGGGCTGCCTGTGGTGGTTGTGGGGTGTCTGTGTGGGGCTGCGTATGGCGGTTGTAAGGTATCTGTGTGGGGCTGCGTGTGGCGGTTGGGGGATCTCTGGGTGGGGCTGCATGTGAAGTGTCTGTGTGGGGCTGCGTGTGGCGGTTGTGGGATCTTTGTGTGGGACTGCATGTGGGGTGTCTGTGTGGGGCTGCGTGTGGGGGTTGTGGGGTGTCTGTGTGGGGCTGCGTGTGAGGTGTGTGAGGTGTCTGTGTGAGGCTGCATGTGGGGGTTGTGTGTCTGTGTGGGGCTGCGTGTGGCGGTTGTGGGGTGTCTGTTTGGGGCTGCATGTGGGGGTTGTGGGGTGTCTGCATGGGGCTGCGTGTGGAGGTTGTGGGGTGTCTGGGGCTGCGTGTGGTGGTTGTGGGGTGTCTGTGTGGGGCTGCGTGTGGCGGTTGTGGGGTGCTGGTACTGTGTGTGCCCCGGGGCAGAGGACATGGGGTGAGGGGTGCGGGAGGGGCCTGGACACACAGGCTAGGGACACGCCTGATCTAATTCTGGAGGCCTCCCTGTCAGCGCTGGGCGGCCACAGTGATCTGGAGCCAGGCCCTTGTCTCCCGGATCGAGTCGCCTCCCACACGGGCGGGCTCGGGCCCCCGAGAAGCCCAGCTGCAGACACTCGCGGTGCCCTGGGGAGAGCAGAGATGCCGTTCGGCCCTCGCTGCTCTGTGCCGATCCCGGGGCTGGGGAGCAAATGACCCAGCCAACCGTGCCAGCCCTGCCTTGTTCCTGAGCTCCGCCAGTGCCACCCTTAGAACCTACCCCCAGCCATCAGGGCCTGCCCCTCGCATGCCCCCGGCTTCTCCTGGATCCTGCTGCACTGGGGGATCTTGGCGTCAGGGTTAGTAAGGAAAAGCCTAGTGCTGAGCCCCACCCTGCCCCGGACAATCTGGCATCCAGACCAAAGGGTAGTGGGGGCAAAAGACATATCTGGCTTCAAGACTAAGCTTGGTAATTTATGGAGGGGATGGTAGGATGGGACAGCCTAATTTTGGCAATTAATTCATCTTTGATTATCAGCAGGTAAGTACGCCCAGTGGTCTGTGATGGGAGGTTAGATGGGATGGGATCTGAGTTACTGCACAGAATTCTTTCCTGGATGCTGACTGGTGAGTTTTGCCCACATGCTCAGGGTTTAGCTGATGGCCAGATTTGGGGTCGGGAAGGAATTTTCCTCCAGGGCAGATTGGCAGAGGCCCTGGGGTTTTTTCGCCTTCCTCTGCAGCGTGGGGCACGGCTCACTTGCTGGAGGATTCTCTGCAGCTTGAGGTGTTTAAAGCACGATTTGAGGACTTCAGTAACTCAGACATAGGTTAGGGGTTTGATACAGGAGTGGGTGGGTGAGATTCTGTGGCCTGCATTGTGCAGGAGGTCAGACTGGATGATCATAATGGTTCCTTCAGACCTTAAAGTCTATGAGTCTATGACTGGGCCTGTGTTATTTAAAGCCATGTGAAAGCAAGATCCATCAGTCCCTCTTAGGTGCAAATTCACTGGAATTCACTGCTTGAAAGGGCCGGATCAGCAGGAGGGGGAATGGGCTCTCCCTGGGGGAGGACGGGGAACAAACCGTTGGTGTGTGCAGAGCAAAATCCATCTAAGAGGTCAAAAATCTCAAGCCAGCACCCGCCACTCCCCACCCCCCCATTATGGAATTGGCTTTAAAACATCACAAGATTTTTTAGAAAATAAACATGGGATCTTCTTTGCCGTCTGGTTTTTGAGCTCGTAGGGGGCTTATTTTCCAGCTTTGCTCTGCAGCCAGTGAGGCTGCAAACATTGAGTTTTCCTTTAAACCGAGAGCAGAGTGTCTCCCTGCTGGGAACTGGGGCTTTAAGAAACACCCCAGATCCGGAGATGGTCAGGCCCCAGAGCTAGCACTGGTAGGTGACCTCCCCACAGGGAGGCTCTTCCCCAGAACAGTCTGGGTCTGCAACTAGCTCTGGAAGTGGCAGGAAGCAGAATCTGGACTCAGAACCACCGGCCCGGCTGGCAGCTGGGGGTGGGGGGAGGAGAGATTCATCCTGCTCCAGCGTCCAAGGCAGGCCGGAGAGAGAGAAAGGTACAGCCCAAATGGTGGGAGTGGCCCAGACTTTCCAGGGACAAGGGATGAGAAAAAACTGCCTCTTCCTAGGAGCGAGACAGCAGGGCCTGGCATTCCGTGGGCAGCCCCTCGGCGAACTGGGGCGCGTGTCTGCCTCCCAGACTCTCCCTCGTAGGCTGAGGCAGCGTTTTGCCTTGGAATGCCCCGGCTGCTGCTTCTCTGCGCTGCCGGCATCGGGATCCTGTTGTTTTAATAAGATCATTCTCCTCCTGCCGGGAGGGCCGCAACCCCATGCTGATGACATCACAGTGCGCTGCCATGGAGACGGCGGGGATGTCACAAACACGGCTCTATGACCTCACTGTAGGGGCAGGCGGCGGGGCCTCCCTGGGTTTAATCACCAGCGGCCGTGGTAATAAAGGAGAGATGAATGATGGGAAAGTATGTGCCTGTGGAGTGGCCGCTGTTTGGGTTGGATCTGGCCGCGCTTTCCCCCAGCGGGGATGGCCCGTTTCCCTTCCTCTCTCTGGCTGCCGAGCCGTTGTGAGGCGGGCGATTCCCTGCAAACAGCCAGACCACCTTGGGCTATGGCCCTGGCGGCTCTCGCAGGCTAAGCTGGGTGGGGGTGGGAAAATGTGCATGGGACACTGCTGGCCAACATGGGGCAGGGCACTGGGGATACTTTAGGAGACGCTGTCCCCTCGGGGTCCATGCAGACCCCAGAGTGGTGCTAGGGGGCTCTGTGCTGCTGGGAGCAGTGGGGGTGACCCCGGGCTAAGTCCATGGGGGTGCTGGAGCTAGGGGTAGCTGGGGGTGCTGCCACGCCCCCTGGCTTGAAGTGGTTTCCATCAGATTCAGCAGTGGTTTTCAAACATTTTTTCTGGCAACTCAGCTAAAGAAAATTGTGGATGCCTGCGACCCAATGGAGCTGGGGATGAGCGGTTTGGGGTGGGGTGGGGGCTCAGGGCTGGGGCAGAGGGTTGGAGTGTAGGGGTCAGGGCTGCGGGGTGGGGCCAGAGATGAGGGGTTTGGAATGAAGGAGGGGGCTTTGAGTTTGGGGGAAGCTCAGGGCTGGGGTGCAGAAGGGGGTCAGGGCTCTGGGCTGGGAGTGCCGGCTCTGGGGTGAGGCCAAGGATGATGGGCTTGGGGTGCAGAAGGGGGCTCTGTTTGGGGGGGCTCAGGGCTGTGGCAGGGGGTTGGGATGCAGGAGGGGGTCAGGGCTCTGGGCTGGAGGTGCAGGCTCTGGGGTGGGGTCAGGGATGAGAGGTTTGAGGTGCAGAAAGGGGCTTCGGGTTTGAGGGGAGCTCAGGGCTGGGGCAGTGGATTGGGGGGTGGGCTTACCTTGGGCAGCTCCCGATCACTAGCGCAGCCGGGGTGCAGAGGCAGGCTTCCTGCCTGTCCTGGCACCATGGACCACACTGCAGCCCAGAAGCAGCGAGCAGCAGCTCCAGCTCCTAAGCGGAGGGGCGCAAGTGGCTCCACATGGTTCTTGCCCACAGGCACCGCCCGCGCCCGCCGCTCCCATTGGCCTGTTCCCTGCCAATGGAAGTGTGGAGCCAATGCTCGGGGTGGCAGCAGCGCGCGGAGTCCCATGGCCCCCCTGTCTAGGAGCTGGACCTGTTGCTGGCCACTTCCGGGGCGCAGCGCGGTGTCAGGACAAGTAGGGACTGGCCTGCCTTAGCTGGGCAGTGCCGCCTATGGGACTTCTAACAGCTGGTCGGCGACGCTGACCAGAGCCACCGCGATCCAGTGTGCTCCATTCCGCAACCCAGTGCTGGGTCACAACCCACAGTCTGAAAACTCCTGATATCCAGGGGTTACAGTTTGGCTCAATGGCTCTCAGCACACCGGTGCTATCTCCGTAAAGTGTGCACTAAACCCAGTCCCGAGGCGGGTGGATGAGCAGGGCTGTACTTCTGAGGAGATTTAAAGCCAAGGCCCCAACCTCTTTGGGTCTTGTTTTGCAAGATGAGGAAATTTACATTCCTAAATGCTCCCTGAATTTTCCACGGGGGATTCATCGTCACTTCCTGTCCCAAACTGTGTTAACCAGCTGCCACATCCCACCCAAGAAGTGGCTGCATTTAGGGGTTGTGCTCCCTCCCAGCTTTCTTCGCTCATCAGCATGACAATGACTAATAACACCAGACACTTTTACAACACTTCACTGTGCTTGGTGCAAACCATAACTCAATTAATAGCTGATAACTCGGTAAGAGCCCAGCAGCTCCTCTGCCTCGGAGCTCTGTGGCCAAAGTATTATGCAGATTAAGCTTCTCCCTTGGGGAAAACGCTTTACCAAGGCAGAGACGAATCTGGAAGTCCCCTGCCCCAGGGGTCTTCAAGCCTTGTAGGTAAGCGGGGCCTGCGAGCAGAAAAAAACTGCTTGGTCATTAATTTCCCTCAGCGGGCGGGGCCAGTCCTCGCTTTGCAGGGGCGACTTAGGAACACGGCGCTCTCCCGACAGCAAAAATAAATACATTAAAATTCTTGCAGGAGGCAAAAGAATGCAGGACGGCAGGACAAAATTGTTTTATAATTTGCAATAACACAAAAGACGGGGGGAAGAGGGCTGGGAGGGGAGAGACAGGAACCAGCCAAAGACAAAGGACCGGATCTGCTCGGTCGGTGCTGTGGGTGGATGGCAAAAGACTGGTCTCTCTCCACACCCCTTTGCCCCCCCCAGTCTATGGCCAGGTCCTCCGCTGGAAGCAGTGAGTGGAGCTGCAGGGACGGAGGGGTGGTGACCGATGGCAGATAAAGATCTGGCCCTTTTGATATCAGTTTGTTCTGTTTTAGAAAGGTTGGCCTTAAGTGCACAGGGCTGGGACCCAGGAGATCTGGGCTCTGCTCCAGACTGTGGAGGAGTCCCTGATTCTCTATGCCTCAGTTTCCTCATCTGCAGAATAGGGATAATGACCCCGCCTTGCCTCACAGGCTACATTCATTCACATCCAGGAGGGCCTCAGGTCTGATGTGCAGGAGAGACACAGAAACACTCACAAATAAATAAATATAACCCCCTGGTTATCCCATTCACCCATCTCCACTTGGCTGATACCCCTCCCTCCCCCTCCTGCGACGTGCTGGCGTCCCCCAGTGCATATCTGTCTTTCAGTAGCAATCCCGCTCCCCCCTTTAATCCCAGAGCGGAGGTTGATAGTTCCCTGCTGTTTCACACCAAACTGGAATCCCAAGATACGCTCCAGTCACTTGATACCATTCCCCGGGGATATCTGGGGGGCTGCCCAGGCCTGGGTGCTGCAGGGAGGGGGGCACGGGGGCCTGTGCTGATCCCCCCATTCATGCAGACATGATGGATTGCGTTTTTGCAATTGGACGCACCTGCTGCTCTGCAGAACAGGCTTTGGCTCTTTTCCCCTTTGAACTCCCCCCCGCAGAAGGAATCAAAGGGATTTTTCTGCCATTAGTACATCAGATAAACGGTTTTCACCTGCCTCGTGGTCCCTTTATGGCAGATACTAAAATGGCTCAGAATGCCAAGTGCTGGGGGGAGCTTTTCAGCATGAGATGTGGCTCATATTTCAGCCCTCCTGGGCCACCCCCTCTGTCCGGGAAACCTGAGAGCAAAGCCCCCATGGGATGAGCGCTACCATGCCACAGCCCTGCGAGCCCCCGTCCCATGCTAGATGCCTTCTGGTGGGGTTAACTGAACCACTCTGGGGGAGGTTGCAGATCTACCTCTGTCTCTTGCTCACCCCCACCTCCTCAGCCCCCCAGTCATTCTTCTGCTGCTCTGAGTCTGGATACCCAGCCCCAGAAACGTGGCGACAGAGAAAACCGCCCAGACATCCCAGCAAAGACTCCAGGGCGTCTGGGGCCTTTGCGGTTTGGCTGTGAGGTGGGGGCGCGTTTTAAAAGTGCAGCGACAGCCCCATTCCCCTGGGGAAGAAGGTGCAGACAATGAGCAGGTAAAGGCATGTGGGGAAGCGGCGAGAGCCTCTGGCGAGGACGGGGCTGTCACGGGCGGAGAGGAGTTAGCAAAGCCCCATGCAGCAGGGGGACCAGCTGTCAATCTATCAGGGGCTTTGCCTCATGCAACGATACCCCCTCCCTGAAAAGAGAAGTGTCCTGATTTGCCACCCTTGCTCTCTGGGCGCCCTAGGCCACGCTCTGGGTTGGGAGCGGCCGTGGGAGCCCGGAGAAAAGCAGGGGTCAAAACAAGGGGCAGGAAAGAGACCCCGGCAATGGCTTCTGTGGCAGTCTAACGTTTAACGCCGATCAGACAACAGGGCAAGGATCAGGGGAGCAAACCTCACACGAGCTGGTGGGGCCAGCTGGGCAGGCATCAGACGCAGCAGCCTGAGTCGCAGGCCCTGGCTTCAGGACTGGGTTTAGTTCTCAGGTCGAGTCAGTGCAGCAAGCAGCTGATCTCTGGCCTCTCACCCATCACCTGGCAGACAGCTAACCAGCCACAGGAGGTGAGGCTAAACCCAACTCTTCTTAAAGGGCCAGTGCTCCCATGACACGCTGTAGGCCGACAGACTCATCTGCCTGCCTTGCAGACCTCGGGTGACCAGAGAGCAAGTGTGAAAAATTGGGATGGAGTGGGGGGTAATAGGAGGCTATGTAAGAAAAAGACTCAAAAATCAAGTCTCTCCCTATAAAATCGGGACATCTGGTGACCCTATACGGACCACAAACCACTCCCCTAGCATCCAGGCTCACCCAGCTCTGAGCCAGGGTGCAGTGTTGCCCCCAGCAGCCTGGAGTGTCCCTGGGGACCCTGAAATCCAGGACAGAGCCCTGCATTCTCCCTTCAGAAAGCTACGCTCCAGCAGCACTGCCCGGCCATTGTCAAAGCCGCCCCACGCACGTGCCCTGTGTCTGGGGGCACCAGGGCTTGAGAGAGGGCGTGGCGTCGGGGGAGAAGTTGTGCTAGCCCCGTCTGTCATTGCCTGGCTACCCACAAGTTGGGGCTCACCCAAATTTCCACTTCTAGCCACACCACTGCCCCACAGCCCCACCCATTTCAGTCTGAGTGCTGGGGGGAGGGGAGCAGTGACCCCAGATGCACTGGAGTCAACATGAATCTTTACATTGCTGGATCAGGCCCCGGGGGGAGGGAGGGAGAAGAAATAAGGAGTATGGGGCGGCCGGGATCCCTTCTGAGCATGGGCCCAGCACCATGGGACCATTGGCTGCTTTGTAAACCCGGTACGGGGCACAGGGAAAAGTTAGGCCCCCCAGACCAACTCGCCTGCTTGGCCGGGGGCAGGATCGCCAAAGGGAATCATCGACGGGACACAGTGGAGTTTAGGGTGACATGTGGGATCCTGTTCTCCAGACAGATTCCGATTGGGCAGCTGGGTGCCAACACCTGGCCAAGAGAGGGGGAAGAAAGGGCAGCAGTGAAGGAGGAGGTAGTGAGACAAGAGAGGGGCCTGCAGGGGCTTCTCATGGACGGGGAGCCAGAATGGTCCCCAAATGTGCAGACGGCAGTAAATGGGGAGGACAGAGCTGTACAGGGCCCCAGCGAGGTTAGAAAGCTGAGCCGGAACGAACAACGTGGGATTTGCCTGGGAAAGCACAGGGAAAGCCCTGCTCTTCGCTGGCAGGGAGAGCGGAGAGCTAGGCAGGGGCTGGTACTGACGTGTTCTCACCCCACCCATCTGGGCACCTTCCAGTGGCACAGTGCGTGGCGTGACTGACATCTGTCAAGGTGTGGTTCATCCAGTCCCTGCGGGGAGAGTCGGGCGTGCAAGGGACTGGTTTGTTCTGGCAGGATTTGGTTGTTTTAATGCTCATGTCGTGCGGCATTTCTGGCTGAGGAGGCCAGGGGGAGAATGGACCACCTGACATGTGGAGTGGGGCTGGAATGGTCCTTGGTTCCATGGGCAGCTCGTTCCGCAGTCTGGGACTGGCCCCCAAGGGCCCTCGGTCTTCTGCCCAGATGGCAGAATGTCCCACGGGACGAGGCGCAAAGCTGTCGTCCATTGTCCACATCTGATGCCAGGTGCCCAGCCCCACAAGGTATAATGCTCAACCTCTCCATCCTCCACATAGTGTGCACCCTGCCCCTTCCCCAGCTAGGAGCCCACCCCCTGTGCCCCGGTTCCCCAGCCCCCGGGGTGCCCACCTCCCGAGTGCTCCATGGTGCTGGGAGAGTGGAGCTTTCAACAGTGGCTGGGTTTGATCCTGGGAGTCCTGGCCACTGAGTGCTTGAAGATAAGGACCAAGACCTTGACCTTGTTCTGGCAGCAAAAAAGTCTACACTCCCTGGAGCAGAGATACAGCTCGGGCTCTGCACCACTCCGGCGGTTCCCAGGGTGAGCTCCGGCCAGGACTCGGACAAGCAGCTCACTTCACTTCACTTCACTTCACTTCAGCTCAGTGGGTTTGCAACCCGGGGCCCTCCGACGACGGGGCTGCACCCCCATTTGAAATTTTTGAGGGACCCGCAAATGAAAAAAGGTTGAAAACCCTGGTTCAGTTTAAACCTGGTCTGAAACTAAACTGAAGTCTGAGCGTCCACACAGCCTGGTGCACTGCGCTGTATCCTTTTAAAATCATGCCCACATTAAATGGGCCCAACTCTGTGAGGGAGATCTGGGGCATCATCCTGGACTGAGCTGTCTCCTCGCTGGGTCCCCTCCACACCTGAGATGGGATCGGCTCATACCTGGGAGTTCCCTGGGCTTTCCCAACAAGGATCCTGCCCCCTCCCCGTTCACCCCCTGCCCGTCCTCTACTCCAGTCCCTTTGCCTTTCTTCCTCGTGCTCTCGCTTTTCCCCACCTCCCTCTCTTTTCTCTCCTTTCCCGTTCTACCCCTCCCACCAAAGCAGCTGTGTGTGTGTGTGTGGGGGGGCTCCAGGGATATCCCGTTGGGAGGGGGAGCAGGGACGCTGGGAGCCAGGAAAATCTCTTGTCAGTGTCTTGGAGGATGGGGGCACCTAGGGGGGAGATCATCTCTGAAGCACCCTGGGGGCTGGCCAGCAGCTCAGGACACAAGGGCGGGTTTGGCCCTGAAGCCTTCACCTGGCCATGTTCTCAATGGTTTGGGCAGACTTGGCTCTGCTGGGCTGGGTCCCTGGGGCCTGGCACTGCTCTGTTGGGCTGGGTGCTCCCGGTGCCGGGCACCCTCTGCTGGGCTGGGTCTGGAGGTCCGGGCACCGCTCTGCCAGGCTGGGTCCAGGGGCTGGGCACCCTCTGCCGGCCTGGGGCTGGGGGCCGGGCACCCTCTGCCAGGCCGGGTCCCTGGAACTGGGCACCCCTCCCTGGGCTGGGTCCCTGGGGCTGGGCACTGCTCTGCTGGGCTGGGTCTCTGGGGCTGGGCACCACTCTGCCAGGCTGGGCATCACTCCCTGGGCTGGGTCCCTGGGGCTGGGCACCATTCTGCTGGGCTGGGTCCCTGGGGCTGGGCACTGCTCTGCTGGGCTGGGTTTTGGGGACTGGGCACAGCTCTGCTGGGCTGGGTCCCTGGGGCCGGGCACCACTCTGCCAGGCTGGGCGCTCCCAGTGCCGGGCACCACTCTGCTGGGCTGGGTCCCTGGGGCTGGGAACCGCTCTGCCGGGCTGGGTCCCTGGGGCTGGGAACCGCTCTGCCAGGTTGGGTGCTCCCGGTGCCGGGCACCACTCTGTTGGACTGGGGCTGGGGGGCCGGGCACCGCTCTGCCAGTCTGGGCATTCCCAGGGCTGGGCACTCTCTGCCGGGCTGGGTCCAGGGGGCTGGGTACCACTCTGCCGGGCTGGATCTGGGCACTACTCTGCCAGACTGGGTCTGGGCACCGCTCTGCCGGGCTGGATCCCGGGGCTGGGCACGCTCTGCTGGGCTGGGTCCATGAGGCCAGGCACCGCTCTGCCAGGCTGGGTCCAGGGGCCAGGCACTGCTCTGCTGGGCTGGGTCCCTGGGTCCGGGCACCGCTCTGCTGGGCTGAGTGCTCCTTGTGCCGGGCACCCTCTGCCAGGCTGGGTCCATGAGGCCGGGCACTGCTCTGCTAGACTGGGCTCTCCTGGAGCTGGGCACCCTCTGCCGGGCTGGGTCTGGGGGGGCCAGGCACCGCTCTGCCAGGCTGGGTGCTCCCAGGGCCGGGCACCCTCTGCCGGGCTGGGTCCAGGGTCTGGGCACTCTCTGCCAGGCTGGGTCCGGGAGCTGGGCACCCTCTGCTGGGCTGGGCCCATGAGGCCGGGCATTGCTCTGCCAGGATGGACTCTCCCAGGGCTGGGCACCCTCTGCCAGGCTGGGTCCGGGGGGCCAGGCACCGCTTTGCCAGGCTGGGTGCTCCTGGGGCCGGGCACCCTCTGCCGGGCTGGGCGCTCCCGGGGCCGGGCTGCGCCCTCCGCCCGGCGCGGCTCTGTGCCCCGGGGCTCTGGCTGTCGGCGGCCGATCCCAATCTCTGCGCACCCGGAATTGGCGCTCGCCATCCCGCCCCCCCAGCCCCGTCCCCTCGGGCTCCGGTTTCCTTGGCGGAGGCAGATGCTTTCGCAGCCCGGTCCCTCCCCCTCCGGAGCCGCCTGCGAGCCTGCCCCAGCCCCTGGCTCCGCGCCGCCCGCCCGCCCCAGCCCCGGACCAGGCAGCGGGGACCGCGGGTGGCACCTCGCTGCGCTCTACCTGCGCCCCGCCGGCCCAGGATGCTGCCCCCGTCCCGCACCCAGCTGGGGCTGTTCTTCATCCTGCTCTGCCCCGCCAACATCATCGGGCTCTGGTGGTGAGTAGCCGGGCTCCGGGGGGGCGGCAGCGCGGGCCCCCTCGCCCCAGCCCCGCGGCCAAGGAGCAATCACCTCCAGGGCGCGGGGAGCGGAGACTCCCAGCCCGGGACCGCGCCGGGGTCAATCCGGAGTCAGACCCGCGCGCCGGGACCCGGGGAGCTAGGCAAGGCTCACCCCGCGACGGGTCGGCGGAGGTTACACACGGGGGCGTCGGGTCAGGGACATTCTGCGGGAGGGGAGGGGAAAGTGGTGTCAGCACATCCAGCTTTACAGCGGATTAAACTGTATCCTGCAACATCGGAAGCGGAGGGAGTGGAGCATATAAATCTGTGAAAAGACGGGGAGGGGGGATTGCCTCTCTTGCCCCAGAGCCCCCGCAGGCACAGCGGCTGGGGAATTACTGGAGTGCTGGGGCGCTACAGGGATATGGGTGGAGTTTCTCAGGGTTTATCCAGCGGCTGGGAGAATTATTCATGGGTCTCGGGCAGGTACTCGGGTGTTGGGGGAGTTGCTCAGGGTTCACACAGCTGGTAGGGGAGTTACTCGGGCATTAGGGGAGTTACTCTGGCATGGGGGCGTTGCTCAGGGTTCACTCAGCTGGTGGGGGAGTTACTAGGGCATTGAGGGAGTTACTCTGGTGTTGGGGCAGTTACTGGGGCATTGAGGGAGTTACTCTGGTGTTGGGGCAGTTACCCGGGCCTTGAGGCAGTTACTTTGGTGCTGGGGCGGTTACTTGGGCATTGAGGGAGTTACTCGGGCATTGGGAGGGTGTTCAGGGTTCACTCAGCTGGTGGGGGAGTTACTCAGGCATTGAGGGAGTTACTCTGGTGTTGGGGCAGTTACTCGGGGTTCACACAGCTGGTGGGGGAGTTACTCAGGCATTGAGGGAGTTGGTTGGGTGTCGGGGGGGTTGCTCAGAGTTCGCACAGCTTGTGGGGGAGTTACTCGGGCATTAGGGGAGTTACTCAGATGTTAGGGGAGTTATTTGAGTGTTAGTGGTGTTACTCAGGGTTCACACAGCTGGTGGGGGAGTTACTCGGGCATTGAGGCAGTTACTCTGGTGTTGGGGAGGTTACTCAGTTATTGGAGTTATTCTGGTGTTGAAGGAGTTACTCGGGCATTAGGGGAGTTACTCGGGCATTGAGGGAGTTACTCGGGTGTTAGAGGAGTTACTCGGGTGTTGGGGGGGTTGCTCAGGGTTCACACAGCTGGTGGGGGAGTTACTCTAGTGTTGAGGGAGTTACTCATGCATTGAGGGAGTTACTCTGGTGCTGGGGCAGTTACCCAGGCCTTGAGGCAGTTACTCTGGTGCTGGGGCAGTTACTCGGGCATTGAGGGAGTTACTCTGGTGTTGGGGCAGTTACCCGGGCCTTGAGGCAGTTACTTTGGTGCTGGGGCAGTTACTCAGGTGTTGAGGGAGTTACTCTGGTGTTGGGGCTGTTACTCGGGCATTGAGGGAGTTACTCTGGTGCTGGGGCTGTTACTCGGGCATTGAGGGAGTTACTCTGGTGTTGGGGCAGTTACTCGGGCATTGAGGGAGTTACTCTGGTGCTGGGGCTGTTACTCGGGCATTGAGGGAGTTACTCTGGTGTTGGGGCAGTTACTCAGGCATTGAGGGAGTTACTCTGGTGCTGGGGCTGTTACTCAGGCATTGAGGGAGTTACTCTGGTGTTGGGGCAGTTACTCGGGTGTTGCTGGAGTTACTTGGGCATTGAGGGGGTTGCTCAAGGTTCACTCAGCTGGTGGGGGACCTCCTCAGGGTTTATACCGGTGGAGCTGGGGTCAGTCCACGGGCAGTTGGAGGCAATGGCCTGAGCAGGATGTGAGTAACAACTGTGCAAGGATTTCAGGGTTTGCCCCCCTGGATCGGTGCCTTTGCAAGCCTGGGGCCGTCACGAAGTCCCCTCCCCTCCCTGCTGCTCCTGTCTTCCCTCCAATAAGTCCACTTTAATTAAAAGGCGGGGACTAGCATGAGGCGACCGCCCCCCCCCCCCCCCGAGACTGCCCTGGGCCGAAGCAGCAGGGACACCCCTCCATTTGTAATGGTGCCTGCATCAAAGGCGCAGCCTGCGAGGCAGGATCCTGGCGGGGGTGGGGGATTCGTGACAGGAGCTGCAGCCGGGACCCAGCCTTGGAAAGCCCGGGGATCTGTCGAAACATGAACTAGTTCAATCCAGGAAGAATTTTGCCGAGCCCGTCTTTATCCACTTTCAAGTGCTTGGATTCCAGCCCCCACCGTGCAGCCCGGGCCATAATTCATGCTCGGAGGCGATTCATCTCCACATTGTCACACTCCCCTGACCCCGAACATAAAGTTTGCCTCCCCATCTCCCTGCCCTTGCCCTCCTGGCCCACCGCTCGGTCCCCTTCGCCAGGAAAGGGCAGGGTGCAGCCCAGACAGTGGCAGGAAAGTTTGGGAGAAACAGATCCTGGTTTAAAGCAGCAGAGCAGCACTGAAGGATCTGGCCCTTTACTCTGTAGCATTTCAGTAGGACCTACTGTATTTATCTACCGGGGAAGGAGGTGCTCAAGGGACATATTGGAATTTTGCTGCAGGAGATGGTGTATGGGGCATATAGGTACCGGTGACCATTTACAAGGGCAGGGTGCACACAGATCCCAGGTATGTAATGGCAAACATTCATTTTCCTGGAGGCAGCCTCATGGTGACTGACAGATTTACCTTTTTTCCTCCTGGCTATTTCGCAGTCTGTTGCTTAACGCATCACTCTATCGCTTGATCTCGGCTTACCCTTATCATCCTAAGCCTAGCAATGCTAGGCTTCAGCAGAGCCCCTTGAGCTAGCAATGGCAAACGCAAAGCACGCTGGTGCAGCCAGCTCTGGGGAGGAGCGCAGCAGCGTGGAACAGTATTCCCAGGCAGAGTATTTCGGATGGCAAGTGATAAGAAATCCTTCATGCCATCGAAACGGCATGAGGGATAAAGTAGACAGAGGGTGAACCAGTGGCCCCATTTAAATCAGTGGGCGTTTACCCAGAAGATGACTCCAGTTGGAATTTGGCCAGGAGATCAGACTTAGCACCCACTCTACAAGGGCTCGGATGGTAGCAGGCTGTGGATTTTGTGTCTCATCTAAAAGATGGCTCGTATCATTGCAAGGGGTCATGTTGTGTGTGTTGGCAGTGCCGGCGCGGGGAGATTAGGGGAGATTGTAGATCAGGGCGAAGGGTCAGCCAATGTTGTTTTTTCACTGCTTTAAAAAAGAAAAAAGATTTTAATTTAAAAAAATAATCTAATGGCAAACAATGTGCCCAAACAAAACCCTCAGCATAGAGCCACAAATCGAATTGAGACCGATACACAGCCCATCCTGGGTACTCACTCAGCACTGCAAGGGGAATTTAGTCTGCAGCGAACAGCAGCTGTGTGTGAGACCGGATGACAATCCTCAGCGAGCGTACGTCAGTCTGGCCCTCCAGGGAAGAACCTGGCCCCCCATCGACACTCTGCCCATGCTTAGATGAAGCTCAGGCTGAGGGGAGCTTTTCCTGCGACTTGTCCCACCACGATCACCGTCTCAGCCCCCGGGGCCCAAGACCACTGCTGCGGCGTCCCAGCTAAAAAGTCCTTACTCCCCCCGCCAACTGGGAGACGGTCACGGTTCCTGCTGTGGATCTCAGCCTGGACGCTCAGAGGAACACCTGGGTTCTCCTCCTCAAATGGCTGTTGAGTTTCAAAGGGCCAGGTCTGTGCTGGGATGTTCCCCGCAGGAGTGATCCCCCTCGCCCCGGCAGTCAGGTGATTAGTGCCCCGAGGGGCAGGTTCAGGCTTTGACAGCACATGTGCCAGGTGCGTGGCCACGGTGGTGTTCCCGGGGCTGAGTTTTATCCTCTGGATGGATTGACAGCGCTTTGTGGGAAGGCAGCGTGGTCCAGTGGGTGGAGCACTGGACTAGCCTGTGGCCTATTTCTGCTTCTGTCCCAGACCTGCGTGAGCCCCCACCCCACTCTGGGTCTCTGTTTCTCCTCCCATCATTTCTCTGCCTGGGGTATTTACACTAGAATCCCTTCAGGGCGGTGACTGTCTGTCCAGCCCCTAGCACAGGGGCACTGATCTTGGCTGGCTACTGTGACTGTGGACAATGGTTTAGCTAGGCCAGAAAATGAAGGCCCCCGGGCTTTTCTCCCACTGCCAGGTGGCCTGCCCCACTTCCCCCTGGCTGATTCCGTTGGCTGATGAAACACAGGGGGAAATGGGAGCATGTTTTTTTAAAAAGTGTCCCGCCCCTGCCCCCCCCAACATGCAGTTTGCTTTCAAGACAGTGGGAGAGGCCACCCAATGAAATCAACATGGGCTGAGCCAGTTGTCAGACAGGTGCTGTCTGTCTCGCTGCCTTCCACTGTCACAATCCCTGGGTGCAGCGCACCCCCTGGATTGAAGCGGTTTGTGGTTTGCTTTGGCAGCTCTCAGCACCCCCACTGTACAAAGTGAGCCAGCAGCCCTGATTTGCAGCGGGATTTTACCAGGGCCAGCGAGCAGGCATGGAATTGCACGCTGAGCGACAGCAGAAACTGGTCCCACCTTCTTTGAAAGGGGGGTTTTACCTCCAGTACCCATCCCGCTCTGGGGCTTGTTCGCGGGGAGGCTGTGGGGCCATCCCAGGGCTGTGCAGGAGACAAGCGGTCGGGGCAGGTTTCTCCTGACAAAATGAAGCAAATCACTCTGAGTAACTCAGACTAACTAGAACAGGTTCCTCGGTGAGGGGAAAAAGTTCCCCTTGTTCTCCGGCTTACTTCCCCCTCCTTCCCTTCAATGGCGAGTTCTTCTGGTCCCGCTCTCCAGCTCCCTGAACTCTGCAGGTCACAGAGAGGTCAGTCATGATGGGGTTAATTATAGGTGCTCCCAGGTGCGGGAGAAAGGTAGTGCTGGACTCGGACTGCTCCGAATGATCTCATGTACTGGGTGTGCTGGGTGCTGGGTGTCCCCCTCTCATTGTGCTGGGGGCTGGGTGTCCCCCTCTCCTGGCTGAACCCTCTCCTGAAAACCAGCCCTTTCATCTCTCATCCCACCCCCTCAGTTCTCTTCGGCCTGCTCCTTTACTTGCTGCACCTCACACTGGACTGGATTCCCCCCCAGGTGTAAACCCAAAGGTGCAAGCAACTTCAATCAGCGCGGGAGCTGCAGATCGGTGACCCCCCTGGAACATCCCGACTCCATCGCTGGGTCACCTGGACCATCGCACGCGTGTGCGGCTGTACTGGGGTCTGGAGATGACTAGGAAGGGCAGGGTGGGGGCCATGGGGAAAGTCACAAGACACGGACACACAAACTTGGTTTTTCAGTAGCTCAGAAAAGGTTCAATTTGGGCTTAGGGCAAGATTCAGATCAGTTCTTATTTTATCCAAGCCCCTTTGCCTGGCCTGTAATGTACATGTCAAATACCTGTGTTCATGTACACGCCTTCTACACGCCAACAGTCACCTGTCTCAGATAAGCATCGCTCCATCTGTTTCACCTGCACACGTTCCCCCAGCTCCCATCTTTCTTCTCTCTCTCACACACAGATTCTCCATTTCTGACCCCTGCAGACAGACAAACACAGGTGTACACATAAGAGCTGCAACCCTCAAGTTAAAGCTGCCCCAAGTGTGCTTGGTCCAAATTCGGCTCTCGTTTAAATGAGGACAAATCAGGAGCAGGTCCACTGGAGTGAATTCTGATCTGGATCTAGAGCAATGCAGCACCATCTGCACCCAGTTTAGAGTCACGCGTAACTTTACAGCACTTTCAACCTCAGGCTGAGATTTTCCAGGCCTGCTCTTACCCTGGGGGTGAAGTTTTGGGGAAATGTTGATTCTGTGAAAGAAACACACTTCCCATTGGATCCAAAAATCCTGGTGATCTGTTTTTAAACAGCTCAGCTCTTCGGAGTATTGTGTTTGGGCCTTCACTGTGCTGGGTGCTGCACCACCCCGGAATAACAGCCGGGGCTCACAGCAGGTTGGCTGGGGCTGAAATTAGTCCTGGGAAAAGCTTTGGAGTATTGTGGTTCACTTGGGTTGTGATGTACAAACGTGTGTTGAGAACTAGGCAAACAGTGCTTTTGCTGCTCCAAAAGAGGGCAGAGTTAAGGTTATACTCAGCAAGGTCAGCATTTCTTATCTTCCATGCTACTTGATGTTGTCCCAGCATAGCGTCGGTGCGTGCTGCCTACCTGTGGCCATGACATAGCTATGAGAACCAACAGGGCCATGTGACAGGGTTTACTACATCCTTTCCCAGTGTGTCATGCCCTGGGACTCACCAACACTTTGCCCCTCATCTGTCTCAGCTGGGTTTCAACACACCAGAGCTCTGTGCAGTGGAGGATCTCGCCCTCACTACTTGGTGATCCCGCTGGGCTTCAGACCACTGGGAGAAGGACGTTCCTGGCTTTGCAGTGGGATGCAGTGTGCTTGTTTCTAGCCCTGCAAGTCCCAAGCAAGAAGGCCCAGCAGTCTAGAAAAGTGACTACTGGCCCCTTCTAGAGGCACTGATGGCTCTGTGAAGCCCTGCACAGCTGGACTCAGGGCAGCTAAGGCAGCATATTGATTATCTGCATTCCAGTAGAACCTGGAGCCCCCAACCCAGGCCACGCTGCCATTGTGCTGGGTGCTGCACGTACCTGGGCCCAGAGAGTGGCCAGGCGAGACAGGCAAAGGGCGTGGGGAGAAAGGAAGGACTTCTCCCCATTTCACAGGTTGGGAACCAAGGAGCAGGGTCCATGACATCTGCAGGGCCACGGGCAGAATGAGGACTGGCGTGCCAGTTCACTGCCTAAGCTGTGAGCCGAGCCGTCCTCTCTCCTGCCTGTACAACGGAGGGGCACAGACAAAAGAGCCCCGCTAACCTTTGCAGATGTCGGCACCATTGTACATGGGCCTCCCTGTGAGTGGCACAGCCGGGCACCTCTCACACGGCGCGGGAAGGGTCCGTGCGGAGCCGCTCGCCTGACCTCCTGCACAGACACCCCCCATCCCCACTGGAGGTGTGCTAGTATCATGGGGGATGGGGGGCTGGTAGATACAGACTCTCACTTGCTCCAGCAGGTCCAGTTAAGAACGCCGCCATCATCAAACCCACAGACCCGATACCACGGTGAGGGGCAACTTAATACAACTCCTAGATGGAGACAGGCCACCTGGCTACACACCCTTTCCCGAGGCAGGGCACAGTGGAGGAGGCGATCCCAGGCTGGCAGTCCCAGTTGGTGAACTCCACCTTGGCCGCACTAGCTAAGGGTTGAGATGGTTGTCACCGGGTCCTGGTGTCCAGCCGTTCTCCATATACAGTCCTGCTGGCAGCACCTGGACCCTAGAGGCACCCAGCCCCGAGTGTCCATCCTGCTGCGGGCTGCTGAGCTCGCAGGTTAGCATGCAGGGTGGCAGAGCGGGAGAGGGCGGATCAGCGCCGGAAGGAGGAGGATTCGAACAGGGACAGACGCAGAGTGATGCCCAGGGGGCAGGAGGGCGTGTTGTCCCTTTTCTTGGGTCCAGCCCATGACAAACCCCGTGCCCTGTGCCCCCTGGACTAACACCGCTACCAGCTTGTGCCAAGCTTCTGCATACGGAGCATAACCATCACCTTGGCCCTCTCCTCTGGACACGGCCCATCGGAGGCGCGAGATGTGTGTTGGCCAACCTGAGTCACCGGGTGACTCCTGGCCTCCGCTTCCTCACCCTCTGCTCCTTCTTAGTCTCTTACCCTCCGCCTGGCATTGTCTCTCCTGTTCCCACACACGCTCGTCAGGGCGGGGCTGCTGGCCTGGCACCTGGGCTGTAGTGTGCCCAGCACACGGGGAGGTGCTGAATAAATACCCAGTGGAATTGCTCAGAAAGGGACCAGCCCCCTGGCCATCGTGCAGCCGAGCTCCCTGGACTCAGCTCCTTTCACATCTCCTCCGGAGGCAGCCTCTCCAAGCCCTAAGGAGCTCTGGGGTGACGGAGTGCTGAGTGGGGAGGATTGGGCGCCAGCCAGAGACCCCGCAGAGCCCTGTACAGAGCGGCTCTGCACCCTCCTGTATCCACCTGAAAGGACGGGGCAGATGGGAACCTGGCCAATCTGGGGCCAGCTAAGGACCCCAACTCTTGGGGAAAGTGGAGCCCCACAACCCCATTCATCTAGGAGGAGAGGAAGATTGTGATTATTGGCACATGGTTTGGGGACGAGCCTTGGGAGGATGGACTGTCACCGTCACCATGGGCTTTGGAATCCCTGTTGGCCAGCTGGGCAGGAGGCAGGCATCTCTATGTCCTGTTACTCACTTGCACGTGTCCTCCTGGTTTGCACGAGCAGCCAGGGTCCACGTGCACCATGCTTTCACGGTGGCGTTTTGTGAGTGTGACTCGGCACTCAGAACGCGGCGGAGAGAAGGAAAACAGACGGGATCAGAGAAGGGTCCATCCAGCTTAGTGCCCAGCCCCAGCCTCTTCAGAGCAACAGGCCCTCTACTGCCCCTTTCTGGGACAAATTGCCTGGGGGGGCAGGTTCCTCCTAAGCCCATAAAATGGGAGACTCACGACTGACGCTGGAGGGACTGTCCCACTGGTCATCGGTCTTATCTTATCCGCGTTTGGATCTGCTCTTGAATCCTGCTAAGCCCTTGGCTTCCATGATAACCTGTGGAACTCACTGCCACTAGGTAAGCACCAGTGTGAGAATATCAACCCTTTTATCCACTTTGAATTTGGTGCCTCTTGCATTCATTGCATGTTCCCTTGTTCTCTCAGGAGAGAGAGTGAATAGCCACCCCTGATCTACCTTTTCTAGCTTCTAGAAGATGCATGTTCTAGTGGGTTTGAGCGGGTGAGCCTGTGATCCAGGACTCTGAGTTGTACCCCTTGCTTAGGGTGAAGGTATTCTTCCCAGGGTGCTTAATCCATAGGATTAGGAGCCCCTGATTTGCTGCATGATTTTATTTAAATCACTAAAATTGCCCCATGCCTCAGTTTCCCCCTCCATAAAATGGGGGCAATAATACTCAAGCCACAGGGCTTAAGTGATGACTATTTGTGAAGAGCTTCAAGCATCTCAGATGGAAGGCGCTATTGGCAGGAGCTGCTGGATTTTAGTCCAAGTGATGATTTGCCAGTAGGATGAGTCACCAGCCACGTGACTTTTCAGCCAGTTGTGTAAGTGCACTCACGTGACCTGCAGTGAGACATATTCCAGTTAGCTCCTTCCCCACAACTGCCTTGCGTGTAAAGAAATGCAGCTGGCAGAGCGGTCCCTAGGTTAAGGAGCACATGGGAGCGAGCCAGTCATTCCAGAGGGCTCCTTGCAGGCCGACGGGGCTTCTGAACCGCCGGACGCAGCCCAGGGGACGATCAAGCCAACCCAGCCTGCTGTGATGCCAGTTCGGGCAACAGTGTCGAGGGTGCGTTGGGCTCCCCAGGCTCCTCCCACATCTCATGCAATTAGACACGTCGGCCACATGTCCCTCTCCCGCCTCATCCGGCGCTATGACCAGAGGGGGCTAGGAGACCCAGCAGGGGTCTGTGATGCCGGGCGCTGGCTGGAGTCTCGGCGCTGCAGGGATGGAGGGTTCTCCAGGGAGCTGGGGCGGCAGGAGCAGAGGAGCCACCTTCAAGGGAGGAGGGCAAAGCGGAAGCCATCAGAACCCCCTATGTGATGGGAGGGGACCCGACTGTCCCGTGTGGGCCCAGCTCCACCAGCGTCCCCATCACTCTGGCCTGGAACTCCAGGGACCTGTCTTTGGCACATCCCAGCCTGACTAGGCCTCGCTGCTGCTTCTCCACAAGATGAGACTGTGCACTCCAGCCCCAGCCGTCTTTGGGTCTCCCTTGGCTCCCTAGGAACTGCACCTGGTAGGGGCACGGATCGTCTCCCTCCCCCAGCACTGCAGCCACATAGCCTTCCCCTTCAAACCCCTACCCCAGCTCCCTCATCTCACAGTCACGTATTCCCACCCCCCCGCCTCGCTCCGATATTCATCCGCTTCTCCACCACCACCCCAGGCCTTGTCCCCGGTGGCCTCTCTCGCCAGACGCCCTGCCTGAACGTGGCACCTCTCACCTCGCCTAGACTCACGTCTGCCACGTGTCCACCAGCCGTTAGCCAGCTGCTCTTGCCATGGTCGATTGTCCGCAGACCTGGCAGCATTTTCAGACCCTGCCATCAGTTGCTTATCACTCTGCCAGATTTTACCAAGTCTGGCTGGAAGTTCTCCATGCTGGGCATCTGCTTCCGGCTGAAATTCTGGGGAACGTTTTAGCAAGAAATGACTCAGCCGGTGCCAAGCACAAGATCAGAGGGTTAGACTAAGATTGCCCCGTTTCACAGACAATTCTTGGAGCTGTTTGGTTGGAGATGCGCTAACACCTCCATGCTTTGGAGCAGGGGCTTGCAATTTGGTGTTGGGGGAGGAGAGAATGTGCCTTGGTGTCAGAGATCTGCCTTTTGTTATCGTAGTGAAAATCCACTAAAATTTGGTCCAGACTTTGGAAAGAAACCTGTTTGCATATGCTCAGTAGAGACTTGTTAGCATTTGACAGCTAAATTCTCCGAAGCATCCGTCTGCACTGAGCATGCTCCAGCCCCACGGCTCCTACACCAGACCAGAGAGCCCAGGCAACCTCCCCACAGCGCGCCTGAGAACGCTCCAGCCCAGGCTGTAGGGCTGAGCAAGACTTTCCCTGCAATTGCTCCTCTCGGCGCTGGGTCTCAGAGGCGGTGCCAGCTGTGCAGAGCGGTGAGGGGCAGAGACAGGCTGCAGTGTGGTGCTGGGTGGGGCCCAGGGGTATGGGGGAGAGATAGCTCAGAGGGTCGAGCATTGGCCTGCTAAACCTAGGGTTATAAGTTCAATCCCTGAGAGGGGCCATTTAGGGATCTGGAGCAAAAATCTGTCTGGGGATTGATCCTGCTTTGAGCAGGGGGTTGGACTAGATACCTCCTGCGGTCCCTTTCCCACCCTGCTAGTCTATGAGTCTATGCTGGAGAAGGAGGCAGCCCCACTCAAACGCAGCAGGGACTGGGACTGGGACTGGGGTATAGGGTTGATTGGGCCAGGTAGCCTGGACTGGGGAGAAACTGGGCGTGATGGGGCTGAGCTGGCAGGGGCATTGGCTGAGGCAGGTTCCTGGGGCCGGTCGCCTAGAATTCCCAGCTCATGGCCTGTCTCCTCCCTCAGACGCACCAGCAGCCTTTGCTCTGCCCTGCCCTGCCCTAGCTTTGGGCTTTGCAGCCTCGACACCATTCTTCTCCTGTCGGTTGTGTTGTGCAGTACGGTGAACCTGGCTAAGCAGATTGCAGGCCCCTCTCCTACTCTCTCTGCTGGTTCGTGAGCTGGCTGGGGCAGGGACCGTGTCTTCCCAGGCCGCCTACGGCGCTGCTGGGCAATGAATAAATATTTCTGTGTGTGCTTGTCAGGAGTCTGCCCCGCCCCCCAGAGATCTTGCTGGATTGGGGGAATTTAGCATTCACGAGAGCCGTACCGCTCCCCACACAGCTCTGCCAATGCCCCTCAATCCCGACCTGCAGCCCCTGCTAGCCCAGCCCCCTCCTCCCCACACCTGACAATGTACCAACTTCCTGACCTGTAGCAGCAATAGCATCCAACACTCGGGAGTCCCTGAGCAGATATGAGGAAATAGTGCCTGGGTGGTGGGCGATTTCTGCTGGGGATGAGGCTGGGACTCTCTGGCGCCAATTGTGACTAAAGTCACGGTGGGAAGCCTGCATCCGAGCCGCAGGGCTAGTTCCTGAGTCACGGGGCTAGCCCCCAAGCCGCAGAGCTAGCCCCCTAACCTCCGGCAGCCCCTTAGCCCTTGATGGCCGAGATCCCCATGTGCTGAGCACAGCAGGGGCCTAGGAGCAGGAAGGATTAGTCTGTGTTTTGCAGGTCAGCCTGGAGTGGCGACCCCATCAGAACTCCCCAAGTGCCCGAACGCTTCCCATTGGCTTCAGCGGGCCCCTCGCTGGGCTGCCTCAGCAGCAGGATAAGAACCAGGAGGCTGCTTGGGTGAGCAGACAGCTGTGCCTCAGTTTCCCCCTCTGTTCTAGGGATGACGATGCTTTCAGTGCCTTGGGTCATTGGCACAAGTTACCAGGAGGCCTGGGGGATTCTCTGACCCTTTATAACCCCGACCGGATGCGTGTCCAAGGGATCTGCTCCAGGAATGACTTTGGGGCAGTTCTGTGGCTGGTGTCGTACAGCTGGTCAGTCTAGATGATCACCAGGGTCCCTCTGGCCTGGGAATCTAGGGCTCTGTGCTGAACCAGTGACGGGGCCCAGGAACGGCAGGCAGTGGGGTCAGTCCTTAAAAGGGAAAAACGGGCCGATGACCATGTGCGGTGCAACACCAACATCCCCAGCTGCTTCCTGGCGGAGCCAAAACCCCAGGCAAAAAGCAGCAGAGTTGCCGGATTTTGTTCCCCTCAATGCCCCCTGCAGGGCACGAGATCCACTTTCACGTCCCAGCCTGTGTTTGCGTTGCTGTGAGCTGTGACGCAGCTGCTGCCTTCTGCCCCAGAGGTAGCTGCATCTCCGCAGTGAGCGGAGGGGCTCCAGTGGTGATCAGTGCTCGGTAAACGCCCAGGACCGAGAGATCGCTCGGCAGCCTGTGTACAGCGATACGAGCTAATGCTGGCGGTTCTGGTGAGTGAAGCAGCCGGGCAGGGCCCAAGCCAAGAACAGGAGCTGCAGCGGCGGGGCTCGGCAGGGCCTGGTGGGGCTGTTTCCCTGCTCCCGGGGCATCATCCCAACCCTGCTCATTCCTGAGCGGGTTCCCTCACCGGGGCAGGGGGAGGAGTGGCCGAGAGGCGGGGGCAGGACGCGGTAATTACAGATCCCCCCCGGGTTCGGAGGGGAGCAAGCTCAGGCAGACCAGGCTGCAGCGGAGGAGCCCTCGCCAAAGCAGTAGCAGTTTGGCAGCATTTTTCTCGCCCTCCCGCACGCCCCCCCCCCCTTAAAAGGAAAACAACTCACTGGAGCCCAGCGAGGTCCCCTTGCGAGAGGCAGGAGCCCAGCGGAAATGAATACTGCAGCACAGCTTATGCTGGGGCCGTCTGGGCAGCGGGAGGGAGGGCACGGCCTAAGGAGAGGGGAGAAGGCAGGCAGTGGGGCAGCTGAGCAGAAGGGGGACAGTCCTGGGCTCTGCACTAAGGGCTGGGGGATAGGCACGCCAGGGGCCCGAAGCCCCCAGTGCTTGCTGGGCTGTGCGTTTCCTGCCCCTCCGGCCCAGCAGGCCGGGGTGAGCTGCAGTTCGGCATTTGATCCAACGGCCCTCAGGCTTGTTCATCATTTTTCGCTGAGTACAAAGAGTCCTCGCTTAATGAAAGTCCGGGCCCCACCGGCTCCGCCAGCCACGCCTCAGAGAGACCCTGCCAATTGCCAGAGTACCTCGTCCCCTGGTACTCTCTGGAGCGGTGCAGCTCTGGGGATGTGAAGCCCAGAGAGACCACGGCCCAGAGAGGAACGGGAAGGAGCAGCTTGTGGGTCTAGTGCAGAGTCAGGGGACGGGGTCCTAGTCCGGGCTCAGAAGCCACAGACTGAGGGTGGTACACGATAGGGCAGGCTTGAGGGCCTCACTCCCCCTCTGCGTGCCTCAGTTTCCCCATCTGGAAGCCCTGGGCTGTGATACCCTTGCTCCGTATTGGGGAGGTGGGTCACTGTGAGAGAGGCTGGGAGAGGGCAGGGTACCACAAGCGGGTCTGTCCGCACACTGCTGCCCTCTGCTGGTTGGAATCAGAATGGCGCCGCCGCGGATCATGGGCCCTGCACACGGGGAGTCGCTAATGCAGGAGAGATGCTCATACAAGACACTAGCCCTCTTCCTGCCCGGGCATCCCGTGGAGGAGTCGGGGTCAACCACGTTGCCCTCCCACAGGCCTGTACAGCACTGGTGAGAGGCAGCGGCCACACTCCACCTCAGAGGTGGCTGCATTTTACTGAGCACAGGAGTGATGGTTAGTTTGTGAAGCATGTTGGGGGTCTTTGGATCCCTAGCGAGGGAAGAGCAGCCCTGCCTTTGGGAGTTAAAGGAGCTAGAGATGTATATACATTGGCCAGACCCCCCGGGGGACTCAGCAGGTTCTTACGTCTCCGGTGCTGGGTGGGGCCATGTCTCAGTTTCCCTGCTGGGCCCCTGGTCTGCAGTCTCGGAGTTGGGCAAGTTTGTGCCTGAGTCCTCCAGCCAGAGGGCCACTGCTCCCCTTCCAGGGCAAGGAGAGACCCAGCCACAAGCCCTCTTTGACTGTCCCCACCCACAGCATTCACCTCACTGAGGCAGGCATCAAGCAGACATCCCCTCCTGGCCCCCATCCCCAGCACTTGTATAGGAGCCCGGGGCCTCCCTCTGCACCAGCCCTCGCCCACCATGTCACGGCCACAGCTGCCCCACAGCCAGTGCTACCCACCAGTGCAGGTCTAAACCTGCCCCCTGCCCCAGGGGTGCTCCAGGGCTCCCTGACCCACCCAAGCTGGCCCTGGGCCAGGCCATACTCCCAGTCTCAGCTTGGGCCTGCTCTTGCCTGGGCAGACCAAGGAAGTTGCATTAGGGAGCTCTGCAGTCACCTGCTCCCCTGGACCCTGTCGCCCATCAGTCCCTGCAGACTACATCCCCCAGAATGCCCTTGTTCTAGGCCCTGCTGGGACCTGGCCTCTGGGCTCCCTTAAAGGGGCCCTGTAGACCGGGGCGGCTCCAGGCACCAGCATGCCAAGCGCGTGCCAGGGGCAGCAAGCCACGAGGGGCGCTCTGCTGGTCGCCGCGAGGGCGGCAGGAAGGTTGCCTTCGGCGGCATGCCTGCGACGGGTCCGCTAGTCCTGCGGCTTTGGTGGACCTCCCGCAGGCGTGCCGCCGAATCCGCGGGACCGGGGACCTCCCGCAGGCAAGCCGCTGAAGGCAGCCTGCCTGCCATGCTTGGGGCAGCAAAATACCTAGAGCCGCCTCTACCTATAGACCTGGCTGGAGGGGTCGAACTGACAGTAGAGGGGCGGCGGGAGGGCTAAGGGGCAGGAGCAGATGCAGGGACAAATGCAGCCTGAGAATGCGAGAGTCCGAACCTGTGCCATTGTCTTCCCCAGGGATGGGGCAGGAGCCGTCAGCTTAGGACTGGCCATAGCCCTGGGGAGGGCCAGCCCAGCCCTGGCTCTGGGGACCCCCACTGGCCTTTTCTCTCTCCCAGGCCGAGGGATCATTCCCTGCACTGGTCTCTGCCGGCAGGGCGGGGGCTGAGACGGCTCAGGACTCCAAGCCCAGCCTGCTGAGGGAAGAGAAGGGGGCAACTGTGGGGGCTGTGAAGCCAGAGCCCACCGGACCACAGTGTGATGCTTATGGGGCATTGGCTTGGCCACAGGCGGGCACAGAGTCCTGGAGGAGGCAGAGAGATGGGAGGTGGAATCCTGGGTCGTCTATAGCCAGGCGTCCTAGTCTTCTCCACCCTGCAGCCTCTCACCTGGCTGGGTCATGAGTGAGGATTGAACCTGGGACCTCTCCAGCTAAGAGCAGGAGTTTCTAGTGCCTGCACTGAAAGGATAGCGAGAGCAGGAACACAGACCAGCCATGGGGTGGGGGTATGAATGAGGGTTACCCCTCCCCTCCCCACTGACCCCCGGCTCTCCTGGGATAGATACAGGCTGGGCAGAGCTTGGTTTTTATTTCTGTAATTTCAATGGGTGATATCGATTTTTGTTTTTAATTGATTCAAACTGGCACAGCTGCAGGACGTTACGGAGGGTCAGACACGGCCGGAGGTGCGGGGGTGGGGGAGACCAGAATTAGTTAATGGCAGTAGATGGTGAAGCCTTGTTCTGGTGAATTTCAAGTGCTACCGACAGGTCATGTGAAATTGACGTTAATCGACATTCACCCCTAAAAATCGAATCCTTCCCAACCCGGTTATACTGTTGGCAGAGTCTCCCGCTCTGCACTCTGGACACAGAGCAGGAAGGCCTGGACTGGTTTGCGGGGCCGCGCTCAGGGCCTGGGAAGGAGCGGAGAGCAGAGGGCTGGGGCAGGCAGTCGGGGGTCCCCCCATGCCCGTTTCCATGTTGGACCCCGGGCTGCTGCTTGGTGTGGAACAGGCACCATGATTCCAAGCTGCCACACCTGGCTTACTCCACCCACCCCCATCCCGAAGAGCCTCCTGTCCTGACCCTCAGAGGAGGCGAATCAATAATAAATGGTCCCTGAGCCCTCCCCCTTGGGCAGCCCTGGTACCAGGAGCCGGAAGGCCGGGCTGATCCCTCCCGCTCACACACACCCGGGCTGCAGCATCCCTTGACCTTGTCGCTGGAGGCGATGCTGGGGTATAGGAAGGCTAGCCTGGGAGTGGGGAGGAACTTGGAGAGCAGCCAGAGGGCTTCCCGGGGGGGGCTTTATCGTCGGGCAAGGTCGTTCAGCTCTTCTCCCACAAGGTAAACAGAGAACAGCCCCTGCTGCAAAAGCACCTCCCTCCCCCAGGGAGGAGACATTCCAAGAATGTGCGGCACGCTGCAGCCCGCCCCGGGCACTGCCACCCTGGGCTGGGGCTGAGACGCCGTGGAATCAAGAGCTGGGCCTGCTCTGCTGGGAGGTAGAAGTGCCCGCCCCTGGCACATTGTATTAGCACCTTGGTGCCCGTGCACACCCGGTGAGACACAGCCCCTGCCCCGAAGAGCTCATGAGCTAAAAAAAACCAGACAGGCAGAGAGTGGGAGGGGAAACTGAGGCACAGAGTGGGGCTAGGACTTGCCACAGGCAGAGCGGGGACTTTTGCTGATACTCAGCCTGGTACAGTAGCCATTGAGCCAGGCTGCCATGTAGCATGCCCTGCTTGCTGCTTTGCCCTGGCAAAGGGCCTGGCAGGCAGCGTGTCTGAGCACGTGGCCTGGCACAGCTCTGCCAAGAGAGGCGGGGCCAGATGTGGATCTCAGCAATGCTGGGGTAAATCCAGGGCACTGCTATGAGCGAGTCTTGATCCGTGATCCAGTCACAGACCAGCGTGCCAGGTGCTGTTTGGACCCAGAACAAGGAGAACTGCACTGCAGTGACTCTGGAGTGTCACAGTGAGAACAGGATCAGGCCCTCGCAGGCTGCTTTCCTCTTGAGATCGTGGGGGAAGCTGAGGCAGAGTCATTCCTGGTGTAAAGTGGTGTGACCTGGGAGGACTGAATCATAGACTCATAGACTTTAAGGTCAGAAGGGAGCATTATGATCATCTCAGTCTGACCTGCTGCACAACGCAGGCCGCAGAATCTCACCCACCCACTCCTGGAACAAACCCCTAACCTGTGTCTGAGCCACTGAAGTCCTCAAATCGTGGTTTAAAGACCTCAAGGTGCAGAGAATCCTCCAGCAAGTAACCCGTGCCCCATACTGCAGAGGCAGGTCAAAAACTTCCAGGGCCTCTGCCAATCTGCCCTGGAGGAAAATTCTTTCCCGACCCCAAATATGGCGATCAGCTAAACCCTGAGCATGTGGGCAAGACTCACCAGCCAGCACTCAGGAAAGAATTCTCTGTAGTAGCTCAGATCCCATCCCATCTAACATCCCATTACAGATCATTGGGCTTATTTACCTGCTGATAATCAAAGATGAATTAATCGCCAGAATTAGGCTGTCCCATCCTACCATCCCCTCCATAAACTTACCAAGCTTAGTCTTGAAGCCAGATATGTCTTTTGCCCCCACTACTCCCCTTGGAAGGCTGTTCCAGAACTTCACTCCTCTAATGGTTAGAAACCTTCATCTAATTTCAAGTCTAAACTTCCTGATGGTCAGTTTATACCCATTTGGTTTTGTGTCCACATTGGTACTAAGCTTAAATAATTCCTCTCCCTCCCTGGTATTTATCCCTCTGATATATTTATAAAGAGCAATCATATCTCCCCTCAGCCTTCTTTTGGCTAGACTAAACAAGCCAAGCTCTTTGAGTCTCCTTTCATAAGACAGGTTTTCCATTCCTCAGATCATCCTAGTAGCCCGTCTCTGAACCTGTTCCAGTTTGAATTCATCCTTCTTAAACATGGGAAGACCAGAACTGCACACAGTATTCCAGATGAGGTCTCACCAGCGCCTTGTATAATGGTACTAACACCTCCTTATCTCTACTGGAAATACCTCGCCTGATGCATCCCAAGACCACATTAGCTTTTTTCACGGCCATATCACATTGGCGGCTTAAAGTCATTCTATGATCAACCAATACTCCGAGGTCCTTCTCCTCCTCTGTTACTTCCAACTGATGCGTCCCCAATTTATAACCAAAATTCTTGTTATTAATCCCTAAATGCATGACCTTGCCCTTTCCACTATTAAATTTCATCCTATTACTATTACTCCAGTTTACAAGGTCATCCAGATCTTCCTGTAGGATAGCCCAGTCCTTCTCTGTGTTAGCAATACCTCCCAGCTTTGTGTCATCTGCAGACTTTATTAGCACATTCCTGCTTTTTGTGCCAAGGTCAGTAATAAAAAGATTAAATAAGATTGGTCCCAAAACCGATCCCTGAGGAACTTCACTAGTAACCTCCTTCCAGCCTGACAGTTCACGTTTCAGTACGACCCGTTGTCATCTTCCCTTTAACCAGTTCCTTGTCCACCTTTCAATTTTCATATTGATCCCCATCTTTTCCAATTTAACTAATAATTCCCCATGTGGGACCGTGTCAAATGCCTTACTGAAATCGAGGTAAATTAGATCCACTGCATTTCCTTTGTCTAAATAGTCTGTCACCTTCTCAAAGAAGGAGATCAGGTTGGTTTGGCACGATCTACCTTTTGTAAAACCATGTTGTATTTTGTCCCAATTACCATTGACCTCAATGTCCTTGACTACTTTCTCCTTCAAAATTTTTCCCAAGACCTTACATACTACAGATGTCAAACTAACAGGCCTATGGTTACTTGGATCACCTTCTTCCCCTTTCTTAAAGATAGGAACTATGTTAGCAATTCTCCAGTCGTACGGTACAACCCCGGAGTTTACGGATTCATTAAAAATTCTTGCTAATGGGCTTGTAATTTCATGTGCCAGTTCCTTTAATATTCTTGGATGAAGATTATCTGGGCCCTCTGATTTTGTCCCATTAAGCTGTTCAAGTTTGACTTCTGTCTCAGATGTGGTAATATCCACCTCCATATCCTCATTCCCATTTGTCATCCTTCCATTACCCCTAAGCTCCCCATTAGCCTTATTAAAGACTGAGGCAAAGTATTTATTTAGATATTGGGCCATGCCTAGGTTATCCTTAACCTCCTTTCCATCCTCAGTGTTTAGCGGTCCCACTTCTTCTTTCTTTGTTTTCTTCTTATTTATATGGCTATAGAACCTTTTACAATTGGTTTTAATTCCTTTGCAAGGTCCAACTCTACACGGCTTTTGGCCTTTCTCACTTTATCCCTACATGTTCTGACCTCACTAAGGTAGCTTTCCTTCCTAATCCCTCCCATCTTCCACTCCTTGTAGGCTTTCTACTTTTTCTTAATCACCTCTCTGAGATGCTTGCTCATCCATCTTGGTCTACAACTCCTGCCTATGATTTTTTCCCCCTTTTTTGGGATGCAGGCTTCTGATAGTTTCTGCAACTTTGACTTGAAGTAATTCCAGGCCTCCTCCACCTTTAGATCCACAAGTTCTTCAGTCCAATCCACTTCCCTAACTAATTTCCTTAATTCTTTAAAGTTAGCCCTTGAGAAGTCAAAAACCCTAGTCCCAGATCTGTTTTTGTTTATCCTTCCATCTAGTTTGAACTGAATTAGCTCATGATCGCCCGAACCAAGGTGTCCCCTACAACCCTTTCTTCTATGAGGTCCTCACTACTCACCAAAACCAAATCTAAAATGGCATCCCCTCTTGTTGGTTCAGCAACTACTTGGTGAAGGAATCCATCAGCTATCGCATCCAGGAACATCTGAGCCCATGTCTGGTGGGCCAGGAGAGCCCAAAACCACAAGGGTGTCCTGATAAGGCGGAGCTGGGAAGTATTTTCACGTGTACAAAATACACCAGCCACACAACAGTCCCTCTCCCCTCCTCAGCCCTCCCATGCCTCTTCCCCCCCAAACTGAGCAGTATCAGAGGGGGGAGCCCTATCTCCCGGGGTTACAATGGCCATGCAATAGTCGCTGATATTTCTAGTGTATCTGTCACTCCTCCCCACATCTACTCGACCCACTAACAGGCAGAAACACAGCAGCATCTGCCTCCACTCACCTCACCCACCAAAGAAAGGCAACCACCTCTGGAGTGGAGTCCGGCAGCTGGTCAGCGTGCAGAGACACTACACAGGAGCATAGGGCAGGAGTGGCAGAGGAATTCAGCGGCCAGCTGACCCTGCAGGACAGGGGCAGATTAGAAATCAGTGAGTGATTTTTATCTCGCTTACCCCAGGGCTCTGCCCTCAGCCCGGTGCCCCCTAGTGCTATGCTGGGGCCCTGGCGTCAGCATGAGCCAGAGAGGAAAGTGCCTCCTACTGCCTCACGCCCTGCACTCTCTGGAGCTGCCTCCCGCCCCTAGTTCTGGCACTGGAGTAAGCTGCACAGAGGCAGGGCCCTCCTTTGCCCCTTGTGTCTCTCGGGGCCCGTTCCGGAGCTGAGCTGGGCTCAGGGGCCAGGGGCTGGGCGCTTGGCCAGTCCTGCCTTTGGCACAGCAGGCTGGGAGGGGCTGCTGAGGGACCTTGCAGGGCCGGGCTCCCACACCCTGTCCTGCAGCTCCCCCAGTGCATCGAGAGTTGCCCCGGCAGGGCCCTGGAGGCTCCATCCCATCTTGGGCACCTGGGTGCCAGGATCCCTGGAGAGACCGGGCGGACCCTCAGCTCCGCCTCCCCTTCTCTCCAGTGAGCCCAGCGCCTGGAGGGGAGCAGCGACTGCGACCAGCCCAGGCTGCCCCAAGGGAAAGACGGGAGCTGGCTGACATGCCCTCCCTTGCCATCGCCACCCCCTCCCCGCCTCAGTCTAGGGGGCTCAGGGTCCCTCTGGGCTCTTGGCTGCCCGCGGGTACCCAAATGGCACCAGTAGCGCCCGCCGTCGCTGGGGGAGGAGGTGGCTCTCCTCGCTGTCCCATGAGGCCCTGGCCGTGTGCTGTGGGAGAAGAGGGCTCAGGGGGTGGCTCAGGGAGGGGGGACCCAGCACAGACAGCCCCACGGCAAGAGGCACAGAGACGACGTAGATGGGGCGGCTGGGCCGGCGGGTGACATGGTACAAGCCACGAGCGGGCACCCTGGGCAGGCTCTCGGAGGGGAGGGCAGGCTGGGGGGGAGGGCGTGCCCCACACAAGGGCATCAGGCACAGGGCACAGGGCCTGCGCCAGCCAGCTGGGAGCCAGTCCCCAGTGCTCCACCTGCGGTCAGGGTTCCCAGCGGGCCCCAGTGCCCCAGCGCCCCAGCGCTGGCTTCCTCCACTCTCTTCTTCCTCCAGGGCAGTGGGCAGCCCCCTGGTCATGGACCCCAACAGCATCTGCCGGAAAACCAAGCGCCTGGCGGGGAAGCAGGCGGAGCTGTGCCAGACGGAACCCGACATCGTCCAGGAGGTGGCCAAGGGCGCCAGGCTGGGCGTGCGGGAGTGCCAGTACCAGTTCCGCTTCCGCCGCTGGAACTGCACCAGCCACAGCAAGTCCTTCGGCAAGATCCTGCAGCAGGGTAAGGCCGGGGGGCCAAGCAATCCCTGGGGCCAGGCTCCACCCCGGAACCCTGAGCTCCCCGAAGCGGGGGAGGCTGGCTGGTTTGGAGCAATAAGGACCCTAGCCTGGCCTCCTAGGCTGCTCCCGTCCACCTCCTCTCCCGGGGTCAGGGCAGTCCCTGCTCAGCCAGGCAGAGTGTCTCTGCACAGCTGATCAGCTGCCGGAATCCACCCCAGAGGTGGTTGCCTTTCCTTGGTGGGTGAGATGAGTGCAAGCAGTTGCTGCCGTGTTTCTACCCCCTCCAGTGGGCGGGTGCTAAGGCTGCTGCCCCCCAGGAGGACAGCGAGGCCCCTGCCTTCTGCTCAAAGCCCTGCCAGAGCCGGGAAGAAGCTGCCGAAGCCCATCCCCGCAGCACTGCCCCTCTCGGCCGGCCGAGGGAGATTAACCGACCTCCCTGCGCCCGCTCCCCTGGGTGAGAGCCAGGCCGCGGCACAGGCCCCCGGGGGCGCAGCAGGGCCGAAGGTTTACTGCCGGGACATGTCTTCCCGTGTTGTAATGAACCAATTACCCATGCTCCCAGCCACCGTGGGCTTAATAAAGCTCAAGAATGCCTCCGCGTCTGGCAGTGATTTACTGCGCCCCGAGGAGACGTGTCCCCCCCCGACGCCACTCCCTGCATGCGCCTGCGCCTAGGGCACCGGGGGCGGGGGAGGCTTGCAAATAGCTGGCACGCAGCCTACGGGAGAGGGGCACGGGGGTAGAGGGGGCTGGCAGGGGGCCGGGGGGAATCTGCCCTGGGGAGGGGAGACTGGGATGGGCAGTGGGGGTTAGGGACATAGTTTCACTCCTGCCATTGGCTGGTGCCTGGCCCAGCTGTAGCCAAGTCTGTCCCACCAGCCTTTCGCCCCCATAGTCCTGGTGTCATGTAGGTCGCAACATGGGCCGTGATCCCCAGAAGGCACCGGATGGCAGGACCTGGGGGTTGCTTGCCCCCTGCCATGCTGTGCTGACCTGGCCCAGTAGGGCCTGGTTGGCCTTCTGGTGTGTGTCAGGCTTGTCCAAGCACATGTGGGACTCCCCCCCATGCCATCCTAGGTGACACCAGAACCCCCAACCTGTGCCCAGCTGGGGGGGCCACAAGGGGATTTAGTGCCCCCTGGCTGCAGCTCAGCAGTCACCCACACTGGCCATACTGCCAGGAACTAGCGAATGTGCAGGTTCATGTCCAGCCACTGCCCTCTACTGGTGGGACTCAGTGCTTCCATTGTGTGTCATAAGCCCTGTAGTGCTACAAGCTAATGGGGATGCTCCTTTAGTTGCAGTAGTTTGGGTCACCTGGGTTTTAGGGACAGACTCTTTTTAACTTGACTGGGTGCTGGCCCAGGCAGGGCGGTGTTCCCTGCTGTCTCTGAGAATGTCCCGAGGGTCTTAGGGGCACCACAGTGACACCCTGGGCCGCAATGGAGACGCCATGTCCCAGAACACAGTGCAGCTGGTCTGCCTGGATCAACATGGAGCATTGCATGCTGGGAGCTGTCACCTTCATAAGCCGCAGCAGCACGTCTGGGCTACCCCACCTAGCAAACAACCAGCCTGTCCCTACAGCCTGGTGTGCCCAATGAGACGCCTGCCTTCCTTTTGGGCTCTGGCTGCTGCAAAGGGGCTGGGGCATCCTGCATGTGTTTGGAGCGGCTCCCTGCCCTGGAGACGCTTATCCGAGCAAGGTCAGCGCCCAGGGTTCTCAGGTGATGCCCATTCCCACCCGCCCTGCGGCCAGTACGTTCTCCAAGGGAGGCGTGCGCTGTCCCAGGGTACAGGAAAGACCCGGCCCACAGGCGTCAGGGCGCTAAACGTGCCAATGACCCCACTTTGTAAGGCCAGGCCGGCTCTGGTTCTGACTTGACGTGATGAATGCTTGGCTTGGACAGCCACTGTCTGCACCACACGGCCTCACCTGGCCACAGCCCCAAGCCAGCAGCCCTCCCCTCCCATGGGCTCTTTTAGGAAGCAGTGAGGGGCAGCAGCTTGTGCTGTGACCCTCACGCCAGCCCTGCGGGGGCCGTGGATCTGCCTTAGGACAGGGAACAGAAGGAGGAACCTGCCCTGCTCTCCTGCCCTGCCATGGTCTCCCAAGGGGAGAGGTGGGAGCCGAGTCCCACACACCAGCTTTCCCACCTGGAATGGGGTTCTCCTGTTGGTAGGACCATGGATCTGCAGCTCTGGGGGCTGTGGTGATGCCAGGGCTCTACCCTGGAGGACGGGGAATGTCCCAGCTCAGAAGGATGAGAAATGCCAGCTCAGGACTCCTGGATGGGGCCCTGTGGGACCAGCTTGGCTGAGCTCCCCACAACTCCTTCATCCAGTCCCGGGCGGCTGGTGGAGCTAGTGCCTAGCATTAGAGACACAGCCAGTGTTGATGGCACGCCGTCAAGCGATGGAGAACCCAGCCCAGGCCGGGGCCAGGAGGTCCAATGGGTAACTTCTGTCCCCGTTAAACATTTGTACCTTACGTCTACTCTGAGTCACTCTAGCATCAGCTACTGGGTCTCCTTAGCCCGTCATCTGCTAGATCAAAGCACCATCAGCTGTCAGAGATCGGGCAAGTCCTTCTGAACGCTGATCAGTCACCGCTCAGCCTTCTCCTGGGTACCTCGCCAGGTGGAGCCGGCGCAGCTCTCGCTCTCGGGCCTCCTGGGTGCCCTTTTCCGAGCCCTTTCCCATGCGGTGCCGTCCTGGATGTGGGGCCTCAAGGTGGGTCCTGGGCTGGCTGAGGTCGCACATGGAGGTGATGCTGGCTCTGAGATGCCTTCCCTACGTGCATGGCCGAAGCTCATGCTTGCCCTTCTGGATGCAGAGCGCGCCGAGGGGAGCTCACCAGGACGCCTGGTCCTGTGCAGAGTCGCTGCACTGAGGGGTCCGCCCCACGCCGGAGCTAGGTTCTGCATTAGCAGGCGCAGGCCCGGAGCTTTGGCCGTATGAGACGGCACAGCAGAGATGAAGCCGCAAGCATAGGCAGCTTGGTGTCTGGAAACCAGTGAGGGGAAATCTCCTGCTTTGAGAACAGCAGAGTCTGGGGGGTCTGATCTTCTTGGGCGACTGCTGCTGTGTGCTCTGTGCCCAGATGCCACGGTGACAGGCCCACTGCAAATGCATCCGCTAGGCAGGTCAACTCCATCGCCACATCCTCTCCCCTGGCTCCCACCACCCCATACCGCCAGCCTGCACCCGCCAGAGCAGTGACCCTCCTTGCCCGCTCTCTTGTCTCTGAGCACATCACCTTTAGCCCAGGGCTGGTCTCTCCCTGGGCATCTGGGCAGCGCCCAGCCTGCCGGGGGCAGCTATCCTGAGCGAGGACCCAGACTCCCCTGCAGTGCCCCCTTCTGCCAGGCCCCACAGCCCCGCTGGGGCCAGGCGTTGGGTTCCAGCATGGACTGCAAGGGAGCCCTGGGGCAGGGGGAGGGCTGGGGGCCCTCCTGAGCACTGGATGGGCCCCAGACCCTGTGGTAAGTGCTGCAGCGCTGGAGCCGCGGCCGATGGGCTGACGCTGCTCGAATCGCTCGCTGGGGCTGCTGCAGCAGGTCCGGGCAGGGGAAGGATGCTTGGAATTCGTGTCCCGGAGCAGAGACGGGGAGAACACACTCATAATAAAGAATCTCGCAGGGCAGAGGCTGGTGCCGGGAGCGTGGTGGGGGGTGTGAACACCCCAGCGTCACCCCACGGGGACGCACTGGGCAGGGCAGCCTAGCACGTGCCTCAGGATGGGGAGATGGGCCCCAGTGGGGCCTCCCCAGCTCCGTCACCTCCCAGCCAGCCCCCACTTGGACTCTCAGACTTAGCAGCTCTGGGGCAGGGGGGATCTCCTGGCGCCCCCTGAGGGCTCAGAGGCGCCGCTGACATGGTGCTGACAGGGAGACAGGTTACCATGGTGAGCTACTTGCCTCTGCCCTCTACTGGCTGCAGTCAGAGCAGCTCAGCTGTGGGTCAAAGGCCCTTTACTGCTCGTAACTCATGGGGAGTCGCCTTTAGCTCCAGGTGGGGGCCCATGCTTTCGGGGGCTCAGGGAGTTGGGGCAGGAGAGCAAGAGATGCGTCGATTCCTGTGGTTGAGGTGCTGCGCAAGGGGACGGCCTCTGGCGACTCTGATCTCTGCCCCCTCTCGTTGATTCCAGAAGGTGCCCCTGGGGTGGGGGATGAGGTGAACCCTCCTCGGAGGGACTTGGGGGGGGGGCTGTGCTGGGAGATTGAAGGGAACCTGGCCAGGCTGGACAAGCTGCAGTGTCCTCCCTGCTGCCAGCCTGTCTTAGTGCAACCCGCCTTGCAGCCCCAGCCCTTAGTCACTCTCCCAGCCTGCCCCATGGCCCCCGCCCCCGGAGGTCTGAGTGTGACCAGTGAGCCCCCGTGCAGAACATGGCGGGAGTGTTAAATTCTCCAAGCCCCTTTCTCCCAGCAGAACCTTCTGCATCCCAGGCACAGGGACCCGCCCCCGGTGACAGGAGACAAACAGCCACCTCTGGGGTGGGACAGGGTACCCGATGAACAGCCCGTGGAGCCTGGGTCAGGAAGGGGAGATGCCAGGACAGGGGTGGGAGGGTTAGAGTGGCATTGCCCAAGACGGGAGGTGTGGTCACACCCCAGCCCCTGGGAAAATCCCCCCACAGTGGTCCTCCCCCAGCCAGTGCCCCCTGCAGCACAGCAATCCCTAGTGTTGCTGGCCGGCAGGTTGCCCCCACAGCCCTGGGGGTCACTGGATGATGCTGCTTCCCCCCCTGCAGATATCCGGGAGACGGCTTTCGTCTACGCCATCACCGCAGCTGGCGTGAGCCACGCCGTCACCCAGGCCTGCAGCATGGGCGAGCTGCTGCAGTGCAGCTGTGAGGTGACGCGGAGCCGGGCGCCCCCGCTGCCCACGGCTGGCCCAGGCGCCGAGGGCTCCTCCTGGGAGTGGGGCGGCTGCGGGGATGATGTGGACTTCGGCTACGAGAAGTCCCGGCAGTTCATGGACGCCAAGCGGAAGAAGGGCAAGAGCGACATCCGCACCCTCATCGACCTGCACAACAATGAGGCCGGGCGCCTGGTAATGCCCATCCCAGCCCCCCACCCCCGTCCTCCCCACCCAATGGGCAGGACACCTGCCAACCACACTCCCCCCCGCCCTGCCACCTCTGGGCCATCCCAGCCCCCATCCCCCATCCTCCCCACCCCCACCCGACAGGCAGGGCACCTGCCAACCACACTCCCCCTTGCCCTGCCACCTCTGGGCCGGCCCAGCCCCCCTCCCCCGTCCTCCCCACCCTGTCCTCCAGTGCTGCCCCTCAGGCACAGCCACATGCTGCCCGCCAAGCCTGCACCATGTATCATGTCATGGAGTCCCCGGGCGCTGCTCTGGAACTGCTCCCCACCAAGCCAGGCAGGACTCTGGGGAGCCTCCTCTCCCTCGGAGCAGACTGTCTCCAGGGCAAGAAGCTCACACGGCTTCACCTCCCTGGTCTCTCCTTGGAGCATTCAGCATCCTCTGCCCCTCCGTGCGCTTCCCACAGTGAGCCCGCCCCAGCGGGGTCCTGGGGGGGCCACAGGGTCCTGCCCCCCCACTTCGCAGTCAGACGTGACTCTCAGCCAGCCAGTAACACAGAGGTTTATTCAATGACAGGAACAGGGTCTAAAACAGAGCTTGTAGATACAGCGAACCAGACCCCTCGGCCGGGTCCATTCTAGGGGGCAGTGAACCAGACCCCCCACGTCTGCACTTCACTCCTCGACCCCAGCCAGCTCCAGACTAACAACCCCCTCCAGCCCCTCCTCTCTGCTTACTTCCTTTCCCGGGCCAGGAGGTCACCTGATCTCTTTGTCTCCAACACCTTCAGCTGGCACCTTTGCAGGGGGGGCCCAGACCATCAGTTGCTAGGAGACAGAGTGCCAGGCATTTAGGTGCACTGGCCCTTTGCTCTGCCAGATACTTAAGAACTGCCATGGGGACACTGAGGCACCAACACAGTATTCAGAGCAAACATTAAGAACATTCCTCATTCGTCACATACCACACCTAGGTGCTCCTTTGCTTGACACTCGCCAGCACACACCCACCTTCACCCCCTTCCCTGACAATTCCCTCCCCCATCACCTTGCCCCCCGGCAGGGTTCCTGCTCCGGCCTGGAAAACGTGCCACCCGCCCCAGTTCTGACCTCCCCAGATCTGCTCTGGCCCTTGTTGCAGAGCCCAGCTCACCAAGCCCCATGCTCCTGCCCGGGCACTGTCCACTCCTGAGCTCTCCCTGGCCTGCTTCCTATTCCCAGCCACGCCGCGGCCCAGCTTTGGTGGGCAGTGGTCCAGTCTCTGCTGGGCGGAGGCTGGTGAGGTCAAGTCCCCTTACGGGGGGCTGCCCCCCGCAGACACTCCTGAACCCCCCCACTGACAGCATCCGGTGTACTCCTGTCTCCTTCCGGGGGGCTGGGATCCGGTGGGGTTGGAGAAGAGGCTCTGGGCAGAGGACCCCAGTGTGGGGCGGGGGGCTGCGGCCTGGCCCCGCTGAGCAGCCCTGTCTCCCCCAGGCGGTGCGAGGCTACATGCGGACGGAGTGCAAGTGCCACGGCCTGTCGGGCTCCTGCACTCTGCACACCTGCTGGAAGAAGATGCCCCACTTCCGCGAGGTGGGCGACCGCCTGCTGGAGCGGTTCAACGGGGCCTTCAAGGTGATGGGGGCCAATGACGGGAAGACGCTTCTCCCCGTGGGCCGCAGCATCAAGCCCCCCGACCGTCAGGATCTCGTCTACTCGGCCGACTCGCCCGACTTCTGCATGGCCAACCGCAAGACGGGCTCGCCGGGCACACGGGGCCGGGTGTGCAACAGCACCGCCCCAGACGTGAGCGGCTGCGACCTGCTGTGCTGTGGGCGTGGGCACCGGGCTGAGACCGTGGTGCTGGAGGAGAACTGCCTGTGCCGCTTCCACTGGTGCTGCGTGGTGCAGTGCCGGAAGTGCCGCGTGCACCAGGAGCTCAGCCTCTGCCTCTGAGCCCGCCGGGGAGCCACCCCCGGCCCCGGCCCCGGGCTGCCCGGCAGCTCCCTCTCTCCTGGACGCAGGCGCTGGGGGAGGGTCTCTGGGGAGAGCCCCTGGGGAGAAGCTTTGCTGTGCCCTGCCCTGCCGGCCAGGGGCACCGAGGCCTGGGGGCCAGGCTGGGCCATGGGGTGATGCTCACAGACTCAGTGGGGATGAGGCCGGACTCCCTCACTAGTGAACCTGAATCAGGCCAGGATGGCACCCGGGCTGCCCCTGCCCCGTTGCCTCCTCAAGCCCCCGCGGCCACTGGGCCAGGGGCTCTGTGGGCATGGGGGTGACATTAATAAAGCTATTTAAACACAGTCCTGCCCCCTTTCCTGGAGCAGGGCTTTTGCCACACCCCAGAAGGGGATGCTGACGGGGGAGCAGCCAGCCACGGCCGTGCCCACACGGGGACCTTGTCTGGGGGCACCCAGACATCACCACACTCCACAGAGGAGATTTGTTCAGGGCCTCGCCGGTTCATGAACTCCACATACACTTGATCCAGCCCACTTCTGCCCAGGCTCCTGGGCATGGCTGCCCCCCTGCATCTCACTCGAGCTGATTAGTCCCGGGGGCTCTGCCCCCCCCCCGCGGCCTTGCTGAGCCCCAAGCCACAGGGGGGCATGCGGGGGTACCATGCTGCAGGAAGTAGCGCTGAACAGTCAGTAGGGGGCGCTCTCTGCTCTGATGCGGCATGGACCCGACACGCCGCTCAAGGTGCATCTGTCGCTCGCAGCAAACAATTCAGGCCCTTTCTCTTTAACGAGCCCACGCCACAGCTCCCAGGTGCCAAGCTGCTCACTCCGGGGCCTGGCTAATTTCCGATGGGGGGTGATCGCCGGTACCCCTCCAGCCAAGGAGCTCCCTTGAGCTCTGCTGCACTGAGGTGGGAATCCAGGCAAAGCAACTTGCTCGAAGGCAGCCCGGAGAGTTTGCGACAGCCAGGAGAGGAGCCAGGCCTGGACCCGGGTGAGATTTTTCAGACCCATCGATCGTTCAAGGAGAAAATGCTCTTTCTGGTCATCCGAGACTGTCTAAAAACAGCCAGCGGAAGTGGCACACCCCTCCCCCCGCCCCCTTGATAACTGCCAGCCCCGCCGCTAGGGCACTCCGGGTACATCCACGTTACAATGAGATGCCCATGACTGGACGGTGCCAGCTGACTCAGGCTGGCAGGGCTCGGCCTTAGGGCAGTAAAGCTGCAGCACAGATGTCCAGGCTCCGGGACCCTCCCCCCTCGTGGGGGATTTTCTGACCCTTCCCCAAATTCTGGCCAATTTCAGATTTGGTTTGATGTGAACCAACGCTGGTTTGTCACGATTTTTGCTGGCCCTGCCCCCACCTGCCCCACTCAGCCATTCGCCTGGCTCTGCCTGGGCATCAGGACCCAGCTGGCAGTGGCTGGTACTGTCCCATGTGCTCCGGGCTCGCGCGTGGGAGGGTCACGCTCCTGCCCCACCTGACGGGGAGTGATCTGGGCTCGAGGGGCAGCAGGGACTGGGCAGTGGAGCAGAGATGGGCCAGCTGGCTGAGGCACTGAGTTCCGCAGGCTAATTAAACCCCTGCAGAAAGGGGCTTCCTTCCAGCAGGGGCGGCTAGTCAGGGTGTAGTCTCTTGGGGGGCACTGCAGGGGCACTGGAGCTGCCTCCCGCCAGCAACGCACAGCTCTGCTAGGCTCTTCGTGTCACACTCGCCCCCTGCCCATGAGGGGAGCACCCAGGTGAATGGTTAACACTGCCGGGAGAGGGCTGGCGTGGGAGCCACAAGCTGTGCCAGCTCTGGCCCTACAGCTTGTCGGGGAAGAACGGACAGCGCCTGCCTCTGTCTGCCCAGAGCCGCTGCTTGGAACGAGGTGGGAAAGGAAGAGCCATGGACGACTGGAGTGAACACCTGGTATTGTGTGTGTGTGCACATGTGTGTGTTCCTGCATGTGTGTGAGTGCCTCTGTATGTGTGTGTGCACACACGTGTGTATTCCTGCGTGTGTACATGTGTGTGCCTCTGTATGTGTGCGCACACACGTGTATTCCTGCATGTGCTTGCACATGTGTGAGTGCCTCTGTATGTGTGTGCACATGTGTGTATTCCTACATGTGTGTGCACGTGTGAGTGCCTCTGTATGTGTGTGCACATGTGTGTATGTGCCTCTGTATGTGTGTGCACACATTTGTATTCCTGCATGTGTGTGCACGTGTGTGAGTGCCTCTGTATGTGTGCACACACATGTATTCCTGCATGCATGTGCACATGTGTAGCTCTGTATGCATGTGCACACACGTGTGTATTCCTGCATGTGTGTGCACGTGTGTAAGTGCCTCTGTATGTGTGTGCACACACGTGTATTCCTGCATGTGTACACAATTATGTGTGTCTCTGTATGTGTGTGTGCACGCCTGTATATTCCTGCATGTGCATGCGTGTGTGTGTGTGCGCGCGCGCGCAACCGTGTGTGTGTGTGTGTGTGCGCGCTCGCGCAACCGTGTGTGTGTGTGTGTATTACTGTGAATTCCTGTGTGTGCTGCCCTGTCCCCTAGGGCAAGGGGAGCAAGCTGACTGCAGAGCACGGGTGGAATGGGTTTGACGGGTCTCCGGCTCCTGTTGCTAGTGGCTGTTTGACTGACTCACTAACCCACAAGTCCTTCAGCCAGCGGGCCTGTCTGTGTTCAAGAGGAGCCCAGAGCTGGGCTAGCAAAAGGACCTGTGGGTCAGGATTGAGGGTCACCAGCTGGGGCTGATGGAGGGAGTGAGGGGCTGGGCCCTGCCCTATATTTGGCTTGTGCCATGGCCCTGCTAAAATGCAGCCACCTCTGGAGGTGCGGCAGCTACACCTGGGGGTTCAGTCTCCGTGGCCCGTCCGCTCTCTGGCCAGCTAGCACCAGATAGTGGCTGCTTTGGGGAGTCCGACAGAGCCCAGCTTCAGGGTGGGGCGGGGGGAGCTGGAGCCCAGCGTGGCACCAGAGCAAAGCCGGGGTGCCCTCGACCTGCCAGAGCGTCCCCAGGGTGGCTGCACATTCTTTTGTCCTCCCTGCAGCATCCTGGGGGTCTCCATAGTAAACCCCCCCCCCCCCCCGATTCCAGCTGCTTTGGGGTGGTGGGGGTGGGGGATGCTCAGCCAGCTGCCCATGCACGTCCCTTTCTGGCCAGCAGAGGGAGCCCTGGGCCGATGAAATAGGCCAGCAGGCAGGGGAGGGGGGCACCCTAGGGACTTTCCCTCCTTCTCCCCCCCAAGTGGGGTAATTCACCCCAGCGTGGTGTGTCCACCGGCTGCAGCCCCTGCCCGAGCTCCCTGTCCAGGGCTGGCCCCTCGACGCACAGCCCCTCCGCGAACCCGCCTCTGAGCGGGTTGCACCCAAGTGCCACTGCTCCCGCTCCAGCTGCCTGCATGGTGCCGTGGTGCTGCCTGGCAGAGGGACGGGTGCCCAGAGCAAACACCCAGGGTCGGGGGCTCGCTCGTGCCACCAGCTGAGTCGCCTCCGGGCAGGAGCTTCCCTAGAGCTGCTGGCTATTAGAGTTCCTCCGTTCACTCGTGGGGGAAAGGCCAGTGCTTTGGTCCAGAGGGTCGGGCATGCGGCCCCTGCTGACGATCTGTGGTGGGCCAGGTTGTGATCTCACGCTAGCCCAAAGCTGGCCTTACTTCAGGTTTACACCAGCGTAACTGAGATCAGAGTCTGGCCCCACGAATCTGACACAGCGGATGCTACGTGGGCAGGTGAGCAACGCTTCGAAATCCTTACTTCCGAATGAAGCTCATTTCCTGCGGTTAAGTTGTATGTGCCCTCCTGCAGGCAGTGAAATAGCTCCCCCCGGTCACTGTGTGTGTGTGAGTGTGTGTGTGCGTGCGTCCGTGTGTGTGTGTGTGAGTGTGCGTGCATCTGTGTGTGTGCACATCTGTGTGTGTGTGCGTGCGCGCATCCGCATCTGTGTGTGTGTGAATGTGCGTCCATGTATGTGTGTGTGTGTGTGCGCACGTGCCATGTGTGTGCGTGTGTGTGCGTCCGCATCTGTGTGTGTCTGTGAGCGTGTGTGTGCTTGCGTCGTTGTTGCTCTTTAGCGGAATGCTCCGTGGCTCAGATCACATTGTGAAACCTCCAGCATCAGCCCCGGGGACAACAGAGAAGCTACTCGCATTATGATTTTTTTTTTAAATCTATAACGTGAGGATCTTCACTCGCCTTTCAATTGCCCAGCCTCTAAAACCACTGGACAGATTATTTTAATCAAACTTTCAGGGAAAAAATTCCCCTTTGGCCTGAGACCAGAGATGGGATATTTGAGAAGAAGACAAAGGAGACATTTTAAGAAAGTTTGGAGTAAATGAAAAAGGGGGCCGATGCCGGGAAAGGCGTCTGAAAAATAGAGATCCTAATCTGTCCTCCGAGGAGACAGGAACTGAAGCTGCTGGCAGAGCCCCCTCAGAAAGGGTACAATAGACGATTCGCTTAAAGGGGAATCGCTGCCTTTCCGGCTCAAACAAAGAAATGAACAAAGTGGAGAGGGGGTCAGAGAAGAGCCTCAGAAATGATCAGGGGGCTGGAGATGGTATTAGGAGGGCAGGTTTAACCCTGACTCAGCAAAGGATTAGGCACGTGCTCAAGTACCTTGCTGAATTGGGCCCTAAAAGAGCAAAATCTGCCTGAGTTGGCTGAGCGCTGGCGCTGGGGGGAGCTGGCCCAGAGAGCAGATGTTTGGGGGGCGTTACCAGCAAGCCGGACGCTGTGCAGAGGCCTAGCTAGGAGCAACACGTGGCAGGAGATTGGCAAAGGGAACCTGGAGGCCGAGCCTCAGGGCAAGGGCTGGAGAATGAAATGCACGAGGCTGCGCCCTGTGTCCCATCCCCTGGGACCTGATACTAGACTGGGCGAGGTGCTAGAAATGGGGGCTGATCTTACCCTCGGGGGGCAGGTTTTCAATGTGCTGAGTTCTTCTGACGGTCTGGTCTGGGGAGAGATGGAGGTGGTTTCCATCTCCAATCCCTGGGATTCTCTGCTTGGAACCCATGTCCGGTCCCTCTGCGGCCTGAGGGGTTAAAGGTCCCTGGGATAAACCTCAGCTGCTGCCGGCACTGGTGAGGTGGCTGGTTCCTACGGCAAGGCAGCCAGCAGCGCTGTGTCTGGCTCACTCTGCATGGCTTCGATTAACAGCAAAGCTATTTCCCTAGCACAAGGAGACGTCTCCCGGCAGCCCAGCCCCCAGCAGCGCTGCAGCTGGACACCAGGACCGCAGCTAAGCTCCCAGAAGCCAAGCCTGGCTCAGATCCTCGTTGTCTTCCAGCTCGGCCGCAGGGGAGAGCTCCTGCTAGCTGGGAAAGTGTCTCCTTGGAATGCATCAGACTGTGGGACCGGCCTGGCCCCAGTCCCCACTTAGTCACTATGGCCAGGGTCAGAGCAGAGAGGTTGAGTCATTGCAATAGCCCTCCCAATCCCCCCAGTAAAATCTGGCTGCTCCCTCAGGATTGGGAGTTTGCCGGAGAAGCCCCCAGGCGAAGCTTTCAGGCCCTGTATGGGAATAATCATGTGCTGGGTCTATGGCGTCTTTCCTAAGGACCTCAGAGGGTGTTCGAGCCGGACGGCCGACATGCCCACAGCGCTGAGATGCAGCCGTCTCTAGGGCAGAGCAGCAGCTGTTTGACAGCCACACGGCAACGGTTCTAACTGTTCAGGGCAGGAACAGAAACCTCAAGGGCAAGGTTCAGCCGAGATTTGGCCAGGACCTCAGGGTTAAAACCCCCTGGGCAAATGGCCCAGCCGGGGCCACGGGGCAGCCCCTCAGGGCAGTTCATGGCTGCCTAGGAGACCACCTGACGCAGCATCCAGAGTTTTCTGAGTACTCCCCAGTGACCAGGCCTGACCCCGTTGAGTGCACAAGTGCTGTGTCGCTCCCAGCTCAGCCCCACAAGCCTGTCGGACGGAACGAGAAGAGCCCTGGTGTGTAGTAACCGGGCCATGCACTAACTGTGTGACTGTCAATCAGCTGCCGTGTCCCGCCCCAGAGGGGGCTGCATTTCCATGCTAGGTGGCGCGAGCTACAGTTTGTAGCGCTTGGCGTGCAAGGCGCTATGGAAACGGAGGTTCGTGTTGGCCAATCAGGACTCCTGGCCTGGCCTCCTGACATCCTCAGCCCGAGGAAGGCCAGAGAACCAGGCACGGTGATTGGCTGGTGGCAAGGTCACATGATTGATTATCAGTACAAAAGCCGGGCGGCTGGGTTACTTCTGCTGCAGACCTGCGGAAAGAGGCTCCGTCCCTGCCCTGTGCAGCCCACATACAGCTGGATGTTGGAGTCTAGGGCCTGGGGGGGGGCAGGACATCCCCAGCCCTTCACTGAATTAACACAGCAATGCGCCCTGCTTGGTACCCGCGTGCCATCTGCAGCCCAGGGCCTGCCTGCCGTCTGTCTCGTCCCCTGGGCTGCCCTTCTCGTTCTCTCCTGGTTCCCCATCCTTCGACCGGGCCAGCTGGGCCCTGTGCCCCCACGCTGGCCCTCGGGCTGGGCTGAGTAACGGCCTGGGAGGAGCCACCGTAGTCCTTTTTTAAAACGCCAGGTTATTTTTCCTTCTCGGAGAAGCATGTGCTAGAGGGGGTGGGGTTCCCCGGGGGAAGCTCCAGACACTTCCTCAGCCAGCCAGCAGGGCTCACTCCAGACACGGTTCTGCTCCCCGCCGGCCAGATCTGGAACTGGGAACTGATGCCAGGTGCCTGGCCTGGCCTCGCCAGCTATGACCGCAGGGCTGCTGAGCCTTTCCCCTTGCGAATGACTTAGGGAGGCTGTGTGGGCTGGTGGCCAGCGCAGAGGGCCAGGGAGCCAGGCTAAAGCCCCCGGGGGTCTGATCACCACAGCCCAAAGCAGGAGTGCCCCAAAACACAGATGATGGGGCTTAGCTGAGCATCCCTGGGGAAAGTGGCGATGTAAGGTGGCAGATGCTGATTTTGGCTCCCCAGGCATCAATTCAGAGCAGCTGCCTTGAAGTCTCTGGGATTGCTCCGGATTTACCTGGGGTACCTGAGATCAGACCCTGAGATCAGCGGGGCCCTGAACGGGGGTGGAGGGGCAGGGGTGGTTGGGTACCTTGCACCAATCTGGCACTGAACAGGGGGTGCAAAGTGAATGTAACTCACACACCTGGAGAAGGGGGTACAGCAGGAAAACTGGGGGTAAGGGGAATCAGCCCCCCATTCTATCCCAGACCCTCTGTTAGTTCATGCTCTGTGACCCCTTTATCCCCTTGGCATCTCTGTTACACTCTGTTGGAACGTCAGCTGTTTGCACCACTTTGTCCATCACACCAGCTTTCCAACCCCAGGTGTGGGTCTCACCCCACTGTTCAGGTTGCCAGTGAGTGCGACCCAGAGATTTCCCTGGGAACTGGCCCTTCTGCCCCAGGTTCTGAATACGACCCACATCAGAACATGAGTCAGGTCTCCTGGGCTTTTCTCCCAGCTCTGGGAGGGGAGTGGGTTCTAGTGGTTAAAGCAGTGGGGGGCTAGGAGCCCAGCCTCCTGGTTCTATCCCCAGCTCTAGGAAGGAGTGGGGTCTAGCGGTTAGAGCAGGGGACTGGGCACCAGGATTCCTGGGTTCTCTGCCCTGGCTCTGGGAGGGCAGTGTGGTCCAGTGGTTAGAGCAGGGGGGGCGCTGGGAGCCACCACCCCTGGGCTCTGTCCAGGAGTTATGGCCATGCTTTCTAAACCCATTAAAGTACAAATCAGTCTCCTGCAAAAGACCCCTACTTTCGCATTACTGAAATGGTCAGACCCAAAGAATAACTTCTTGGGATCTGATTCCTTGTGCAGGCAGGGATGTGTTATTGATATGGCAAATCACTTGGTGTGGTTTACTGCAGGGCAGGAAATAGATTCCCCGCTGCTGATCATGCCTGACTGCGGGATGGTCTCCGTCCCGGAAGGGCCAGAACCAGATTAACACAACCTGGACACATTGCTAGCAGAACATACACATTGTTCAGAGTTACAAGTCCCAAGCCACAAACATGCTGGTGCCTTTGCCAAACAGAAAGCTGACTGTGGGTGTATTGTGGTGACTGTTGTTGTGGAAGGAGGAGATGTGCCAGCCCAGAAACAGTGCTCTTATCCCGATCAGCCTCACCCCACATAGCCAAGACTATTAAGTCTTTCCTGGCACAGGGAGTCCTACATTAATGTACTTCCCCAGCCAATTCCCCGCTCTGGCTTGTTAAGAAGCCAGATGGCTCTTGGTGTCTCACAATTGATTACAGACGCCTAAATCAGGTCACACCTTCTTGTGCCCCTATGGTGGCCAGGACACCAGACCTCATGAAGTCTGCATGGTTCACAGTTCTAGACATCAGTAACAGCGTTTGGACCCTGCCCATGGCCTGGGATTCACAATACGGATTTGCATTTCGTTTCCAGGGGGCCCAACACTCCTGGACTCGATTGCCCCAGAGCTACAAAACCAGTCCCACATTGGTCCACGCCCAGATGCGGCAGGTACTGGCACAATTTTCTGAACCCTCTGTTTTGTTCCAGGACATAGGTGACCTTTGTCTAGCAACTTGCCCCAAGGAAGAGCATTCGGAGAAGCTGGATGAGCTCCTGCAAATTCTGAAAGCAGCAGGTTTAAAGTGTAATCCTGTCACGGTGCGGTTCGTGCACCCCCGGGTCTCTTTCTCGGGTCTCACCTTGACAAAATTGGGTCGAACTCCATCACAGCAAAGGTGGAGGCAGTCCCAAAGTTGCAATTACCGGAGGACCCAGCTGCGTGAAGATTCTTTTTGGGTTTGACTGGGTTCCACCAGGATTTCATTCCCCATTTTGCTTCCACAGCAGGTCCTTTGTATCGACTGCTCAAGAAGAGTGTTAAATGGGAATGGACTGAGCAGCACGCGGACCCAGTGGCCCAGCTGAAACAGGCCACCGTCAAGGCTCCGGTGTTGATCGGTCCAAATCATGAGATCACCTGGAGGTGGCGGTGAGTGTCAATGTGTTAGCGGCTGTTGCCTCCCAAGAGATGCATGGGAAGATCAGACTCGTGGCCTGTGCCTCACATTGAATGTCTCCAGGGGAGCTCAAATACCACAACCATGAGTTCTTATTGGCCACTAGTTGGGCCGTACAACATTTTGCTTTTGCTTTGTTTCCACAAGGGAAGGATATTGCAGTGACACCTGTCAGGACACCGTCTCTGCTACCAACTGCCCTATTGTAACAAGGGGACCCCCATGTTTGTCCAGACACGGACGAACAGAGTCCAAGGGGGGTGGTAGAGAGAAAGTTTTTCCTACCTTTGTTCCAGGAGAAAGATTCCTTCAAAGGATACCACTTCCGTGTGGATGAGTCGAGTTATTATGATCAAGGGAAACCATGCACAGGATTCAGAATCGATGTCATTCCTCCCGAAGGAAGGAGGAATACCTTGTGTGATAGACCCAGGCCAGTTGGGAATAGCAGAGTAGTACAAGGGAGATATACTGGCCACTGGATTAACAGTTTTCTGTTCCCTGAGTGACCAGAGCAGGGGCTGCTCCAGGGAGAACACCTCACTCCAATTAACCTGCTATGAGTCAGGTGAGGCTGTTAAGCACCTGACTCTAATTAAGGCCCCTCTGACGCTATAAAAGGGCTCACTCCAGTTAGGCCAAAGGGAGCCAGAGGAGAGGAAGTGCGTGCGAGGGAGGAACTGGGAGCAAGAGGCGTGCAAGAAGCTGAGAGTGAGTAGGCATCCTGCTGAAAGACTGAGAAGTACAAGCATTATCAGACACCAGGAGGAAGGGCCTGTGGTGAGGACAAAGAAGGTGTTTGGAGGAGGCCATGGGGAAGTAGCCCAGGGAGTTGTAGCTGTCATGCTGCTGTTATAGGAGGCACTATAGACAGCTGCAATCCACAGGGCCCTGGGCTGGAACCTGGAGTAGAGAGTGGGCCCGGGTTCCCCCCAAAGCTCCCAACTCCTGATCAGACACAGGAGGAATTGACCTGGACTGTGCCTTCTACCAGAGGGGAAGGTCTCTGGGATGTTTCCCGACCCACAGGGTGAATCTCTGAGGTGAGCAAAGCCACCAATAAGTGCAAGACCCACCAACAGGGCCGGCTTTAGGCCAATTCACCCGATTCCCAGGAATCGGGCCCTGCGCCTAAGAGGGCTCAGCGCCTTAGATATATTTTTTTTAAACTTACCCCGGGTCCCTGGCTGCGATCTGCTCAGGGGTCTTCCGTGGTCCCGCTCCCTTGAGCGAAGCGCAGGCAGGAGCGCGGCAAGCCCCGCTCTCCCGGCTGGAGCCGCGGCAAGCCCCACGGCCCCGCTGTCCCGGCTGGAGTCCCGGCTGGAGCCCCGGCAAGCCCCGCGGCCGGAGTCCCGGCTGGAGCCCCGGCAAGCCCCGCGGCCCCGCTCTCCCGGCTGGAGTCCCGGCAAGCCCCGCGGCCCCGCTGGAGTCCCAGCTGGAGTCCCGGCAAGCCCCGTGGCCCCGCTGTCCCGGCTGGAGTCCCAGCTGGAGCCCCGGCAAGCCCCGCGGCCCCGCTCTCCCGGCTGGAGTCCCGGCAAGCCCCGCGGCCCCGCTGGAGTCCCAGCTGGAGTCCCGGCAAGCCCCGCGGTCCCGGCTGGAGTCCCAGCTGGAGCCCCGGCAAGCCCCGCGGCCCCGCTGTCCCGGCTGGAGTCCCAGCTGGAGCCCCGGCAAGCCCCGCGGCCCCGCTGTCCCGGCTGGAGTCCCAGCTGGAGCCCCGGCAAGCCCCGCGGCCCCGCTCTCCCGGCTGGAGTCCCGGCTGGAGCCCCGGCAAGCCCCGCGGCCCCGCTCTCCCGGCTGGAGTCCCGGCAAGCCCCGCGGTCCCGGCTGGAGCCCCGGCCGGAGCGCAGCAAGCCCCACTCTCTCGGCTGGAGCCCCGGCCAGAGCGCAGCAAGCCCCGAGGCCCTGGTCTCCCGGCTGGAGCTCCAGGCCTTTAAATAGCCTCCAGAGCCCTGGGGTAGTGAGGGCCTCTGGGTACTATTTAAAGGGTCAGGGCTCCGGCTGCCTGCCTCTGCCACCCCGGTCCTTTAAACAGCCGCCAAAGCTCCGCCACCCCCATGCATTCCCCAGGGCTCCCGCGACTATTTAAAAGGTCTAGGGCAGGGCAGAAGCTGGGGAGCCCCGGGCCCTTTAAATAGCCCCCAAAGCCCTGGGATAGCAGGGAGCTTGGGGGCTATTTAAAGGGCTGGGGCTCCAGCTGCCTCTGCTGCACCACCTGTCCTGCCCACACCAGCTCCGCTCCCCCTGCCTGCAGCCAGCTCTGCACCCCGTGCCCACAGCCAGTCCCTGTCAAACCCCCTGCCGTGTCTCCAGTCAACTCCTGCCACACACCCCTGTGCCCTACCCAAAGCCAGCCAGCCCCCACACACTGCTGCCCGCACCAGCCCTGCACACTCTGCCCTGTCTCCAGCCAACCCCTGCTGCACCCCCCTGCCTGAAGCCAGCCAGTCTCTGCCTCTGTCTCCAGCCCTGCCAACCCCTGCTGCATCCCCCCGCGGCCCTGCCTGAAGCCAGCCCGCCCCCCACACCCCCTATCTCCAACCAACCCCGCATCCCTTGCCCTGCCTCCAGCCAGTCCCATGTCCACTGCTGCCCTGCAGTTCCAAGACAGTAACCCTGCACACCTGCTTCAGTGAGGTGGGCAGGGAGCAGCTGGGACCCACACATGTGAAATGGCAGTCATTAATAACCAATCAACAGCATATATGATGCAATGTACATAATTTATAATTTTATTATTTATATAGTTATGGAAAGTAAATAATACATGAAAGAAATGAAAGGCTTTTTTTTACACACTCTTTTTTTTTAGTCATCCCTGCCAGGGCCCTGCCGAAAATGTTTGAATTGGGCCCCGCACTTCCTAAAGCCGGCCCTGCCCACCAAGGTAGAGGAGAAACTTTGTCACACGTGGGAGAAGGCATATTCATGCACCCCACATTCAGCCCAATATACTGAATTAGCAGCAGTGGCTTGTGTATTGGAGCAGTGTCCAGGCCTCCATCAAGACCTCGTACCAAACCACTGGTCTGTTTTCAGACTCAGCATGGGTGTGCACAGAGTTCCTACCCTGTTGGGAAATCAATGGGTTTATGTCCTCTGATGGGTCACTGATCACCTGTGCGTCACTGTTGAGATACATCCATGACCTGGTGTTAAAAATCACTCTCCCAGGATGGCCAGTTTCAATGAAAAAGGTCAAGGCCCACTCAAAATCAGCCCTCAGTGCTGTTGAAATGGAAAGGCTGATAGATTAGCCCGAGAGGGAGCCCGATTGGGGCAGTTCTGGAGGGAGAAGGTCCTAGAGCATGTCATCCTAACCCTTGGTCCTAAGTGCCCTGTTTCTGCTACCAGAGTGGTAAGAACTGACATTCCTGACCAGGGCCGGCTCTAGCCATTTTGCCGCCCCAAGCATGGTGGCATGCCGTGGGTGGCGCTCTGCCGCTCGCCAGTCCCGCGGCTCCGGTGCATCTCCCGCAGACATGGTTGCAGAGGGTCCGCTGGTCCCGCGGCTCCGGTGGAGCATCCGCAGGCACGCCTACAGGAGATCCACCAGAGCCACCTGCTGCCCTCCTGACAACCAGCAGAGTGCCCCCCGCGGCATGCCACCCCAAGCACACACTTGGCGTGCTGGGGCCTGGAGCCGGCCCTGTTCCTGACGTAAAGGAGATGCAAACATGAGACAAAGACAGAGTGGAAATAACCCAAGAACTTTCTAAAGCAGAAGGAGAATGGCCACCCGTTGTTAAACCATTTATAGGGGAGATATAGGTCATCTCTACAGGTGGTGGGCAGAATCCTCATGTACACAGGAGAGTCCTTCTCCTGAGTGTGGGGTCCCAACTCTCTGGAGAAGGGAAATGATAACCATGGTCCATGACACTCCAACAGGGGGACATTACGGGGTGGACAAAATGGTCCAACGTCTCTTAACTGTGGGATGGTGGCTGCTCCTTAGACTGGATGTACAGCAGAACTGTCACGATTGTGTGGCTTGTGCCCAAGCCAACACCATGTAAGGATCAGGCCTTCATCTGCAGCCAGCTTAAAAAAGCAGCTGAGCAGCAGCCATGAGCTGAGAAGCAGGAAGTCACAGCCTCACATTCCATCTACATGACATTCAAACAATGTCACATCAGGCTGTTAAGTAGGACACCCCGTCCTAATGGCCCCCACTAGATCACCTGATAAAGACACAGATCTTAAGCTAGTTAAAGAAAACTCTGGCAAGAAACCACTTATCAGTAGCTGTGGGTGTGAAATCCTCATTTCTTTCTTGTTTTGTCATTATGGTCCCCACTTCCCTATTGTTTCTTCTGTCTGGTTCTTTGATTGTTTCTGTCTGTTACATAATTAATTGTGCTGGGTGTCAATTAACTAAGGGGGTGGGGTAGGATTGGTTAGGGAATTGTTAGGATTGTTAGGTAAAATTTTCCTAAAATGATTGGTTACGGTCGAGCTAAGCAGGACTCAAATTTCACTATATAAATGGGGGCCCAAGAAGGAGACCAGCAGCGAAGGAACAGAAGAGGAAGAACTCATCCCCAAGACTCAGCCTAAGATCAGAGCCACTAAGAATCCTCTGCAGCAACCAGAATCCAGCCGAGACGGACCTTGCCTGGCCACCAGGATTGCTGAGCACAGCTTGTATGCTTAGCGTGTGTGTTCTGCTTGGTGATTGTTAATAAAGAGAGCATCAGGATATTACTGTGTAAGGCTCTTTCACTGGTAAAAGTCCTGCAAACCTGCTGAAAATTACACCCTGAGCCCTAGGAATGGGGCATAGGGGGGTATTTAAATTGACAGGGTGTGACAAAGTGGGGGATTTTCTTGTTTTTCCAGTGGTTTGCATGCAGAGGAAGTGGGACTCAGTGTCCCTGGGGGTTATTGGTTTAACGAGGTGAAGGCAGAGGGAGTTTGTTGGTACAGGGGACTGGAAAGGGAACTTGGGACCCCACCCAATGGCCTGGAGAATGGAGACCCCAGCGACTGGTGACCTGGTGACCCAGAGGCCCAGCTCAGAAGTCGCAGCCGGTTCTGGTCAGTGGGAGGACAATGGGTTGCAAAGAGAGGACCTCGGTGGCCTGACCAGCCAGTTCCAGCCAGGACAGGAGAGGGGAGAGGAGCCCCAGGTGACCTGGTTTACGACCCTGTGTCCCTGGAGAGAAGATAATGGACAGAGGAGGCTTGGGGCCAGGGATCTCAGATGCCCAACTGGGAAGCAGGGGGGCTCAAGGTTGGAGAGGGGGAGCAGGCAGAGCTGTGCTGAGGGAGGATAGGCCCAAGGCCCTGAGAGTTTCCTGTGCTGGGTCAAAGCTCAATAAACCCTTCTGTTTTACGCTGGCTGAGAGTCACTCAGGGCTAGAGAACAGGGGGCATCATCCCCTTTGGGGGGTGGAGGCCCCAGAGCGAGGGGACCCCCTGAGGGGGCCCACAGCACAGACAGATGTGCTAAAGCTCAGAGAGGTGCAGCTCCAGGAGGTGGAGGGGCCTGACCCTGGGAGTGGACTCCTGAGAAGGGCTGTCACACTGAGAGGGGCACCCCCACCATGGACCGCACGGGGCCATGAGTGGGCACGATCTGTGAGTCCATGACAATGAGTTACATCTGAGCCCTAGGAACAGGGTAAAGGTGGGTGCCACTAGAGTGTGTGAATGATAGAGAATTTTGTGCGGGTAACACCAACTCCATGCAAAAGGAAGGCACCATTGCAATCTCAGGTGTATGAAGGACCATGGATGGCTTTGCAGATTGATTTCATAGGCCTTCTACCAAGGACCCAAAGAGGCAACCAATACCTCTTGGTGGTTGTTGTGGAGGCCTTTCCCCGGAAGGCCAGTACTTCAAAAGCCACAGCCAAGGTCCTGGTAGAACAAGTCTTCTCTCATTGGGGGATCCCTGAGAAAGTGGAATCATACCAGGGATCACATTTTACAGGACAGTTCTTCAAAGACTGTCTTAAATTGATGGGAGTCCAGCAGAGACTACAGATCCCATATAGACCAATCATCTGGGATGGTGGAACGATCCAATAGGACCATAAAGGTGATGTGGTGGAAACTGGCTGATGCTGATGGATGCAACTGGGATTCCCTCAGGCCTCTGATCTTTATGGCATTAAGGGCAACTCCTGCTAGTAAGGGCAACTCCTGCTGAGGTTAGGACAGGCAGAAACACTTGACCTGGCACGCTAGTGGCATGCAATTGGAGGGAATCAAAATGGACACTTACCTGCAAAATCTGCAAGAACATTTAAATCAGGTCCAGCTGCAGGTAGCCGCTAAATTGGGGGAATTCCGGCATAAGGCTACGGCGTTCTTTGACAAAACCCAAAGAGAGAATACTTGGAAGGCTGGCGATCAAGAGATGTTGTCTTACAAAGCACCAGAGCAGGGGTTATGTAATCGATGGATCGGACCCTTCCGAATCATCGATAAACTCAGTTTGGCAGTGTACAAGATTAGAGACACAGGAGGCAAGTGTAACAGAGAGAAAATCTACCCTGCTAATCAGTTAAAGCTGCATCAATCATCTAGGGCCCAGAAGCAGCTTGCTTCCCAGACGCTAGGTGAACCGCCCTCTGGGGAATCGCTACCGGTGGAGTCCGGCAAATCACAACTGTGAAATGGCCATTGAGATTGCTGATCTAGTCCCTCTTTTTTGCCCTGAGGGTAGGACTGAGCCAAAAATCAAGAGTTTGGGACTTGAACTTTGCAAAGGATACACCAATCTGCACAGGACCATGATGCTCAGCTGCACTTACACACGCAGGTGTTCGAACTTTTAAAACGCAATGGGCCTCCAAAGGGAGCAGAGCGAATCACCACCACCAATCTAGGCAGTGAACGTACTTTAGAACGATATGCCAACTCATTGGCAAATGGTTCTGTGGACTCATTTTCGTATCTTGCAAATACCATAAGTGTTTGGTGAATATTGTTGGGGCTGGAAAGGAGAATCAAAAGCCAACCCCTCTCCCGCACTTGATCCAAGGTTAGAAGGGTTGAGGTAACTATGAGTTGGTGATATACACCGAGACAGGGAAAATTGGTAACGTTAAAACATCGGATCAAATTACCCGCCTGGACTAATGAAACAACGTTGAGAGTACGTGATGTACCCCCACATATGCCTGGCAGGTATAGCGCAGGGGTCTGTACAGCCTCCCTTCAATTCCCTGATAATTGTATCTGGTGGAAACATATTAGGTTAATTGTTCAACCACAGAACACAGACAATCTCTTAGAAATTGTGAATTTAGGTCCTAATCTTGAGTTCATCCACCATCCAATCCAATCTGTTAAGGGAGTTAGAGGGGAAGAGGTGACCTTTCAATACCAGTTGGCAGGGCTGATATCACCTCTGCCATCAAGTGGCTGGAAAAGGATTAAGCTCTTGGATGAAGATTCGAAGCAGGGAGGATGTAAGACCTCTATCTCCTCGTCTACCAATTCCATGCCCCTCACACACCGAATCCTGTACAGGGATTGGAGAAATAAGGCCAATTTTGCATAGTGACTAACCAGGAAAGGCTCCTATATGGTTCCTTGGAGTGTCCGGTCACTGATCTGAATTTCTGTTTTACTCCAAAGCAGTTTCCTTCAATTGGAAGCCAAGTGATTTCCCCTAGTCCTGTCTTTGAAAACACCACCTGATTTTATCCGATCCCTTTTATTAGGACTTGACTATTCAAAACACTCTAAAGTTTTCAGTCCATATTCCCGCTCTGAGATTACAGCTAAAACAATTGTTACTTTGAAAGGAAACCCACCTCATTCAAATGACAAGTGACATGGTTAAGGCGAAACAAGCTATTCCAATGATTAGATGGGGGAGATCAGGCAATAGACGCTCCCTGGGAAGAAATTGGGTTAAATGGATGGATTATTGTCTGCAGCATTGCAGCAGGGATTATTTTCACCACTCTAGGATACATGCAGTGGAAGATCAACGTGTTAAAGGAAAAAGAGCAATTGCCCATACAGCTGACAGATATCGATGGTGAATATGTCTCCATGATGCCTATGGTAGAGCTCCATCAGGAGGTAGATCAGGCAACAGGTGGAAGAGCTACAGGAGGACGTGGCTAGGCTGAGGAACATCCGTATCCATGAGCAATTCCTGGACAGTATCCATGTGGAGACAGCTGACGTAGCTGTCCCAGTTCACAGAACTACTGACACACCAGTGGAGGAGGAGATGGCTCAGGGTGGACACTGGCAGCTGGTTACTTCTGGCAGCAGGCAGTGCTCCGCCCCTGCTGCGAACCCTCCTGCTGTGGTAATAGATAACCGTTATGCTCTTCTTGATACAGGAGAGCAGGAATCACCCCCAACAGTTAAGGAGGGGAAGCCTCGTAACCCTAAGGCTGGGAATTCTGCTGCCACCACTGATAATAAGAAACGTAGGGTAGTGGTGGTTGGAGACTCTCTGCTGAGGGGGATGGAGACACCCATCTGTCGCCCTGACCGTTCATCCCGGGAGGTATGCTGCCTGCCAGGGGCCCATATCCGAGATGTTACAGAGGCATTGTCGAGGATTATCCGGCCTTCTGACTACTACCCCATGCTACTCATCCATGTGGGCACAAGTGATACTGTGAGGTGTGACACTGAGCAGATTAAGAGTGACTACAGGGCTCTGGGAGTACGGGTTAAGGAGTTTGGAGCGCAGGTGGTATTCTCTTCGATTCTTCCTGTTGAAGGTAGGGGCCCGGGCAGAGACAGATGCATCGTGGAGGTGAATGCCTGGCTGCGAAGATGGTGTCGCCAGGAGGGCTTTGGCTTCCTCGACCACGGGATGCTATTCGAGGAAGGACTGCTAGGCACAGATGGCGTTCACCTTTCGAGGAGGGAAAAGGCCTTATTTGCGCACAGACTGGCTAACCTAGTAAGGAGGGCTTTAAACTAGGTTCGACGGGGACAGGTGAGCAAACCCCACAGGTAAGTGGGGAACAAGACCTGGGAGATGGGTCGGAAACAGGAGGGAGCGTGGGCTATAATGGCAGAGAGAAAGGAGGGTCAGGGCAAAGCTGGGAGGCAGGATCAAACCAGTATCTTAGATGCCTATATACAAATGCAAGAAGTATGGGTAATAAGCAGGAAGAATTGGAAGTGCTAATAAATAAATACAACTATGACATTGTTGGCATTACTGAAACTTGGTGGGATAATACATACGACGGGAATGTTGGTGTGGATGGGTATAGTTTGCTCAGGAAGGATAGACAGGGGAAAAAGGGAGGAGGTGTTGCCTTATATATTAAAAATGTACACACTTGGACTGAGGTGGAGATGGACATAGGTGATGGAAGTGTTGAGAGTCTCTGGGTTAGGCTAAAAGGGGTAAAAAACACGGGTGATGTCGTGCTGGGAGTCTACTACAGGCCACCTAATCAGGTGGAAGAGGTGGATGAGGCTTTTTTCAAACAACTAACAAAATCATCCAAAGCCCAAGATTTGGTGGTGATGGGGGACTTCAACTATCCAGATATATGTTGGGAAAATAACACCGCGGGGCACAGACTATCTAATAAGTTCCTGGACTGCATTGCAGACAACTTTTTATTTCAGAAAGTTGAAAAAGCTACTGGGGGGAAGCTGTTCTAGACTTGATTTTAACAAATAGGGAGGAACTCATTGAGAATTTGAAAGTAGAAGGAAGCTTGGGTGAAAGTGATCATGAAATCATAGAGTTTGCAATTCTAAGGAAGGGTTGAAGGGAGTACAGCAAAATAGAGACAATGGATTTCAGGAAGGCGGATTTTGGTAAGCTCAGGGAGCCGATAGGTAAGGTCCCATGGGAATCAAGACTGAGGGGAAAAACAACTGAGGAGAGTTGGCAGTTTTTCAAAGGGACGCTATTAAGGGCCCAAAAGCAAGCTATTCCGATGGTTAGGAAAGATAGAAAATGTGGCAAAAGACCACCATGGCTTAACCACGAGATCTTGCGTGACCTACAAAATAAAAAGGCGTCATATAAAAAATGGAAACTAGGTCAGATTACAAAGGAAGAATATAGGCATATAACACAGGAATGCAGAGGCAAGATTAGAAAGGCAAAGGCACAAAATGAGCTCAAACTAGCTATGGGAATAAAGGGAAACAAGAAGACTTTTTATCAATACATTAGAAGCAAGAGGAACACCAAGGACAGGGTAGGTCCATTGCTCAGTGAGGAGGGGGAAACAGTAACGAGAGACTTGGAAATGGCAGAGATGCTTAATGACTTCTTTGTTTCGGTCTTCACTGAGAAGTCTGAAGGAATGTCTAGTATAGTGAATGCTTACGGGAAGAGGGTAGGTTTAGAAGATAAAATAAAAAAAGAGCAAGTAAAAAATCACTTAGAAAAGTTAGATGCCTGCAAGTCACCAGGGCCTGATGAAATGCATCCTAGAATACTCAAGGAGTTAATAGAGGAGGTATCTGAGCCTCTAGCTATTATGTTTGGGAAATCATGGGAGACGGGAAGATTCCAGAAGACTGGAAGAGGGCAAATATAGTGCCCATCTATAAAAAGGGAAATAAAAACAACCCAGGAAACTACAGACCAGTTAGTTTAACTGCTGTGCCAGGGAAGATAATGGAGCAAGTAATTAAAGAAATCATCTGCAAACACTTGGAAGGTGGTAAGGTGATAGGGAATAGCCAGCATGGATTTGTAAAGAACAAATCGTGTCAAACTAATCTGATAGCGTTCTTTGATAGGATAACGAGCCTTGTGGATAAGGGAGAAGCAGTGGATGTGATATACCTAGACTTTAGTAAGGCATTTGATACAGTCTCGCATGATATTCTTATAGATAAACTAGGAAAGTACAATTTAGATGGGGCTACTATAAGGTGGGTGCATAACTGGCTGGATAACCGTACTCAGAGAGTAGTTATTAAGGGCTCCCAATCCTGCTGGAAAGGTATAACCAGTGGGGTTCCACAGGGGTCTGTTTTGGGACCAGCTCTGTTCAATATCTTCATCAACAATTTAGATGTTGGCATAGAAAGTACGCTTATTAAGTTTGCAGACGATACCAAACTGGGAGGGATTGCAACTGCTTTGGAGGACAGGATCAAAATTCAAAACGATCTGGACAAACTGGAGAAATGGTCTGAGGTAAACAAGATGAAGTTCAATAAAGATAAACTCAAAGTGCTCCACTTAGGAAGGAACAATCAGTTTCACACATACAGAATGGGAAGAGACTGTCTAGGAAGGAGTATGGCAGAAAGAGATCTAGGGGTCATAGTGGACCACAAGCTTAATATGAGTCAACAGTGTGATACTGTTGCAAAAAAAGCAAACGTGATTCTGGGATGCATTAACAGGTGTGTTGTAAACAAGACACGAGAAGTCATTCTTCCGCTTTACTCTGCGCTGGTTAGGCCTCAACTGGAGTATTGTGTCCAGTTCTGGGCACTGCATTTCAAGAAAGATGTGGAGAAATTGGAGAGGGTCCAGAGAAGAGCAACAAGAATGATTAAAGGTCTTGAGAACATGACCTATGAAGGAAGGCTGAAGGAATTGGGTTTGTTTAGTTTGGAAAAGAGAAGACTGAGAGGGGACATGATAGCAGTTTTCAGGTATCTAAAAGGGTGTCATCAGGAGGAGGGATAAAACTTGTTCACCTTAGCCTCCAGTGATAGAACAAGAAGCAATGGGCTTAAACTGCAGCAAGGGAGATTTAGGTTGGACATTAGGAAAAAGTTCCTAACTGTCAGGGTAGTTAAACACTGGAATAGATTGCCTAGGGAAGTTGTGGAATCTCCATCTCTGGAGATATTTAAGAGTAGGTTAGATAAATGTCTATTAGGGATGGTCTAGACAGTATTTGGTCCTGCCATGAGGGCAGGGGACTGGACTCGATGACCTCTCGAGATCCCTTCCAGTCCTAGAGTCTATGAGTCTATGACGATATCCTGCCTCCACCCCGAGAGGTGGAAACTAAAATGGAACTTGTTTCCACACATCCACTATCCACCCCCTCTTCTAGATGAGGGGGGTTTTATGCAAGCACCCCTCAAAGGGGGGATTTGTAGCCCATAAGGGGAATTTGCTAGCTTGCTATATTGCATAATAGGTTTTCTTTTGGTTTGATTCATATTATTTTATCATATTATTAATGAATCATCATATTTTCTGAGGGTTTGTTTATGAGAAATACCAGTTTATGGTATTCGTAAGAGTTATTCATTGTTATTCGGAATAGTTGGCTGTAATGCAAGTAACCCACAGGCTGTATCCTGTATGATCAGCTAGAGCAAGTTAGTATAAGGGTTTGTAACCTTTGGCATAGATAAATGGCCTACTGGTCGACCCCCTTAACCTTGGGGAACTGAATGGGGAACCGAACAAAGAACTGAATCTCTTTACCGTGAGTCTGGAGCAGACCGGTAACCAAAGGGCACCCTGCAGAACATGGAAGTTGTGACTTAAGTGAAGGGTAACGTTTTGGGAATGAGATACTCAATATTAGTACGTATGAGTCTATGTCATAATATGTTAACCTATTGAGTAAGTTGTCATGGAGTGTGGGGGAGATCAGGCCCTGCACCCCCGGCTTCCTGCAGTTCACTAGGACTCAGCCAGCCAGCAACACAGAAGGTTTATTTAGACGACAAGAACACAGTCCCAAGCAGGGCTTGCCAGTACAGACAACAGGACCCCCTTTAGTTAGGTCCATCTGGGGGCCCCAGGGAGGCCACAGCCCCATCGGGAAGCCCAAGCCCCGTCGGGGCTCCTCTCCATTTCCCTGCCAGCTCCAAACTGAAACTCCCTGTCTCTCTCAGCCTCCACCTGGCTCTTCCCCAGCCTTTGAGTCCTTTGTCCAGTGTCCGGGGCAGAGGTGTTACCTGGCTCCAACCCCCCTCCTGAGTTCTCAGGTATCCTCCCTTCCCCAATGCCGGCTGTCCCAACTCCCCTGCAACCTTCCCAGGTCAATTCTCCCCACTCAGCATTCACATAACACAGCCAGAACATCCCCACTTCGTCACATAACTGCACCCAAAGATTTATGTGGGTGAGGAAACAAGAACTGAGCATTGTCACAGACTCACAGGTTGTGCCCACTCTTGGCCCATATAGTCCCTGGGGGGGAACCCCCTTCAGTGTGACAGCCCTTCTCGGGGGTCCACTCTCTCCCAGAGATTAAGCCCCTCCAGCTCCTGGAGCCGCACCTCTCTGAGCCTCAGCATGTCTGTCTCTGCCGTGGGCCCCCTCAGGGAGTCCATGTGCTCTGGAGACCCAGGGCCTCCACTCCCAGAGGGAATAATTCCCCCTCGCAGCCCATTCTCTAGATTGGAGTGACTCTCAGCCAGCGTAAACTAGGAGAGTTTAAAGTCCCATCTCTGTGCATTGTCTTCTATCTAGGTAAATAGGGAAGCCTGGGCCACCTCTCCTCTCAGCCGTCCTCGATACCCCTCTGGCTGGAACCGGCTGGTCAGGTCACCGGGATCCTCTCTCTGCAGCCCATTGTCCTCCCGCTGGCCAGAACTGGCTGTGACTCCCAAGCTGAGCCTCCTGGTCACCAGGTCACCAATTGCTGAGGTCTCCATCCTCCAGGCCATTGGCTGGGGGTTGCAGGTCCTCTGTAATAAACTCCTTCTCCCATCACCATTTAACCATTACTGGTTAAACCAGTAACACCCAGGGAAACTGAGTCCCACCCCCTCTGCATGCAAACAATGGGAAAAAACAAGTCCCCCCCCCAAAGCCAAGAACCCCCCTCCCCACTCCGTCACAGGCATGGTAGGTTGGTCCTAGATTCCAGCAGTGAGTAGTACCGGGACCCTATAAGAGGGCAAAAAAGACATGCAAGATGGTTGTGTTTTCCTATCTTCCCCATACAGCCGAGCTCCTCAACAACCAGCCCTAATGCCTACCAACTTGGGAAGCCTGGACCGTCAGTTCCTCAGTCATGCCAGAGATGAGGCTGGTCCTCGGTCTCTTATTACCAGGTCTTCAGGGAAGGGTGTGAGTGTTCTAGCTTAATAGAGATGTTACTACCAGTGGTCATAGAATTGAACTACTTCGTTGTGACTCTGTTTTGTAGCATTTATGCTGCTTCCATTTATTTTAATAAAGATCTTAACAAGCTGGTATTGTCTTCAGTATCAGAGTTCTTGCCATGCACCCTGAGAGTCCTCTCGCGATACTGAACTGTGTTCTCCATCCCTGTAGCCTGAATTGGGACAAGAACCTAAAATATCTTCTGATCAGATCCGTGGCGAGTCGTAATAAACGAGTGTCATGGAGTGTGAGGGAGACAAGGCCCTGCACCCCGGCTTCCTGCAATGCACCATGACCCTCAGCCAGCCAGTAACACAGAAGGTTTATTTAGATGACAGGAACACAGTCCAAGACAGGTCTTGCAGGTACATACAACAGGACCCCCTCAGTTAGATCCATCTTGAGGGGCCCCAGGGAGACCAGAGCCCTGCCTGGGCTCCCCTCCATGTCCCCAGCCAACTCAAAACTGAAACTCTCCAAGCGCTCCTCTGCCTTTGTCCCTTTCCCAGGCCAGGAGGTCACCTAATCTCTTTGTTCTCCAACACCTTCAACTGGCACCTCTGTAGAGGAGGGGCCCAGGCCATTAGTTGCCAGGAAACAGAGTGTCAGCCATTTAACATAAGAACATAAGAACGGCCATATCGGGTCAGACCAAAGGTCCATCTAGCCCAGTATCTGTCTACCGACAATGGCCAATGCCAGGTGCCCAGAGGGAGTGCACCTAACTGGCAATGATCAAGTGATCTTTCTCCTGCCATCTATCTCCATCCTCTGACACACAGAGGCTAGGGACACCATTCCTTACTCATCGTGGCTAATAGCCATTTATGGATTATTTAGGGATTTAACCTCCATGAATTTATCCAGTTCTCTTTTAAACACTGTTATTTTCTGTCCAGACAGCATCACATCTGCTCTCTAGGGCTCTGCAACAATCACGCCCACTTCTCCCACCATCTAGATACTTAAGAACTGCATAGAGGAAACACCCACACAGTATTCAGAGAAAACATTAAGAACAGTCCCACTTTGTCACAATGAGCCCATACGTTCAGGTCAATACCAGCTTTGTGAAGGGAGTGAGGTCTAGTGTTTAAAGCAAGGGAGTTGGGGAGTCAGGGTGCTGGGGGTCTATTTTTGACTCTGCTACTGATTCCCTGTGTGACCTTACTCAAGTCCCTTCCTGTCCTGGTGCCTAATTCCCCGCCCCCCTCTGTTTAATGAAGATAACAATGCCCCACTCCCATTAGCTCTGCATTATGCCCAGCAGCAGGAGGGGCTACACGTCCAGGCAGCGCCGTGACAGTGGAGCTGCTGCTGCCAAGAAGGCTGTGTCCCGTCTCCCAGAGCTTGCCCACATGGGGGACGCATTCAGCCTTACCTATCATCATCCCCACAGAGAGAGCGGGTCCTTGACGGGGCCCAGGCTGGGTTCAGCTGGGGACAAGGGTCTCGGATTCAATCCCGTCGGGGTGAGGGAGAGATGCCTCAGGGCCACGTGGCCTGGCTTGGCCCGCATTGCTTAACGGGTGCCCTGCAGCTGCCCACCGCCGGGCTGGCTGCTGGGCAAAAGTGACATCAGGCGACGAATGCAAGCGTTGCTAGGGCCAGCCCTATGGCTGAGGCAGGGCTGCACCCACTCCCAGCCAACAAGTCCACGACCCCCCAGAGCTGCCTATGGGCTTGATGCCCTGAGGACAGATGCCCCCTACTGGGATTAGCCAGTGCTTGGAAGCATCACAGGGCTTAGCTGGGTCCAGGTGGGGCTGGAAGGGACCTGGAGAGGTCATCACAGCCCCTGAACTGAGACAAGGCCACGGGAGCCTAGACCAGCCCTGGCTGGAGTTTGTCCAGCCTGGGCTGAAAAACCTCCAGTGACGGGGATCCCACAACCTCCCTGGGAAGCCAGGTCCCAGAGCTGAATGGCCCTGAGAATTAGAAAGTTTTACCTAATATCTAATTTAAGTCTCCCTTGGCGTAGGTCAGGCCTGCACAACATGCGGCCCACGGGGGGTGAGCAGGGAAGCAGCGGGTGAGGGAGGAGGGCGGAGGAGGTGAGCAGTGAGGGGGGGGCCAGGTGAGCCGGCGGGGTGGGGGCAGGGGAGGCAGGTAAGCCGGAGAGCAAGGAGTCAGTGGCTGACCTGTTCTACTGATCTGGTCTGGCTCCCAGCCCCTCGCCAAGGGTTGCAGCTGTCCGGAGGTGCTGCCTTCCACGCCTTCCTCAGTCCCACCTCATTCATTCAACAGGGAAACCGATTACCAAGTGGGGGGACGATCTTATTCTACTTCTAGCAAAAAGACATTTTTCTTTTACCTTAATTTTACTACCTTAGGGGCCCACTATAACATATTACCAAGATTCAATACCGCTGTTTCGGTGGGGCAGCACTGGGGAAGGAGGATTTGGTTCTGTGGAGCGGGCGGCGCTGGGGGGGGGGGGGCGTTGTTTCCACGGGCCGGGCGGCACTGGGGGGGATGTGTTTCAGGGGGGCTAGGTGGCTTGGGGGTGGGGTTCAGCGGGGCCAGGAGGGGTTCGGCCCTCAGCTGTTTTCTTTGAAGTAATATGGCCCTCGCTGCTTTACGAGTTGTGCAGGCCTGGTGCAGGTTAAGCCCATTACTGCTTTTTCAGCCTTTCCTCACAGCTCAGGTTTTCTAAACCTTTGATCAGGTTTGTTGCTCTCCTCCAGACTCTCTCCGATTTGTCCACTTCATCCCTGAAGTGCAGCGCCCAGAACTGGACACAGGCCTCACCAGTGCCAAGCAGAGCGGGCCAGTGACCTCCCGGGTCTTACATACAACACTCCTATTAATCCACCCAGAACGAGATTAGCCTTTTTGCAGCTGCCTCATGTTGACAACTCGTATTCAACCCATGATCCACTAGTCCCCCCAGATCCCTTTCAGCAGTGCCGCCACCAGCCAGCTGTTCCCATTGGTAGCTGCGCATTCGAGTTTTCCTCCCTGTGGGCTGTACTGCACACTTACCTTGAATTTCACCTTGTCGATTTCAGGCCAGTCCTCCAATTAGTCAAGGTGGTTTTGGATTCTAATCCTGCCTCCAAAGTGCTTGTGACCTCTCCCAGTTTGGGGTCGCCAGCACATTTCATAAGCAGCATCTCTGCTCCATTATCCACATCATGACTGAAAATATTGACCAGTGGCAGACCCAGGACTGACCCCTGCAGGAGCTCACCAGATACACACTCCCAGTTCGACGATGAACCATGGATAACTACTATGGGGCGGGGTGACGACTCACTGGCACAGCGCCCCCTGCTGGTTGTCCTGGGAATTAGCTCTTCCAGCCTGGACCACCCTCTGCTGGCCAGAGTCTCGCCTGCCACTAGTCCATGTCCCTCCCAGACCCCGGTGCCCCTCTACATCAGGGTTCTGCCCCCTCTGTCTGGGTCTCCCCTCCCAGGGGTCCCCCAACCCTCTAGCCCCACCTTGCCTCAGTGGCTACTGACAGTCACCATCTCTCCCCCGCTTCCTGGGACCAACTGCAGCCTGTGAACTACTCATCGCTGCCAAGGGGGTTAGGACCTGCTGCCTCTGCCTATATCTGGGCTGCCCTAGGACCCTTTTGTGGGCCTTTAACTCGGCCTGCAGCCTGGGGCTTTGCTAGGCTGAAGCTCCCTCTGCCCTTCCCCAGCCCTGCCCCACTCCACATCCCCTGCTCGGCAACCAGGTCCTTCCCTCTCAGAAGCTAGAGAGAGACTGTGTCTGCCCTAACTCCTGGCTCATTGCCCTCTTATAAAGGCCAGCTGCCCCCCCCACCCCCACCCTGATTGAGCTGGCCGCAGCTGTGGCTGCTTCCCCGTCAGCCCAGCTTTCCTCTGCAGCCCTCCCCAGGGCTGCTTTAACCCTATCAGGGCTGGAGCGGGCTGACCACCCCGCTGCATATTACCTGAGTATGGTCTTTCGGCCAGTTGTGCACCCACCATCTAGTGAGTTTATCTTGATCAGTGGCTCTCAACCTGGGGGCTGCGAGCAGGTTTCAGGGGGGCCAGGGCCAGCATTAGACTTGCTGGGGCCCAGGGCAGAAAGCCAAAGCCCCCCTGCCTGGGGCTGAAGCCCAGGGCCCTGAGCCCCACCACCTGGGGCTGAAGCCAAAGCCTGAGCAATGCAGCTCTGTGGGGACCCCTGTGGCATGGAGCCCCAGGCAAATGCCCTGCTTGCTACCCCCTAATGCCGGCCCTGGTTTTGTTGTGGCACTGATGGGCCGTGGAGTTTTTACTGCATGTGGGGGAGGGAGAGGGAAAGATTGAGAACCCCCATCTACACCCCATTTCCCCAGCTTGTTTTCAAAACTGTCACATGGAACTGTGCCAAAGGCCTTACTGGCAACAAGACACATCCCATCCATGCTCCCCCCTGCCACTAGGCCTGTAGTCCTGTCAGAGAGACATAGGGTTGTGTCACTGGGTGGCCCAGGGGACAGAGGCATCTCACGATGTGTCCTAGTGATGAAGGAGCAGGATGAAGAAGAGGCCTCAAAAAGGCCAACTTCTCTCCTGGCCAGCCCCATGATCCCCAGCCATCCCAGGCCGCCCCACAGCCTGTGACCCAGCCATGGGTCCCGGAGCATGGAGGCTTCTAGCAGAGAGCATCTCCCCCCAGCTGTTAGCCCCAGTGTCTGGTGTCACTCCCAAGGAAGACTGGTCCAGTTGCTGGCTAATATCTGTAATGACCCTGCAGAGGAGGGGGCTGGGAAGTGTGCCTTGGCTTTTCTAGCCACTTCTGAAACTCTGGGCCAGCGCTGGTCCTGCTAGGAGAAGGTCCCAGTGGGTGAGTAGGAGGTGAGCCAGTGCCGGGGAATGAGAACCTACCAGAGTCCTCCTGGAGGTTCGGGGCGGCGTCCTCTCCTTCCTGCTCTCTCTGCAGGGCCAAGCTGCTCCGGGGCGATGCTTCTCCTGACAGATGCTGTTCGGCTCTGAGCCCTTCACTCTGGCCCAGCCAGCTCCAGGAGCTTGCCCAAACCCAGCCAAAGCATTTGAAGTGCGGGCCGAAGGCCGTCATTAGCAGCCAGTCCCCCATGCAGGAAAACCGAGGAGGGAGTGCCGCCGAGAAGCGGTGAGAAACCTCCCAAGGAATGTGGGTGCGATGGAGAGCGGCGGGGCGGGAGAACTGGAGGAGACGCTCGCTCGCTATGTGGCCACCGGAGCTCTCAAGCCAGGCTGGGCGAGCAGCCTTCAGGGAGAATCCCGGCTGCTGACAAGTCCGACGTAGGTGAGTCAGCAGGGGATCGGCAGCACAGAAGCTAGAGAAGACACAGACCTGTTAGGTCCTGCAGTCCATCCCCAGGGACCAGGGCAGGGTTACGCTCCACTGCACATCGTCTAGGGCTCTGTGCAGTCTAGTTTTAAATGTTCTGAGAGATGTGGCTTCCGGCCTTTCCCTGCAGGATGAGTTCCCAGCTGAATCCATCCCGCTGTCAGAGAACAATGGGCCCCCAGCCTCTCCCTGGGTATGATTCCCTGGTCCCACACATCTTCCTGCCTGAAAGTTTCCCAGATACAATTCTGCTTTCCTGATTAACCCAGCGTGTGCCCCCTAACTAAATTCCTCTCCCTTCTGGATCGGATATTCATGTCACCTACATTGGGGAGCATAGGTCTTTGTCCCCCTTTAATGGTTGGTCACCTTATGAGAACAGGAGTCTACTACTGCTGCCAGCTAAAGGAGATACTCCTTTAGCTCAAGCTGTAGATCCTGAGTTCAGTTCCCCCCTCTTCTTGTTGTTTGTGGATGCCAGGAGGAGAATGGTAGAGCACGGAAAAGAACCCAGGAGTCCTGTGCTCACCTGCCTCTAACAGTAACACCTGAACTCAAACTGGCCAGTTTCCCTTTAAATTACCAATGAAATGTTGCGTGGGGTGATCATCCGAGCCAATTAGAGCTTCCTGGGGGGACCCTGTGTCATTATGGACTGTATCTGCCAGACAGCTGATCAACAGCCATTGCCTATGGCAGGAGTTGCAGGGCTGGGAGGGGTGTGTGTGAGCGCTGTGGTCTGTGCTCGTGGTTAAAGGTGCCTTTGGGGGGTTCTGAAAGCGCCGGAGCCTCAGGATGCCATGAGCACGGGCTGGCGACGTCCTGGAGGGAGCCAGGCTGAGGGTGAAGGGAGCGGGTTGCCCCTGGCTCCAGCCGATCAGGAAGGGATAGGGAGCAAAAGTGGGCCGAGTCATAGGAGGTGATGAGTTTGCCTGAGTCACCGGGGGGCTGTGACGCAGTGAGATGACCAAGCACTGCTGGGCTAGGACATCCCTTTGCGATGACTAATGTCCCAGTTAAAGGCCAGGCCACCCCACGCCCTCCCTGAGGGAGCAGCCCCACCCAGTAGGGATGAGTCGGACAGCTCTTTCCCTTGGAGCCATGGGAGCAGGGGTCTGTGGGGCGCGGGAGCCATTGGCCTCCCCAGAGGGGACGGAGCAGGCTGAGAATCTGAAAAACTCCTCCCTAGGGGACCATGGGGGTTAGGAAGGGGCCCGTTCATGTGGGAGCTTCTTTTCATCACCCTGTGGCTCCCACAGCACCCAACTAGACTCTCCATGCTATGCTTGGCCTTGTCCAGTTGCACACGTCCCAAGCGATGGAGTGTCCACCCATTGCCTTCCTTGCAACCCATCCTTTGGAGTCTTTCAGTCACGACTGGAACCCCTCAGAAAGATCTGCTCTAGCTCAACCACAAGATATGGGCTGGGTGCAGGCATCTCGCATGAGCGCCTCTGACAGGAGGTCAGACTAGAGGATCCCAATGGTCCCTTCTGGCCTTGGCGTCTATGACGAAGTGGGAAAGTTCTTGAGGGTCTCTCTCAATACTGTGTGGGTGCCTCGGTTTCCCCTATGCATTTGTTGAGTATCTAGGTGGGGGGATCAGAGTATATGATTGTTGCAGAGCCCAAGAAGGCCCCTGTGATACTCTCTGCACAGAGAAGGGCTGGCACTCTGTCTCCTGGCAACTAAAGGCCTGGGCCCCTCTGCAAAGATGCCAACTGAAGGTGTTGGAGAACAAAGAGATCAGGTGACCTCCTGGCCGGGGAAGGAGACAAAGGCCAGAGAGGAGGGGCTGGAGTGAGTCTGTTTGGGAGCTGGCTGGGGACATGGAGTGAGTGCAGACGTAGATGTCTGGCTCACTTCCCCCCAAAATGGACCTGGCTGAGGAGTCCTGTTCTCTGTACCTACAAGCTCTGTTTGAGACCATGTTCCTGTCATCGAATAAACCTCTGTGTTACTGGCTGGCTGAGAGTCATGTCTGACTGCAAAGTGGGGGTGCAGGACCCTGTGGCTTCCCCAGGAACCCGCTGGGGCGGGCTCACTGTGGGAAGCGCACGGAGGGGCAGAGGATGCTGAATGCTCCAAGGAGAGACCCAGGAGGTGAAGCCTTGTGAGCTTCTTGCCCTGAACAAGTCTGCTCCAAGGGAGAGGAGGCTCCCCAAAGTCCTGCCTGGCTTTGTGGGGAGCACTTCCAGAGCATCCCCTGGGGACTCCATGACGGCATCTATGAATGACCAACCTTGCATGTGTCTGGCACACCCGTCCCTGCAGTCGGCCATTGCTGAGGATCTAAGATGCGAATGGTTTACCCCTTGTGGCAGAGGCTGTTCTGCAGCATGGGAGATCCCTCCCTGCCGGGAATCATTGCCTGCTCTCCAGCCTCATTCACCAACCATCAGACGGCTCTTAATAAACAACCCGGCGTGAGCCGCGGCCTTGGGTGGCTTAATTTGGTCGGGGCGGGAGAGTGACGGGGTTGAAGGAAAGAAAAGTAGTTCTCAGTTAACTGTTGGCACAAGTTAATTGCCAGCTGTCCCCCAACAATGATCAGCCATGGGTTACCGGGTACTGGTTATTGCCCTGGCGCTCGGGGAGTTCAGTGTCCCTCCCTGGTTTGTAGTGTCTTAGTTATGCTGTTGTAATCACAGAATCACAGGACTGGAAGGGACCTCGCGAGGTCCCTAGTCCAGTCCCCTGCACTCAGGGCAGTGGGCCGCCAATGTGGTATGGCCGTTGAAGGGGCTGGTGCGGTTTTGGGGTGCGTCGGGCGAGGTGTTTCTGGCGGGGATAGGGAGGTGTTAGTACCGTTGTATGGGGCACTGGTGAGACCCCACCTGGAATACTGTGTGCAGTTCTGGTCTCCCATGTTTAAGAAGGATGAATTCAAACTGGAACAGGTTCAGAGACGGGCTACTAGGATGATCCGAGGAATGGAAAACCTGTCTTATGAAAGGAGACTCAAAGAGCTTGGCTTGTTTAGTCTAGCCAAAAGAAGGCTGAGGGGGGATATGCTTGCTCTTTATAAATATATCAGAGGGATTAATATTAGGGAGGGAGAGGAATTATTTAAACTGAGTACCAATGTAGACACAAGAACAAATGGGTATAAACTGGACACTAGGAAGTTTAGACTTGAAATTAGACAAGGTTTCTAACCATTAGAGGAGTGAAGTTCTGGAACAGCCTTCCAAGGGGAGTAGTGGGGGCAAAAGACATATCTGGCTTTAAGATTAAGCTTGATAAGTTTATGGAAGGGATGGTATGATGGGATAGCCTAATTTTGGCAATCGATCTTTGATTATCAGCAGATAAGTATACCCAGTGGTCGATGATGGGATGTTGGATGGGATGGGATCTGAGTTACTGCAGAGAATTCTTTCCTGAGTTCTGGCTGGTGAGTCTTGCCCACATGCTCAGGGTTTAGCTGATCGCCATATTTGGGGTCGGGAAGGAATTTTCCTCCGGGGCAGATTGGTAGAGGCCCTGGAGGTTTTTCGCCTTCCTCTGCAGCGTGAGGCATGGGTCACTTGCTGGTGGATTCTCTGCAGCTTGAGGTCTTCAAACCACAATTTGAAGACTTCAATAACTCAGGCATAGGTTAGGGGTTTGTTATAGAAGTGGATGGATAGGGTTCTGTGGCCTGCTTTGTGCAGGGGGTCGGACTAGATGATCACATTGGTCCCTTCTGACCCTAGAATCTATGAGTTATCTAGACCAGCCCTGACAGGTGTGTGTCCAACCTGCTCTTAACAATCCTCAGTGATGGAGATTCCACAGCCTCCCTGGGCAATTTATTCCAGTGCTTAACCACCCTGACAGGAAGTGTTTCCTAATGTCCAACCTAAACTGTTCTTGCTGCAATTTACGCCCATGGCTTTCGGAGTGGCTTTCGTGGCAGGGAACAGCTTGGGAGCAGGGGGCTGTGGCGTGGAGCCTTTGGAGTGGCCCGGCATCACTTGCACTCACCTGAAGTCAGCACGTTGCCCACAGGGCAAGGGTCTGTGTCCTTTCCCATGCGCCCCCCATGCTGGGAATTGCTCCCTTCCCGGACCTGGCAGCCCAGGTGACACAGTGCGCTCCGAAAGGGGTCCGAGCAGGAGCCAGCTTGATTCACCATTGCACATTCACACCCCAGATCTAATTTGCACATGCACCATTCAGTGAGGGAGCCAGCGGTAAATGCAACCCCCCCAGAACTCACCACACACATGAGCAATGCGCCAGGATGCAAATCCAGCAGTGGGGATTGAACAGCCAGATGAGACTCCTTCCCAGCCTGGGTTGCCTGTGCCTTCAGTGCTGCAGAGCAGACCTCTCCCACTTGAGCTGAAGGAGTAACTCCCGTAGCCAGCAGCAGTAGTAAGCTGTTATCCCCTAGTGGAGCAGCCGCCAGAAGGGGGTGCAACATACACTCTTGCCCATGTATGACACATGCATTTGCTCAATGAATCTGTTTGTAAACAGGACCCCGTGTCTGTTACATAAATCTTACCTGAGCCAGAACATCTTTGGACGCTTGGGAGAACTTGGAGTGCAAAGAGTTGGAAAATCATATTTGCAGAAAAGCGCGGTTGCTCTTTATTTCCTGCTGGCAGTTTTTGGGATGCCCCTTGCATGGGGCAAAAGTCCCCCCGGGGAAAAATGGCAGCAGGAGATCCAGGCCTCACATCAACGCCCTTCGGCCTTTGCATCTGCACCAAATGCAGCAAACTGCCTAGGCCAATTCCCATGCCAGGAGCAACAGCCCCAGCCCTGGCCAGCTCTTTGTAGGGGCGCTGGCTTGAGAGCGGAGCCCCACACTTTGAAAGCCATCGAACTAGCACATTGGGTAATGCTCAAGGGCCCCGGTCCTGGATCAGGAGAGAATTTTCTCAAGGGCTGGTCATAGGTTTCCCGGGGAACAAGGCTCATCTCTGAAAGCCCCACTCCCAGGGCCAGGGTGCGGCGGGGTTCAGCCTTCAGCAGGCAGCAAACCTGGGCCAGGAAAGGAGGTGCAGAGGGGCCACGAGGCAGGGTAAAGCCAGCCTGGGTGTAAGCGGACGCGGCTCGGCTGAGGGCTCACCCCAGGCCTGTGCTGGGCTCTGTAGGAACATGTGAGAGGGCAGGTGTGCAAGCTGCGGGGTGGCTGCTGGGCGGCTGCTGGGCTCCCCTGCTTTCCGGGGCAATGGGGCTGGTCCCACAGGGACCCCTGTCTGGACTCCGGTGCCTGCAGTTCCCAGGGTGCTGCAGGGCTTGGCTGGAGTGGGTCCCAGCCAGCCACGGGAGGCCATGCAGTGTGTCCGGGAACCAGGATGCCCCACTCGCCCAGCGCTGGACTAAAGCTGCCCCCCAGCTCGGTTCCAACACTTGGAGGTGATTGTGCCATTCAGGGCCGGAGGAGGGTGAAAGCGGGCACAACCCCCCCAAACACATCCAAGTTCCCAAAGCCCAGCAGGGGCCCCCAACTGCAGGGGGAGCAATTATTCCACCCCGGAGTGAGGCAGGAGCCTGGGGGGGGGATCAATTGCATCTGGAGCCCCCCTTCCTCCCTGTCCTGCACCCCACTGAAGAGGGGCCCAAGGCTGCATAGGGAGAAGCCATGGGACGTGCTCTGCGCTGGCTGAAAAGCCTGCAGGGAGCTAAGGCCCCTCTAGGCTGCACCGACTCCTCTGTGGCCCCTCCAAGCTGGGGAATCCTGCTGATCCCCCTCAGCAGGTGGGCCTGGGGGCAGCCTGGCTCCGAGAGACCTGGACAGAGCTGCAGGTTCCCAGAACGGACACGGGCCTGCATCGGCAGCAGCTGGGGGCAGAAGAGCTGCCCAGGTCCTACTGTGACAGGTGAATTCCGCCCCGGCACCTCCTGCAGCGTCTCCGGGGCCCCCTTCCCAGCTGACATGGGAACCAAGCCCTAGGTGGAGCCGGTTGCCCCCGTTTACACAGCAAACCCTGACAGGGTGGGGCCAGGAGCCGAGGCGGGGTTGAGTTCCTTGGGCCCCTCCTCACCGACCCATCCCCAGGGGGCGGATCTGCCTGGCCTCTCTCCACCAAGTGAGAGACCTCCAGCGATCTCTGAGGCTGCCCCCCCAGGCATGGAGCCATTGTCGGGGGACGATACGGGCCCATGCCGCTGGGGAAAGGAGCCAGGGAAAGGTCCTGCCAGGCCCAGACGACATGGCCTGAATGCTGCATCGCTGGCGTTTGTGGCCAACCATCTCGCTCGGGCAGGAACAGAGCCATGTGGTCCCAGCCAGCTCCCCACTGCAATGACGTGCAGCTCCCCACGGGGCCCCACGTGCAAACCGCTGGCCTCACACTTGTGGCTGCGCTGGGTGTGCAAAGCCCAGCGTTACCGGGACGCAGGAATAAGGGACCAGGAGCCGCGCTGCTCCCCTCACTCTGACCCATCACAGCCCCCCCGCCCCCCCCCCCGCGTGCCGGAGACCCCTCCATCCCCCTCTCAGCATTGCAGTGAGCATGAAGGCCCCCGGCTGCACCTTTCCACCGCAGCCGGAGGGCTCCAGGGCGCAGACTTTAGGGGTGTGAGTAAGGTACAAGGCCAACAAACGGACACACCCCCACACCCCCCACACGCTAGGGGCCTACGTGATTTACACACACCTCCCACATGCCATCTCCATCAGCACAGCCATAGGCCTAGCGCAGGAGTCGGCAACATTTCAGAAGTGCTGTGCTGAGTTTTCATTGATTCACTCTAATTTAAGGTTTCACGTGCCGGTCATACATGTTAATGTTTTAGAAGGTCTCTCTCTATAAGTCTATAATATATAATTAAACTATTGCTGCATGTAAAGTAAATAAGGCTTTTAAAATGTTTAAGAAGCTTCATTTAAAATTAAATTAAAATGCAGAGCCCCCTGGACTGGTGGCCAGGACCCAGGCAGTGTGAGTGCCACTAAAAATCAGCTTGCGTGCCACCTTCGGCATGCGAGCCATAGGTCACTTACCGCTGGCCTTGGGGATTTACACACACACCTCCCACATGCCATCTCCATCAGCACAGCCATAGGCCTAGGGGATTTACACACACACACCTCCCATACGCCATCTCCATCAGCACCACCATTGGCAAAGGGGATTTACACCCACACCTCCCACACGCCTTCTCCATCAGCACAGCCACAGGCCTAGGAGATTTACACTCCTACACATCCCACACACCATCTCCATCAGCACAGCCATACGCCTAAGGGATTTACACCCACTTGCTATCTCCATCAGCACAGCCATAGCCCTAGGACATTTACACCCACACACCATCTCTATCAGCACAGCCATAGGCCTAGGGGATTTACACTCCTACACATTCTACATGCCATCTCCAGCAGCACAGCCATAAGCCTAGGGGATTCACACACACACACACACACACACCTCTCCCACACGCCATCTCCATTAGCACAGCCATAGGCCTAGGGGATTCACACACACACACCTCTCCCACACGCCATCTCCATTAGCACAGCCATAGGCCTAGGGGATTCACACACAGACCCCTCCAACATGCCATCTCCATCAGCACCGCTATAGGCCTAGGAGATTTACACCCACATGCTATCTCCATCAGCACAGCCATAGGCCTAGGGGATTTACACACACACCCCTTCCCCTCCATGCACATACTCTCACCTCCATGCACTCACACATCTGCACACCTACAAAGGCAGGCCCCACCCTGTCAAATCCAGGCACAGCCTAGACCACACACATTCACACACCTTCGCAACCATGCTTTCAGGCCCACACCCCTTATCCAGCTACACTCATGCACACTCCCACAGCCACACACACTCACACATCCACCGCGATATCCCCACGCACATCCATGCACACGCTCTATATACCAATGCACACCCAGCAACCCCCAACCACATACCACATCCATGCACTCAGCCAGGCAGCCACACATGCACATCCACATATACCTATGCACACACATGCATGCACACACCCATATACACACATCCATACCCCTATATCCATGCACGCTGTCACATCCACACACATGCATACACAGTGATGCACACCCCTATATATCCATGCACACACACCTCCCTCCGTACACCTCTGTGTATCCACGTGCACACACATGCACACACACACCCCTATATATCCATGCACAAATCCATGCACACCCCAGAGCCCCATGCACACACACCTCCATGCACACCCCTATGTATCCATGCGCGTACACACACACATACCCATGCAAAGCCCTATATATCCATGCATACACACCTCCATGTATCCATTTGCGCGCGCACACACACCCGTCCGTGCACACGCACCCATCCGCCTCACCCATGTACCAACACCTCCACTCCCGCCCCGCCCGCACGCCTCCTCCCCGGCAGGCCCTGTGTGGCACGCTCCCTCCGCGCCCCGCTGCCGCTGCCACCCTCTGCCCCCGTCCTTCCCCTGCGGGCTCCTGCCCAGACGTGTCGGGACTCGGGCTCCGGGCGCTGAGGAACGCAGCGCGATCCGAGGCAGAGCAGCCGCCGCAGCCCCTGTGCGAGCCCGGCCGGGACCCTGCCGGATGCGCTCTTAGCCAGGGGACGATTCCAGGCGGCTGCGGGGCGCAGGGAGACGCTGAGCCGGAGGCAGCTGGAGAAAGCATTGGGGAGGGGGAGCAGCTGGGTCTCCACGTGCGCCTACGAGATCCAGGGGAGCTTGCCCCCCCACCAAGGAGAGACACAACCCCCCGCACGCGCTCCGCCCGGGGCGTACAGGACTGGCAGCTCTGAGCACAGCGAGGCCGAGTGGCAAAGAGAGAAGCCAAGGGGGGGCTGGGTAGGGGGGCAGCCTGCCCCCTCATTCTGCCTCTGCCAGCGTCCTGCAGCTAGGCCCCCCTCCCCCGGCTGGAGACTTGGCTGGGGGCGGAGGGGCAGGACCCTGTCCACATGGAGCCTGAGCTGAGAGCAGCTCTCCCCCCTGCAAGCAGCCAGCGGCTCCTCGGAACTTTGATGTTCTCCTAGAGTGGGGGGCGGCCCTGCCTGGTCCATGTAGTTGGGGTTGTGTTGGGGGGTGGGGGGCTAGGGGCTGCCTGCGGCGAGGATGGCCCCGTCCTGCTGGGACTGTCAACCCACCAATCCAGGCGGGGGATCCCTGAGGTCCTGAAGCGCGGAGGAAAGTGCAAGAAGCAGCGAGAAGAGACAAGAACCAGCAGCAGCCGGGAAAACCACCCCGGGAAACCCAAACCCGAGCCCGGCGCGGCGCGGCTGCCAAGCCCCGCACCGAGCCAGCGGGACACAGGATGGGTCTGGCCCTGCTGCCCGGCTTCTGCCCCCTGCTTCTCCTCTGCCTCTGGCTGCAAAGGTAAGAGAACCCCCGCCGCGCTCGGGCCAAACTTGCCTGGTTTTAGCCGTGGTGGGACCCAGGCTCGTGTCTCGGCCCATGGTCCCTCGCCAGCGGCCCCGTGCACCCGGGAGCTGAGCCGCGCCCGCGCACTCGGGTCCTCGGAGAGGCGATGGCACCTCGGAGCCTCTGGGGAATCTCAGCGCGCTCTGCCGCCCCGGAACGCGGCGTTTACCCAGCTTGTCTCTGCTCTGCCCCTGATCCGGAGGATTATCTCCCCCGTGCGCTAACCGCCCCCTCCGCGTCCCCTCCCAATAATCCCTTTCCCTGCCTAGAGATCTGCTCCGCCGGGTGGCAGTTCTCCCCGGGGGGGATTTCTTCTCCTCGCAAGTGCCATGAAAGCCGCCTCTGCTCGGCCTGGCTGGCTGGGCCAGGCGCTGATTGGCGGAGCAGCCGGGCGAGGGCCTGACTCCCGGCTCGCCTCCACCGCCGCGCAAACCCGGACCAGCTTCCCTGGGGCTGCCCCGTGGGGCGCGCCGGCTAAGCGGGTCGGAGCCCAGCCCCTGCCGGGCCCACCCGGGCCGCAGCGAACCCGGCCAAGGGCGGATTGTCCGTCTGCTCGGGCTGGGCTCGCCGGGCTCGCAGATGGAGCCGAGCGACTCCTGTCCCGCTCCGAATCGGGTCCTCTCTTGCCGTAGCATACAGGGAAAATAAGTTCAGACCAGCTGTCCCGCCACCTGCTCGCGTCTAAAGGACCCCCCCCCACCCCCACCCCACCAGGCCAGGCTGGCTAAGGGGCTCCGCTCGCCCACCTGCCAACGGCTCACAATCGAGGGCTACGGAGGGAGTTTTGTCGAAGCAGAGGCCCAGGACTCCTGGGTTCTTTCCCCGGCTCTCCCATTGCCTTGCTGGCGGAGGTGGGCCAAGTTGTGTCCCGGGGTCGTTTCTAGGGTCCCATGATGGGGGGTGGTGTTTGGGCGGCTTCGCAGGAGCCCAGTGGCTAGTTCGAGCCCTGGACGGGCTGGGATTCACACGTAGAAGCCGGTGCATGTGGCTGCCAGGGCGGTGTTTCCTGGGGTTTATTAACACGAAGATTCGCAGGTCAGGGCAGTCCCCTGGGAGATTGTTTGCTCCCCCGGGCTGCACAAAGGGAGGTTTATCCACCTGTGCGGGGGGCAGTGGGGGTTCGGGAAATGCCCCGGGAGCCTGGCGCTGGGCCCCCCAGGTGGAAGCGCAGCCGGGGGTGTCCTAACTCCAGGCAGCTCGGGGTCTGCCCGTGCAGGGAGCGCTGCACCCTCCTCCCTGGAGAGGAACGGGGCGCCCCTGTGGCCACAGGAGCTGGGATGCCGGGGTGGGGTGGGGGGCGCTCCCGAAGGGCGGGGCCAGGAGATCCGAGCTCTTTTGGTCGGTAGGTCCCTTTCATCCCAAATCCTAGGGAAGCAGGGGCTGGGGGTGGGGAGCCGGCTTGTGCCCCACGTCCTGTACCCGGGGGACCCCGACGTTCCCCCCTTCGCTGGCCATGACCGCCCCGCCCCCCCGGCCCTTTCCCACATCACAGGCCACTCCAGGCGTCTTCCTTTGATCTCCCCGGCTGCCCGGCCAGCTGCCAAATTTCCGGGCAGCGGGCAGGAAAGGGTTAAACCTCCCCGCCCCCTTTCCCTCCTCTGGCTGCTCCAGCTCCTGGGGCTGGGCTGGGTTTTTCTTTCTCCCCCTTCGCACACAATGTGTTGACGCTGGAACGTGTGTTAATTAAAGCAGCAGCAGCCGCAGCCTGTGACCCGCGGGGCTTTCACCGTGAAATCGTGTTTAAACCCACTTAGTCCGGGGGGGCGATGCGGCAGCGCCGGGGATCAGAGGAGAGGATGGCAGCGGCGGTACATGATATCCAGCCTCCCGCCCCCACTTTGGATTGGGGTGGGGGCTGGCGCTGGCGGGGAGAGCATGGGGCGAAGGAAGAAGAGGGGCAGGAGAGCCAGGCAAACCCCCTGGAAGTCAGAGACGGGTGGGGCTGGACGGTTCTTGGCTTGGGACATGTAGGGCTGGACTGATTCTGATGTGACAAGTTGGGGCAAACCAAGAGTGACTCCAAATCAAGGTCAGAACTTGGGGAGCTCCCTGCTCCGGGTGTTAAGGTTGCGCCCGCTCCCCTAGCGACTTCGGTGGGGTCACTCCGGATTGGCCCCAGAGGGAGTTGAGCTCTGAGCCAGGCCCCACGGCACTGAAGGGGAGAACGGGTTTAGTCTCCAGGGGAACAAGCCTGGCCTGAGGGACAGACCTGATGGGAGACCCCCCTCAGGCCCCCGATGAGTTACAGCCAGGGCAGATCGTGCCCAGCGCCTCTCCAAGCAAGTCCCTTCTCCCTGCAGTGCCCCAGTCACCTGTATGGCGTCCACCCCTGGCTGCGGGGGCCTGGGCGGAGGGCTCGGCCTTTGAGGACACCAGTGCTGTGGGGCTCCTCTCTGGCTTTGGCGAATCCAGAGAAAGGCCCAAGTCAAGCAGCCGAGCGGGTGCAGAGGGACCCTCCAAAGAAGAAGCAAAGAACCTGGTCCAGGCCTGACTCAGCCAGACCCAGGGAGCTGGGCCCAAATGAGGCGCTCAGGCTCTGGTCCTGGCTATGAAGGGGTGAGGCTGTGCTGTCCCGACCAGACTTTCTGATGATGCCCCTCTGGGACCAGGATCCTGCAGTTGGCTGACCCTCAGCCCCCTCCGAATGTGCCAGGCCAGGACAGGGAGGGCGGCCTGGCCCCTAGTGCCAGCGACAGGCCTGGGCCCACTGGGGTGTGGCCCTAGAACTGCCGACCTGGGAGCCCCATGCCAAGGGTGGCTGAAATGGGAATTGGACACAGCCTGGGAACACGGCACAGAATGTGACCTAGGAGGAACAAACCAGCCCAGGCCAGGCCCGAGACTTTCCAGCAGGTGCCAGAAAGAGAAGCAGAGAGTCGCCTGGCAGAGTCCAGCTTGACTTTCAGATCCCTGGCAAGAGGGGCTCGGGCACAGAAGCCGCTGTGGAGTGGAACATGAGGTTCTGCCAGTGAGGAGAGAGATAGGAAATGAAGGGTCGGGCTCCGTGGTCACCTTTCGTGCAGCTAGCACAGAACAGTATTACCTGGCTGGGCTGCGACATGGACACCTGTCCCCCTGCCCCGCACCGGCGCCTCACAGCCCAAAGCTCAGTCCCTGTCTTCTAGGTGCTCCATGGGTCCAGGCTGGAGACCCGGCAGAACTCCCTCCCCAGCAGGGTATTCTGCTATCGAGGGGGAACTCGTCCAGACAGGGGACAAAGCATCCTTAGGGCTGGACCCTCACTGAGGGAGGAAGGACCATCCCAAACCTCCCAGCACCTGCTCCCCGTGCCGGGGCATTTCTCTGTCCGACCTCTGCTGACAGAGACACAGAGCACTGGAGATGTTAGAAAACCCAGTCCTACCACAACACGCACAGCTCCCCATCTGGGAGAGGGGGAGCAAGAGAGAGCGAACCCCCAGCACAGATGGCAGTCCTGTTGTTTAATGCACACTGGCAGGTGCCCAGATACCAGGGTGAAGGGAGTGGGACACAAACCTGGATCGCCAGCAATAGAATTTCAACAGGACACAGGGCTGACGCGTGAGCCCTGCATGCTTGGTCCACGCCCATCCCACAGGAGGCACAGGGCCTCAGGGAATCTGATCTTGGGTACAGCCTGCAAATCCGGGGTGACTGCATTGGAGCGGGTGAGCCCCATCACTGATTGGCCGTCTGCTTGGTTAATGAGCCAAAAGCTTAGGTGGCCACCCAAACCAGGCCTTGGTCTCTGGGGCTGGCTGTGCATGCGTCCCCACATGTCCTCCCATCATCCATCCTTCCACCCATCCTCATACACCTCCTCTACCTATCCAATCTCTCATATCCTCCGATCTGTCTCTACAAACTCCCTCTATCTAGCCATCCACCCATTCATCCCCATACACCCTCTCTGTCTGTCTGTCTGCATATACACCCCTAGAATCATAGAATATCAGGGTTGGAAGAGACCTCAAGAGATCATCTAATCCAACCCCCTGCTCAAAGCAGGACCAGTCCCCAATGAAATCATCCCAGCCAGGGCTTTATCAAGCCTGACCTTAAAAACCTCTAAGGAAGGAGATTCCACCACCTCCCTAGGGAACCCATTCCAGTGCTTCACCACCCTCCTAGGGAAATAGTGTTTCCTAATATCCAACCTAGACCTCCCCCACTGCAACTTGAGACCATTGCTCCTTGTTCTGTCATCTACCAACGCTGAGAACAGTCTAGATCCATCCTCTTTGGAAGCCCCCTTCAGACAGTTGAAAGCAGCTATCAAATCCCCCCTCATTCTTCTCTTCTGCAGACTAAATAATCCCAGTTCCCTCAGCCTCGCCTCATAAGTCATACGCTCCAGCCCCCTAATCATTTTCATTGCCCTCTGCTGGACTCTCTCCAATTTATCCACATCCCTTCTGTAGTGGGGGGACCAAAACTGGATGCAATACTCCAGGTGTGGCCTCTCCAGTGCCGAACAGAAGGGAATAATCAATCACTTTCCTCAATTTGCTGGCAATGCTCTGTAATGAAGTGGGACTGTTCTTAACGTTTCTTCTGAATACTGTGGGGGTGCCTCAGTTTCTGGCCGACACTCTGTTTCCTGGCAACTAATGACCGGGCCCTTTCCCCCTGCAAGGGGATGCTAAAGGTGTGGGAGAACAAAGAGATCAGGTGACCTCCTGGCCCGGGAAAGAGACAAAGGCCAGAGAGGAGGGGTTGGGGAGGTTTCAGTTTGGAGCTGGCTGGGGACGGGAAGTGAGGGCAGACAGAGTTGTCTGGTTTGCTGGCCCCAGAATGGACCTGTCTGAGGGGTCCCGTTCTCTGCACCTACAAGCTCTGTTTTAGACCATGTTCCTGTCATCTAATAAACCTCTCTGTTACTGGCTGGCTGAGAGTCACGTCTGACTGCGAAGTGGGGGGGCAGGACCCTGTGGCTTCCCCAGGACCCCGCCTGGGTGGACTCGCTGTGGGAAGTGCACGGAGGGGCAGAGGATGCTGAATGCTCCAAGGAGAGACCCAGGAGGTGAAGCCGTGTGAGCTTCTTGCCCTGCAGACAGTCTGCTCCGAGGGAGAGGAGGCTCCCCAAAGTCCTGCCTGGCTTTGTGGGGAGCAGTTCCAGAGCATCGCCCGGGGACTCCGTGACATGCTCCTATTAATACAGCCCAATATGGTGTTGACGTTCTTAGCAACAAGGGCACACTGTCGACTCATATCCAGCTTCTTGTCCACTGTAAGCCCCAGGTCCTTTTCTGCAAAACTGCTGCTTAGCCACTCGGTCCCCAGTCTGTCGCAGTGCATGGGATTCTCCCATCCTAAGTGCAGGGCTCTGCACTTGTCCTTGTTGAACCTCATCAGATTTCTTTTGGCTCAATCCTCCAATTTGTCTAGGTCACTCTGGACCCAATCCCTACCCTCCAGCAAATCTACCTCTCCCCCCAGCTTAGTGTCCTCTGCGAACGTGCTGAGGGTGCAATCCATCCCATCATCCAGCTCATTAATGAAGAAGTTGAATAAAACCGGCTCCTGCCCCTTGGGGCAATCTGCTTGATACCGGCTGCCACCTAGACATGGAGCCGTTGATCACTACCCGCTGAGCCCGACGATCTAGCCAGCTTTCTATCCACCTTATAGTCCATTCATCCAGCCCATACTTCTTTAATTTGCTGGCAATACTGTGGGAGACCATATCCAAAGCTTTGCTAAAGTCAAGGGATAACACATCCACTGCTTTCCCCTCATCCACAGACCCAGTTATCTCCTCATAGAAGGCAATCAGGTTGGTCAGGCATGATGTGCCCTTGGTGAATCCATGCTGATTGTTCCTGATCACCTTCCTCTCCTCCAAGTGCATCAACATTGATTCCTTGAGGACCTGCTCCATGATTTTGCCGGGGACTGAAGTGAGGCTGACTGGCCTGTAGTTCCCTGGATCCTCCTCCTTCCCTTTTATAGAAGATGGGGGCACTACATTAGCTTTTTTCCAATCATCCAGGACCTCCCCCAATCACCATGAGTTTTCAAAGATAATGGCCAATGGCTCTGCAATCACCTTGGTCAACTCCCTCAGCACCCTCGGATGCAGCACATCCAGCCCCATGGACTTGTGCTCGTGCAGCTTTTCTAAATAGTCCTGACCCACTTCTTTCTCCACAGAGGGCTGGTCACCTCCTCCCCATGCTGTGCTGCCCAGTGCAGCAGGCTGGGAGCTGACCTTGTTGTGAAGACAGAGGCAAAAAGAGCATTGAGCACATTAGCTTTTTCCACATCCTCTGTCACTAGGTTGCCTCCCTCATTCAGTGAGGGGCCCACACTTTCCCTCTCTGTCTATCTAGGTTCTGCTATTGGTTCTCTTCGCAGCCCTGTTCCACGCATAACAGGTGTCAGTCAGGTGACTTGGTGCATGACTCGAAGGTGCCCAGATACCGCGGTGATGGGCTGGGATAAGGTCTGGTAGGGAAGAGGCTTGTCGAAGCCTCTCCAAGGGAGGCAGAGCTGGAGAGCCCGTGGAAAAGAAGATGCCACTGAGGGTTTCTGGCTGCCTACCCATCCCCCTGTCCCCTGCCCCGACTCCCCACCCCGCTCCAAATCCAGCGCAGAATCGCTGGGCTGGCGGCGGCTCTCTCTGGGGCCTGGCTCCACCCGACGCCCCGGCTGCCTCCTCCCTGTGGGGACTTGCACTGCGTGGGTGGGGGGGGTCCCTGTGACTGGGTCTTTGCGGGCTTTCCCCTCCCCCCAGCAGAGCCCTGGCACCCTGGGCGGGCGAGGCGGCAGGGCAGGACGCTGAGCCTGGCTCTCCCTTCCCTTCCAGCTCCTGCGCCAATGAAATCCTGGGCCTGAAGCTGCCGTCGGAGCCGGTGCTGAACGCCAACACCGTGTGCCTGACGCTGCCCGGCCTGACGCGGCGCCAGCTGGAGGTGTGCGTCCGGCACCCCGACGTGACGGCCTCCGCCATCCAGGGCATGCAGATCGCCATCCACGAGTGCCAGCACCAGTTCCGGGACGAGCGCTGGAACTGCTCCAGCCTGGAGACCAAGAACAAGATCCCGTACGAGAGCCTCATCTTCAGCCGAGGTAAGGGCGGGGGCGCCGGCCCCCTCCGCCCCCTGGCACCGTGCGCCCTCCCCGGCCCTGTGCAGGGCACCCTGCGGCCTCGCACTCGGTGCGCTCCCCGGCCGGGAGCTACAGAGCCAGTGGGAACCCCACGGGGTGGCTGGGTCCTGCAGTCCCAGCTCGGAATCTCTTTTCTATTCCCACAGCGGCAGCCTGGTTCTTCTCCGCTCCCCTCTCCAGAGCACCGCGCCGGTCCCGCGCCTGCCCCCAAGCGTCCCTCCGAGCCCCAGCCCCGTTTGTGCGCTCCGAACTCCGGCAGAGCTCTCCCGGGCCCCGGGCTTTGTCTCAAGGCGCCTCGGAAATGCCGCTAGCTCTGGGGTGGGCCAGCAACAGCGCCGCAGGACAGGGTGTGAACGGGAATCTTGGTAGCCACTAGGAAGTGCATGGGGAAGGAGGGGATTGGGGGGACCGGATGTGATCCTCCACAGGAGTGTTTGGCCCCTTCAGTGGGGTGACCACCCCAACTCCTTACCTCCAGGCTCGGTTCCTGCAAGTCTGTACCCAGGGACGAAGCCGTCTGCCCGGAGAAAGCTCCAGCAGGTCCCGCTGCCGAGCAACACAAGGATCCCCCTGGCATCCGACTCCCTGCTCTGGGATCTCCCCCCATGGATCGGTCCCAGCTCCAGGAGAGACCCGCCCCCCACCCAGCCAGCCGTCCCGCGGGACCAGTCATTTGTCCGGTGGGGGGAGCCAGACCCGTCCTGGGGGGCTGGGCCCGGGCTGTAGAAGTCAGGGCCCAGACCCTCTCCGGGAGAGCTGCCCTTGCTCCCTGAACCCCTGTGGCTCTCAGCCCGCTCCGCTCTCACCGGGGTGCTGGGCACCCTGCAGGATCGGGCCCTTGGCAGCTCGCTCACGGGCGGTGCCCCCGCCTTGCCGGGCTCCACACAGCTCTCTCCAGGGCCTGGGTCCGGGGTCCCTGCATCGCCCGAGCCGGCACAGCCCGGTGTCTGCTTCCAGCCCTGTAGCCCCAGGGGTCCGAGGTCCCTCCCCAGCGGTGCACGGCCCCCAGGGAGCGAGTTTCAGGGTACAAGTAACGGCAGAGCTCGACTCTTCCTGCTCCCAGCCGGCGCTAGACACATCCGCGGCTGGGGCGCGCTGGGCTACAGCGGAGCCGGATTCCCATACACAGGAGACGAGCTGATGTGCAAAGCTCCCAGAAACCTCCCCGCGGACACGGTTGCATTAGTGGGAAAAACCCAAGCCCGTGGACCGCGGCAGGCCGGGCGAGGCGGAAAGACTCGGCTAAAGCCGGAGCTTTCAAAGCCTCCCCTCACCCGCTGTCTCCATGGGGAGACTGACCCCGGGTGGGAGGAATCCGGATTAGATCCGGTTTAGTCACAACGCAACGCTGAGGAAGCCCAATGGCATCCCAGGTCTGTAGCTAACCTGAGGGCCCAATCTCTCTCCTCCCCCCATTGCTGGCGGCTCGCTCCCTACAGCGCAGCAAGGGCTCTGGCCTCCGAGCACCGAACAGCTCCTGTGGCACCCCGGGATGCAGGCTGCAGCGCCCTGGCAGGACGGGGATGGTCCAGCCGAGCCGAGTCAATGTATTTCCTACTTGGTGCTTCGTTTGCAGCCTCCTCGGCCATCAGCAGACGAGCCCGTGACACCCGCCGGCCCGTTTGCTGCTCTCCCGGGCAGAGTTTCAGCGCGACAGGAGCGCAAGGGGCCCGGGGCGAGCCGGCAAGTTGTGTCGGGGGAGCGGGGCTAGAACTGGGCCGAAGGCTCCCAGCCCGGGCCGCGGGGTTCTGCCTTGGGACGGGGCGTTGACGCCATTCCTCCCCCGTGTGGAAGGGGCTGAGCCGGGTGCTCCAGGCCAGCCAGAGCGGGGCCCCAGCCGAGCCAAGGGACCGGGAGGACAGTACCGCCCATCCCCGCGTGTCTCTCCCCGCCGGGGCGCAGGGCCTGCACTTGATGGGCCGCGGCTGCTCTGACCCAGGAGGGCTGCGGATTTGTAATGACTCTGATCCCTGCCCATGTGCAGCCTTGACGCCGGGAAATGTTGTCGGGTTTGGGGCGGGGGCCGAAACTGGCGGTTCTCCGCGTCTCAGCGAACATCAGCTCCTGCCCGCGGCACGGAGCGGGCTGGGGCTTTGGCAAGAGACCGATAATCGGTTGCGCCCAGTGTCTCCCACGGGAGTCGTTGGATCCGGAGGGAACCTGGCCAAGCGCCTCAGAAGTGATCAGTTCTTTGGGGGGCCCCGGGCCTGCCCGCTGCTAATCGGGGCAGTGGAAGCCCAGTCACTGGAGCAATTGAAACCGGACTGAGGAGTGTCCTGGAGAACGACGCTAGGAAACAATCCTGCCCCTAGTCCTGGCTCTCAGCGCACCGGCTTGGCCACACGCCCCACCTGGCCAGGGGCTGTGCGCTGGGCTGGGCGGGCCAGGCCCGCGCTTCGGCCTCTCCGATTTCATCCTTCTCCCAACCAGGCGGACCCGCCCCAGGGACCCACCCGAGCGGGCAGGGATGGGCGTGGACAGCGCAGGAGCATCCTCTGCAGAGCAGGCCGGGGAAGGGGTCCACTCGCAAGGTGTGCGCGCTGGGGCCAGGCAGAGGGCGGGCACGCCAGGGGATCTCAAACTACCGCCGCGGCGCAGGGGCTCGCGGGCGGCTTTGCAGGCGGCTCCGACCAACCGGCCGGGAGAGCAGGGGGCGTTAATAGCCTCCCCAAGGCCTAGCAGAGCGGCCCGCGGGCGCTAATGCGCGCGGCTCCGCCGGGGCCCCGGCTCCGGCTCCACGCCCTGCCCCTCCGGGACTCCAGGCGCCCGCAGGCTCCTTGGTCCTAACCCGACGTGGCCGCGGCCGCGCCATCAGCTCTGCGGAGCTTGCGCCTCCCTTCCTCCCGCTGAATTATTTGCGGGATCCGCTCCGGCGCCTCGCCCGCTCCGAGTCCGACCGCCCCCGCGCCGCCCGGGGAGGAACCCAGCCGGGGGAGGAATGGAAGTGGATCGGCAGAGGAGCCTCCACAGAGAACAGCTGCGAACGACCCCCGGGCCTAACCCTCTCCCTCGCTCGGCTCAGACACGGCCCCGTCTTCCTAGCGACAGGTGCCGCCCGGGGGCTTTCTGTGGCCCCCGGCAGCCAAAGCCTCTGCCCGTTGGGAATGCAGCCCGCTCCCAAGAGCGGTTTAGGACAGGAAGTGAAGCTCCGTGCTGGGTTCAGCAGGGGAATAAACCACCTGAGCCGAAAAAACAAGGAGTCCGGAGGCACCTTCAAAACTAACCGATTAATTTGGGCATAAGCTTTCCTGGGTAAAAACCCACCGCTCAGTGCATCAGAAGAAGTGGGTTTTTACCCAGGAAAGCTTATGCCCAAATAAATCGGTTAGTCTTGAAGGTGCCCCCGGACTCCTCCAAACACGGCTACCCCCGATACTTGGCACCTGGGCCGGGCACTGGCCCCAAGGTGCAGCTGCACCTGGATTCTTGCCAAGGGAATCCTGGGATCTCGAGTGAACCCAAGTGGGCAGCACCTGGGGTTTTACGTGTCCCCAGGGAGATGGCACCTCCGCTGGCTTGGCATCCTTAGCACCTCTGGGGGCTGGCAGGCATGCACAGGGGGGTTTCCTGGGGAGATCTCCCATCCGAGGGCTGCCCAGACACAGCTCAGCAGAGCATGCAAGATCACAGCCTGAGGCGAGTGAGCGACTAGCAAATGCTTCTCCAAAACGTCCAGGGCCTCGTACTGGGCTCACCAGCCTCCTGTCTTCCTCTTCTTAACCTCAGCCAGCCTCCGGCACCAGGAACTCTCCTCCCCAGCTCCCCTCCCGGCCTCTGCCCCTTGCTGATTCTCCCCACTGCCGGGTCTTAGCAGCTCTGGCTCTGTCTGCTCGGCCTTGGCCTGCTTTCCGAGCTGGGAGAGATGCCCTCTCCGTGGCACCAGGCAGCACCGAGCAGGCGGCCGGTCCCACTGAGACCTGGCACTAGCATGAGAGAGCTGCTGGGAAGAACATTGTTTGAGATACAGGGTGAGGAGCCAGTGGGGCCTGATGGCTTCTTGGGACAGGTTCCTCCCAGTCAACCCCCAGCCCAACTGTTCCCAGCCAGCCATCCCAGTGGCATTTCTAGGGTACAGCCAGGTCTGGGAGTGGTCTCCTTCCTAGCCGAGGGGTTATTCCAGGGAAGGCATGTCTCACCAGGCCTGATACAGACTGAGGGGCTTGGGGGTGCCAGAGCCAGGTGGGCGGGGCCAATATCGGGTATAGCTTCTCCGTCGGCACAGGGTGCTCTGCCTGCAGACCGCGGCCTTCTTCATGGGCCTATGCGGGACAGGCCTGGTCCGTCGGCCTCGTGCCAGGTGACGCTCGCCCCGTCGACAGGCGCGTCTCCACTGGTTGTTGCGGGTCTCTAGGTATAGCAGCCACCCTCCATTTCATTACGGGTAGAGGGGATGGGGGAGGGGGAGGTGGCTCCCAGAACATGTCTCTTGTAGCATGGAGCCATGGGCTGGAGTAGGGTGCACACAGCCGTTCTCTGCCCCTTGCTGGAGACAGCGCAGGCAAACCAGGCAGGGCAGGGGCACGTAAGGCCTCAGCTGAGATCGGGGTCCCGTGGTGCAGTGTGCTGCACAGCCACATAGGACCTGATCCCAGAGGATTTAGGCACCTAAAGATGCTGACTGGCACCTGGGAGGATGTTCACAGGGGCCAAGGCAAGTTTGGTGCCTAATTCCCATAAATTTCAAAAACGCCTGTAGGCACTTTTCAAAATCCCACTTATCTGCTTCTCTGGGCACCTAAATCCCTTGTCCCTTAATGCTCACCCTAAAGAGCTTAAAATTGTCCCTTAATGCTCACCCTAAAGAGCTTAAAATCCAAATAGGCAAGACACAGGGGAAAGGGCAGCACAGAGAGGGTGCACTCCGTGGTCTCCTGATCCCCACTGCAACCCCCTAGACACTTGGGCCTGGCTCCACAGAGGTATTTAGGCTCCTCCTTTCCACTGAAAGGTGCTAGGGGTCTTTGTGGATCCAGGCCTGACCACCCTGAAGACAAGCAAACCGCCCTGGGCCCTCACTCCCGTCACTGCAACTGGACTGGTAGTGGAGAGCGGCTGCATTCTCAGAGCAGCATGTTCAGAAGGTGCATTGAGGCAAGTTCCGATCTGCATGGAGGAATTTAGTGTCTGGCATGTTGCCACAGCCTGGTAGGTTCACCTGCAGTTTAATTAGGAAAAGAGGGAGGGGGAGGGAAGAGGAGAGAGAACAGGAAACATGTTGCAACTGGCTGCATCCCCAGTCCTCAGAAGAGCCGGGCACCCTCTTTGCCCCTTTGTGTGGGCAGAACTCCTGGAGCGGGACAGCTCTTGGAAGGCCATTGGCGTGGCCCTGCTGACACCATGCGATGGGCAGGGTCTGGAGGCTTGGCTGAGTGCCCCAATTCCTGGGAACTTCTAGGAGCCTCCTGAACCAGTCAAACCAGACCAGAAATCCCAGGCGATTTGGGAGAGGTCCAGTGTTTGCTGTGTCAGGCTGGGAATGACACCAATCAGCCGTTCCCAGCCAGGTCCCAGGAGCATGGTGAGCCGGTACCAGGAAAGGTGATGGGAAAACCTCTGGAAATTGCTCCAATCTCAAAAAACTGGCCAGGGTTCGGTGGCAGGTTCTGATTGGTTCTGATGGTGGCCCAGAAAGAACCACAGCCTGTTAATGGAGAGAGGTGACTGCATGATTTCAGCTCTCCATCCAGCTCCACTTGGTCCACACCATGATGGTGTCGACACCAGCAGGAGGTCTAGGTCTCATCATGAAACACTCTAGTTTGACCCAAACAGGCCACATTGCATGCTGGGATTGTAGTCTCCACAGAGTCTGCATCCATATTAAGGAGGAAGACAGCGGTAATTGGCTCAGTTTAATGCAAATTAATTAGTGTGACCTTTTTATAAGTACATCAGATGCAGGAAGCTGGCCAAACAATCAGTGTTGCCACTGGATGATCGAGGGGCTAATGGAGCCCTCAAGGAAGACAAGGCCATTGTGAAGAAGTTAAAAGCATTATTTGCATCAGTCTTCACTGCCAGCTTTGTGAGGGAGATTCCCACACCTGAGCCATTCTTGTTAGGGACAAATCTGAGGAACTGTCCCAGATTGAGGTGTCAGTGGAGAAGGTTTTTGAATAAATCAATCAATAAATAAAACAGCAATAAGTGACCAGGACCAGATGGTATCTCCCAAGAGTTCTGAAGAAACTCAGATATGAAATTGCAGAACTACTAACTGTGGTGCGTAACCTATTGCTTAAATCAGCCTCTGGACCTGATGAATGGAGGATAGCTAATGTGACGCCAATTTTTTAAAAAGGCTCCAGAGGCGATCCCAGCAATTACAGACCAGTAAGCCTGACTTCAGTATCAGGCAAACTGGTTGAAATTATAGTAAAGAACAGATGGATCAGACATGTAGATGAACGCAATATGTTGGGGAAGAGTCAGCACAGCTTTTGCAAAGGGAAATCACGCCTCCCAATCTATCAGAATTCTTTGAGGGTGTCAAGAAGCATGTGGACAAGAGTGAGCCAGTTGATACTATATACTTGGACTTTCAGAAAGCCTTTGAGGTGGTGCCTCACCAAAGGCTCTGAAGCAAAGTAAACTGTCATGGGATAAGAGGGAAGGACCTGTCATGGGTCAGTAACTGGTTAAAAACAGGAAACAAAGAGTAGGACTAAATGGTTAGTTTTTACAGTTGAAAGTGGTAAATAGCAAGGTCTCCCAAGGCTCTTTATGGGGACCTGTGCTATTCAACATATTCCTAAATGGTCTGGAAAAGGGGGTAAACAGTGAGGAGGCAGATGATACAGAAATACTCAGGATAGTTAAGTTCAAAACTGACTGCAAAGAGTTATGAAGGGATCTGATAAAATTGGGTGACTGAGCAACAAAATGGCAGATGAAATTCAGCGTTGCTAAATGCAAAGTAATGCACATTGGAAAACATAATCCCAACTCTACATATACAATGATGGGGTGTAAATTAGCTGTTACCATTGTGACAAAGTTCCTCCTCTACCTTGGTGGGTCCTGTGCTTATTGGCAGATTTGCTCACCTCAGTGATCTCCCCCACAGTCTGGATCAACTTCTCCTGGGTCTGATCAGGAGTTGGGAGGTTTAGGGGGGAACCTGGGCCTGCCCTCTACTCCGGGTTCCAGCCCAGGGCCCTGTGGATTGCAGCTGTCTGTAGTGCCTCTTGTAACAGCTGCATGACAGCTACAACTCCCTGGGCTACTTCCCCATGGCCTCCTCCCAACACCTTCTTTATCCTCACCGCAGGACCTTCCTCCTAGTGTATGATAACACTTGTACTCCTTAGTCCTCCAGCAGCACAGCCTCTCACTCTCAGCTCCTTGTGCCTCTTGCTCCCAGCTCCTCACACGCACTTCCTCTCCTCTGGCTCCCCCTCCCTGACTGGAGTGAGCTCCTTTTTAAACCCAGGTGCCTTGATCAGCCTGCCTTGATTGGCTGCAGGTGATCTAATCAGCCTGTGTCACGGAGTCACCGGGCGATGCTCTGGAACTGCTCCCCACCAAGCCAGGCAGGACTTTGGGGAGCCTCCTCTCCCTTGGAGCAGACTTGTTCAGGGCAAGAAGCTCACACGGCTTCACCTCCTGGGTCTCTCCTTGGAGCATTCAGCATCCTCTGCCCCTCCGTGCACTTCCCACAGCGAGTCCACCCCAGCGGGGTCCTGGGGAAGCCACTGGGTCCTGCACCCCCACTTCGCAGTCAGACGTGACTCAGCCAGCTAGTAAAACAGAGGTTTATTCGATGACAGGAACAGGGTCTAAAACAGAGCTTGTAGATACAGCGAACCGGACCCCTCGGCCGAGTCCATTCTGGGGGTCAGTGAGCCAGACCCCCCACATCTGCCCTCAGCCAGCTCCAGACTAACAACCCCCTCCAGCCCCTCCTCTCTGCTCAGCCCCTTTCCCGGGCCAGGAGGTCACCTGATCCCTTTGTCTCCAACACCTTCAGCTGGCACCTTTGCAGAGGAGGGGCCCAAGCCATCAGTTGCTAGGAGACAGAGGGTCAGGCATTTAGGTGCACTGGCCCTTTGCTCTGCCAGATACTTAAGAACTGCCATGGGGACACTGAGGCAGCAACACAGTATTCAGAGAAAACGTTAAGAACATTCCCAGTTCGTCACATCCTGTCTGCCTTAATTGGTTGTAGCAGGTTCCTGATTACTCTAGTGCAGCCCCTGCTCTGGTCACTCAGGGAACAGAAAACTATTCACTCAGTGACCAGTATATTTGCCCTCTACCAGACTCCTGTACCCCACTGGTTTGGGTCTGTCACATATCCCTCCCCCCTGCTCAACACCAAGGGGCTGGGCAGCTTGGGAAGCCAGACAGTGCACACGTGACAAGCCATCGGCATTGCCGTGACGGCTCCCTGCTCTATGTTGCACATGGAACTGGAAAGGTTGGAGGGATAAGAACCACCTGGTCACCCTTGTGTTCTTCTCCTTGTTCCACTGCATCCATTGAAGAGGGGCATGGTCGGTCACGAGGACAAATCTGCGCCGAGCAAGTAGTAGCGCAATGCTTCCATGGCCCGTTTTATGGCAAGGCACTCTCTCTCCACCACTGCATATTTTTGTTCCCTTGGAAGGAGTTTCCTACTGAGGTAGAGAATTGGGTGTTCCTCCTCCCCGACCATCTGTGATAGAACGGCCTCCAATCCTACTTCCGATGCATCTGTCTGCAGGATAAATTCCTTGCTGAAATCAGGGGCTATCAGTACGGGGTTACTGCAGAGGGCAGTCCGCAGGTCTGTGAATGCTTCCTCTGCTGCGTCAGACCATCTCACCAGATCAGACCCACGGGCTTTCACTAGGTCTGTCAGGGGGCTTGCCCTTGTGGCAAAGTGGGGGATAAATCGTCAGTAATACCCCACTGCACCTAGGAATGCCCGGACTTGTTTCTTGCAACGTGGTCGGGGCCAATTTTGGATGGCCTCCAACTTGTTCACTTGGGGTTTTACCAGACCTTTCCCCACAGCTACAACTCCCTAGGCTATTTCCCCAAGGTCTCCTCCAAACACCTTCTTTATCCTCACCACAAGACCTTCCTCCTGGTGTCTGATAACACTTGTACTCCGTAGTCCTCCAGCAGCACAGCCTCTCACTCTCAGCTCCTTGTGCCCCTTGCTCCCAGCTCCTCACATGCACTTCCTCTCCTCTGGCTCCCCTCTCCCTGATTGGAGTGAGCTCCTTTTTAAACCCAGGTGCCCTGATTAGCCTGCCTTGATTGGCTGCAGGTGATCTAATCAGCCTGTCTGCCTTAATTGGTTCTAGCAGGTTCCTGATTACTCTAGTGCAGCCCCTGCTCTGGTCACACAGGGAACAGAAAACTACTCACCCAGTGACCAGTATATTTGCCTTCTACCAGACTCCTGTATCCCACTGGTCTGGGTCTGTCACACCATTCAAGAAAGATCTTGGGAGTCATTGTGAATATTTCTCTGAAAACATCCACTCCATGTGCAGCGGCTGTCAAAAAAGCGAACAGAATGTTAGGAACCATTAGGAAAAGGATAGATAATAAGAGAAAATATCATACTGCCACTCTAGAAAACCGTGGTACACCCACACCTTGACTTCCGGTTGCATCATCTAAAAAAGAAATTAGAATTGGAAAAGGTACAGAGAGAGACAGCAAACATGATTAAGGGTTTGGAACAGCTTCTGTAGGAGGAGAGATTAATAAGACTGGGACCGTTCAGCTTAGAAAAGAGACAAATAAGGGGGGATCTGATAGAGGCCTATAAAACCATGACTGATGTGGAGAAAGTGAATAGGAAGTTTAATTTATCCCTTCACGTAACACTAGAGCCAGGGGTCAGCCAAAGAAATTAACAGGCAGCAGGTTTAAAACAAACAGAAGGAATATTTCTTCACACAATGCACAGTCAGTCTATGGAACTCCTTGCCAGGAGATATTGTGGAGGCCAAAAGTATAACTGGATTCAAAAGAATTAGATAAGTTCATAGAAGTCCATCAGTGTTATTAGCCGGCTGGTCAGGGATGCAACCCCCTGCTCTGGGTGTCCCTAAACCTCTGACTGCCAGAAGCTGGGACTGGACAATAGGGGATGGATTGCTCGATAATTGCCCTGTTCTCATTGTTCCCTCTGGGGCACCTGGCATTGGCCACTGTCGGCAGACAGGACACTGGGCTGGATGGACCATTGGTCTGACCCAGTCTGGCTGCTCTTACGTTCTCCTGGTAAACTGTCAACATTCCCATGGTTGGGTCCAGTTTGGGCAGCCCATAGCATACATGGAGCCTGCAGAGATGAATCCTCCCAAGCATGAAAAGCCACATTGGAATCTGAGCTGCAGCTGGGGCTAGTGTTTTCAGAATTGCTATCAGATCGCGCTTGCTTCAGCCAGGTCTTTATGCCTGTGAACCTGGGGGTTTCTGTGGACATCGATGAGCCTGGCTGGGTCAGAGCTGTGGTGTTCTGCTGCAGTGTCCTGGAGAAGCTGATCTTCCCATGGCCTCTCTAATAGCCCCAGAGTCTGCGTAGGCTAGAGTTGTACCATCCTCTGTCGTCCCAGGAGGGCTCTGGTGACCCAGGCTGTGCCGTCGGGGCCAGAAACACGCAGTGTTGCAGCATGGCCCTGGGGCAGGTTTATTCGTGCTCTCCTGTGCCATCCACAAATGGGCTTCTGGGAAGTGCCTCTGCCAAGAGACAGGAAGTGATGGTGGCCGTTGCCTGCAGCCGTACTGCTCCCTGTTTCTGACCCCTGGTGGGTTCAAAGGTCAGACAACGTTTAAACAGTCCCATGCTCTCATCAGAACTGCGGTGCTTAGTGATGGCCAGGTGCCTGGGGTGCCCGAGTTTCCATGCTCACACCCCCTTTTTTCAGTTGATCAAAATTTTCCAAAACTTTCCCCTTTTGGCCTGCAATTTTTTCAGCTTTGGGCTCCATCCAAGTGTGAAGCTTTTGGGAAAGTTTGAGCAAAACTAGGCCTGTTGTTACTGAGAACAGGTCAGGAGGGAGAGACGTGGGTCTGCTTGTAAATGACCGATATCACCGCCGTTTTGAACTGCTCTTCCTCTGAAGCCAGTGGAGCTCAAAAAGGAGGGTTTGGAAGAGAACTAGGCCTGAGGGAGGAGAAGTACATGATGTGCTGGTGAATACTGCCCTTGATTAGGCTGGCTTGTAAGGGTTAAAAAGAAATCTTTGTTTGCAGATGCACTGGAGTTCATCTGCTAATAACAGTGATGGTGCTTTGCTTTGTAACAACTACTCCCAGCGTTCTCTGCAAGGAAAACTTCACAGCCATGGTGGCGCAGTGAAAAACATCCCACCGTTAAGCTTGGGCACCAAAAGAGGCAGGGCCCCGGGGCATGAGTTTGTCAGACCTTATCGAAGAGGCAGGGAGCGGATTCTGATTGCTTTTAAGCAGTGCCTTGTTAATTTGACACCGGCGCATATTAAAAATGAACGCAAAAATTGGCAGCGTGGCACTCCGCGAAGGTTTCACAGATGCACTTTGTTTCCATCTCATAAGATCATAGTGGCTTGCTAAGCAGACGGCAATGAATCATTGAAAAGCCACCAGGCTTTGTGAAGCTTGCTAAGTACACGAGAAATACACCAGGGGACATTTCCACTCGCGCGCCAGCAATCTAACCGCAGGCAGCAATTAGAGCAGCTTCACCTCCAATGGCACAACCATGACTGGCAAGTCAGATGGGCCGAGCTGCAGCTTCGCAGATCGGTGCCCACCATGTATTTTGCAGCCACAGACGTGTCCAGGGCCAAAACAGGGGCCTGTCATGCCTGCAAACAGAGATAGCAAGTCTCAGAGCAAGTGGAAACACGCTCGTGCCATTATGTGGCTAGCTACCCTGGTCCCAGTCTCAGACCAGAGCTGCTGCAACAGTTTTCACCGAAACACATTTTCCGACAAAAAGCCTGGACATTCTGGACCTCCCCGTCCCAACCCTGTTTGGATCAAAAATGGCCAGTGTGGTTGTTGAAAAACCCAAGGCCCAAAAAGCAAAAAAAGCAGCAACAAAAAGGGTTTTAGGTTTTTCAGCAAGAACCTGAAATATTGCAGCAAAAATGAGAAAGGGGCTGGGAAGGCAGCATCCACATCGGGCGGCTATCCCGGGCCCCCGATTGCATCCCGTCCTGTGCGCTCCAAGCGGGAGCCTGCCCAGCAGAGCAGTTGCCCCTTCCCGGGCTGCCCCGCCGCCCTCACGCCTTCCTCACCCAGACATCAGCCTGGGAGAGGCTCTTTGACCCCTTCCAGCTCTCGCTTCCGCGAGGTATCTGAGCAGCTGGGACCGGGGGCCAAGGGCTTGGGCAGGACTCCTGGGCTCTGTGGCCTACTCTTCCGCTCACTGACCTTGTGTGACCTGGGCAAAGGCGCCTCCCTGCTCCAGGCTCCAGTTTTCTCATCTGTCCAAGGAGACTCGCGATCCTGACCCGCCTTCACAGGACGCCGCAGGCTTCTTAGGGCTCGCACAAGGTGGCTCAGGCAGTGCGTGATGCAAACACTGATCCATGCCCCCAGCAAGCAGCTTTCCAAAGGAAGGGGCCAGAGCCCTGGCCCTGGAGAGGAACACCAGTGGAGAAGCCGAATTCCTCACCCCACCTTAGCCATGGTGGGCACAGTGGGCAGGACTCAGGAGTTGCAGTTTCTAGGGCCCGGGCGGCCCAGCCCAGCCCGGTGTGAGGGTCACAGGGGAGCTCTGTTTGGCCCCGGCCCCTCCCTCTCCTTCAGCTGGCGTTTACACATTTCAATTGGTTAATTGAATTGGAATGAATAATTAAACAATCTAAACATTTTCTCGGCTGCCCACGGCCTTTCAACCCGCACCATCGTTTTGGCGGGAAGCTTTCGGCCTGATGGAAAATCTTCAGCTCACCAAAGCCGACAGATTTTTGGCTTTCCATTGGAAATCACCAAAAAATATCAATGGGGAATTTTGAAGGGAAAAAAAAACATTTTGAAGTTAAAAAAAAAGATTTTCCCCCTCCAAATTTCCCATGCAAAATAATCAGCGTTTTCCAAGCAGCCTGGTGTGGAGGTCGGCAGAGCCTCCTCTGCCAGCTCCATAGGCGAGTCCCCTGCCGGTGTCTCCAGCAGCTTGACCCCCCCTGCGCCCCACAGAGCAGAGACTCCAGCCCTGGGTTGGATCAAATCGATCACTCTGCTCCCAGGCTCCCAGGCAGGGTGATGCACAAAGCAGGGAGAGCGAGGGGAAGGGTGACCCAGTGGTCAGAGCTGTAGCCTGGGGCTTGGAGATTCTGGGTCAGGTCCCCATTCTGCCACATATATCTTGTGTGACCTCTTGGGCAAGTCACATAATCTGGCCTCAGTTTCCCATCTGTGCCATGGGGGGTTGTGATGCAGAAAGCAAATATCCGCAAAGCTGCATCCTCCTTAACCCTCTCCTTTGCCACCGGACACTGCTGTGCTGAGACCAGGCCCACTGTGTGCTTTCCTTGTACTCCTGTCAGTCTGCACCTCTTGTCTCTTGTCTTATCCTTAACCTGGGACACAGACTGTCCTTTGATTCTGGGTTTGTACAGGACCTTGCACAGCAGGGCCCAGTGCCACGGCTGGGTCTCCTGCATCACACAGCCGCCACGCTGGAGCACCCGTGCCGTCACAGCTGGACCCCGGGCGCCAGCAGGAGGAATTGATATGTGTGAAGCCAGGACGTTTCTCTTGCCTCTCCAACATGCCAGGCCATCTCCCCTGCTGCTGGCGAGCCGGTCGGGGGCAGCATGCAAGGCCCTGTGCGGAATGGGAGAGCCACCTTGGCAGACATACTGGCTCCTACGAGGAGCTACTCCAGCCTGCAAAGGGGGTCCCTTCTGGAGCAGCTCATTCCTACCGTGGGAGCCTGCCCTCCCTGCCCCTCTGAAACGCGGCCCCCTGACCCAGTGGAGGAAGAGGCCCCTGAATCATGCCCACAGCGTGGTGGGAGGGCGGTGCCAAGGCTCTACCAGATCGCCACCCCCAGGGGCTTACAGTGGAAAGGCAACAGGAGACAAGACAAGAGCGAATACAGAGCAGGGAGTGACTCCCAGAGCTTGTGTGGGGAGACACAGGGGGCAGGAAGCAGGGGGGAGGGGAGAGAAGGGGTGGATGGAGGCAGGGCCGGAGATATGGAGAGCTTGGACGGGCAGGGGAGCTGGCTTGAGCTGTGGTGCAGAAGCAGCGTGGGAGCTAGGGCAGCAGGCGAGGGGCTGCAGGTGAGAGGCTGCAGGGAGGCCTGTAGAAGGGCCACCAGACTAGGAATTAGGAGGTCTCAGTTTTGCTCCCTTCTTTGCGACTGGTTCACTGTGAGAGCTGGGGGGAGTCTCAGCCTCAGTTTCCCCCCACTGCGAAGTGGCAGTGAGGATACTGATCCGGCTTTGCAGCAAGCTTTGCGCTCTGTGGAAGGAAGGGCTGTGGTGATGCCATGTATGATTTTGGGCGGGGGGGAGGGAGAGATGGAGGAGGGCAGCAGGGACCCTGGGCTGGGCAGGGCAGGCCAGACAGCAGAAGGCTGCAGCAGGAGAGAGGCCAGGAACGGGGTGAGGCTTTGGGAGCTGGGCTGGGAGGGGCAGGAATGAAGGGAGTGAGAGAGGAGCCCCAGGCTGCGTGGGTGCTGGGCAGGGGGCTGGAGGGGTCCTTGGAGGCACAGCATAGAAAGAAGCAGAGACACCTTCAACCCCTGCGGATTGGCCCCTCCGCAGGTGTTTGTGGGCCTGTGCTGTCCTCAGCATCCCCTCCCCCCCCCGCCCCAGCAGGCGAACCCCCCCCCGGCAGGTGAACCCCTGCCATCCCCCGTGGGTGACGGGCACATTGTGGGGCGCCAGGTGTGCTTCCTAGTGGAGGGGCTGCCTGACTCCCGGGGGGAGGCTCTCTGAAGGTCACTCCCATCAGCACTTCCCTGGCGCCAGGGTGAGGGGCCTCAGGGCAGGCGTCACCACAGCCCAGCAGCTCCCAGCCCCAGTGGTGCTAACCGGCCTCCCTGCTGGAGACCTCAGCGGAGGCCCAGGGCTGGGGACGTTCTGGAGGCTGAACCAGGCCCTGTTACCGCCCAGGTTGGCCCGTCAGTCTGCAGGGAGACCCTGGCTCCCCCCGATACCCCATCCTGCCTGTCACCCAGCTGGACTCCCTCCTTTCCCAGCCTCTCACTGACCCTCAGCCCTTCGCTTCCTCACAGGCTTCCGGGAGAGTGCCTTCGCCTACGCCATCGCGGCCGCCGGGGTGGTGCACGCCGTCTCCAACGCCTGCGCCCTCGGCAAGCTGCAGGCCTGCGGCTGCGACCAGAAGCGCCGGGGGGACGAGGAAGCCTTCCGCGTGAAGCTGCACCGGCTCCAGTTGGAGGCCATGAACCGAGGCAAAGGGATGGTGCATGGGGTCCGGCTGGAGCACCTGCCAGCCGAGACCCCAGGGCTCCAGGACTCCTGGGAGTGGGGGGGCTGCAGCCCCGATGTGGACTATGGGGAGAAGTTTTCCAAGGATTTCCTAGACTCCCGGGAAACCTACAGGGACATCCACTCCCGCATGAGACTGCACAACAACCGTGTTGGCCGGCAGGTAAGTCCGTGCGCGCTGCGGCCAGCTCTCCCCTGGGGGGCGCCGTGGTGCACGGGGAGCAGAGGCAGCACTGGGGGATGTTCCCCCTCTCTACGCCTCCATGAGGGGCAGCCAGGGGAGTGGGGGAGGGGCAGGGAAGCTGCTCACACCCACAGCTGCTTGAAATGTTGAATGAAAATTTCGATTGGAACCGGCCTTTCCACCATGCTGGAGTTTCTGCCAGAAATCCCCCACTCTCCTGGGGGTCTTTTGGAAGCATTTCCCCGTGTTTTGTTTCGGTGGCGATAATCCCCCTTCCCCCTCCCTTTGGGTTTAAGTCCCCCACTCGCTTTCCCCACCTCAAATCGTTTGAAAAGTTTCCGAATGAAGCAGAGTCGGGATTTTCTGGGTTGGGTTCTGGGTTGTCTGACAGAGACGGGAACTGGGGGTTGGTTTGGAGCCCCTCAGCCGGACCAGGCTGGAAAAGAGACCCTGGGACTCCCCCACCTTGCAAACATCTTCCTCTTGCCTGAAGTCGTGGCACCTGTGCTAGAGAGACCCGCTCGGTAACGTGGGGCTTTCTCCTCGCACGGTCACACATCTGCACAGGGTGAGCCCCCGGAGGGCGTCGCACTATCAGGAACTCTTTGCACTTCTCCAGAGCACCTTCTGTTCCAAGCCCCGTAGGAACAAACTGTTGCTAGTACTTACATTGGGCTGGGCGTTGTGCAGATGGATCAGGACAGTCCCTGCCCCAGACAGCTGCCAGGCCACACGTCAGACAGGCCACGATCGATAGAGAAAACAGGCAGAGAGCAGGAACATTAAGCCGAGAGCAGCAGAGAAGCAGCAGCCCTAGCCCAGCACTTGCTGGGTGGGAGGGATTGGCTGGCGCTGCATTAGAGGTGGGTTTTAAGGAGGGAGCTGATGGTGGCCATTATACGAATGCTGATGGGACATTTGTGGATGTGTAGATGTTGGTGGGAAGGGATGTCCCAGCACCCACCACTGAGTGGCAGCCCCCTTGGGGTGTGACGTGGCAGCTGGTTCACAGTGCTCAGCAGCGTAGGATGGGAAGTGGAGAATGGGAGTTGTGGGGCGGGAAGAAGCAGAGGGAGGCTTTGGGGGCAGAATGGAATCACCCCATCTGGAATTTGGCCAGGTTTTGTTGGAATGGCTTCAAGGGAGCCGCAGCCCTTGGGGGCCTGGGAGTTGTGTGCACATGTGGGTGGGTGTGCATGTGTGGGTGTGTCCATGCACACCAGAGGGGTCAGCAAAGCAAGGATGGGCCTGGCGCACAAGGGAGGGTTGGACACATCAGAGCCCCTGGGAGGCAAAGGCCCATCTGGTGCAGGAGGGAGTGGGGGGAAGGAGGAGGATGCAGTTGGGGAGGGAGGGGGTTGCAAGGCAGACCGGCTGCCTACTCACCTCCAGCTCGCATGACATCACCTTGCAAAAGGCGCTAATTAGCGGCTCTCACTGCCTGGCACAAGCCGTTCAGAAGCAGCTTGAGAGTGGAGGCTTCAAAGAAGTTGGAGAGGGGAGAGAGCTGCCCTTCCCTGCCCCAGCGCATCTCCCCACACGCGCCATGCAGCCCCCCCTGTCCCCCCGCACAGCAGTTGTGCCAGTGCAGGCAGAGATCCTCACCTTGCAGCCACAGGCTCCTTCACGCAGGCCGGCCTTAGGGAAAGGAGCACCCTGGGCGAACTGCCCGCGGAAAGAGGGGACCCAGGGGCCGGCCTGCTGGCTCTGCAGGGGCAAGCCCTGCTGCTCATGCCTCCATGCCAGGCTGGCAACTCCAGGCGGCATCAAACCCCCTCGACCTGGCTGGCCAGGGGCTCCAGCCCCAGGCTCCCCACACTCAGCCCTGCTCTGGCAGCCCACACCCGCCAGCCCGGGGTGGTCACTCATGTCATCCACCTGTAAGGCCAGTCTTGTCTCCAGAGACACGCCACAGGCTCATGCCCCCAACACACACATGCTCCTTTCACATGCTCCCTCAATACCCCCCTCGCTCGTTCTCTCCTCCCTGCACAACCGGGTGATGCTTCTCATCTGAAGCATGCACTGTGCTGTCTGCCTGGCACCTCGTGTCCTCATTTCACTGGTGCCAAATGCTCCATCTTAGCCCTTTACTACACACCCTCCCCACATACGTGCAAGCTATCACACACATGTGGGCTGCAGCTATCGGATACACTGCAGTTTTACAACCACACATCTGAGGGATGGATGATAAACCCTCCTGTGTATACCATGGACACGCCCCAGAGAGACCAGTCTGAGACGGCCGGGACATACACGCTCCTACATCAGGCAGACAGAATCACAGACCCGCAGGGTGAGAGGGGACCACACGTGCCATCTCATCTAACCTCTGTCAATGCAGGACTTGTTGGATCTAACCCATCCCCGACAGACGGCTCCAGCCTCCTCTCAAAAACCTCCAGTGAAGAGGCTTCCACAGCCTCCCGAGGCGTCTGTGCCACTGTCCGACTGCTCTTACAGTGCGGGAGTTTTCCCTGAGATTTCATCTAGCTCCACTCTGCTGGCGTTTGAACCTAGTGCCTCTTGTCCTCCCTGTGAAGAGCCTTTTTCAGATCCCCTGCAGAGCTCCTACATGGCTCGGGCATAAAGATGGAGACCCAGCTGCTCCCACTGGGCCAGCACCCACTTCCCTGTGTGCTGCTGGCCACTCAGCACATGGGGAAATCAGGCTGCTTATCTGGGTGCCTAACCAGGGACCGAGGAGCCGAACTTCCAGCTGCCTGGTTTGCAAATCCCAGTCTCTGCTTGTAGAACGGCCTCTTCCTAGAACACGCTCCTCCCCAGCGCCACCGCCGTGGCTTCAGGGGGGTCACAGCAGCATGCGAACTGGGCCCATGTTCTGTGTTTCTCCGCCTTGCTTACACCTGACAACCAGCTGAGAGTCTAAAGCCCCCAAGACTTGTGCCTCCAAAATCTACCCCCATATCCCCTTTGCCCATCATGCTGTATCTGCGCCAGCAACCTCGCAGGATCGGGCCCCGTGAGATGGGAGAAAGGGGGACAAAAACCCACACAGACCTTTAAAGCCTTTTAACCAATAGGAATGCAATATGCAAATAAATTAAAGTGCCATCAGGCGGCTAAAATAAGAACCTAAGAACAGCCAGACGGGGTCAGACCAAAGGTCCATCCAGCCCCATATCCTGTCTGCTGACTGTGGCCAGTGCCAGGTGCCCCAGAGGGAATGAACAGAACAGGGAATCATCAAGTGATCCATCCCCTGTCGCCCATTCCTGGCTTCTGGCAAACAGAGGCTAGGGACACCATCCCTGCCCAGCCTGGCTAATAGCCATTGATGGACCTGTCCTCCAGGAACTTATCTAGCTCCCTTCTGAACCCTGTTCTAGTCTTGGCCTTCATAACATCCTCTGGCAGAGAGTTCCACAGGTTGACTGTGTGTTGTGTGAAGAAATACTTCTGTTTGTTTGTGTCACGGAGTGTGGGGGAGTCCGGCCCTGCACCCCTCTTCCTGGGACCCACAGTGACTCTCAGCCAGTCAGTAAAACAGAAGGTTTATTGGACAACAGGAACACAGGTTACAGCAGAGCTTGCAGGCACAGTCAGGACCCCTCCACCGAGTCCTTCTGGGCTTTCAGGGTGCTTGGATCCTAGCTAGGATACCCTGAATTCCACCCACACAGCCCCAAGCCCAAACTCCAACTGCTTCCCTCCTGCCACTCCCTTCCTTTGTCCCCTTCCCGGGCAAAGGTGTTGACCTTTCCCCTCCCTTACCTAGCTCAGGTTACAGGCTCTGGCATCGTCCATCTCCTAAAGTCCTCCCCTGCTCTCCCACTCCCCACACAGACAGTCCCTACTGCATCACATCTCTCCCCCCTTTGAGACTGAACTGAGCGGGGTCACTCTGCCTAGTGACCTGGGGAAGTTCAGGGTCCCCTCTCCGGGACAACGCATCCGCTGTCAGGTTGGCACTTCCCTTCACATGGACCACGTCCATGTCATAGTCCTGCAGGAGCAGGCTCCACCTCAGGAGCTTGGCGTTGGCTCCTTTCATCTGGTGCAGCCAGGTCAGGGGAGAGTGGTCGGTGTACACGGTGAAGTGTCGCCCAAAGAGATATGGCTCTAGCTTCTTAAGGGCCCACACCATGGCCAGGCATTCCTTCTCGATGGCCGCGTAGCTTTGTTCCCGGGGTAGCAGCTTCTTACTCAGGTACACGATGGGGTGTCTCTCCCCCTTTTCATCCTCCTGCATTAACACCGCCCCCAGTCCCGTGTCTGAGGCATCGGTGAACACCATAAAGGGTTTGTCAAAATCTGGGTTTGCCAGAACTGGGTCGCTAACCAGAGCCTCCTTCAGCGCCCGGAAAGCCTCCTGGCACTGCTCAGTCCAGATCACCTTGTCTGGCTTCCCCTTTTTGCACAGTTCAGTGATGGGGCCGGCTATGGCACTGAAGTGGGGCACGAACCTTCGATAGTACCCCACCATCCCAATAAAGGCCTGGACCTGCTTTTTGGTTTGGGGAGCAGGCCAGTCTCTGATCACCTCCACCTTGGCTGGTTCCGGCTTCAGGCAGCCGCTCCCCACCCGATGGCCCAGGTAAGATACTTCAGCCATCCCCACCTTGCACTTCTCAGCCTTTACTGTTAACCCAGCCTTTCGGAGTCGGTCCAGGACTTGTTTAACCTGGGACACGTGGTCCTCCCAGGTCTGGCTGAAGACGCAGATGTCATCAATATACGCCACGGCAAAACTCTCCATCCCCCTCAGTAGCTGATCCACCAGGCGCTGGAAGGTGGCCGGCGCTCCCTTGAGGCCGAAGGGCAGGGTCAAAAACTCATAGAGCCCCAGAGGGGTGATAAAGGCCGATTTCAGCCTGGCATCTGCGTCCAGCGGCACTTGCCAGTAGCCTTTGGTAAGATCCATAGTGGTGAGGTACCGTGCACCTCCCAGCTTGTCTAGGAGCTCGTCAGGCCTGGGCATAGGGTAGGCATCAGATACGGTGATGGCATTGAGCTTTCGATAGTCCACACAGAACCGGATTGACCCATCCTTCTTGGGAACCAGCACTACTGGCGAGGCCCAAGGGCTGGAAGACGGCTGGATCACCCCCAAAGCCAGCATGTCCCTGACCTCTCTTTCAAGATCCTGGGCAGTTTTACCAGTGACCCGAAAAGGGGAGCATCTTATAGGGGGGTGTGACCCGGTCTCCACCCGGTGGACAGTCAAATTAGTGCGTCCAGGCTGGTTGGAAAACAGCTGTCTGTACAGATGCAGCACCCCTCTGATCTCAGCGTGCTGGCCCGGGGTCAGCTGATCAGAGAGGGGAATCGCCTCCAGGGGGGAACCAGTTTTTGTCCCAGGGAATAGATCCACTAAGGGGTCATCTCCCTGCCCCTCCCAATGTCCACACACGGCCAACACCACATTCCCCCTGTCATAGTATGGTTTCATCATGTTCACATGGTACACCCGACGGTGATGTGCCCGGTTTGACAGCTCCACCACATAGTTTACCTCATTCAGTTGCTTGATAACCTTGAAGGGCCCTTCCCAGGCGGCCTGGAGTTTGTTTCTCCTCACGGGGATGAGAACCATCACCTGATCCCCGGTGGCGAAGGCACGGGCTCGGGCTGTGCGGTCATACCAGACCTTCTGCCTCCTCTGGGCTCGGGCCAGATTCTCCCTGGCCAGGCCCATGAGCTCGGCCAGTCTTTCCCGGAAGGTCAGGACATACTCCACCACTGACTCTCCCTCGGGAGAGGCCTTCCCCTCCCATTCGTCCCTCATCAGGTCTAGGGGCCCCCTCACCCGCCTTCCATACAACAGTTCGAAAGGTGAAAACCCAGTAGATTCCTGGGGTACCTCCCTGTACGCAAACAGCAGGTGAGGTAAGTACTTGTCCCAATCTTGCGGATGCTGGTTCATAAATGTTTTTAGCATCATCTTCAGCGTCCCGTTGAACCTTTCTACCAGCCCGTTGGACTGGGGGTGATACGCTGAGGCCCAGTTGTGCTGGACCCCACATTTCTGCCATAAGGACCGGAGCAGGGCCGACATGAAGTTGGACCCCTGGTCCGTTAAGACCTCCTTGGGGAACCCCACCCGGCTGAAAATTGTCAGCAGCGCATCTGCCACTGTGTCTGCTTCGATAGAGGACAAGGCCACTGCCTCGGGGTAGCGAGTGGCAAAATCCACCACCACCAGGATGTATTTCTTCCCTGACCGGGTCGTCTTGCTGAGAGGTCCCACTATGTCCATGGCCACCTTCTGGAAAGGTTCTTCTATGATGGGTAAAGGCCTCAAAGCTGCTTTCCCCTTGTCCCGGGCCTTCCCCACCCTCTGGCAGGGGTCACAGGATTGGCAGTACTGTCGGACATGGGTAAAGACCCCAGGCCAGTAAAAGTTCTGTAGCAGCCTCTGCCTGGTGCGCCGGATTCCCTGGTGCCCTGCGAGAGGGATGTCATGGGCCAGGTACAACAGCTTGTGACGGAACTTCTGGGGAACCACCAACTGCCTCCTGATCCCCCATGACTCTACTTCCCCTGGGGGAGCCCATTCTCGGTACAGGAACCCCTTCTCCCACAGGAACCTCTCCTTGCAACCTCTCCTCATGGTCTGTACCGCACTAAGGTCAGCCCGGTCCCGGTGCTTCCGCAAGGAGGGATCTTTCTGCAACTCGGCCTGGAACTCAGCAGCTGGGACAGGAATGGGGACCGGCTCTCTCTTGCTGGCTGGGTCTGAGGCCGCAGCCTCTCTGTACCGTGCCCCTGGGCGTTCCCCGCTCCCTGAGTTAGGGTCCTGCACCTCAGGTCGAGTACCTTCCCCGTTTTCGGGGTGCAGTGCCATTTGCCGACTCTGACTACGAGTCACGACCAGGGCACTCTGGGTGTTAGTAGGCCAGTCCTCAAGGTCCCCTCCCATTAACACGTCAGTGGGCAAATATTGGTGTACCCCCACATCCTTGGGGCCCTCCTTGGCCCCCCATTTCAGGTGTACCCTTGCCACGGGTACCTTGAATGGGGTCCCGCCCACGCCCATCAGGGTCAGGTAGGTGTCAGGCACCATCCGATCTGAGGCCACCACCTCGGGCCGGGCCAGCGTCACCTCTGCGCCCGTGTCCCAGTACCCAGTGACCTTCCTCCCATCCACTTCCAGGGAAACAATGCACTCTTTCCGGAGGGGCAGCCCCGCGCCCACCCGGTAAACCAAAAACCCGGAACCGGGAGCATCCATAGGTGGTATGTTGCCAACCCCCCTTTCCTGGGAATGTAGCCCCTCCTCCGATTGGGTTTTTACCCAGTCCACCCTCTGCGGGTTGGGTCTGCTTGGTCTGTCCCTGAGCTTGGGGCACTGGGCCCGTATGTGACCTCGTTGGCCACAGCGATAGCAGCCCATATCTCGTGGGTCCCCTTGAGTGGGTCGGAGGGACCTGCCGCTGGATGTTCCCCTTTTGGGGGGGTTCTCCATAGGCCCCCTTTGGGAGGTCCCATGTTGACTCTCTCTCTGCGTTGAGGCAGGCCTGCTCCTTCGAGACTCCTCCCTGCCATCCCCTGCCCGACTGTCCACAAATTGGTCGGCCAGCTGGCCTGCATGCTGCGGGTTCTTCGGCTTCTGGTCCATCAACCACAGCCTCAGGTCGGACGGGCACTGCTCGTACAGGTGCTCCAGTATGAATAGGTCAAGCAGGTCCTCTTTAGTTTGGGCCCCAGCTGTCCACTTGCGGGCATACCCCTGCGCCCGGTTGACCAGTTGTAGGTATGTGACCTCACGGGTTTTACGCTGGCTCCGGAACTTTTTCCGGTACATCTCAGGAGTCAGCCCAAACTCGCGGAGCAGGGCCTGTTTGAACAGTTCGTAGTCCCCTGCCTCCGCCCCTTTCAGTCGGCTGTACACCTCCACGGCTGTGGAGTCCAGTAAGGGGGTGAGAACTGCGATCCTGTCTGCAGGGCCAACCCTGTGCAGCTCGCAGGCATTCTCAAAGGCCGTCAGGAAGGTATCTATGTCCTCCCCCTCCTTACGCCGGGGCAGCAAGTGCTTATCAAAGCTCTTTGTAGGCTTGGGTCCCCCCTCACTCACCGCAGCTGGGGCCTCACTGCTCCTCAGCTGGGCCAGGTCCAGCTCATGTTTACGCTGTTTCTCCTTCTCCTCCCGCTCATGTTTACGCTGTTTCTCCTTCTCCTCCTGCTCACGCTGGCGCTGGTTCTCCTCATGTTCACGCTGTTTCGCCTTCTCCTCCAGCTCTCGTCTCTTTAACTCGAGCTCCTCCCGTCTCAGCTCCCTTTCATATTCCAGCCGCATCCGCTCCACGGATGCCGAGCGTTGCCGGGAGGATCCCCTGCTGGGGGGTGGGCTTCGCCGGGCAGATCCCCTTCTGGCCGGGGGTGTCACGGTGCCCTCGGTATACACTGGGCTCCTCCCCGCCCTTCCTCTACGCCTAGGAAGGGGGGGTCTCGGGAAGCCCTCGTCCGCCGGCTGACCACTCCCAGCAGGGACAGTCACTGGTGCCTGCGCTGCATCTGCTCGGCTGCTTCCCTCAGCGACAGGGCTCCGTTCATTCATGCGGTCTCCCTCCTCCAGCTGGGCAATCAGCTGGTCCTTGGTGCGTCTCCCTGGGTGCAGCCCCCTCTGCTTGCACAGCTCCACCAGGTCACACTTGCGCCGCTTGGCATACATCTTCCTGCTGGCCACTCACAGGCCGGGGTGCTCGCCGCTCCCCACGGTTTCCAGGGGGACCCCTAGTGCACCAGCCCTTCTTGAGGTCACCACCTCTCTGCCAGGGTCGAGCTGCAGACTCCTCCGCCCCTGGGACCGCTCGCTGCAATCCCCCGGGGGACCCTGTTACTGCAAAGTCCTTCTCACTGGGCACACACTCCCAGGGGTTAACCACCCCTTCGTTTTACTGCTCCCCAGTCACTTACTGCAGGAAGCGCCGTCCACGGGGTGCAGTATATCCCACCGCTGCCACCAGTTGTCACGGAGTGTGGGGGAGTCCGGCCCTGCACCCCTCTTCCTGGGACCCACAGTGACTCTCAGCCAGTCAGTAAAACAGAAGGTTTATTGGACAACAGGAACACAGGTTACAGCAGAGCTTGCAGGCACAGTCAGGACCCCTCCACCGAGTCCTTCTGGGCTTTCAGGGTGCTTGGATCCTAGCTAGGATACCCTGAATTCCACCCACACAGCCCCAAGCCCAAACTCCAACTGCTTCCCTCCTGCCACTCCCTTCCTTTGTCCCCTTCCCGGGCAAAGGTGTTGACCTTTCCCCTCCCTTACCTAGCTCAGGTTACAGGCTCTGGCATCGTCCATCTCCTAAAGTCCTCCCCTGCTCTCCCACTCCCCACACAGACAGTCCCTACTGCATCACAGTTTGTTTTAAACATACTTGGTGACCCCTAGTTCTTGTGTTATGAGAAGGAGTAAATAACACTTCCTTATTTACTTTCTCCACAACTGTCATGATTTTTATAGGCCTCAATCACATTCCCCCTTAGTTGTCTCTTTTCCAAGCTGAGAAGTCCCAGTCTTATTAATCTCTCCTCATATGGAAGCTGTTCCATATCCCTAATAATTTTTGTTGCCCTTTTCTGAACCTTTTCCCATTCCAATCTCTCTTTTTTGAGATGGGGCGACCACATCTGCACGCAGTATTCAAGGTGTGGACGTACCATGGATCTATATAGAGGCAACATGATATTTTCTGTCTTATTATGTGTCCCTTTCTTAACGATTCCCAACATTCTGTTCACTTTTTTGACTGTTGCTGCACATTGAGTGGATGTTTTCAGAGAACTATCCACAATGACTCCAAGATATTTTTATTGAGTGGTAACAGCTAATTTAGACCCATCATTGTATATGTAGAGTTGGGATTATGTTTTCCAATGTGCGTTATTTTGCATTGACCAACATTGAATTTCATCTGCCATTTTGTTGCCCAGTCATCCAGTTTTGTGAGATACTTTTGTAGCTCTTCACAGTCTGCCTGGGACTTAACTATCTTGACTAGTTTTGTATCATCTGCAAATTTTGCCACCTCACTGTTTATGAATATGTGGAATAGGACTGGGCCCAGTACAGACCCCTGGGGGACACCACTATTTCCCTCTCTCCGTTCTGAAAACTGGCCATTTATTCCTACCCTTTGTTTCCTGTCTTTTAACCAGTTACCAGTCTACGAGAGGACCTTCCTTCCTATCACATGACTGCTTAATTTGGTGAGGGACTTTATCAAAGGCTTTCTGAAAATCTAAGTACACTATATCCACTGGATCCCCCTTGTCCACATGCTTGTTGACCCGCAAAGAATTCCAGTAGATTGGTGAGGCATGATTTCCCTTTACAAAAACCATGTTGACTCTTCCCCAACAAATTATGTTCATCTCTGTCTCTGACAATTTTGTTCTTTACTATAGTTTCAACCAGTTTGCCCGGTACTGAAGTCGGGCTTACCGGCCTGTAAGGGGTCACCTCTGGAGCCGTTTTTAAAAATTGGCATCACATTAGCTATCCTCCAATCATCTGGTCCAGAACTGATTTAAATGATAGGTTATAGATGTCAGTTAGTAGTTCTGCAATTTCAAATTTGAGTTCCTTCAGAACTCTCGGGTGATACCTGCTGGTCCTGGTGACTTATAGACTCATAGACTCATAGACTCTAGGACTGGAAGGGACCTCGAGAGGTCATCGAGTCCAGTCCCCTGCCCTCATGGCAGGACCAAATACTGTCTAGACCATCCCTGATAGACATTTATCTAACCTACTCTTAAATATCTCCAGAGATGGAGATTCCACAACTTCCCTAGGCAAACTATTCCAGTGTTTAACTACCCTGACAGTTAGGAACTTTTTCCTAATGTCCAACCTAAATCTCCCTTGCTGCAGTTTAAGCCCATTGCTTCTTGTTCTATCATTGGAGGCTAAGGTGAACAAGTTTTCTCCCTCCTCCTGATGACACCCTTTTAGATACCTGAAAACTGCTATCATGTCCCCTCTCAGTCTTCTCTTTTCCAAACTAAACAAACCCAATTCCTTCAGCCTTCCTTCATAGGTCATGTTCTCAAGACCTTTAATCATTCTCGTTGCTCTTCTCTGGACCCTCTCCAATTTCTCCACATCTTTCTTGAAATGCGGTGCCCAGAACTGGACACAATACTCCAGTTGAGGCCTAACCAGCGCAGAGTAAAGCGGAAGAATGACTTCTCGTGTCTTGTTTACAACACACCTGTTAATGCATCCCAGAATCACGTTTGCTTTTTTTGCAACAGTATCACACTGTTGACTCATATTAAGCTTGTGGTCCACTATGACCCCTAGATTCTTTCTGCCATACTCCTTCCTAGACAGTCTCTTCCCATTCTGTATGTGTGAAACTGATTGTTCCTTCCTAAGTGGAGCACTTTGCATTTATCTTTATTGAACTTCATCCTGTTTACCTCAGACCATTTCTCCAACTTGTCCGGATCATTTTGAATTTTGACCCTGTCCTCCAAAGCAGTTGCAATCCCTCCCAGTTTGGTATCGTCCGCAAACTTAATAAGCGTACTTTCTATGCCAACATCTAAATCGTTGATGAAGATATTGAACAGAACCGGTCCCAAAACAGAACCCTGCGGAACCCCACTTGTTATACCTTTCCAGCAGGATTGGGAGCCATTAACAACTACTCTCTGAGTACGGTTATCCAGCCAGTTATGCACCCACCTTATAGTAGCCCCATCTAAATTGTACTTTCCTAGCTTATCTATAAGAATATCATGCGAAACTGTATCAAATGCCTTACTAAAGTCTAGGTATATCACATCCACCGCTTCTCCCTTATCCACAAGGCTCGTTATCCTATCAAAGAACGCTATCAGATTAGTTTGACACGATTTGTTCTTTACAAATCCGTGCTGGCTATTCCCTATCACCTTACCACCTTCCAAGTGTTTGCAGATGATTTCTTTGATTACCTGCTCCATTATCTTCCCTGGCACAGAAGTTAAACTAACTGGTCTGTAGTTTCCTGGGTTGTTTTTATTTCCCTTTTTATAGATGGGCACTATATTTGCCCCCTTCCAGTCTTCTGGAATCTCCCCCGTCTCCCATGATTTCCCAAAGATAATAGCTAGAGGCTCAGATACCTCTTCCATTAACTCCTTGAGTATTCTAGGATGCATTTCATCAGGCCCTGGTGACTTGCAGGCATCTAACTTTTCTAAGTGATTTTTTACTTGCTCTTTCCTTATTTTCTCTTCTAAACCTACCCTCTTCCCGTAAGCATTCACTATACTAGACATTCCTTCAGACTTCTCAGTGAAGACCGAAACAAAGAAGTCATTAAGCATCTCTGCCATTTCTGACTTATTACTGTTTAGTTTATCAGTTTGTTCCAAAACATCCTCTAATGACGTGATTGGCTTAGTTATTGGTACTGTCACAGCTGCCCCTCCTCTAGCTCTCAGCTGTTCAGATCTGACTGCAAATCTCCCAAAAACCTTTAATATGAGGGTTTCTTTTCTTCGAGCAGAACCATACAAGCCGTATCCCTGCAGGTGTCGCACGGTGGATGGGACCTGTTGAATAGGATTTTAAAACAAGCAGGTTATTTATTTTCTTATTCTTTCTTTTACAGTTGCATCTGGGACCCCCTGTTCCGGAGCAGGGCCCCATTCTGCTAGTGGCTAGGCAGTGCAGACCAGTAAAACCTTCCCCCTGTGCTCACACTCTGGGTGCTCTTTGGGAAGTGCTTGTGCAATCGCTGCTTTGCTGATCCACTAGGTCCATCAGTCTCAGCCGCAGATAATTGAAATATGGACCTGTGGGCTGACCCCATCGCTCTGCGAGGGTTTCCCAGCTGAGACCACGCTGGTGCCAGCTCTTGCTTTGCTCAGACTTTGGTACTTTTGCAAAACGTATTTGTTTGGTTTGTCCCTGTAACAAATTAGTAGCCACCTAGGAACTTTGCTGAGGCAGCCGGGATCAAACTCAGGGTGTGTCTACACAGCAAAGAAAACCACCTGACTGGCCAGTGCCAGCCGATACAGGATCACAGGGCTCAGGCTGCAGGGCTGTTTCTTTGCTGTGTAGACGCTTGGGCTGGAGCCTGACCTCTGAGACCCTCCCACCCTGCAGGGTCCTAGATCCTAAGTCGGCTGGCACAAGCTGCGGGTGTCTAGCTGCTGTGTAGACATATCCGCAGAGTCGTTTGCTTCAAGTCCACAAGCCCCTAAGCTAAAGGAGAATCCCAATTCACTTTTAACAATATAGATCCTGTTCAGAGATTCATAGACTCTAGGACTGGAAGGGACCTCGCAAGGTCATCGAGTCCAGTCTCCTGCCCTCATGGCAGGACCAAATACTGTCTAGACCATCTCTGATAGACATTTATCAAACCTACTCTTAAATATCTCCAGAGATGGAGATTCCACAACCTCCCTAGGCAATTTATTCCAGTGCTTAACCACCCTGACAGTTAGGAACTTTTTCCTAATATCCAGCCTAAACCTCTCTTGGTGCAGTTTAAGCCCATTGCTTCTTGTTCTATCCTTAGAGGCAAAGGTGAACAAGTTTTCTCCCTCCTCCTGATGACACCCTTTTAGATACCTAAAAACTGCGATCATGTCCCCTCTCAGTCTTCTCTTTTCCAAACTAAACAAACCCGGTTCTTTCAGCCTTCCTTCAAAGGTCATGTTCTCAAGACCTTTAATCATTCTTGTTGCTCTTCTCTGGACCCTCTCCAATTTCTCCACATCTTTCTTGAAATGCGGTGCCCAGAATTCCAGTTGAGGCCTGATCAGCACAGAGTAGAGCAGAAGAACGACTTCTCGTGTCTTGCCCACAACACACCTGTTAATGTGACACGCAGCTGAGGAGTTCTGAGTCCATCTGATACAGGGCAGTGTAGAGTAGCAAGTAAAGGCGTGATTCTCCCATGTGCTTCATTATGACCTGGCAGTAAGTGTGTAAACCGCACACGTGTGCACACAGAGCCTATTTATAATGAAGGACATGGGAGAATCAGGTCCTTGCTTGTTGCTTCGCACGGGCTCTCCTAGCTTGCTGGTAGTCCTGCCCAAAGTTAAGGTTCTCTAACACTTCCCATTATAAGGCCCTATTTTCAGTCACTTATAACTTTGCCAAACTTCAACCATCCGAGCTGACATTTCCAAAGCTGGACATCTGCCTCAGGCTGAATTTTCCTGGAAAGGTTAGTCAGAAAAGGCGGCAGATGGCACACATGGTGGGGGATATCTGGAGTGCACAGTGCGGATTCATGCAACACCCCTTTCTGTACAGAACAGTTGCTGTGGGTTTCATAGATGTTAAGGGCAGAAGGGACAACCGTGGTTAGCTAGTGTGGCCTCCTGTCTAACACAGGTGTTGGGGCATTGCACCACGAGGTTACTCCAGTAAAACGGGGCAAGTGGCACACAGAGTTCTCTGAGCCAGACATGGACACTGCTTGTGGCTTCTCTGGGGCTGGCAGGCATAGAAGCCTGCTGCGGTGGTGGGGCTGGTCTCAGTGCCAAGAACAGAACATGATATTGTGACACACTGACGGCCACCTAGGATGTGCCAGCTGCCATTACAGAACACAGGCAGCATGGTCCGTTGCATGCAGAGGCCACTTGAAATGCCATGGCCAGAGCTAGGATAGAATTTGGGGGCCCCTGGTCCAAGAGCCCTGATCACACGCTGATGGGAGACCGCCACTTGCTAGCTGTGGTACACAGCCAAGGGCACACAGCTGAACATTTCTGTCCAGCAGGGCGCTGTAAGGAATCACACACGCGATTACAATTTTGTTCAAGTCAGCCACCGAAAGTGCGTAAGACGCAGATTCCCATCTGTGTTATCTCACGTCTTCTCTCATTCCTGACCCCTGCCCATGGGAATTTTCCTGACTGAGCCCAGAGTTGAGGCTGGAGGCGAAAAACAGGCCACAGTCCCTGCTGCCAACATAGAAACTGCAAATCTGCCTGCCTGGGTGAAAAGCCCCTGAAATCTGCCAGTGGCTGGTTGTCCCAGCCACAAAGACTGGACTGAGGCTCTGTCTACACTGGGGATTGGCTGCAATTGTACCAAGTGGTGAAGCTGCCCCAGTGCAAACCCACAGCGTAGACACATTAAGATCCCTGATCCGTGCTGGTGCGACATCATCCTGCTTGCAAGCAGCTCTGCAAAGGCGCTAGAGGTTTGTACTGGGAGAGCCTGGTAGGCTGGACTCAGGGCAAAGCCACAGGGGTGCAGCCCAGCCTTTCTCTGGTGTCCTCAGCCGCTGTCCAGTTAGAAATGACTCGGACACTGGTGCTTTCATCACTAGCTCCTGGAGACCACTGTGGATCTCTTCATTAGCGGCTGTTTAGGTGTAGCTAAGCTGGAGGGAGGCATGACCTGGCCAGGGGAGTGTGGCGGTGGGTGTGATACAGGTTTAGAAGCAGCTGAGGGTGACCGATTACTGCTAAGCAGGCTCTGTGCAGCCATGTATTGTTTTCTATCCAGTAGTCCCTTGATTCTTCATCCCCTCCTAATGTCTGACCTCTTCGGCACGTGTTCTCCCTGCTCAGACACTGCGTCCCAGCGGCTTCAGATTTCATCATCCCCGCACAGCTGCCACTCCCGGGCATGGCTCTCGTGAAAGCCGCTGGGGCCGTGAGAGCTAGCGCTGGCCTCAGATGATGCTGGAGGGAGTCGCTGGCTGGCTATTGCGCTGTGCAGCTTCAAGGATGAATGCCCAGCCCTGTGCAGCACACACGCTGCTGCCTGGCCAGGCGATTTCCCGGCCTCCTGAGTCTGCAACCACTCAGCACGGGGATGGTGCCACATGTCCCGGAGTGAAACCGGAGTTCTGCTGAGTAAATCCCTATGCACCGAGCAAACAATGAACCTACAAAACCACAGCCGGCATGGAGAGCAGAGACAGTCCATAATTACCGAGCTCCTTAAACTCTCATAAGAACGGCCACACTGGGGCAGACCAAGGGTCCGTCTAGCCCAGTGTCCTGTCTCTGATAGCGGCCGGTGCTGGATGCTTCAGAGGCAATGAGCAGAACGGCAATTATCGCGTGATCCATCCTCTGTCATCCAGGCCCAGCTTCTCTCATGGCATTTCCCCCAAGAATGGGGTTATTTACCAAGGGGACTCCTGGCCAGATTAACTCAGGGTCTTTATCATCCACCTCTCTCAGTTCTCCCTGCAGGGTAAGTGAGATGCCAAGAAGGCTAACGGCATTGTGGGCTGTATAAGGAGGAGCATTGCCAGCAGATCAAGAGACGTGATCATTTCCCTCTATTCGACATTGATGAGGCCTCAGCTGGAGTACTGTGTCCAGTTTTGGGCCCCACACTACAAGGAGGATGTGGAAAAATTGGAAAGAGTCCAGCGGAGGGCAACAAAAATTATTAGAGGGCTGGAGCACATGACTTATGAGCAGGGCCAGTGCAAGGATGTTTCATGCCCTAGGCAAAACTTCCACCTTGCGCCCTCCCCCATCCCTGATCCCCCGCCCTGAAGCGCCCCCCGACGGCAGCTCCCCCCTCTGCCCTGAGGCACCCCCCCACGGCAGCTCCCCACCCTCCGCCCTGAGGCTCCCCTCCCCAACCCAGCTCACTCCTTCTCCGTCTCCACCTCGAGCACGCTGTGGCTGCTTCACTTCTCCCACCTCCCAGGCTTGCAACACCTAAGTTGATTGGCGCCGCAAGCCTAGGAGGTGGGAGAAGTGAAGCAGCCACAGTGTGTTCGGGGAGGAGGAGGAGGGGCAGGGGTGAGCTGGGGTGGGGAGTTCCCCTGTGTGCCGTCCCCTCCTTACTTGCTGCAGGCGGTCTTCCCCGCGCCTCCTTGGCCCCAGCTCCCTCCACCTTAATGCCGGCGGCAACTGGGGCTGCCGAAGATCTGGCAACCGCGGTCGTCCCCCAAATGCTAGCGCCCTAGGCGACCACCTAGGTCGCCTAATAGGTTGCACTGGCCCTGCTTATGAGGAGAGGCTGAGGGAACTGGGATTGTTTAGTCTGCAGAAGAGAAGAGTGAGGGGGGATTTGATAGCTGCTTTCAACTACCTGAAAGGGGGTTCCAAAGAGGATGGATCTAGACTGTTCTCAGTGGTGGCAGATGACAGAACAAGGAGCAATGGTCTCAAGTTGCAGTGGGGGAGGTCTAGGTTGGATATTAGCAAACACTATTTCACTAGGAGGGTGGTGAAGCACTGGAATGGGTTCCCTAGGGAGGTGGTGGAATCTCCTTCCTTAGAGGTTTTTAAGGTCGGGCTTGACAAAGCCCTGGCTGGGATGATTTAGCTGGGGTTGGTCCTGCTTTGAGCAGGGGATGGGACTAGATCCCTCCTGAGGTCTCTTCCAACCCTGAGATTCTGTGATTCTATGTGATTAGTACTTGCAGTGTAGCAGGCCCACAAGACCCGCAGCAGGGCTGTCATCCCCTTGTGCTAGCAGGTGCACAAACCCAGAGGGCCCTGCCACACACAGAGTTAATACTCTAATTCCAGATGAGAGCTGACAAATGGGTATAAAGCCACTGGGGAAGGGGAAGACACTGTCAGGGCTAGGAACCCCTGTGACACTATGGGCATAACTATCTGGTTTCAAGGCTGAGTTTTTATTTTATTTTTTAGTTAGATTTTTGTCACACACACACGCACGCACGCACGCATGCGCGCGAAGAGACTCCCCTAGCAAACTGCTGTGGAGTTTTGCTATGAACAGTTAATCAGCTGCCATGTCCTAGCCCAGAGGTGGCTGCATTTGAGTGGTGTAGCTATTCCTGTCTTTGCATAGGGCCCCATTGCGCCGGGTGCTGAGGGGTTTCAATAATTCTGCTGGGTCCAGCCCACCCTGCAAAGCGCTTGGTGACTGCTTGAGATGGAAGGGGGGAGAGAGGGCGTGAGGTGCAGTTACTCCCTGCTAATCCACGTTTGTTCTGTTGGGCTACAGGCTGGGTTGGGGCACAGAGTTTATCGGCATGGCTTTGGGATGGATGCAGTGTGGAAGCCACCCCAAATGGGTGCCTATAAACCTCTGCCCATCCCCACATGGCTGGGGTGTCACAGTGCTCTTAGCAATATTTTAGAGAACAGTTTGACACGTTTTTCTTGGTACTACTTTCCATATCCCTCCACCTACATGCCTGGGCAGGCTTTGCTCCCAGCTGGCCTGGGACAGTCACAGCTGATAAATGGGACGCCTGGGACCGTGACCCAAAATGGAGTTTCTTCTTGGCCTCAGAATGCTGCGATCGCTGGCACCCAGCCTCGGCTAGACGACAGTGGTCCATCCCCTTGGAGAGGGGGTTTCCAGAGCCATAACACAGGAACAGAACAGCTGAGAATGGGGCCCGAGGGAGGGCTAGGGACAGGACCCCAGAGCCGAGCTCCCTTGTAGGGTTGTATTTTATGGAGCGCTCAGGATCAGAGGGCTGAGATGAAAGGGGAGCAGGAGCCTATTAATCTCACAACAAAGGCTTCCCGGAGTTAAGAATGGCAATAAAATGCTTTGGGTGTGTGTGGGAAGGAGGGGGGGAGCCTGAGCATGCACGTGGAATGACGTGTGTCAGTGAACAAGGGCAGAGGTGTGTCCAGGCACGGAAGAATGGATGAGCTCGTGGTTAATGGGACTTGGGAGGACCCTGCCCCAGCTGCCTTGTGGGGCTTAACTCGGAAGTGAGGTTGAGTTTAGCTCACACGTTGCTAACACATACTAGCAGGGCCTCAGCTGTCTCTGAGCGCAGCCCAGCAGAGCTCAACATCGCTGGGCCTCAGTTTCCCCGTATGTGCATTGGGGATAACAGTCCTTCCTGTGTCTGTCTGGGCTTCTTGGACTGTGAGCGCTTGCCTGGCACACGGCGTCTGGGCGGCACTTTTGGAGCTGAGAGCTTGGGAGGGGGCAGAGGGCACGGACACCCCCCTTTCCTCAGCCCTTTCAGTTACTTCACTCTCACATTCTAGGACTGTGTATGGCTGAGGAGCCCAGATCCTCCTTCCAGGCCAGTGGCCACCCAGGTCAGGGCTGGTGCAAGTGCCAGCAGACCTCCATGACCTTGCAGCCACAGGGACCCTTTCAGCGGGGCAGCGCAGTCGGGGCAGGCATAGGTGTGTGAGGCGGGTGCTCTCTGAGACGGGAGTCCCCCTGGCCAGGTGCAGCTCAGATACACAGATGGGCTGTTTCCCTGGGCCGTGATAACACACCCAGGGCCCCCCTGGGGATTTCCAGGCCATGGGCTGGGGACAAAGCCAGAGATCACAGCAGCTACCTCCACTCCAATCTCCAAAACTTCCGGGCACAGTTCTGTGTCCCACCTAACATTAGCCCTGCAGTTACATCAGTGCCACTGAAAGCAGAGTTGGACCCTAGAGACAGGTGCATGCTAGACCCTCAGTTACAACAATGTCACATTCCTTCTAGCCACTAGGAACACAGCACGGGAGCAGCTGAGCCTTTCCGTGTCCAGGGAAGTAATCGATGCTGATGGAGCAAAGGGTAACATGGCCCAGCGTGCACGCGCCTGGGGAGGGCTAGAACAGGGAGAGGTGGTGCTCACCCTTCCCGCAGGATTTCTAGCCCACATGGAAATATCATAGACTCATATAATATCGGGGTTGGAAGGGACCTCAGGAGGGATGTAGCCGAGCCACCTGCTCAAAGCAGGACCAATTCCCAACTAAATCATCCCAGCCAGGGCTTTGTCAAGCCGGGCCCTAAAAACCTCTAAGGAAGGAGATTCCACCACCTCCCTAGGGAACCCATTCCAGTGCTTCACCACCCTCCTAGGGAAATAGTGTTTCCTAATATCCAACTTAAACCTCCCCCACTGCAACTTGAGACCATTGCTCCTTGTTCTGTCACCTGGTACCACTGAGAACAGTCTAGATCCATCCTCTTTGGAACCCCCTTTCACTTAGTCGAAAGCAGCTATCAAATCCCCCCTCATTCTTTTCTGCAGACTAAACAAGCCCAGTTCCCTCAGCCTCTCCTCATAAGTCATGTGATCCAGCCCCCTAATCATTTTTGTTGCCCTCCGCTGGACTCTTTCCAATTTTTCCACATCCTTCTTGTAGTGTGGGGCCCAAAACTGGACACAGGACTCCAGATGAGGCCTCACCAATGTCGAATAGAGGGGAATGATCACGTCCCTTGATCTGCTGGCAATGCCCCTCCTTATACAGCCCACAATGCCGTTAGCCTCCTTGGCAACAAGGGCACACTGCTGACTCCTATCCAGCTTCTCGTCCACTGTAACCCCGAGGTCCTTTTCTGCCTAGCCAGTCGGTCGCTAGTCTGTAGCAGTGCATGGGATTCTTCCATCCATGGGAGAAGATGGAGGCTCTGAGCCCTCCAGCTCATTCTACATGCTGGCCCAGCTCCTGTCCATGCTGCAGCTGAGCAGCATGCTATCCCCATGGGCTCCAGCTCCCATGAGGCTGCAGTTCTTGCCCTCTGCCCCTGGGATGAGGGCATCCATCCCGTCCCCTCCTCTTGCTCCAGGGACAGCTAAGGCAAAGGGTGTTCAATCCCAAAGGCCCAGCAGCAGGTCGCCCAGGTGAGCCCCTGTGCTCCGATGGCCCTGCCTCGCTCTAGTGGTTGACTGTTCCACAGCCCCACCAGGCAGGGACTGCAGGGTGAGCGGGCATCTCAGGTAGCTTGGGCCAGGCCCATGGAGAGCAGAGACCAGTGTAGGAAGCCAAGCCCCCAGTGCCAAGCAGGCAGGGTGCGGTGTTCTGGAGTCATTGCGTGACTGGAGTTCTCATTCCACAGTGCAATGATCACAGGGGGTGGCTGCAGAAGCACGAGCTGCCGCTGACACATGTGAGACAGATGGGCAGCTGTGTCTGGGAGAGGGGCTTTCGTGACCACAGCTTTCTGGGCATGCGGTGGCGCCAGAGGGGGCCAGGGTGCGGTGCCACAGGGCGCACCAGGATGCCCGGAGCATTGGGTTTGGAGAAGCGTCCAGGCGTTTGGTTGAGCCAAGGCCTCAGGGCTGTTTGGGGCTCGGCCAGCTCGGTGCAGTGCCTGTGGGACCTTCTGCAGCGGGAAGGGGCTCTGCCACTAGTGCCCATGCCAGGCTGCACTGGCTCGAGGCAGGCGCCCTGAACAGTGCACAGAAAATTGCCTTCCCACCACGAAACGCAGTGCAAAGAGCTTCAAAGTGGTGAATGCCTCCCAGCTCCTTGTGCTCTGTAATTTGGTGCTAATTTTCCTTATTACACGGTTCCCACATGGTGGGGGCTGCTCAATCTGTGCTCCATAGCAAGGGCTGTGCTGGGCCACAGCAGGATGGGTGCCCCCAACAGGCCAACCCTGTGCAGGGAACCAGAGCAGTGCCTGGGGTCTCCAAGGAACAACCTCACCCGATCCAGCTGTCTGGACAGGCAGACCTAGTCTGGGCTGGTTGCTCTCAGGTGCACTGGGATGCTGCCAGGGATACACTAGTGGTACTAGGGGGCACATCTGTTCCACAGGCGGGGGGCAGAGCCTGGAGATCTTGGGATCGGTACCGATGCTGCGCTTGGCCCCATTGGCTCTGGGCCTGGCCAGCCGGAGTTACGTGTTCAGCCCAGCAGAGCCCCTTCCCACCCCTCCCAGAGCCAGGATTTCCCAGGCTGGAGGTGCTGAGCTTTCCCCCACTGGGACGTGCTAGCGAGGCAGTTCGGGGGGGTCCGACGCAGCAGCAATGTGGGCTGGGGACCCTGTTGGGTGTTGGGGGGTTGGTACAATAGGCTGCCTTGCAGGACACTGACACTGTGTTCCAAGCTGGCACACCTGGGGGCATCTAGTGGGATCACCCTGCCCTGACCCTGGGAGTGTGTGTGTGGCCTGGGGAGGCCAGCGATCAGGAGCAGGCCCCCACCTGTCTCAGCTCCAGCCTCTGTTCCTGGTCACGCCCAGCACCTCACGTTCCTTGCACCCCGGCTGTCAGCAGCAGCAGCAGACTGCGTTCCAGGGGAACGCTCTGGCTTCTAGCCAGCCTTTGGCCAATGTTCTTCCACCCACACAGGCCATGCCCACCCACATCAAACAAATCAACCCCCCTCCCCGAGTCCCCACAAACCACCGACTCTCGGCTCCTGGCCAGAACCACAAACACCTGCCCTGTCCACCCACACTCTGCAGCAACCACACGCAGCATTGCCCCCACCCTAAGCATAGGCCTGCTGCGTCCCCACGCGGAGCCCAGGGGCCTGCGTGCTGACCTGGGCTAACCACTTCCAAAGCTGCCCACACCAGCACGCCACCTGCACGTAGCACACTGCCAGCCAAACCCATCATGCCCACGCCCTGTGCCACGGCTGCTGGGAGGAGCTGGGCACCACGGCGCTGCCAGCCCCTAGCACTCAGACAGGCCCGCCGATCCCACACTATTTAGGAATAATAAACACTGGGGTCTGCTTAGGAATTGGACCATTGGACGGAGAGGGACATCCCAGGCTGCCCCCACAGTTCATCCCCTTAGTAAACTGGTCAAGTTCCATCTTCAGAGCAGACAGACCCCGTTCCTCCCTCCTTCGCTGCCTAGAAACCTGCTTCTCCTGCTCAGCCTGTGTCTATTTGTGGCCAGTTTATCCCCTTTGGCTCCCATAACTCTCCTCCCTTCCTGGGGTTTTCCTGCCCCCTGAAATTAGAGACAGCAATCGGATCTGGTAAGAACGGCCCTCCAACACCCTGGTCAGCCTCAGCACCCGCTCTTCTGAATTCATCTTCCTTGAACGTGGGCAACCCACTGTGTGCACAGCCCTGTCCGTTGGAAGATGCGTCCCGAGCTCTATGGGGAATGCCTCCCACCATGTTCCCCCTTTTCAGGGCTGCAGCATATGGGCGGAGCCGTTATCCGGGGCTAGGCTGGCTGGTTCCTGAGCCTTTAGGTCATGCTCATGCCAGGTTTTCCTCTGCAACCAGGAGGGCTAGAAACCCCAGTCCAGATCCTCAAAGGTGTTTCAGAACTTAACTCTCATTGGGCCTTTTTCCTTTTTAAATGAAACCCGAGTCTCCTCATAATCACAGGACTCCAGGAGCTGAGGCATTAAGAAATAAACCAAATATCACACTAGTTGGCAACACTATCATTATACAGTCTTTTACAGGGCAGATGTGACCCCCAAACACACACCATATGTACATGCTCCCCCAACACATATCACAGGGACCCCTCCATTGCCCCCCACGTCACAGAGAATAATACTACAGTCCCTGTGCTGAGAGCCACAGGCAAGGCAGACGCTGGTATTTTTGACCCGAAGTCTGGTTAGATGAAGGGTGGAGGGGACCCAGCAGAGTGAGGGTGTAAAGAGGCAAGGACACACTGCAACACGGCTCTATAAAATCTCAAGGATTTCTGGATTTTAAACAGAACCGAGAGGGGCTCTGGTGTCAGACACTGGCTCCAGGGGCAGACTTTTGGTTCGACATAAGAAAGGACAAGAAAAATCAGTCAAATCCCCCCAGGTCTGCCAGAGCCCAGGTAAAAGAGGTAGGCCTGGGAGAGATTTGATTTTTTGCTCTATTTTGCCTAAAAACCTCACGGTTCTGTTTCAAACATCTGTCAAAGTACAACTGTGTGTGTGTGTGCAAAGTACAACCCTGCGTCTCTCTGTGTGTGGTATTGTAATGTAGTGGTTGGCTGGATCTCTCTTGCTCCGTCCCTGTTTGTGTCAGAGAGACTGCTGCCCTCTACTGACTAGAATCAGAACTGCTCAATAGTGTGTCCTAGGACCTATACTGCTAACAGCTCATGGAGATTTTGCTTTAGCTCAGCGTAATAGGGGCCACCTATTAAATGATCTGGAGAAAGGGGTAAACAGTGAAGTGGCAGAGTTTGCAGATGATACTGAACTCCTCAAGATAGTTAAGACCAAAGCAGACTGTGAAGAACTTAAAAAAGATCTCACAAAACTAAGTGATTGGGCAACAAAATGGCAAATGAAATTTAATGTGGATAAATGTAAAGTAATGCACATTGGAAAAATAACCCCAACTATACATACAATAGGATGGGGGCTAATTTAGCTACAACTAATCAGGAAAGAGATCTTGGAGTCATCATCAATAGTTCTCTGAAGACATCCACTCAGTGTGCAGAGGTGGTCAAAAAAGCAAACTGGATGTTAGGAATCATTAAAAAAGGGATAGAGAATAAGACGGAGAATATCTTATCGCCCTTATATAAATCCATGGTACGCCCACATCTCGAATACTGCGTACAGATGTGGTCTCCTCATCTCAAAAAAGATATACTGGCACTAAAAAAAGTTCAGAAAAGGGCAACTAAAATGATTAGAGATTTTGAACGGGTCCCATATAAGGAAAGATTAAAGAGGCTGGGACCTTTCAGCTTGGAAAAGAGGAGACTAAGGGGGGATATGACAGAGGTCTATAAAATCATGAGTGATGTGGAGAAAGTGAATAAGGAAAAGTTATTTACTTGTTCCCATAATATAAGAACTAGGGGTCATCAAATGAAATTAATGGGCAGCAGGTTTAAAACAAATAAAAGGAAGTTCTTCTTCACACAGCGCACAGTCAACCTGTGGAACTCCTTGCCTGAGGAGGTTGTGAAGGCTGGACTATAACAGGGTTTACAAGAGAACTGGATAAATTCATGGTGGTGAAGTCCATTAATGGCTATTAGCCAGGATGAGTAAGGAATGGTGTCTCTGTTTGTCAGAGCGTGGAGATGGATGGCAGGAGAGAGATCACTTGATCATTACCTATTAGGTTCACTCCCTCAGGGGCACCTGGCATTGGCCACTGTCGGCAGACAGGATACTGGGCTGGATGGACCCAGTCTGGCCAGTCTGATGTTATTCTGTTCACCTCTGCTTTCGGAGTAGGAGGCTCCAAGTTACTCAAGAGTTTCTGGCTCCTAACTGGGGGCATCCAGTGTGAATTCCCTTGGAATGGCAAACGCCTTCACTCACAGTAACAGATTTAGGCAACAATCAAGAGACTGCAGGGAGTGGCCTTCGTGAGAAGCATCATGGACCGAGAAAGAGATTGTGGTGCCCAGAAACCGTCCGGCTCAGCTGGTTGGCTTTAGTGGTGCGTGCTGGCTGCGTTAATGGCAGGAGGTGGATAGACCCTGGAAGTGGGCAGGGAAGGGAGAAGGCCCTGCTGATGAGGGTCGCAGAGTTTAGTGCTCACGAGCAGCTGCTTTCCTTGCCAGGAGGGCGGCGAAGTGGCAGCAGCTGTCTGTTCTGGTCGGCTCTATTTCCAAGCTGTCCAGCAAAAGCAGCGAGTGGCTTTGCCTCGCTGGCATTTTCAGAGATGTTTTAACACCAGGGGACGTTTAGTGCAAGCAGGACATGCAGGTTTGGTCTAGCCCCCTTTAGCCGCAAGCTGCCCTGCAACAACCGTTCGCATTGTGTCCACACGGGGGTTTACAAGCTGTGTGCAGCCCTTCTGCAATCAGGTAGCAAACGGCCTTTAGGCTCCAGCATCTGTCTGTGGCAGGTGCTTCTTTCTCCAGCTACTTACCTGCCCTTTATCACCGGAGCATCCGAGCACCTCGCACTGGGATGCAGGGAGGGAGTTTCGCCATTTCACTGCTAGGAAAATGGAGGGTCTGCAGGCGGGAGGTGTGATGGCACCAGCGATCCAGCTAGATCAGAGCCAGCCTGAGTCACAGTCAGTAGCTGTACTTCGTAGCCGGGTCTGGGCGGGTGGCGCTAACCCATGTTGCCCCCTGTGCTGCATCATGGCTAGCCTGGCATGTCTACATGTGAGCAATCAGAGCACACATCCCCCAAGGGCCACGGTCACTGTGCCACGAATCCAGCCTGGGTCTCTAGGCCCGGGCCTGTGCTCTCTCGCTAACCGGCGCCTTCAGGTACCATCAGCCCTCTTCCCTAAAGACCAGGGCTTACGTGGCTGCTGTTACCGATCCCCCATGTTCGAAGTCCCCTTCGTCCTCAGCGATGAACACGGCTTGTTAATGAGCAGGAGCAAAGGCAGGTGCTGCTCTGGTGCAGCGAGCTCCTGGCTCCCACCCGGGGGCTGGTTTGCTCTCTGCAGCGCGTTTGCAGCCGGGGGTGCTGTGCTGGGGTCAGGCTGGGCTTCACAAACCTCCTTGTGCCCCTGCAGGTGGTGCTGGATAACATGCGGAGGAAATGCAAGTGCCACGGCACCTCCGGGAGCTGCCAGCTGAAGACGTGCTGGCAGGTGACCCCCGAGTTCCGCCTGGTGGGCTCCGTGCTCAAGGAGCGCTTCTCCGGGGCCACGCTGATCCGGCCCCACAACAGGAACACGGGGCAGCTGGAGCCAGGCCACGTGCGGCACCGGCGCCGAGCCAGCATCGGCAACCTCATCTACTTCGAGAAATCGCCCGACTTCTGCGAGCGGGAGCCGGCCCTGGACTCCATGGGCACCCAGGGCCGGCTGTGCAACAAGAGCAGCCCGGGCATGGACAACTGCGAGAGCCTGTGCTGCGGGCGGGGCCACAACATCCTGCGCCAGACGCGCAGCGAGCGCTGCAACTGCAAGTTCCACTGGTGCTGCTTCGTGGCCTGCGAGGAGTGCTGCCGCACCGAGTGGGTCAGCGTCTGCAAGTGAGGGGGGCAGGACGGCGGGCCGGAGCACGGCAACCACGGGACGGACGGTCCAGACGCGTCCCGGGCGCAGCTTCCCTTTGCCCCAGTCGGGACCTCAGGGTGGAGCAGGAGGAGCAGCTCCTGGGGGGGCTGCCCAGCACTGGTTAATTCACCACACACCTTCCACCCTTTGTCGGCACCCTGGCGTCTGGGTCTCACCAGCTCCTGCTGTGGGGAGCGTTCAGACAGCTGCCCGGGCAAACCGCACCACCGCTCCCGGTTGGGGAGAGACCCCGCGCCGGGACACGGCAGGGCAACTGGGTAGCAGGGCGGGGGTGGGAGGGGAAGGATGGGGGAGCGTTTCCAAGCTAGGTACCGTTCCTTCTGTTCAGGGACAGCATCAGCTGCAGCCCACGGGCGGCAAAGCATGGACGGGATTCGGGCCGTGAGCAGCTCCAGCAAAAGCCCTGTCCCTGCCCAGCATGGACACGTGCAGAGACCTCCAGGGAGCAGGGGACTAAATATCCTGGCAGTCTCCCCTCGATGGAAGGGGACAGCTCAGGACTCACCGGATCGCACTGAAAAGGGATTTTCATATGAAAAAAAACATGTAAACAAGATTTTTGAGGGCTCTACCCCAGCGTTTCTAAGAGGATGAGGGGTCCCCCAGTGCCCCGGGGCGGTGCCATGCGCGCCCGCGGCTGTGGTGTCTGGTAAGTTATTTTATTATTGTGAATAAAAGTGGATTGGAGACGGCGCCATGAAGCGGTTCTGGCATGGGCTGGGGAAGGAATCGGGAGAGGGTGTTAATGGAGGGGCAGCCCCTCTGCAGAGTCCCTGTGGGTTTAAAGGGTGTTTATGCAGCTAACCGCTGCTGTGGAAAGCAAGAGAGATCCCCTAGAAACTTGAGGTGCTCCTACGACCACTTTAACCTCCTTCTCCCATTGCCTGTGCAGTCCCCCTCAGCCTCCTGGCCCCAGACACGTTCCTCCACTGGGAGCAGAGGGGTCAGGAGCTCCCAGGATCAGGCCCCCACACATCAGTGGGAGCAGGTGGGAAGCTAGGCCCCAGGCTGTTGTGAAACAGACGCAGGACCCAACACAACCCTGGAGGCAGCCTCCTCCCTTGCCGCCAGCCGCACCGTATGTGTTCTGGGGATACAGGACCTCTGTCCCCCGAGTCCAGCTGGGCACTGAATCCAGCCCAGGAGAGGCCCTGGAGTTGTGGGGAGCTGGGATCTTCCACCAGCACAAACATCACTTGGGAAAGACAGGCAACCCACAGGGGCAGTTCTGCATCCCCTGGGACCAGGCAGGAGGGAGTCAGGGGAGCCCTGGAATATCCTAACCCCCTTCAAATGCACCTGCAGTGCATAAGAGTGACCTGGCACATCCTGCGCCTCCCCATACAGCACCAGCAGTGACTCCAGACCCCGCAGGCAGGATCCCACAGAGCTCAGGGGACCGAGCCGCTGCGGTTTCCATGGTCTCAGCCGTTGGCAGAGCCCAAGGAGAGTGCCTGTCTCACCAGGGTGCAGCCGCACGCTAGCCCCCAGCACACTCATTCCTGCTGGTGGCATCTCCCCGGCCGTCCTCGGGGTTACTGAGAATTATAACGCTAAACAGCTACCGAAACAGCCCCGTCCCTAACTGCTGGTGGCTCCAGATGGACAGGCTGCCTGGCTCCTGCAGGTCCTAGCGCTTCCTCTGGGCGTCCTGGGAGACATGAGCCCAGGCCAGAAGGAGCGTGCTGGGATTAACATGTGCCGAGCACACAAAGGCCTCACTCGAGACCAGGGCTCTGCCACGCTGGGTGCAGCTGTGGTCCCTGCTCTGGGGCATTTAGAGCCAGCAACAGCAAACAGGACCGAGCGAGGGGGACAGAAGGAACAGGAAGGTGATCGGACGCGTACAGAGACGAGCTTACAATCGCGGGTTATTGTACATAAACATCGGCTGTAACGCCCCCAGGTTCCCAAAGCACCGTACCAGCTTGCACGCTGGTGATCCCTCCCCCACCACTGAAATGCAGCCACCTCTGGGCATAACACAGCAGCTGGCTAGGAGCGTGCAGCCGCTCTTCTGCTGTGGTTCAGTTCAGAATAACGGTGGTCATGGGTCCCACAGGAAAGAAGGAAGCAGAGAGGCAGGATTAGGAGAACCTGGCTTGGACTTTGGCCAGGACTATGGGGTTCACGCCCTGACACATACAGGGAGAGGTTTTCACACAGGCCAAGTTTGTTTCACTGCAAAGAGATTTGCTCCCCCTGGGATCTGTAATTTCTATATCTCAAAGAACCAACAGGCCCACCTCCACCAGGAGCCCGGTCCTGGAGTGCTCCCCGGGGCACGAAGGGATGTGTGCTGCTCCCCCCATCAGATACCAGCCCCCGCCCTCCACTGCTGACTCAGTGTCCCACCTGCGCTGGTTCTATCGTCCCCTCGTGCCCACAGTCACCTGGGCCCTCCAGCTCCACTTCCTCCCCTGGGGGCTCTCCTGACCCTCCGGGGGTCTCGCCTCAGAGCTCGAACAGGGACCCCCAACGCTAGGAACCCCTCTTCCCCATGTAGCACTGCATGGAAACCCAGCCCCCCACCCCATACCTCGACCCTTGGACCACCCGTCAGTAGCAGGGCGGCTCCCTTGTCCAGCTCCCCAAATGTTCACCTCCTCACTCCCCGGCCCTTGTTTCCCCGGGGGGGAGGTCGGGCTCGGCACATCAATCACACCTCGGCACTTTGTACTCGGTGTCTGTTTCCAAACTCCAAGGGGCTGCTTGGCCGGGAGCATGTGATCTCGCTGGGCTGCCTCAGACAGTAATTTACTCTCCCCTCCACCAGCTCATTAACGCCCCAGCTACTAATCCAGCCGCATTTACACGCTGCAACAGCTGGGTCGCCTGCTGCCTGCGGCTCACCTGGCCTCTGCTTGATGTGGTCTCAGGGGAGGTGCAGCGGGGACATGGCTGCATCCCCGCAGTCCCACACAACTCCCCCCAGAAATTACAGAGAGTCTGGTGCATTTCTGATACACACTCACACACCATGCCTAGGTGACACTCAGGAGCAGGCACCTCGCCGCGGCCCGAGGCCCTGGTCCCGTTCGACATGGTAGCCCCAGGAAGCTCCAAGCACAGGGACATTGCCAAGCTGCCCCCAGCTTTGTAAAGTTCAGCCGTCACACTGCTCCATTAGCGACACCCTCGGGCAGTCGGAGGCTCACGCTGCTTTCCCCAGCCCCAAGCGTTTCAGTCGACCAGCGACCCTAAAAAATCAGAGCCCTCCCACCGAGACTATAAAGCGCCACAGCCACTTTATGGCTTTCTTTGCAGCTGTGCACAGGCTGCGTCAAACAGGTCGGCAAATCCATGGTTAAAATGCACCCTGAAAGCAGCCGTTCAATCCCCACTCGCCAGTAAAAGCCCTGTCCTGTGACAGGTCCATGGCGTTCTGCCTGGGTCTTCAGCCACCACCGGACAGCCTGGACTAGAGCCAGCCAGCTGCAGCAACGGTCCTGTTATGGCTTGTTTATATACACTCTACACACCAGTCCTGGAGCAGAGGGGGTCACAAACAGCACACAGGCAATCCCCTCTCTTGGGGTTCTTGGCCAAATGCCTACACCTGGTTTCCAGGGAGCAGCAATGCTGCTGCAAGAATTGACTCAAGTTCGAATAAATTCCGCTGCCATTTGCCACAGCTCCCACAGAATGAGTGTGCATCACAAAAGGAGCAACAGCTCGGCATTCGTTAAAGACAGGACACTGTCCCCCCACCTAAGAATCCAACAATCCACTGTAACAGCGCCTCCTGGTGATGCCTGTCGAAACACCGTTTCAGGCTAGATTAAATGAATCTAGGGCACTAGGTTAACAGAGAGGAGCAATGAGCTACCAAGAAGGAGAGTCTGAGGTAGAAACTGCTACCCAGGCCCCAGTGAGATTTGAACCCACAATCCCTGCTGCCTACGCTAAGGCCCTGAGCTGCTCTGATCTGTGTATCCCAGCACTTTCACTGCCTGGATCTCTGGCCCCACTGTTACTGCTCCATTTCTACAAGGGAGCAGCAGCTCTGACCATCTGCAGAGCTACCCCGAGCAGATGGAGGGGAAACAGGACAGGAGAGGGGCCAGGGGAAGTGTGGGGCATTTCGTGCATACTGCCCAGCCAACCCTGTGGAGGTGCAACTCACCGGGAATTATGAGTCATAGGACCCCTGAGTGCCCAACATTTCGCTACCAGGCCACCTGCCAGTGTCACAATGTCACACACACACAGCACCACCCAGTAGGCATGTACCCATCTTTCTCCTTGGGCCAGGGCTGGCGCTTCCATTTAGGCAACCTAGGCGGTCGCCTAGGGTGCTAGGATTTGGGAGGGGCGGCATTTTGCCACCCTCGGCAGCAGGGGGTACTTCCGCGCTCCGGGTCTTCGGCGGCAATTCTGCGGCAGGTCCTTCACTCGCTCCGGGACCCGCCGCCAAAGTGCCCCGAAGACTGGGAGCCGTGGAAGGACCCTCCCCCACCGCAGAATTGCCGCCAATGACCAGGAGCGCGGAAGGACCCCTGCCTAGGGCGCCAAAAACCCTGGCGCCGCTCCTGCCTTGGGCTGAAAGATTTTGCATAGGCCAGGAGATTAAAAGATCCCAGGCTCTTCCCCAGAGATGAGCAAAAAGTTTGAGCCCTGGAGTGACGCCAGTCGATGAAGTTGGTTTTGCTTGGAGATGGTTGATCCCCTTCTCACCAGCACAGCACAAAGCGTTTGTGCGCTAGAAGCAAGCGGGAGGTTCCCCAGCAAATCCAGAGAAGTGAACCAGTGACAGGAAAATGGCAGAAGAAAAACTGTCCAGAACAGGAGCTAGTTCTTAACTGATCGAATGAGATGATGTTTTAGCTCCATTTAAGTGCACCAATTTCAATGGGGGCCCTAGAAACCCCTCTACTTTATTGGGGTGTAATGTTTCCCCTGGAAGAGGGGGGTGCCTCCCAATTCTCATGCTTTTATCATGAGTTTGCTGCTATTTAGTGCATTCCATAAAGCGCCAGCTCCCAGCATCATGGGATGCCACGAGACTCTCAGCTAGCATGTTTTAAAGAAGAGACATCTACCCTCCCTGAGTAGCAGAGAAAAGCTTGAAAGTCAGGAGCCTCGTGCTGCCTGAAGGCTCAGATACCAGAAGGGAAACACAGATAACCCAGCATTTTATTATTATTATTTTTAAATCTCATGATTTTTAAGCCAATCCATAATTTTCAGGGCCTGACAATCACACCTCCCCCAACTCCTAACCATGGGGAGATCAGAAGGGAAGAACAGCTCCTGGGAGCGAAGGGGGAGCTGGCGAGCACTGAGTAACTCCTCTGGTATTTATTCCTTCCTCCAAACGCTCGGCTGAGGCCGATTGCGCCTGGGGGTTCACAGCGCACAGGGAACACCCAGCTCCCTCCCAATTCCATTCCCTCGCCACATGAAGCAAAGCAAGAGGTCCCCACAAGGGAACGGCTCCCAGCTGCTGGGATCTGGAGAGGGACTTACATGGCCGCACAAACCTGGTCCCTAATGAGGAGACAACACATGGCATTTGGTGCTTTCCAGCCACTGATCACACGGGGGCTGAGGAAGTTTCTCCTGCAAATGACTTGCCTGAGGTTACACAGCCAGTCAGCAGCAGGGCTGGGAGAAGAACCCAGGAGTCCTGTGCCACACTGTCCCTGCCCCATTGGCTGCCCACGCTCTGTCATGGTGACAACCCAGGACACAAGCCCAGCAGCAGCCCCACCAGCGAGAAGGCTGGGGCCTGGCCAATGACTCCATGCCCTGCTTTTACTGGCCTAGGCCGGATCTGCAAGGACGAGGCTGGGACGTGTTTTTCAAACCAGCATCTCACCCAGATTCCAACCCGCTCAGCCAGCCAACCGCCCTCCCGGCTGAACGGGCCACGTTCCCAGCGGGGCGGATGGGGCAGGCCATCCTAGTTCACTCGGTCCGTGCACCTATTGGGCTGCCACAGGGCCGGAGCCGCTGGTTTCCTGGCCGGACTGAGGACAGGCAGGGGGAGACCCAGCTGCTGAGTTGCTGGGCCCAGGCCTCGGAGGCAGAAGTGGGGCTGAGCCGAGTTTTATGGATGTGGGGTTGGGGCTAAGAGATGGGGGGAGACTGGAGACCCTCTCTGAGGCAGAGGAGATGGGAGGGACTGTGGGAGGCCATGGAAGGGGGGCAAGGAGCAGGCAGCAGGAGGGGGCACTGAGCCCGCAAGCAAAGGAGGCAGTGTGCGGAAGGGTACAACCTCTCTAGAGAGTCGGAGAAGTGGGGCACGCGTCCTCAGCCCCTGGTGCCCGGCTCCTGGCCCCCACCCCATCCCGGGACCCTGGCTGGAAAAGTGTCCAGCGATCCAAGGGCTCTCACCACTAGGCCTTTTTTCCACTGGCCTCACCACTTGCCCACGCCTGGAGCTACCCATGCTGCCAGGGCCCTGGGATCACCTCAGACACCTCCAAAACACGAGATCCATTGAGCTACTCCCAAGACTGGGCCCTCCTGAAATGCCAGAGCCCCCTCCCACCGGTGACCAAGCCAGGGCCAGCGGAGGCAGGGATGGAGAGAGGCTGCTGGGGGGCAGAGGGGAAGGCTCAGGAAGCAGCAGGCACCATTAGAGATCACCCCATTCTATAGTCCATAGGATCTGGCATCCCACAGCAAGCCCTGAGCTGCGAGAGGGGGGCCCTGGAGGCTACTCTGGGGATAGACAGGGAGGCAGGAGCTGGCGGAACTCCCCCCCCCATACCCTTCCCTGAGCCCCCGCTTCCCACAGCCTTACGGCTCAGGTCCCCCTGACCCGCCCCAGGTGCTGGGCTGAGATTGCCCGGGAGCTGGCCCAGCAGCACAGAGACAGCTGCCCAGAGAAGCCCAGGTCGGGCAGGGACAGCGCGGAAGCCAAACCCCCCACCGCCAAGCAAGCAGGAAGGCAGGAGAGGAGAGGGGGCCAGGGCCAGGGAGAGGCAGCCATGGAAGGGGGAGCCAGGCAGGAGTCAGATGAAAGGGGCCGGGAGCGAGCTCTCCTGGAGCAGATCAGTGGGCTAGGGCGGAGCCCGGAGCCCTGTAATCTCTGGGGAGCTGCCTGCTCTCATGTGGTTGCCTGCAGCTGCATGCGGTGGGCCTCAGCCCCACGGCTCCACGTGCAGGGACTTTCCAGCAGGGGGAAGGAATGACATAATGACAGTGCGAGGCTGCATCAGGGCGTGCGGAGGGGCTGCCCGGGGACAGTGCGGCCCTGCCGCGGCAAGAGGCTGTGAACGGAAGCCGGGCCAGGGTGAGGGCTCATCACCCACACGGCCCCCTGATGGGCGAGCAGGGAGGGTGGGGCCTGGCCCATGCAGAGGGTCTGGGCCTTCGAGCCAGCGAGAGCCTGGGCTGAGGGTGGCCAGGGCTAATTACCCTGCGAGCCCACAAGCAAGAGCAGGATCAGATGGCTCGGAGCCTGCGAGAGCTTTGATCAAGAACAGCCACGCGCTTTGGCACGATCAACCGGCACGGCTCAGGAGGGAGCCAAGATGGTAACAGGAGAAACGGCTGTGGGTCAGGACTGAGGGGCACCAGCAGAGCCTGGGGGAGCCCAGGGCTGGGCTAGCAGGGGCTGCGGGTCAGGATTGAGGGGCACCAGCAGAGCTGAGGGAGGAGCCCAGGGCTGGGCTAGCAGGGGGCTGTGGGTCAGGAGTGAGGGGCACCAGCAGAGCTGAGGGAGGAGCCCAGGGCTGGGCTAGCAGGGGGCTGTGGGTCAGGAGTGAGGGGCACCAGCAGAGATGGTGGCAGGGAGCCCAGGGCTAGGCTAGCAGGGGGCTGCAGGATTGAGCATGGGACCTGCGCCTGGCTTACATTTGCTGTCAGACTGCCCTGCTGTCCACACAGTTTGTCTCCTGTCAGCTTCTAATTCACAATATAAATAAAAAATGTCCCGTCCCCGCCCCTTAACATGGAATGTTTGGTGCCCGGGAGGGTCCAGATTCACCGCCCTCTCACCTTACGACAAATGCTTCCAGCACAGACACCGAGCATGTCCCCAGTCACCGTGACTAGGCTGACCAGCATGTCGAGACCCAGGCTGACTTGTGCATGTCTTAAAATCTGCCCCAGGCACCACCAAGGCACCTGTATGCACCATCCTGGTGCTCGCTGGTGGGTCATCACTTCAGTGCCTGGCAGGCGTTCAGCGTGCGTGAGCACAGCAGTGCTCAGAGGAGACACGCGCTTGGATTTTGAAAGGCACAGCCGGCCTGAACCCCATCCGGGAAATTAAAGAGTGTCCGGAGGCCAGGAAACCGGCTCTGCAACTTCCTTTCTAAGCTGGGCCCCTCGGTCACGGAACCCACAAGGAACAAAGCTCAGAGTCACATAGAGTGAATCAGGCCGTTATGCCAGCTGGAGCGTCTCATGCCCGTGAATGCTGAGCTCAGGGCAGGCTGTCAGAACCCGGGCAGACACCCCAAGCCGGTGGTGTGTTCTATAATTAGATCGCACCAAGCCAGTAACAAAAGTGAACTCCTGGATCACTGTATCTATCTTACCCTGCAGTCACAGACAGCCCCCTTAGACTCACCAGCCCATCCTGCCACCCAGACAAACTGGACTTTGTGATAATGGTCACTGACACCAAAAAAATCACACAACTTACTCCCAGTCCCAAGAGACCGGTCACTTTACCACTTGATCTGGGGTCTCTGGGTCTTACGTCGAAGACTCCGCAGACAGCCAGTTCTAGAGTCACTGACGGACAGTTTAGTAGCTACGGAGAGGAACTGACAGTTACTGAGAGGTTATAGCAGGTAAAATATCTGCGAGGGGAGTCACAGTTTGTAACTCCAAATGGTGACAGTGATTTAATAAACTGCCAGTTTCCCAGAAGTTTTCAGGGTACCCAGACTGTCTCTGGTACCGATCCCTGTCAGAGTCCCGACAGTCCAGTGACAAGGGAGGGTAAGGGATAGCTCACTGGGTCAAGCATTGGCCTGCTAAACCCAGGGTTGTGAGTTCAATCCTTGGGGGGGCCATTTAGGGATTTAATTGGGGATTGGTCCTGCTTTGAGCAGGGGGTTGGACTAGATACCTCCTAAGGTCTCTTCCAACCCTGTTATTCTACAATCTTTCTTTGAATCCAGACTGAGAGCTTCTTCAAACAGAAAATAAGACCAGCCAGATCGGGTCAGACCAAAGGTCCATCTAGCCCAGTGTCCTGTCTTCTGACAGTGTCCAGTGCCAGGTGCCCCAGAAGGAATGAACAGAACAGGGAATTATCCAGTGATCCATTCCCAGCTTCTGGAAAACAACATCTCTACCCCTGTGGGCTTTTCCTCTGATGATGGTGAGCAAGGAACGTACTTCAAGTCTCTGACCTCCAGTCAGTGCACACAATGGGCATTTGCTTTGAAATTAGCACTGTTCTGATAAAGTCCTTCATTAGCATTCCACAAGGCTTCTTTGTTGCCTGATGAGTTATGTAGTCACAGGGGTATTTGCAATGTAAATGCAGCAAAGAATCCTGTGGCACCTTATAGACTAACAGACATTTTGGAGCATGAGCTTTTGTGGGTGAATACCCACTTCCTCTTTGCTGCTTTTACAGATCCAGACTAACACGGCTACCCTCTGATACTTGACACCATGCAATGTAAATGTTTGCTAACAGGACATAGCTCAAAAGAAAACAATGCGTGTAAGGTCCCATCAGTTTTCTGAAGTCTGAACCACAAATGCACTGGTCCACCAGCAACAATCACTTGGAGCTCGACTTGTACACAAGTGAATTGGCCTGAACCTGGTCTGCCAGTGTCACCCAGGAAACCAGGGTGAGGCAGATAGTTGGGTCAAGATTTTCAAGACAGTAGCGACTCAGGGAGCTTTGACAATCAGCGCCCAGCGTGGGACACCAGAAAGGGCCCTGAGTTCCGTATGCGTGTGTGTGAGCTGTGCACTCAGCCCTTTCTAAAAGTTGGGTTCCTTGAAGGCCCCTTGGGTTGGGCCTCCCCCCGAGTCCCCATTCACTGACAATCAGCCACTGGATGCAGCCCAGCTTGGTCAGCATGAGCTCAGGGCTGGCTGTATGGTCCCTAGCGTGGCGCTGGCCCTGGTGGAAGCCAAGTCTCTCTCCTGGAAAGCGCCACCAGGCCCGGGGATGACATGGAACCAGCTGACGTGTCCATGGCTGCGTCCTGAGCAACTCCTGAAAGGTGACCGGTGTGTCTCAATTTTCAGCCCCACCTTTCTAGGAGGGGCCCAGCTTGGCCAGCCAGGACAACGCCAAATTCTCAGCACTTTGCTGTGAACCGTCCCGCTGAGCCGGGAGCGAGCCCCTAGGGCCCAGGCTTACTTTAAGATTTGCTTCTAGCAGATTGGGCAGAGGGAAATTCATGCCACCTGGCCAAACGTTTCCCGGAGCCCAGAGAGTACAACTGGGGCCCCAGAGCGGCCAGCTGGGCCACAGGCCAGGCACTGCACCCACAGTCCGCACGGGGAAGAGAGAGAACCTGCCTTTTCACTCTTCTCCTCTCTCCCCCCCACATAAGCTTTTGGGAGGAAACAGGATCAAACTTTCACAGCACATCCCGAGAGCGGCAGGACCCCGCCACAGGGCTCTGCCCACCCACGATGCTGATACCACTGAAGAAGCTTTCACACGACTCTCCAAAGCCTGCGGACGCCACTGGAGAGCCCTGTGGATTTCAGAGCAGGCCCAGGGAAGGACTCCATGTTGCGAGGGTTCGGACCAGCTCCGGGGCTCCCGGCTTTCCTGGATGTAACAAGCAGGAAGGGGAGTGGGTTACGACTGTGCAAGAGGCGAAGGCGAGAGCCTGGCCACAGACCCTCCAACCCCAGGTCTGGTCACTGCTGCGGCAGGAAGAAAAGGAACTGCTAGGATGGGACACTTCCAAAGTTAGGCTATCACCTGCCCCCAGCCCCCGTGATCCTCCCAACATGCACACACCCCACTGCACTGTGACAATTGGGGGGTAAGGTGTGCACCCCAAATCCCATCCATGCAGCGGCCCCTGCTGTGCACACATAACCCCCACACCTCCTGTGGGTGGGGTTCTGGCCCATCTAGTGGCACCGAGAGAGAGAAATAAAATGCGTCTGCTCTACAGCCCGAGCTAGCAGCCAGGTGGCTTTTAGCGCATGCTGCAAAGGTTCATGCACTCAGCTCCCCAGGTCCCCGGTTCAATCCCGCCTGCCAACAACCGGAGTCTGTCGGTGTTACACACACACACACTACACGTCCAACTGAAAAGGGAAGGGGGCCTAGTGCACAGACTGGGGCTTTGCACCCCCACACAGGAGCCGCAGGATCAGTCCCAGAGAACAATGGGGGCCACAGGGCTACCCAGTGGAAGTAGCTCAGCAGCGTCCCGTCTGGCTGATCACGCGCAGGGGGAGTCCCATCCAGGCCTGCAGAAGGGGGAAGACCCCAGGAGGAGATTCAGAGCCCAGCAGTCCCCCTCCTCTGCAGCCTGCTGCAGCCTTCTCTCATCTCAGCCAGCTGCCAAGAGCTTCCCACCCCGTGTGCTGTTCTCCACCTGGATTGCAGCTGTGGGGAGGGAGCCACGCGCAGGGGCACAAGGCGTGATGGAGCTTGCTCTACACACGTCCCGGGTGCTCAGAGGCACCTGAGGCATGTACAAATGGCCCGGCAGCACACGCCCCATCACGCTCGAGCGCCGCTCGCTCCATCAGGGAGAGGAGACGCCTGGGATTCTTCTCCCAACCTGCCCGTCCCTCCTCTACCGGCCTCGCTGATGTCTCCCAGCACTCAGGAGCTTTCTCTCCCCATGGGTCCCCTGTACACAGCTCACGTGCGTGTGCACATTCCCCTCCCCCACCCTCAGTGATTAAGCACTGGGCAACCCCAGGAAATGGCTGCACCAAACTCAAAGGTGGCATAATGCATCTAACCCTCATCTTACTGCTGCACCGAATGTTGGACTGGTGCAAGCTACACACCTTAGACACTTGTACCTGCCGCGGCACATATGCGACACAACCGCACGGGGCTCCCTTTGACCATCGCTCCCTGTCGCCCCTTTGCCAAGGGGCTGCAGGCCTCAGGGCTGCGCAGGTTGGCTCCTTGCTGGAGAAGTATTTTCTTACTTTAGTCTGTTTGTTTACAGCCCCTGCCCCAGTCCTGGAGCAGAGGTGGCGTGCCGGCAAACTCCTTTTTGTCTGGTTCCCAGGGAGCAAGCACCCCAAGAACTGACTCTAGTAAGTCAGAGAACAAACTCTCTTGCTGTTTGCAAAAGTCAAACCGAAGATTGTGGCAGATCTGAAATCAGCAAGATCTGACTCTATTATTCTGGACTGCACCCCTGACATCAGCCGTATGGAACAAATGATTTTAATGGAGCATTTTGTTAACAACAACAGAACCTAGCGAAAATGTCCCTGCAATGGTGATGTTCAGAGAGCATCTTCTAGAATTTATTGACAGGAGCTGGTATGACAAATGTGCTTCTTAAAAAGCTGGAAGATACGGGAATTGCGATAGCTTACATGAGAGGTCAGGGCTACGATACTGGTGCCAACATGAGAGGACAGAACAGAGGAGTGCAGACACGGATCCGAGAGTTAAACCCTCGAGTTTTTTTGTGCTATGCAGTTCTCATTCATTGAACTTGGTGGTCAGTGATGTAGCATCAGCTTCTAGTGAGGCTGCTGAATTTTTTAATATAATTCAAAGCATCTATGTATTTTTCTCTGCATCAACTCATCGATGGCAAATTTTGAAGCAACATCTGGGAACATCCTCTCTGATACTGAAACCACTGAGTGCCACACGATGGGAAAGTCGAGTGGAGGCGATAAAGCCCATCAAACTGGGAAGATCGATGATGCCATAGTTGCCATTGTGGAGGATAATGCTGTGACAGGAACTGTTCATGGGAGAACAGTGGCAGAGGGAAATGGAATCACCAGAAACATACATAACTTCACATTTCTGTCTGGCTTAGTGTTGTGGCATGACACACTGTTTGAAAGAAATGTTGTAAGCAAGAGACTCCAAGGTGTTGATCCTAATATGTCTGGAGCAATGAAACAACTGGACAAAGCAAAGTCAGACCTACAGTCTCACCCGTCAGATGAGGGATTTCAAAACGTTCTGAAGAGTGCACAGAAGTTGGCAGAGGAGCTTCACACTGAAGCTATTTCCCCACCCATTCAGAAATACAAGAGTCACCAAAGAAGAAGACACTTTGATTACAAGGCACGAGATAATCCCATAAGAGACCCCAAACCACAATTCAAAGTTGAATTCTTTAACCAGGTGCTAGATTGTGCAATAGTCAGTTGAAGAACATTTCATGCAGCTCAAGGAACACAGCAGTGTATTTGGGATGTTGTGAGGAGTTTTGGAATATCCTACAATACCTGAAGAAGACCTACACAGCAATGCAGGGCACTAGAGACAGTGTTGACACACAATGACACGTGATATTGATGCGAGTGATTTAGGTGATGAACCGAAAGCCCTTTCAATATACATTTCAGCAGGATCAACTCCAAAGGCTGTTCTGGAATATATGTGCACAAATAAGATGACCACCCTCTTTCCAAATGCTTTTGTTGCTCTGCGCATACTTCTAACACTTCCTGTAACCTGTTGCCAGTGGAGAACGCAGCTTCTCCAAGCTGAAGTTAATAAAAACACATCTACACTCCACAGTGACACAGGAGAGGCTGGTCAGACTTGCAACCATCTCAATAGAGTATGAGCTGGCCCAGACTATGGACCTTCAGGAAGCAGATCAAATTTTTGCAGCCAAGAAGGCACAGAAAGCACCACTTTGATTATTCAAACAGATAAAAATGCCAGTGTTTGCTAGGCAGCAGGGGCGGCTCTAGACATTTCGCCACCCCAAGCACAGCGTCGTGCCGCGGGGGTCGCTCTGCAGCTTGCCAGTCCCGTGGCTCCGGTGGACCTCCCGCAGGCATGCCGCCGAAGGCACCCTGCCTGCCGCCCCCCCGACTACCGGCAGAGTGCCCTTCCCCCCCCATGGCATGCCGCCCCAAGCACCTGCTTGGCGTGCTGGGGCCTGGAGCCGCCCCTGCTAGGTAGACAAGAAAAGTAACATTTGCTGTTCAGGCATTTGAAAGCTAAGGGTTACTTAACATTTTTGAACAAGGCATTTTAAGTTGTTAGTTCTCCTTTCTTGGGGTAGGAAGCAGAGCCGTACCATGAGAGGAGTAGAACAGGAAGAAGGCAGAATTAAGACCTTTCAAAGTTTTGGCCCAAGCGAGGGGGCATGGGGGCGTCATTTGAGCTCCATGCCTCAGGTGCCAAAATGTTATGGGCTGGCCCTGCCAGCAGCCATGAATAAGGAACAAGGCAGCTGGCTCCTCCTGGGAGCTGTCTTCCTGGTCCCTCAGCTTTCACATCTACCCTGGGCTAGCAGGCTGCACCCGCCTGGCATCTAGTATTTCCCAGGCCCTGATTGGAGGCAACCAGCACTGCCTGGACACTGGGTCTCGTGCCCGGCCTCCTTCCACTCCTAGGCCAGCCACAACCTGCCTCAACAAGGCCACGAAACGCTGTTACACTTTCCCAGCCAGCACGGACAGTCTGAGCTGTTCCCAGCGCCTCGCAGTACACGGGTCACCTCGGCCAGATTCACGGGTCACACGCTTGCACATTCCCCTCTTACCCCTGCCCTGGCTACGGAGCCAGCTCTGCTCTGGAACGCTGGGGCAGAGCCTTGCTCAGGACTCCTAGTTCCCGTGGTGACGGTCCGTCAACATCCCGGAATTCTGGCTTCCTCGTTCCCTGGCCTGGGTGTTTTTGAATGAAGGATGAAGTCTGGCCTTTCCCAGCGGGCATCAAGGTTAGCCTGGCCGTTGGTTTGTCATTGCACATATCCAAGTCATTCAGACACTGGCTGACCCCAGAGGACTTCCCAAAGGGAACCAACAGTTCCTGGACCTAGGCAGCCCTTGCAGCTGGCAGGATCCTGGGTCATCCTGGGTGTGAGGGAGGGGTGAGCTGGCTGCTGCTGCTGGGTGAGGCCAGGGGACAGTGCCATCTCCAGCGGCCTGCAAACAACCAACCCATAACATCCTGACAGCTGTAATGACTGACGGGCACACGGGGGAGAGGTGTTGGAAACCTGGTGTGTAAACACAACCCTGCTTTCTCCTGGGCATCTCCAGCCAGGGACGTTGTCCTGCAGGCAGCTGTAATTTCAGGGCTTAAGGGAGGGGGTGGTGGCTGCTGGAAAGGCTGCGGCCAGGGCCTTTCATCTGAGCTCACAGGAATTCAGCAGGGGGCCGCCATGGATCGGACACCCTGCCCCAGTAGTGTGCCAGGCCCAGGGAGGTTCGATGGAACCTCCTCATGACAGCTGTGACCCAGCAAGAGCAGGAGCCCTGCCAGCCCATGTCACGGAGTCACCAGGCGATGCTCTGGAACTGCTCCCCACCAAGCCAGTCAGGACTTTAGGGAGCCTCTTCTCCCTTGGAGCAGATTGTCTGCAGGGCAAGAAGCTCACACGGCTTCACCTCCTGGGTCTCTCCTTGGAGCATTCAGCATCCTCTGCCCCTCCGTGCGCTTCCCACAGTGAGCCCGCCCCAGCGGGGTCTTGGGGAAGCCACAGGGTCCCGCACCCCCACTTTGCCGTCAGACGTGACTCTCAGCCAGCCAGTAACACAGAGGTTTATTCGATGACAGGAACAGGGTCTAAAACAGAGCTTGTAGGTACAGCAAACCAGACCCCTCGGCCGGGTCCATTCTGGGGGGCAGTGAGCCAGAGCCCCACGTCTGCACTTCACTCCCTGTCCCCAGCCAGCTCCAAACTAACCACCCCCTCCAGCCCCTCCTCTCTGCTCAGCCCCTTTCCCGGGCCAGGAGGTCACCTGACCTTTGTCTCCAACACCTTCAGCTGGCACCTTTGCAGGGGAGGGGCCCAGGCCATCAGTTGCTAGGAAACACAGTGCCAGGCATTTAGGTGCACTGGCCCTTTGCTCTGCAGTAATCACACACCCTGATTCCACCACCTAGATATTAAGAACTGCAGAGAGGACACTGAGGCACCAACACAGTATTCAGAGAAAACATTAAGAACATTCCCAGTTCGTCACAGCCCGCCACAGCCCACTCGGATTATGGAGCATCCATTGTCCGGATTGGCCATCCCCGCTGAGGTCCTCTCTGGCCCCAGCTCTCCCAGCTGTTCCCAGCCCAAGGGTGGATGGTGATCTCAGACAGTTCGGGTCGGAGAGGCTGTGACCTGGCTGGCCCCTGCTCGGCCTTTCCAAGTTGTTTAATGTTCGCATTCTGGCAGCTCCCGAAGACCCAGGCCAGGATCGAGGCCCTGCTGTGCCAGGCGCTGTACGAACATACACACGGCCTTGAAGAGAGTACAGCCGAGGAGGCAGAGACTGATCCCCCTTACTCTAGATAAGTAAATAGCCATTCGCTACATTAGCTCTGCTCCAGGGGCAGGAGGGTCGCAGGTCAAACATGCTCTCAGCCGCTCAGTGCAGGCCAGGCCCTCAGCGTGTTTCCGCAGCCATTAAACAGCCTGCAGCTCAGACGCCACGGTGATGGGCACCCTTATACAAACCCTAGTGAAAAATACACTGATCATGAGGGAGCTCAGCGCCCAAGGGGAAAGGTCACACCTCAGTGCTAGAGTTCTCCCCTAGGACCAGAGTCTCGATCCCACCATGGTACGACTTGGCCTAGATGGTGACAGCCCACGTTCCCCTGTGGCTACATCAGCTCTCCATCCCCAGGCCTCCAGGGCCAGAGTCTGCTCTCAGCTCCACTGGTGTAAATCTGGAGTAGCTCCAGATAAGTAGAAGGGGATGCTCTGGATTTACACCACTTCATCCAAGAGCAGAAGTGTCCCTTTGTCCCTCGCATGAAGGTGAATCATTTGTTGCTCACGCTCGTGATGCTCTGGGCTAAGGAAGAGGAAATCCATCCAGGCACAGTGTAAATGCCGCAGTGGAGTCACTCCTGATTTACACTGGAGGAAGGCAGGGAAGGGTCAGACCTGACTGTGCTGCCGCTCCACTCAGAGTGAACTTGGTGGTGTCGCACCCAGGGTCACGCTCTTTTCCTAACTCAAAGGGATCGCCTGACAATTGAGCTGTGGTGAGAGCAGCTTGCCTGGTGCCCCAAATCACAGCGCCATTTGCCAGCTGGCCCTGGCTGCCCAGTTAGAGGCGGGTTGCCGTTCCTCCATAGATTGCCGGTGATCCAGTCAAGTTTCTTGGGTTATTAACAGCAGGTGTCCTGTGCTAATCCACAGCCCCAGCTTAGCAGCCCCCACGTGCTGGTGGGTAGAGTCGTCAGCAAAGCCTGAGCCAAGCTCCACCCTGGAGAAGCCACATCCCTCTGTCTGGCCAAGGGACAGCAGCAGCAGTTCCCTCTCGGCACCTCCTACATTCAAAAGAACTTCCCCACGGGAAAGCAGCCAGGACATTGCTAAGACATGGCTGGGTTCTCCGCCCAGCTTTGGTGTGGAGCTATCGTCCTTCCTGGTTATGGTGGGAAAGCGTCAAGAGAGAGGAGGGGTTTGCTGCCCGCCCGGAAGGTGATCGATCGTGTTCTGGATTCGTCTGTTCTCTGGAAGTTCGCTCCAGAGCTGAATCCCTTGGACGGAAACTGCTTTTATCTTCCACTGCCACGGTCCAGAGGGACACAGCTGTCTAGGTGTGTGCCAGGTTCAGAGCTTCCTAGATTCGAAGCCCAGAAGGGACCATCTAATCTGAGCTCCTGTAGAACCGCCCGCTCCAAATAATTCCTAGGGCCGATCTTTTAAAATCAAGATTGGACCTTTTCTAAAACTGCCTGTGATGGAGACTCCACCACACCCCTCGGTGATTCCAATGGTTAATTACTCTGTCGTTAACACTTTGCATCTTATTTCCACTCTGGCTTGGTCTAGCTTCACCTTCCAGCCATTGGAGGGAGCTGCAGCCTCTGGCGTAGCTGCGTCCTGATCAGTTTACAGCTTGGCAGATGGAGCAAGGCCTTGGAAGGATAAGGGGCCAGGAAAGGGGCTGGGAGAGGGGTTGGGGGGGCAGGGGTGACGTGCTGGGGGCTGCAAAAGTATCCCACAACCCCCAAGGACATCCTTTGTTCTCCAGACCATCAAGTTTGGTGGACAGTCAAGTTTTCCCACACCGCACTATGAACAAAGGGCTAGAGTGGCTCCCTTTCAGGAGGGCACTGAGGACATCTGGGCTGTGGGTGGTTGGACTTGGGCCCGTGTGATGCAGTGTGGACGCAGGAGCCCCAGGTTGGGACCCAGGGTTCAGCAATTCCCAACCTGGGGTTACAAAGGAGTGTAGATGCTCAAGCCCTAGGTTAAGAAACCCAGAGTCTGCTAACTCGAGTTCTGCTAACCTCGGGCTTACACTGCCATGTAGACAGACCCAGAGCTACAACCCTACAGGCCTCTGAGTAGAGAGGGAATCTCTGGCCCACAGCTGGTGTACCTTAGAAACTTCACAGAATTAATTAGACTGGCTCTCCAGCTCAGCCAGCGTCATGATGGCAGGTCCCCATGGCGTGCGGTTCGGCATGGGCAGGCCCTTTGTGGCATTCGGACCACTTTGAATTGAGAGTTGGTGTGACGAAGTGGGACTGGTTTTAATGTTCCCTCTGAATACTGTGGAGGGGGGGTCAGTTCTGGCCGACCCTCTGTTGCCTGGCAACTAATGACCGGGCCCTGTCCCCCCTGCAAGGGGTTGCTAAAGGTGTTGGAGACAGAGATCAGGTGATCTCCTGGCCCGGGAAAGAGACACAGCCCAGAAAGGAGGGGCTGGAGGGGGTTTGGTAGTTTTTGGAAGCTGGCTGGAAAATGGAGGAGAGCCCCGAGGAGGCTCGGGCCTCCCAGCAGGGCTGTGGCCTCCCTGGGGCCCCAGATGGACCTAACTAAGGGGGGGTCTTGTTGTCTGTACTGTCAAGAACTGTTTTGGACTGTGTTCCTGTCGTCTAAATAAACCTCTGTGTTACTGGCTGGCTGAGAGTCGCGTCTGACTGCAGGGTGGGGGTGCAGGACCCTCTGGCTTCCTCAGGACCCCGCTGGGGCAGGCTCGCTGTGGGAAGCGCATGGACGGGCAGAGGATGCTGAATGCTCCAAGGAGAGACCCAGGAGGTGAAGCCGTGTGAGCTTCCTGCCCTGCAGACAGTCTGCTCCAAGGGAGAGGAGGCTCCCCAGAGTCCTGCCTGGCTTTGTGGGGAGCAGTTCCAGAGCATCGCCCGCGGATTCCGTGACAGCTGGGACTTTAATGCCGTCACCCTGGATGAATTCCAGCGTGGATCACATGATGGGGTGTGCATCCCGCCAGGGCCGGTGCTTGCATTTAGGCGACCTAGGCGGTCGCCTAGGGCGCTAGGATTTGGGGGGGGCATTTTGCCACCCTCGGCGGCAATTCGGCAGCAGGGGGTCCTTCCGCGTTCCGGGTCTTCGGTGGCAAATCTGCGGCGGGTCCTTCACTCGCTCCGGGGACCCGCTGCCAAAGTGCTCCGAAGACCGGGAGCCGCCGAAGGACCCCCCCCCCCGCCGCAGAATTGCCGCCAACAACCGGGAGCGCGGAGGGACCCCTGCCTAGGGTGCCAAAAACCCTGGCACCACTCCTGCATCCCGCACCACCCTGACAGGCTTAACGAGGGCCTGAGGAGTCATCTGGCCTCCCCTGAGAGCCCTCCTGGAGTGAGGAGTCTAGCCAGAGGCGGGGAGGGGGATGAAGTAGCAGAGTAGCTGCATGGCAAACCTAGGACCAGGCCAGGGAAGACAGAGGGGTTGGGTACAAAGGAGCCCGGGGAAACACCAACAGGGACAGGGACTGAAGACCTGGATCTCTGGTTACAGGATCCCTGTGCTGGAGCCCGGTGTAGCAGGCAGGCCCGGGTTCCCCTGCTAGCCATGGGGATAGCAGCACCGAGCCCGAGGAGGGGCCGACACCATCTGGAGATGGCATTTGGGTGGGGTCCGGTTGGACTTTGAAACCCTGGAAGGGGAGGATTACATGGTGACCCGGCTGGAAGGCCAAGTTACCAGAGGAAAGATCATCACAGAGCGAGCAAAGGGGGCACCTGACGGGGCGAGAGCTCCATTCCCAGAGCCAGAAACAAGGAAGCGCACTCGCGGTGAGCAGCAACCCCATTACAGCTAGCTACATTCTGCCTCCCCAAGTTCCCCTGCAGTGCAAGCTCAATATGGGATTCATCTTCACTTCCTGTCTTAATACTGGGTAGTGTTGCTTTGCGCCAATACTCAGATGTCACACTGCACCCCAGAGCTGGCTGCATTCTAGACCTGGGTGAAATGAACTGGGCGCTTGGATACTGTAGCATGGGGCTGTCAGGTGAATAGGTAAAGATGTAGCTGGATATAGGTTAAACTCTCTGCTGATGCAAATGCGTTGAAGTCAGTAGGGTTCTGCCAGCACGGAGTTTGGCCAATAGCAGGTAAAATATTTTGGGATCCTTCTGGAGGGAAGATAATTATTAAACGTGCAATGAGATAGGCTCAGCAGCGATGGACGCAGGCCAGGAGGGAGGGAAACAAGGACCTGGGTCTGGCTTTGCTGACACAAGTCAGGCTTTGTTCATTCTCTCTCCGGGGCTTTAATGTCAGGGAATTAACACCCCGGTGCTGCTCTGATCCCAGGGAGCCAGCCAGGCCGCTTTGCATAACTTTGCACGTTTGCCAGCACCGCTGGGGTTTTTTTCCTGTCCTGCTGTGCCAAACACCCCAGGCAGCCTGGTGCGTCAAGTGGGTCCCAACCGCAGCCACCAGCAAGAAGAGGCAAGCCCGTCAGAACAACTCCCATGTGGGAAACAACGCTGCCACGCCCCGCATGGGCAAGATCCCATGGCAACGTGGGCAGCGGGGGACATGCCTACCCAGCACCAGGGATACGGCACAGGACGCCGGGGTGTCGTGGCATCCGGAGGAACGTGTGGAGGATGGGGTAGGGTGGCAGGGAAGGTGGCCCCGGAACTGGAAGGTCCTCTGCCCTCACCAGACAGCCCCATTCCCCAGAGAAAGGCGGTTTCAGCCAGTGCTTCAGCCAAATCAGCCGCTCTCTGACACGGCTTCTCAGCTCAGACTGGGGGCGTGCTGGCCAACGGGGATCAGCTATGGGAGCGTAACCCACGCGGCTCAGAAGGCCCAAGCGCCAGACGCCACCCCATCTGAGCTATTGCATCAGTTACCGGCCAGATGTGCTTCACTTCGCTTCAGCCAGACGCACTGAGAGAACCGTAAGTGCTCAGGTGGTCATGCCTGGGCTGAGGGAGGGAGCAGCCCCAGAGACACGGCGGAGAAGCAGTTGATCACTGGCGACCAGTTGGTTTAGAGAGCCCTTCTCCTCACTCCCTTGCTGTCGATGAGCCAGTGGCAGGGCTGGCAGAGATGCCAAATCGGACAGCAGGCACCGGGACTTGGAGAAATCCAGGATAAGGTTCTTCCCAACATGCCCCTTCAGCCAAGGCTGAATTGGAGCCTCCAGAAGGACCAGTGATGGGACTTTCAGGTGCTGCGTAGCCACTGCGGGTGCTCAGCACCTTTGAAAAACAAACCTACGTTTCTGGCGCGTGGCCTACACATCTGAAGGAGTAGAGCACCCGCGGGGCTGAAACGGTGGGAAAGGACAGAATTCTCAGACACTAGGATGAACCCGATTTGTTCGGGCAGAGTCAACATGGCTTTTGGCAAGGGAAATCAGGCTGCACCAAGCTATTGCAGTTCTCTGAGGGGGTCAACAAGCAGGTGGACAAGGTGGGGGCCAGTGGATATAGTGAACTTGGCCTTTCAGAAAGTCTTTGACAAGGTCCCTCACCAAAGGGTCTTAAGCAAAGTGAGCAGTCATGGGATAAGAGGGAAGGTCCTGTCATGGGTCAGTAACTGGCTAAAAGACAAGAAACAAAGGGTAGGAATAAATGGTCACTTTCCACAGAGAGAGGTAAACAGCGAGGTCCCCCAGGGATCTGTACTGGGGCCAGCGCTGTTCAACGTATTCATAAATGATCTGGGAAAAGGGGGTGGACAGTGAGGTGGCAAAATTTGCAGACAGTACGAAATTACTCATGATAGTTAAGCCCAAAGCCAACTGCAAAGAGTTACAGGCATCTTGCTAAACTGGGTGACTGGGCCACAAAATGGCAGATGAAATTCAGTGTTAATAAACGCAAAGCAACGGACATTGGAAAACATAATCCCAACTATACATATAAAATGATGGGGTCTAAATTAGCTTTTACCACTCAAGAAAGAGATCTGGGAGTCAGTGTGGATGGTTCCCTGAAAACTTCCACTCACTGTGCGGTGGCCATTGAAAAAGTGACCAGAATGTTAGGAACCACTAGGAAAGGAGTAGATAAGAAGACAAGATATCATCCTGCCATTATATAAATCCACGACACACCCACACGTTGAACACTGTGTGCAGTTCTGGTCACCCCATCTCAGAAAGACAGATTAGTATTTGAGAAGGTGCGCAGGAAGGCAACAAAAGTGATCAGGGTACAGAACAGCTTCCATACAAGGAGAGATTAAAAAGACTGGGACCGTTCAGCTAAGAAGAGAGATGGCTGGGGGTGGATCTGACAGAGGTCTATAAAATCATGTCTGTGTGAAGAAAGAAAATCGGGAATTGTTATTTACCCCTTCCCATAACACATGACACAGGGGTCACCCAATGTAATTAACAGGCAGCAGGTTTAAAACAAACATAAGGAAGTATTTCTTCAGTCAGCCTGTGGAACTCACTGCCAGGGGATATTGTGAAGGCCAAAACTATAACGGTGTTCAAAAATGAACTAGAGAAGTTGTGATGCAGTAGGGACTGTCTGTGTGGGGAGTGGGAGAGCAGGGGAGGACTTTAGGGGATGGACAATGCCAGGGCCTGTAACCTGAGCTAGGTAAGGGAGGGGAAAGGTCAACACCTTTGCCCGGGAAGGGGACAAAGGAAGGGAGTGGCAGGAGGGAAGCAGTTTGAGTTTGGGCTTGGGGCTGGATGGGCGGAATTCAGGGTATCCTAGCTAGGATCCAAGCACCCTGAAAGCCCAGAAGGACTCGATGGAGGGGTCCTGACTGTGCCTGCAAGCTCTGCTGTAACCTGTGTTCCTGTTGTCCAATAAATCTTCTGTTTTACTGGCTGGCTAAGAGGCACTGTGGGTCCCAGGAAGAGGGGTGCAGGGCCGGACTCCCCCACACTCCGTGACAGAAGTTCACAGAGAATAGGTCCATCAATGGCAATTAGCCAGGATAGCCAGGGATGCCACCCCTGGCTCTCGGTGTCCCTAAACCTCTGACTGCCAGAAGCTGGGACTGGACGACAGGGGATGGATCACTTGATAGTCGTCCTGTTCTGTTCGTTCCCTCTGCAGCATCTAGGACAGGACGCTGGGCTGGATTGACCATTGGCCTGGCCTAGCGTGGCCAATCTGATGTTCTGACTATCAGTTCCCCATTTAACCCTAGTTTTATTGCCAGAGCCCATGGCAGAGGAGCCCAGCCGAGCTATGAGAAGGGCCTGCACTGCAGCCTTTGCGCAGCAGAGCCCAGAGCAGGGAGGAGGTCCTAAGATAGGGCTTTCGATTGGGGTTCCCGACACCTGGATTCAATTCCTGTCTCGGCCACAGATTCCTTGTGACACTTTTGGCAAGTCACTTACTCTCCCCTGTACCGCATTCCCCATCTGTGGGGAGAGTCGGTCCCTGCCTCCAATCCATTAGCGACTGTGGGGCACTCTGGGTGCTCTGGCCTACAACCAGACATGCACGCTGGAAGGAACTGTCTGAGCTGCTGGGTGGCGCTAGACGAGCCGGAACGACTCCGGGAAGAGCTGGGGCGTCAGCACGGCAGCTTGACAAAGCCCTCGGCGGTAGCAGTCACAAAGGTCTGGACCAGCAGTGTGCACCAGGAACAGGCTAGACAACAGCTCCCTGCTGACTCCCAGGCACGACCATGATGAACATGATTCACAATAAACACACGGAAAATATTCAAATGTCAGCGGCAAAATCAACAGACGCCCACCCTGGGCTGCTGTGTCCGGATCTGTCCCCCCAGCTCACAGCAGAATGAAAAGGGTGCAGAGACGGGCCACAGAATGAGGAGGAGAAGCGCCTGCCTGATGGGAGAGTGAAAAGATTTGGACTTCTTCAGTGGAGAGAGGAAGAGAACAACAACGGGAAGATGGAGGGCTGAAAACAATGACTGAGCTAGAGAAGGTCCATCAAAGCACTACGGTTCCCCCTCTCCTAGGGCACAGGAACAGTGGGACGGTGACACTTTGCAACAAACTTAACCCTGATGCACAGAAAGCACTTTTTAGAATCTGTACACACAAGACACCTAATATTAAACCTGTGGAACTCTCTGCCACAGGCTGCCACCAAGGCCAAATAATTCGCACGGCTCAAGCCATGGTCAGGCTCTTACATGGATAATGAGAACATCACTGTTAAAGAGGATAATTTTTAAAGACGGGTCCTAAACCCTCCCTCGTTAGGGCACAAGCCACCCACAGAGTGACTGGAGGAAGCCCCCCCTTGGGCAAGGAGCTCTCTGGCTCCCCCCAAGGGGTTTCTCACCACAGGCACTGCCAGAGACAGCGTAACAGACCAGATGAGCAGCTGGCTTGCTCCCCAGCATGGCACGGCCTGGAGCCCGCTGCATGCTAGAGACCCAGACCGAGCTCCATTCTTCCCCAGGGCCCTTAACCATGCACCAGCTCTGGGAAACCTTTCCTAGGACCACCACTCGGGGCAGGTCTGGGACTCACCTCAGCCTCCTGAGCAGAGAAGGAACCATCTTCCTTTGCCTCTGGCTTCCCGTGAGGACCCAGAGCAGAGAGTGCAGGGCCCTGGTGGGATGGCACATTCAGATTTCCCTCCAGCTAGTTCCCCTGAGGAAGGGGCAGCTCAGCTCAGCTCAGCACAGCACAGCTCAGCTCGGGGAGGGATTGAGCTAGCAGCCCCCTCCAGGCCGTGGGCTGGGCTGAGCCCAGCTGGGGCGGATTGGAAGGGGCTCAGGTGGATAATCAGCAGCAGTGAGGGAGCCGCACTCAGCAGGCACAGCTGGGGCTAGGCAGCCAGGCCAGGGCAGCCAGAGCTCCTTCCTGTTGGGGGGCCCTGGGGAGCCGCCCAGCCCAGGAGAGGGGACCTTGGTGAGAACAAGCTGCCTGGCAACTCCTCCAAGTCCTCGCCAGCCGCTGGCCGCTCTGATCCCGAGGGCTGGAGCTCGGCCTGGCTCTCCGAGGGCTGCGCGTGGGGCTCAGCACCCCTGAACATCAGGCCCCTGCATCCCACCTCAGGAACCTGGAATCAGATGTTGCCTTGGAAAGCTCCGGCCTGAGGGACTCAGCCAAGGCCCCGCAGTGAATCACGGGCCTTGTGGGGAGAGAACCCAGGCGTCCTGAGGCTCCATTGGCATCTCTAATCAGGAGACCACGCTACATAACCAGAAACAGCCAGGCCCAGCCTGGCCAGCCCCCTCTCAGCTCCCAGCCCTGTGGTTTCAGCCCGACCCCAGGGCACGGCCTTCTCCCTGGAGGAGGTGCAGGAGGGAAGGCCCAGTCCGCGCCCCACCCTCCCCGAAACAGACACAGCAGCTCTTGGCTGCCGAGCCGAGGGATGCACTCACCCCCGCCCCTTTGCTGCCCCCATCTTCCCTCGCTCCAGTAAAAGCCTTTACCCCAGGGAAGGTCCAGGGCAGCAGCAAGGCCTGCGAAGAAAGCGGCGTTGGGTTGTGTCCCCCGGCAGCGCCCTACAGATCTGGGCAGCCCAGCCGCCGGTTAGCCAGGGAAGTGAAAATAGCTGGTGGGGGGGTCTGCGTGAAGAGCAGGGCAAATCAATGTAAACCCCACTAGCACAGCGGAAAACCGCACGCCAGGAGCTGAGTCCGGGGGGAAGGGACCCATAGAAACTAGAATCCCAGTGCGGCCACTCCTTCCCCCCCCCACCCCGACCTCCCTCTGTCTCCTTCCTTCCCGCCTGCCTCTTCCATGCCATCTGCCAGGCTTGGCACAGCCCTCCCCGGGCATGCTCCCTGCACTGCGTGCGACCCGCCCACCCCCCAGGACAGGCGAGCCCTGGGACAAGGATTTGTGGTTAGTCGGTGATCTGGTGGAGGAGGAGAGACCCTCCAGGAGGAGAAAGTGGCGAAGCCGGGGGCCGCGGGGAGCATCCTTCCTCTTGCTGATCAGACCCTGGAAGTCAGACGCCCCAGCCGCAGCAGGGGAAGTTCCATCACCAGCCTCCTCCTCTTTAACCTGGGGGGAGCAGGGGGATCACACCTACTGTGTGCTCTGTGACTAGGACACAGAGCCAGGTCCCAGGACACCTGGGTTCCATCCCCAGCTCTGATTGTGGGCAAGTCACTAACAGCTCGATTTTCAGCGGCGCTGACCACCTCACGCTCTCATTGATTTGGGGGGGAGGGGCTCTGCCCTATGGGGGGAACGATGCTGACTGGGTGGGTGGGGCCGGGGGGCACTGGGGATTCCTGCCATCGCCGCTTACCTGGGAGAGCCCTGCTGGAAGCTGGTCCCCAGCCTGATTTCTGTCTCCAAGGGCCTGGTCCTCCGACTGCAAGTGCATCCAGCTCCCGCTGACACCAGCTTGGGGGCTCAGCACCTCTGAGAATCAGGCCTTCATTAGCCAACACAGCCACTTTCCCTGGGCCCTTATTCTGGGAACCCAGATTCTCACCCTGGTGCAGTCCCGGGAGATGCCCTCTGTGCCCTCACCTACACAACAGCTGGGTCCCAGCAGCCTCAGCAGAAGGGTGACCCGCCAGGGCCTCTCTTCCAACCGCCAAGCGCACTGGCAGAGGGATTCTGGGATCTCCCTGGTCTTAACCCCAAGCCGGGGGTTTGACTACTAGGAGCTGCCCTCACTGAGCCTCTGGGAGGAACAGCCGGCCAGCAGCCTCCCTTGGGAGGGGTCGAGATCTCCCCCCAGCTGGCGTTCCCACAAGCTCCCCCAGGAACGCTGCCTCCCCAGGGTCGGTGGCAGCGCGCATGCCCCTGCTGTAGCTCTGGCATGCTCAGTCCCGGCCTAGGCTCCGGGATAGTCTGGCTTGCGTTAAGGGCACTCGCTCAACTGCTGAGCAGGATGAACGCGGGCCAGAAAACCTCCGCTCCCCGGCAGCACGTGGAAAGCCCGAGAGGTTCACAGAGGCAGCCGCTTGGGATCCAATGGCCAAGCAGGATGCCCCCCAGCTCCCACCACCCCGACCTGGACTCACTTCAGCTGGGGGGGGCTGGGAGGCTGGGAACACCCTTTCTGTGGCTCCCCTGGTCATAATGACAGGGTGACACTGGCAGTGTAAGAATGTCCTTTCTTCCTGTGCCATTTTGCGGCCGGCTAAGTACCGGCCTTGTCCCCAGCAGCCTCTGGTTTGATTTGCCTTTGCAAAGTGTAGCTTCCCCATCTGGCTAAATGCGCTGCAGCTGCATGGATCCCCCCCACCCCCCGACACATCTGGCAGAGATGCAGCCTCCCTTGGGGGGCTGGGAGGGATGTGCTAAATCAGACCCCTTTGGGTCTGTCTGCACTGCAATAAAACACCCGTGGCTGGCCAGCGTCCCCAGGCTGGCATAGCCATCCACATTCAGGCCGGAGCCTGGGCTCCGGGACCCTCCCAGATGCCTACACTGCAAATTCACATCCCCGCATCTGCTGGTACAGGGGCTGTTCCCTCTTGAGGGTCCAGTGTTCTGGTGCTCTGTGCTTGTCGGGCCTCAGACTCACACCCATGGGGTTGCCATGGGAGAACTTTGCCCTCTGTGGTCCTGGCTCACAGCTGACACCCCCCCACCAGCGGCGACACCCGCTGACTCGGCAGGGTCACACGATTTGCAGTGGACGGCTTCCTGGTTCTTCACCTTGTTCCATTCCTGCTGCCCGGGCCTGGCCCCACTCCTGTTACTCCCCTCCTCCCAGCTCCTGCTTCCTCGCCCTGACTCCTGCCTGACCCTCTCCGTGACCACTGACTGTGCCCCTGACGGCACACCTGGCTCTGACCACTAGGGAACAGCCCCCATCACCGGCCCTGACAATGCTGGTGCCAAGATACTAGCGTAATGGGGAGGGAGGAGAGCGAGCGGCTGCTGCTCTCTATTGGGTGGCATCAGAACAGTTTGACTGTGTGTCATAGGCCTTGTACTGACAGTGGGGATCCTCCATTAGCCCTACTGGCCAAGTTCATTGTTTCTGGAGAAGGGGGGTCGGAGGCTACCCCTGCCGGCTCCGTGATGTCCCAGCAGCCCCAGAGTACAGCAGGGAGGTAGATGGCAAAGCCAGGCATTTGATACCACGATACAGGACTGTTGGCCTCTCGGGTGGGGAGATCCAGCTATGGGGCTGGCAAAGCCATTCGGACAGAATAGAGACCAGCCCGGTACTGAACCCCCTGAACCTGTGAGATCCAGGCCCCACCCCCACACTCCCACCTTTGCCTAGCTGAGCTCCAGGTCCCTATGTCAGCGAGCGAGGGGGTGCCCCGGAGCAGTGTGCCCCATCCCTGAGGGAGAGGCCAAGCGCCGTGGGTGGGCTCTGAAGGGGGTTCCTCCATCCCAGGCATTTTGGCTGAAGTAACATGCCTCACCCCCTCCTGGACTTGATGGGGCATCCCTGGTTCCACATCAGGGGCACTGAGGACAGAGTGTGGCAGTGATGAGTTGGAGGGATCCCAGCTGGGCTCCAGGGCCCACCCCGTCCTTTTACTAGTAAACTGGGCCCACATGTCCTGCAGCCCCTGACACACCAAGCCGGAGCTGCACAGAGCCAGAGCTACTGGGTGTCTCTTTGGAGCCAGAGGGCCTCCCCCTTTCTCGACCCACGGTGTGAGCCCAGATTCGATGGCCATGGGGCGTGATCCAGCCCCATGTGCCTGGCCTGCTGGGCCAGCTGTTTGCGACCCTTCCCTCCTGTCATGGAGTGTGGGGGAGTCTGGCCCTGCACCCCTCTTCCTGGGACCCACAGTGACTCTCAGCCAGCCAGTAAAACAGAAGGTTTATTGGACAACAGGAACGCAGGTTACAGCAGAACTTGCAGGCACCACCAGGACCCCTCAATCGAGTCCTTCTGGGGTTCAGGAAGCTTAGTCCCCAGCTTGGGATTCCCTGAATTCCAATCAGCCAGCCCCAAAATGAAACTGAAACTAACACCCTCCTGCCGGCCCTTTCCTTTGTCCGGCTTCCGGGCAAAAGTGTTGAACTCCCACCCCCCCTTGCCTAACTCAGATTACAGGCTCCGGTATCGTCCATCCCCTAAAGTCCTCCCTGGCTCTCCCACTCCCCACACAGACAGCCCCTACTCCATCACATCTCTCCCCCCTTCGAGACTGAACTGAGCGGGGTCACTCTGCCCAGTGACCTGGGGAAGTTCAGGGCCCTCCCTCCGGGACAACGCGTCCGCTATCAGGTTGGCACTTCCCTTCCCATGGACCACGTCCATGTCATAGTCCTGCAGGAGCAGGCTCCACCTCAGGAGCTTGGCGTTGGCTCCTTTCATCTGGTGCAGCCAGGTCAGGGGAGAGTGGTCGGTGTACACGGTGAAGTGTCGCCCAAAGAGATATGGCTCTAGCTTCTTAAGGGCCCACACCATGGCCAGGCATTCCTTCTCGATGGCCGCATAGTTCTGCTCCCGGGGTAGCAACTTCTTGCTCAGGTACACGATGGGGTGTCTCTCCCCCTTTTCATCCTCCTGCATTAACACCACCCCCAGTCCCGTGTCTGAGGCATCAGTGAACACCATAAAGGGCTTGTCAAAGTCTGGGTTTGCCAGAACTGGGCACTAACCAGAGCCTCCTTCAGCGCCCGGAGAACCTCCTGGCACTGCTCAGTCCAGACCACCTTGTCTGGCTTCCCCTTCTTGCACAGCTCAGTGATGGGGGCGGCTATGGCACTAAAGTGGGGCACGAACCTTCGATAGTACCCCGCCATCCCAATAAAGGCCTGGACCTGCTTTTTGGTTTGGGGAGCGGGCCAGTGTCTGATCACCTCCATCTTGGCTGGTTCCGGCTTTAGGCAGCCGCTCCCCACCCGATGGCCCAGGTAAGATACTTCAGCCATCCCCACCTTGCACTTCTCAGCCTTTACTGTTAACCCAGCCTCTCGGAGTCGGTCCAGGACTTGTTTAACCTGGGACACGTGGTCCTCCCAGGTCTGGCTGAAGACGCAGATGTCGTCAATATACGCCACGGCAAAACTCTCCATCCCCCTCAGTAGCTGATCCACCAGGCGCTGGAAGGTGGCCGGCACTCCCTTGAGGCCGAAGGGCAGGGTCAGAAACTCATAGAGCCCCAGAGGGGTGATAAAGGCCTATTTCAGCCTGGCATCTGCGTCCAGCGGCATTTGCCAGTAGCCCTTAGTAAGATCCATGGTGGTGAGGTACCGAGCACCTCCCAGCTTGTCTAGGAGCTCATCAGGCCTGGGCATGGGGTAGGCATCAGATACGGTGATGGCATTGAGCTTTCGATAGTCCACACAGAAGCAGATCGACCCATCCCTTTTGGGGACCAGCACCACTGGCGAGGCCCAAGGACTGGAAGACGGCTGGATCACCCCCAAAGCCAGCATTTCCCTGACCTCTCTTTCTAGGTCCCGGGCAGTTTTCCCGGGGACCCGAAAAGGGGAGCATCTTATAGGGGGATGTGACCCGGTCTCCATACGGTGGACAGTCAAATTAATGTGTCCAGGCTTGTTGGAAAACAGCTGTCTTTATAGATTCAGCACCCCCCTGATCTCAGCGTGCTGGCCTGGGGTCAGCTGATCAGAGAGGGGAATCGCCTCCAGGGGGGAACCAGCTTTTGTCCCAGAGAATAGATCTACTAAGGGGTCATCTCCCTGCCCCTCCCAATGTCCACACATGGCCAACACCACATTCCCCCTGTCATAGTATGGTTTCATCATGTTCACATGGTACACCCGACGGTGATGTGCCCGGTTTGACAGCTCCACCACATAGTTTACCTCATTCAGTTGCTTGATAACCTTGAAGGGCCCTTCCCAGGTGGCCTGGAGTTTGTTTCTGTGACGAACTGGGAAAGTTCTTAATGTTTTCTCTGAATACTGTGTTGGTGCCTCAATGTCCCCATGGCAGTTCTTAAGTATCTGGCAGAGCAAAGGGCCAGTGCCCCTAAATGCCTGACACTCTGTCTCCTAGCAACTGATGGCCTGGGCCCCTCCCCTGCAAAGGTGCCAGCTGAAGGTGTTGGAGACAAAGGGATCAGGTGACCTCCTGGCCCGGGAAAGGGGCTGAGCACAGATGAGGGGCTGGGAGGGGTTGTTAGTCTGGAGCTGGCTGGGGGCAGACATGGGGGTCTGGCTCATGGGACCCCAGAATGGACCCAGCCGAGGGGTCCGGGTCTCTGTACCTACAAGCTCTGTTTTAGACCCTGTTCCTGTCATTGAATAAACCTCTGTTTTACTGGCTGGCTAAGAGTCACATCTGACTGCAAAGTGGGGGTGCAGGACCCGGAGGCTTCCCCAGGACCCCGCTGGGGCAGGCTCGCTGTGGGAAGCGCATGGAGGGGCAGAGGATGCTGAATGCTCCAAGGAGAGACCCAGGAGGTGAAGACGTGTGAGCTTCTTGCCCTGAACAAGTCTGCTCCAAGGGAGAGGAGGCTCCCCAAAGTCCTGACTGGCTTGGTGGGGAGCAGGTCCAGAGCATCGCCCGGGAACTCCGTGACAGTTTCTCCTCATGGGGATGAGAACCATCACCTGATCCCCGGTGGCGAAGGCACAGGCTCGTGCCGTGCGGTCATACCAGACCTTCTGCCTCCTCTGGGCTCGGGTCAGATTCTCCCTGGCCAGGCCCATGAGCTCGGCCAGTCTTTCCCGGAAGGTCAGGACATACTCCACCACTGACTCTCCCTCGGGAGCGGCCTTCCCCTCCCATTCATCCCTCATCAGGTCTAGGGGCCCCCTTATCCACCTCCCATATAACAGTCTGAAAGGCAAAAACCTGGTAGATTCCTGGGGTACCTCCCTGTACGCAAACAGCAGGTGAGGTAAGTACTTGTCCCAATCCTGCGGGTGCTGGTTCATAAATGTTTTTAGCATCATCTTTAGCGTCCCGTTGAACCTTTCCACCAGCCCGTTGGACTGAGGGTGATACGCTGAGGCCCAGTTGTGCTGGACCCCACATTTCTCCCACAAGCCCCGGAGCATCATCGACATGAAGTTGGACCCCTGGTCCGTTAAGACCTCCTTGGGGAACCCCACCCAGCTGAAAAGGGTCAGCAGCGCATCTGCCATGGTGTCTGCTTCGATAGAGGACAAGGCCACAGCCTCGGGGTAGCAACTGGCGAAATCTACCACCACCAGAATGTATTTCTTCCTTGGCCGGGTCATCTTGCTGAGAGGTCCCACTATGCCCATGGCCACCTTCTGGAAAGGTTCTTCTATGATGGGTAAAAGCCTCAAAGCCTCTTTCCCCTTGTCCCAGGCCTTCCCCACCCTCTGGCAGGGGTCACAGGATTGGCAGCACTGTCGGACATGGGTAAAGACCCCAGGCCAGTAAAAGTTCTGTAGCAGCCTCTGCCTGGTGCGCCAGATTCCCTGGTGCCCTGCGAGAGGGATGTCATGGGCCAGGTACAGTAGCTTATGGGGAAGCTTTTTGGGAACCAACAGCTGCCTCCTGATCCCCCATGACTCTACTTCCCCTGGGGGAGCCCATTCTCTGTACAGGAACCCCTTCTCCCACAGGAACCTCTCCTTGCAACCTCTCCTCATGGTCTGTACCGCACTGAGGTAGACCAGGTCCGTTGGCCTCCGCAAGGAGGGATCTTTCTGCAACTCGGCCTGGAACTCAGCAGCTGGGACAGGGATGGGGACCTGCTCTCTCTCGCTGGCTGGGTCTGAGGCCGCAGCCTCCCTGAGCCGTGCCCCTGGGCATTCCGTCCCCACCAGGTTAGGGTTCTGCACCTTGGGGAAAGGACCTCCCTCATTGTCGGGGCGCAGTGCCCCTTGCCAACTCTGACTACGGGTCACAACCAGGGCACCCCGGGCATTGCAGGGCACCCCGGGTCACAACCAAGTCCCCCCCCATTAACACCTCCATGGGCAAATGTGGGTGTACCTCCATGTCCTTGGGGCCCTCCTTGGCCCCCCACTTCAGGTGTACCCTTGCCACGGGTACCTTGAATGGGGTCCCACACACACCCATCAGGGTCAGGTAGGTGTCAGGCACCATCCGATCTGAGGCCACCACCTCGGGCCGGGCCAGCGTCACCTCTGCGCCCGTGTCCCAGTACCCAGTGACCTTCCTCCCATCTACCTCCAGGGGAACAATGCACTCCTTCCGGAGGGGCAGCCCTGCGCTCACCCTGTAAACCAAAAACCTGGAGTCTGGAGCATACAGCCCCCCAGAGGAGCTGACCTGGGGCCCTCTTCCCTCCGCAGGCGGTACGCGGCCACCCCCCCTTTCCTGCAAACGCTGCCCCTCGTCCAGCTGGGTCTCTACCAAGTTAACCCGGTGTGGAGCTGGTCTGCTCAGTCTGTCCTTGAGCCTGGGTCACTGGGAACATAAGTGGCCCCTCTGGCCACAGTAATAGCAGCTCATGTCCCGTTGGTCCCCTCGAACCGATCGGTTGTCCCTGATGCTGGGCGTTCCCCTTGGGAGGGGGTTCTCCCTATTCCTCCTTTGGGAGGTCCCAGGATGACTCTCTCTGCATCGCGGCGGGCCTGTTCCTTTGGGACCCCTCCCTGCCACCCCCCGACCGGCTCTTCACAAACTCATCAGCCAGCAGCCCTGCATGTCGCGGGTTCTCTGGCTTTTGGTCCCTCAACCACAGCCTCAGGTCGGATGGGCACCGCTCATACAGTTGCTCCAGTACCAGCAGTTTAACCAGGTCCCCCTCCGTCTGGGCCCCATCTGCCCACTTGCTGGCGTATCCCTCCATGCAGACGGCTAGCTGCAGATATGAGACCTGAGGGGTTTTATCCTGACTCCGGAACCTCTCCCGGTACATCTCAGGAGTCAGCCCAAACTCATGCAGCAGGGCCTGCTTGAATAGTTCGTAGTTCCCTTTCTCCTCCTCTCCCAGCTGGCGGTACAATGCCACGGCCTTGGGGTCCAGTAAGAGGGTGAGAACCCGGAGCCTGTCTGCCGGAGCTACCTGGTGCAGCTCGCAGGCCGTCTCAAAGGCATCCAGGAGTCATCCATGTCCTCCCCCTCCTTACGCTGGGCCAGGATGCACTTCTCAAAGCTCCGCGCAGTCCTGGGCCCCCCCTCGCTCATCGCAGCTGGGGGCCCGCTGCCCCTCAGCCTCGCCAGTTCCAGCTCATGCTGACACAGTCTCTCTTTCTCCTCCAGTTCCCGCTGTCTTTGTCTCTCCTCATGTTCCCTCTGTCTCGCTTCATGTTCTCTCTGTCTCTCACGATCCTCCAGCTCTCTCTGTTTTACCTCTCTCTCCCATGCCAGCCGCTTCCGCTCCACGGATGCCGAGCGTTGCCGGGAGGATCCCCTGCTGGGGGGTGGGCTTCGCCGGGAGGATCCCCTGCTGGCCGGGGGGGTCACGGTGCCCTCGGTATACACTGGGCTCCTCCCCGCCCTTCCTCTACGCCTAGGAAGGGGGGGTCTCGGGAAGCCCTCGTCTGCCGGCTGACCACTCCCAGCGGGGACAGACACTGGTGCCTGCGCTGCATCTGCTCGGCTGCTTCCCTCAGAGACAGGGCTCCGTTCATTCATGCGGTCTCCCTGCTCCAGCTGGGCAATCAGCTGGTCCTTGGTGAGTCTCCCTGGGTGCAGCCCCCTCTGCTTGCACAGCTCCAGCAGGTCACACTTGCGCCGCTTGGCATACATCTTCCTGCTGACCACTCACAGGCCGGGGTGCTCGCCGCTCCCCACGGTTTCCAGGGGGACCCCTAGTGCACCAGCCCTTCTTGAGGTCACCACCTCTCTGCCAGGGTCGAGCTGCAGACTCCTCCGCCCCTGGGACCGCTCGCTGCAATCCCCCGGGGGACCCTGTTACTGCAAAGTCCTTCTCACTGGGCACACACTCCCAGGGGTTAACCACCCCTTCGTTTTACTGCTCCCCAGTCACTTACTGCAGGAAGCGCCGTCCACGGGGTGTAGTATATCCCACCGCTGCCACCAGTTGTCACGGAGTGTGGTGAGTCCGGCCCTGCACCCCTCTTCCTGGGACCCACAGTGACTCTCGGCCAGCCAGTAAAACAGAAGGTTTATTGGACAACAGGAACACAGGTTACAGCAGAGCTTGCAGGCACAGTCAGGACCCCTCCATCGAGTCCTTCTGGGGTTCAGGAAGCTTGGTCTCCAGCTTGGAATTCCCTGAATTCCAACCAACCAGCCCAAAACCGAAACTGAACTAACTCCCCCCAGCTTGCCGCTTCCTCTGTCCGGCTTCCCGGGCAAAGGTGCTGACACCCCTGGCTCAGGTTACAGGCTTAGGTCCTGTCCCTCACCTAAAGACATCCCCGGCTCTCCCATCCCCCACACAGACAGACCCTACTGCATCACACCTCCATGTTTGCAGGGCGCTAGTCTGGAGGCTGCCGACACCAGGGGAAATTCCCAGTAAGAAGCAGCAGGGGAAGGGGAAGCAGCCAGCCGTGCGGGGCCGGGATGGCAGCAGAGGAAGCTTCGAAGGCCGAGCTCGCTTGCTCGCATCTGGCTCACAGGTGTGAGAACCGCTGGGACCACGCGCTCCCTCCCTGAGCAGCTGCAGAGAGCACATCCCCTCTGCTGGACACAGGGACAGATGGGCCGACAGACAGGGCAGGGCCTAGATAAACGGGGGAGAGAGAAGTCCTCCCAGCCTGGCTCGGTGCCCGTCACAGCTGGGATCATGTGCCACATGCCAGCTGGGGAGGGGGGAGCCAGATTTCGAGCTCTCAGCCCCACAATTGAAAGGCACTCTGCACTCAACGTGCACCCAGTGCTTTGAGATCCTTTGCAAATCTGAGCCAGAGGGGATGGAGGAGTGGGGACGCGTGGGGCCTCCTTCCCCGGCATCCCTAAGACACGCTGCCAGATCGGCACTGTCGGAGAGAGGCGGTTTCTCATATTTCATGCCAGGCTGAGAATCCAGCGACGAACCCGCCCCCGCAGGTTCTAACCCACAGAGCTGGTACCACATGGGCAGCAGCAGGGCAAGTGGCCTCCGCGCCTGCCCCCCCACCCGTTTCTTGGGCTGGACGCAGCTCTCCTAGGCCTGGCGAAGGCGGCGTGACCCATTCCCGCGCTGGGCTCTCTGCGGGGGCTGCCACGGAGGGGCAGGGTATGTGCCCGCCCGCCAACAGCTTGGTTCCCCTCCGTTAAGATCTGGATTGAGACTTGAGTTTGAGCCACTTGGTCACCACCAGAACCTCCGGCCTGTGGTCACAGCTCCAGGTAGAAGCCAAACTGGCACCCCGGAAATGGCTCAAAGCCAGTCACAGCCTTCCCTGGCATTCTGCACAGATCATAACCTCTTCCTTGCTGCCTGCCTGGGACGTGGGGACGGGAGAGGAGATGGTTCACTGAAGAGCTGGCAGCCAGTCCCTTCAGCAGAGGAGACTCAGAAGAACCCCCCCACCACCCCTTCCAGCCTCCTCTTGGGGCCTGAATCCCAGTGTGTTGTGCCCAGACACAAAGCAGTCACTGGACACGGGATACATGTCCAGTGCATGGCCCAGCTCCCATTAGCGTCACACAGTTGGCAGGGGAGCTAAGTGACATGCCAAGGTCACACAGGGAGGCTGTGGCAGAGCAGGGAAATGACCCCAGGTCACCTCACTGGGCTGGGCTCCCATCCAGCTTCACTCTGCAACTCTGAAAAGTGGCACCAGTGGGACCGAATGCACCATCCAGGCTGGTGAGGGGACGGGGCCTCCCACACTACAGCCTCGTGCGCTGGCCCCCAGCCATGGGTCACATCCCAGCTTAGTGCAGATGGCAGGGGAGAGATGGTGCTGAGGCAGCAAGGGGGCACGTGCCAGCTGATGGGCCCAATCCTGGGGCCCTGGCTATGAGAGTGACTCTGCATCAAGGCCCCAGGGCTGGCGGGATCTATCCGGTAGGGGGGCATCTCCCAAGGGCTCTGCTGCCTGGGATGGGCCTGAGGGGGGAGGTTTCCTTGGCCCCCTGGACTCTGAGCCCACACAGACGGGATGGATGCTTGAAGCAGGTTCTGTGCAGTCTACAGGAGAGGGGGCAATGGAGGCTGTGGAGGGGCTTAGGGGCTATTTGAAACTCCAGCACCCCAGAATCCTGGCAGCGCTGGGCACCCCGGGTGCCCCTTTGACCTGCCCCAGCCTGCCTTCCCCCCAGATTGGGCTCTGCAAGGGGAAGGCAACATCAAACCACTTCTGCCAGCCCTAAGCTGCTCCTGTCCTGAGGGGAATCTCCTTCAGCCTCCATGCCACTCCTGTACCCCACTAGAGTGATGTCTGGGGGCTGGAGGGGGCCAGCCCCCCCCCCTCGCCTTTCTCATTTTATCTACCTCTGAGGCTCCAGGAGCCATTTGAGACAAGAGAGGGGCCGAGAGAATGGCCGCCAGGCATTGAGCAGGGCTGAATGTGGGCAAGAGGGCTGAAGGATATTGCACCAAGTGCCGTCTGCCCAGCTCTCCATCCTCCCCTCCAGAGTTTCAGCCAGGGAAGCTCAGGGCTCCGAACCAGAGCTCCGGAAGGGTGGGTAGCACAGGATTCACACGGAGTCTGACTCCTCAGCTTAGCCCTTTCTCCTCCTCCTTCCCCATTTCTGTAAAGCCATCTCTACGCTGGCCAGCTCCTCGTCAGAGGTCCAAGATCAGAAGAGACCACTGTGACCGTCTTGTCTGGCCTCCTGTACACCACGGGTCAGAAAATCCACCCAGCAAATCCTGCATCCCATGGGCTGAGGCTGAGAGACCACAGATGGGAAACCTACAAGAGCCAAATTCAGGACCGTCCATCATTTCTGAGTCCCTGAGAGCAGAGTGCGCTGGGGCTGCACAAGGGCCACTGAGGGCAAAATCCGAAGGCCGTGGAACTGCACAAAGGTCCCAGAGTGCAGAATTTAGCGTACAGAATCTTTATAGCAGGTGATGATGCATGAAATGGAAAGGAGCCATCCTGGCTCTCCAATCCCAGGTTGGGTTTGTGGTACTTGCTGTGAGAAAAAAGAGTAATCGCTTGTAAAGTGAGCCCACCTGAGCTGGAGTGGATCCTGACATTAGCCTGTGGAACTCATGGCCCCATGATGTTGTTAAGGCCAAGAATCAGCACAGTTCAGAGAGGGATTGGACCTTTGTATGGATAACAGACTAGAGTTCTAATAGGGAACCATAACAATGAGTTTGGGATGAGATAAAAGCCTCCTGCTTCAGAGTTTCATTCAACCTCTGTTAGATTATCCTCCACCTTCTTCTGGAGCATCCAGTAGTAGTCAGTGCCAGACCCAGGATACTGGGTTAGCTGGACCTGATCTGATCCAGTCTGGCCAATTCTATGTGCCTAAATTCCACTCAAGTAAACACATCAGAGTAACCTCTGGAGAGGGAAATATTTCCCCTCCTCCTGCCCATCTAGCCAGGAAAGCCAACTAGAAAGTGTGTGCGTCTCTCCAGTATCCTCAGTATCTCCAGTATCTGAGCACCTCACCCTTTTGTATGCATTTATCCTCCCACACCCGCTGGGAGCCAGGACAGGACTGTTACCCCCGGTCATACCAGAAATGTGATGGACAGAGATGTTGGCCCAAGCTGCCCAAGTGCCCCTAACCACAGCACCATCCTTCGCATTGCGAGACTCATGAAAGAACAGCTGATTGCCCAGCTGTGGGCGGGAGATCACTCGAATGAACTGATCCCTATCTCTGAGGGAACCAGCCTGGCAGAAGCAGTGCAGGCACCGGTGTCTGTCCCAGCTGAGAGTGAACATCTGGCTGCTGAGGGCTTCCCAAGACCCCTCTTACCTATGCCTAGGGGAAGGGTGGGGAGGGATCCCAGCAAATACCGAGGGCACCGTGACCCCCCCGGCCAGCAGGGGACCCTCCCGGCAAAGCTCACCCCCCAGCAGGGGATCGTCCCGGCGACGCTCGGCATCCGTGGAGCAGAAGCAGCTGGAATGGGAGAAAGAGCTAAAACTGAGAGAGCTGGAGGATCGTGAGAAACAGAGAGAACATGAATGGGAGGAAAGAGAGAGACAGAGGGACCATGAAGAGAGACAGCGTCAGCATGAGCTGGAGGAGAAAGAGAGACAGCGTCATCATGAGCTGGAGCTGGTGAGGCTGAGGAGCAACGAGCCCCCAGCTGCGATGAGCGAGGGGGGGCCCAGGACTGCTCGGAGCTTTGAGAAGTGCATCCTGGCCCAGCGTAAGGAGGGGGAGGACATGGATGACTCCTGGATGCCTTTGAGACGGCCTGCGAGCTGCACCAGGTAGCTCCGGCAGACAGGCTCCGGGTTCTCACCCCCTTACTGGACCCCAAGGCCGTGGCATTGTACCGCCAGCTGGGAGAGGAGGAGAAAGGGAACTACGAACTATTCAAGCAGGCCCTGCTGCGCGAGTTTGGGCTGACTCCTGAGATGTACCGGGAGAGGTTCCGGAGTCAGGATAAAACCCCTCAGGTCTCATATCTGCAACTAGCCGTCCACATGGAGGGATATTCCAGCAAGTGGGCAGATGGGGCCCAGACAAAGGGGGACGTGGTTAAACTGCTGGTACTGGAGCAACTGTATGAGCGGTGCCCATCCGACCTGAGGCTGTGGTTGAGGGACCAAAAGCCAGAGAACCCTTGACATGCAGGGCTGCTGGCTGATGAGTTTGTGAAGAGCCGGTCACGGGGTGGCAGGGAGGAGTCCCAAAAGAACAGGCCCGCCGCAATGCAGGAAGAGAGTGTCCCTGGGACCCCCCAAAGAGGGAATATGGAGAACCCCCTCCCAAGGGGAACTTTCGGCGTCAGGGCCAACCAGCCGGCTCGAGGGGACCAACGGAACATGGGCTGCTATTACTGTGGCCAAAGAAGCCACATACAGACCCAGTGCCCCAAGCTCAAGGACAGATTGAGCAGATCAAACCCACACAGAATTAACTGGGTAGGGACCCAGCTGGACGAGGGGCAGGCTTCCCAGGCAAGGGGGGCTGGCAGCTTATCAACTGCTCAGGAAGGAGGAGGGCCCCAGGCCAGTTCCTCTGGAGCGCTGGATGCCCCAGACTCAAGGTTCTCCATTTACAGGGTGGGCGTGGGGCTGTCCCTGCGGAGCGAGTGCCTTGTTCCCCTGAAAGTGGATGAGAGGAAGGTCAATGGATACTGGGACACGGGCACAGAGGTGACGCTGGCCCGGCCTGAGGTGGTGGCCCCAAATCGGGTGATGCCCAACACCTACCTGACCCTGATGGGAGTGGGTGAAACCCCATTCAAGGTACTCGTGGTGAGGGTATACCTGAAATGGGGGAGCCAAGGAGGGCCCCAAGGAAGTGGGGGTGCATCACCATATACCCATTTACCCATTTACCTGGAGGACTGGCAAGCAACCCCCAGGGTGCCCTGGTCATGACACATAGCCCGAGCCAGTGAGGGACAACTGTGCCCTGACCTCAGGGAGGGTACCTTGCCCGAAGCAAAGGGCCCTACCCCGAAGGGGAGGGAACGCCCAGGGACACAGCTCAGAGAGGCTACGGCCTCAGACCCAGCCGGAAAGAGGGAGCCATTCCCCATCTGTTCCCCAGCCTCTGAATTCTAGGCCGAGTTGCAGAAAAATCCCTCCTTGCGGAAGCTAAAGAACCTGGCTGACCTCAGTGCAGTACAGACCATGGGGAGAGGTTGCCAGGAGAGGTTCCTATGCCAAGAATGGGATCCCCAGGGAACATGGAGTCATGGCGGAGCAGGAGACAGCTGGTGGTCCCCCAGAAGTTCCGTCACAAGCTGCTGTACCTGGCCCATGACATCCCTCTCGCAGGGCAGCAGGGAATCCCAGCACCAGGCAGAGGCTGCTACAGAACTTTTACTGGCCTGGGGTCTTTACTATGGTCCAACAGTACTGCCAATCCTGTGATCCCTGCCAGAGGGTGGGGAAGGCCTGGGACAAGGGGAAAGCGGCTTTGAGACCTTTGCTCATCATAGAGGAACCTTTCCAGAAGATGGCCCTGGACATAGTGGGACCTCTCAGTAAGACAACCTGGTCAGGGAAGAAATACGTTCTGGTGGTGGTAGATTTCGCCACCTGCTACCCTGAGGCAGTGCCCTTAGCTTCCATCGAAGCAGACACTGTGGCGGATGTGCTGCTGACCATTGTCAGCCGAGTGGGGTTCCCTAAGGAAGTCTTGACCTACCAAGGGTCCAACTTCATGTCGACCCTGCTCCGGTGCTTGTGGGAGAAATGTGGGGTCCAGCACAACTGGGCCTCAGCGTATCACCCCCAGTCCAACAGGCTGGTGGAGAGCTTCAACAGGACGCTGAAGATGATGCTGAAAACTTTTATGAACCAGCAGCCGCAGGACTGGGAAAGTACTTACCTCACCTGCTGTTTGCATACAGGGAAGTGCCCCAGGAGTCTACTGGGTTCTCGCCTTTCTAAGTGTTATATGGGAGGAGGGTAAGGGGGCCCTGGACCTGATGAGAGACGAATGGGAGGAGAAGGCCACTCCTGATGGAGAGTCGGTGGTGGAGTATGTCCTGACCTTCTGAGAGAGACTGGCTGAGCTCATGGGCCTGGCCAGGGAGAATTTAGCCAGCTGGATTCTTTGCCCCCGTGCTGCCGGCCTCTCTGCCTGGCGCTGCCCGAGCTCAGGCCGGACCCCACCTGGGCCCCTCGTTTATTAACATTCCGCGGCTGGGGGTGTCTGGGGCAGGGACCGTAATTACACAGTTCATTTCGGTTTCTCCCGGGCTCGACCGAGCGGATCCATACGAATTAATAAAAGGGGCCCTGGCGCTAACAATGAGCTGTCTGTCTGCAGCCAGGCGGGACGGGATATTAATATACCTGCCCGATCCGGCTGCGCCGAGCAATGCCAGAGCGCAATTAAACTGCCGCCTTCGCCCCACCCCACCCCAGCCGGAAGGGCCGACCCGCGGCGACCTGTCAGGACAACCCGCAGCTTAGCCATTTCCTGCTGAGGCCCGGGCCTGCTTTTGTGCATCCGGCTTTTCACTGGGTGAGCTGCCGGCATCAGAAATGCTAAGTCCTGGGGCTCGGGTTCAAGGAGAAGTGGCATCAGACTTCCCCCTCCTTTCCCAGCCCTCTGCCATGGGGGTCTTTGCCCCTTCTTTGGGCCGTTGGTGAGTAGAGGGGATTGGCTGGTCGCATCAGGGCGGGTGGCTGGGTGGTGAGCTCTGTAGCGGGCTTGTTAGCGCCTAGATACCCTGGGGATGGTCACTGCAGAAATCCAGTCCTGGGCACTCATCCTTTGGGTCCCTGCCAGCCTGGCACACCTGTCAGCCCAGAGTTTGCAGCGCTAAGTAAGGCTGCACGTTAGACTCTGCTCACACAATGTGATGCAGACGCCCAAGACAGCTGGGGCTCCCGGCCCCTGCAGGGGGGCTAGGAGGTCTCCTGAGTCATGGGGCCCCAAGTCCCGGTCATGGAATCCCCGGGCAATGCTCTGGAACTGCTCCCCACAAAACCAGTCAGGACTCTGGGGAGCCTCCTCTCCCTTGGAGCAGACTGTCTCCAGGACAAGAAGCTCACACGGCTTCACCTCCTGGCTCTGACCTTGGAGCATTCAGCATCTTCTACCCCTCCGTGCGCTTCCCACAGCGAGTCTGCCCAGGTGGGGTCCTGGGGAAGCCAGAGGGTCCTGCACCCCCACTTTGCAGTCAGACGTGACTCTCAGCCAGCCAGTAACACAGAGGTTTATTCGATGACAGGAACAGGGTCTAAAACAGAGCTTGTAGGTACAGCGAACGGGACCCCTCAGCTGGATCCATTGGGGGACAGTGAGCCAGACAACCGCGTCTGCCCTTCACTCCTCGTCCCCAACTAGCTCCAAACTGAAACTCTCCAGCCCCTTCTCATAGACTCATAGACTCTAGGACTGGAAGGGACCTCGAGAGGTCATTGAGTCCAGTCCCCTGCCCTCATGGCAGGACCAAATACTGTCTAGACCATCCCTGATAGACATTTATCTAACCTACTCTTAAATATCTCCAGAGAGGGAGATTCCACAACTTCCCTAGGCAATCTATTCCAGTGTTTAACTACCCTGACAGTTAGGAACTTTTTCCTAATGTCCAACCTAAATCTCCCTTGCTGCAGTTTAAGCCCATTGCTTCTTGTTCTATCACTGGAGGCTAAGGTGAACAAGTTTTCTCCCTCCTCCTGATGACACCCTTTTAGATACCTGAAAACTGCTATCATGTCCCCTCTCAGTCTTCTCTTTTCCAAACTAAACAAACCCAATTCCTTCAGCCTTCCTTCATAGGTCATGTTCTCAAGACCTTTAATCATTCTTGTTGCTCTTCTCTGGACCCTCTCCAATTTCTCCACATCTTTCTTGAAATGTGGTGCCCAGAACTGGACACAATACTCCAGTTGAGGCCTAACCAGCGCAGGGTAAAGCGGAAGAATGACTTCTCGTGTCTTGTTTACAACACACCTGTTAATGCATCCCAGAATCACGTTTGCTTTTTTTGCAACAGTATCACACTGTTGACTCATATTAAGCCTGTGGTCTACTATGACCCCTAGATCTCTTTCTGCCATACTCCTTCCTTCTCGCTGGTCTTTGTCTCTTTCCTGGGCCAGGAGGTCACCTGATCTCTCTATCTCCAATACCTTTATCATCCCCTTGCAGGGGGGAAGGGCCTGGCCATTAGTTTCCAGGAGACAGAGTGTCGGCCATTTATGCACACTGGAGACTTAAGAAATGCATAGGGGAAACTGAGGCACCCACACAGTAGTCAAAGGAAACATTAAGAACAATCCCACTTCGTCACAGTTCCGGCCCCAGGGAGACGGGCCAGGCAGCTAAGCAGGATCATCGTGCTACTCTGGTGTCTGCACCCATGTGGCAAGGAGCTGAGCTCCTCTCAACCCTGCACATGTTTCTCCTCACACGCTCCTGGCAGGCAGGGCCAGGCTGTTATTCCCATTCTGCAGATGGGACCTGACCTACCCAGTGTCCCCCAGGGCCCAGGGTGAGCCCAGGTCTTCCAAGCCCCTCACAAGCCCCAAGTTCTTGGGCCCTTGGCAGAGGTGTCGCTATTTGAACATTGGCTACGGTAATATCCACCCACTTGCAGAAGAGAAGAATGAGGGGGGATTTGATAGCTGCTTTCAACTACCTGAAAGGGGGTTCCAAAGAGGATGGATCTAGACTGTTCTCAGTGGTACCTGATGATAGAACAAGGACTAATGGTCTCTAGTTGCAGTGAGGGAGGTCTAGATTGGATATTAGGAAACACTATTTCACTAGGAGGATGGTGACACACTGGAATCGGTTCCCTAGGGAGGTGGTGGAATCTCCATCCTTAGAGGCTTTTCAGGGCCCAGCTTGACAAAGCCCTGGCTGGGATGATTTAGCTGGGGTTGGTCCTGCTTTGAGCAGGGGGTTGGACTAGATACCTCCTGAGGTCCCTTCCAACCCTGAGATTCTATGATTCTAGGACTAGTGACCCCACAGGGTGTTTGTACAGTCGAGTTTTGCTACATCTAAAGTGTTGATGGCTATTTTGTATTTCGCTGGCTGCTGGAAGTTCCAGGCAGGGATCCAGGCCCCTTTGTATCAGGTGCTGTACATACGGACAGTCCCTGCCCCAGTGAGCTCACAATCCAGACACTCCGTGCTGACAACCGCGGGGCATGCTTGTCAACTGCTCAGCCCTAAGCGCTCCTCTTGGGCTTCTGCAAAATATCCCAAGCAAGACGGGCAGGTGTGCGTGTCCATATGTGTGTGTTCGTACATGTGGCATGAGTGAGGATGGGTACACTGGGGGGGGGGCGTTTAGTGTGTAGTGTGTATCCATGTATGTGTTTCACATGCATCTCCGTTCACATGTGTTTTGTGAAACATCCATCAGAGCGTATGCATGCATATGCGCTTTGTTGTTTCACTTCACCCATGCAGCTGTCCGGGTGCATTCCGTGTGGCCATGCACAGGCCACTTCCCTCAGATCCCACTGAGGAATACACTAAGAAACTGCACCATCTACTCAGGACACTCCCTACACTAACACCGGAACAAATCAACATACCCAACATACCCCAACATACTAGTAGATAGAATAACCGACCAGGGTTATTCTATCTACTACCCAAGATCCACAAACCCGGAAATCCTGGACGCCCCATCATCTCGGGCATTGGCACTCTCACTGAATGACTGTCTGGATATGTGGACTCTCTACTCAGACCCTATTCCACCCTCACTCCCAGCTATCTCCATGACACCACTGATTTCCTGAGGAAACTACAATGCATTGGTGACCTTCCAGAAAACACCATCCTAGCCACCATGGATGTAGAGGCTCTCTACACAAACATCCCACACACAGATGGAATACAAGCGGTCAGGAACAGTATCCCTGATGATGCCACAGCACAACTGGCTGCTAAGCTCTGTGCCTTTATCCTCACACACAACTATTTCAAATTTGATGACAATATATATCTCCAGTTCAGTGGCACCGCTATGGGCACCCGCATGGCCCCACAATATGCCAATATTTTTATGGCCAACCTGGAACAACGCTTCCTCAGCTCTCATCAACTCATGCCCCTTCTCTACCTACGCTACATTGATAACATCTTCGTCATCTGGACCCATGGGAAGGAGACTGGAAAAATTCCACCACGATTTCAACAGCTTCCACCCCACCATCAACCTCAGCCTGGACCAATCTACACGAGAGGTCCACTTCCTAGACACTACGGTGCAAAAAAGTGATGGTGACATTAACACCATCCTATACCGAAAACCTACAGACCGCTATGCCTACCTTCATGCTTCCAGCTTCCATCCCGGGCACATCACACGATCCATTGTCTACAGCCAAGCACTGAGGTACAACCGTATCTGCTCTAACCCCTCAGATAGAGACCAACACCTACAAAATCTCCACCAAGCATTCTCAAAACTACAATACCCACACGAGGAAATAAGGAAACAGATCAACAGAGCCAGACGTGTACCCAGAAGCCTCCTACTGCAAGACAAACCCAAGAAAGAAACCAACTGGACTCCACTGGCCATCACATACAGTCCCCAGCTAAAACCTCTCCAACGCATCATCAGGGACCTACAACCCATCCTGGACAATGATCCCACACTTTCACAGGCCTTGGGTGGCAGGCCAGTCCTCGCCCACAGGCAACCTGCCAACCTGAAACATATTCTCATCAGTAACTGCACACCGCACCGTAGTAACTCTAGCTCAGGAACCAATCCATGCAACAAACCTCGATACCAACTCTGCCCACATATCTACACCAGCGACACCATCACAGGACCTAACCAGATCAGCCACATCATCACTGGTTCATTCACCTGCACGTCCACCAATGTAATATATGCCATCATATGCCAGCAATGCCCCTCTGCTATGTACATCGGCCAAACTGGACAGTCTCTACGGAAAAGGATAAATGGACACAAATCAGACATTAGGAATGGCAATATACAAAAACCTGTCGGAGAGCACTTCAACCTCCCTGGCCACACTATAGCAGATCTTAAGGTGGCCATCCTGCAGCAAAAAAACTTCAGGACCAGACTTCAAGAGAAACTGCTGAGCTTCAGTTCATCTGCAAATTTGACACCATCAGCTCAGGATTAAACAAAGACTGAATGGCTTGCCAATTACAAAACCAGTTTCTCCTCCCTTGGTTTTCACACCTCAACTGCTAGAACAGGGCCTCATCCTCCCTGATTGAACTACCTCATTATCTCTAGCTTGCTTGCATATATATACCTGCCCCTGGAAATTTCCACTACATGCATCTGACGAAGTGGGTATTCACCCATGAAAGCTCATTCTCCAAAACGTCTGTTAGTCTATAAGGTGCCACAGGATTCTTTGCTGCTTTTACAGATCCAGACTTACACGGCTACCCCTTTGATCCGTGTGACATGTGACTCTGTGTGTGCGTATGTGCATTATGTGTTGTGTTATTGTTTTTGGGGGCTGGTGTATTGTGTGAAGGCTGTATATTTTGTATGGCATCCATGTATTTTTTCTTGCCTGTGTGTGTCCTTTGTGCGACACGTGGGTGTGAGCATGCGTGTGTGTACACCTGTGGGGTGTGTGTGTGTGAGATGTGTCTCTGCCAGGCCCAGCTCATGCTGCTGGAATCTCTGCCTCCCAGGCCCTGTTCTAGCTGAATACACTTGAAAGCATTTTTTCTCCCTTAGCCACAAGATTTCACTCCGAGAAGAAAAGGAACTCGGCACTTTATCTTCATTAGTGGCTGGGCGGCGCCCTCTCCACCCCCTCACTTATGCCCCTCTGTCCTGACTCGTTAGCCCTTTGGAGACAGGGAAACATTCCCATTCATCCCATCCTGTCCCCATCCCCAGTGAGCCCCTAGACCTGCCCCCAGCTCTCCCAGAAGGGTGCCTGGAGGGACGTGCTGGGGTGGGGGGGGGAAGAGGTGAGTGTCTTCTTCTTCCAATTGCTAGTGACATGTTTTATGCCCACACTTTGTGCTGATTAATACCCAGGAATCAAGACACCTGCCACAGGCCTTGTCACCAAAGGGCAGGGGTCCCCGCAGGTGCCATCGTACAACCCCAAGTCCATTGCCCCATGTGCTGCTGCTCTGCATGCATGCCAGCTGGAGTGCAGGGGGGCAGCCCACCATGTTCTCCCAGCATGCACTGAGACCAGCGTGATGAGGTGGTGCGGTGGGCCGCAGCTCAACGGTGGGGTCAGGGGAGTGGCTCCAAGTTGGGGGCTCCCAGGCTCGGCATTCCTGAGGCACCCCGGGCACAGGGTAACTTGGGCTGGGACAATGGCACCTGGCTGCCAGGGAGGGGTTTCTCCCCCCTCTCTGGCCGGTGGCTGCCTAGCTCATCGAGACAATGTGGAGAGGAGGGGGGCTCGTTGCGGTGGGATGCCCCAGGGAACATTCCTTCCCTCTTAAAAGGGGCCATAAATCTCTCTCTCTTTATTAAATGCTGTGCCAGGCTAGGGGAGACATGTCCGGCGCATCAATCAACCCGGAGACCCTCTCGCCTGCAAGAGACGGGCCTGGCTCCTGGTTCTGGAGACGCAGCAAGAGCCCGGCTCAGCGGAGCGGGCAGGGCTGGGGGTCACTCCCACTGCTGCCTTCCGAGCACAGTGGGGACGGAGAATGAGATACGCTGGGAAGGCAAAGCCCTCAGCCTACGCTCTTTGGCCATTCGCGCAGATACTCCAGGGCCAGGTGACACCCTGTGCTGCTGGGCAACCAGCTCTTTGGAAAACTGAGCCACTCCTTCAGGGGCCCAAATGTGGAGATCGAGTCCCCCTGTTATAACAATCTCACCCTAGTGCTAGTAGGTGGCTTGCACTGAAATGTTCTGGGCGAGCCAGCCTGGGTCACCGGCGCCCTCCAGAGGATGGAATCAGAATGGCTGCTCGATTCCCCCCCAACCCCACACCCCCCCATGCTCCCCTAGCTCAGCAAGCCAGGACGTGTGCTTCGGGAGCAGAAGGCCGGGAGCCAGGCAGGCCCCGCGACGGGCGCAGCCCTCGGTGCCAGTCGGGCCGTCCCAGGCGGCCGTGATGCTCTTGCAGTATGTGGGGGAGTGCGAGTGAGTGAGCCGGGCGTGCGAGCTAGTGGGAAGGGAACGGGGGGGGCTCTCTGCTCGCGCCCTAAAGCGTGAGGGTGCCCCCTTTCCCGGGGTGGGGCGGAACAGTCTGTCTAAACCTCTTTTGGCCAGAAAATGGGGTTTCTCCCAAATTCTCAACTTGACAGAAAACAATACAATTCAGCTGAACCCACCCCCCAAAACCATTTTAAGGGAAAACTTGTGGGGTTTCAGGTTCCACAAACCAAAACATTTTCATTTTTCAACAATAAGCTCAACATTGTTTTTGTGGGGGGACATAATTTCCCAACCAGCTTTACTCCCTAGTGGCCCCAGTGCCACGGCGCTAGGGGGCGCTGTGCTGCGGGAGGGGGATGAGTAACTCAGCAGGGGGCGCTCTCCTCTTACAAACAGTGGAGACTCCAGTGCGGCACTAGGGGGCGCTGTGCTGTGGGGAGGGGGATGGGTAACTCAGCAGGGGGCGCTCTCCTGTCACAGACAGTGGAGACTCCAGTGCGGCACTAGGGGGCGCTGTGCTGCGGGAGGGGGATGGGTAACTCAGCAGGGGGCGCTCTCCTCTTACAGACAGTGGTGACTCCAGTGTGGCACTAGGGGGCGCTGTGCTGCGGGAGGGGGATGGGTAACTCAGCAGGGGCGCTCTCCTGTCACAGACAGTGGAGACTCCAGTGCGGCACTAGGGGGCGCTGTGCTGCGGGAGGGGGATGGGTAACTCAGCAGGGGGCGCTCTCCTGTCACAGACAGTGGTGACTCCAGTGCGGCACTAGGGGGCGCTGTGCTGCGGGAGGGGGATGGGTAACTCAGCAGGGGGCGCTCTCCTCTTACAAACAGTGGAGACTCCAGTGCGGCGCTAGGGGGCGCTGTGCTGTGGGGAGGGGGATGAGTAACTCAGCAGGGGGCACTCTCCTGTCACAGACAGTGGTGACTCCAGTGTGGCACTAGGGGGCGCTGTGCTGCGGGAGGGGGATGAGTAACTCAGCAGGGGGCACTCTCCTGTCACAGACAGTGGTGACTCCAGTGTGGCACTAGGGGGCGCTGTGCTGCGGGAGGGGGATGGGTAACTCAGCAGGGGGCGCTCTCCTCTTACAGACAGTGGTGACTCCAGTGCGGCACTAGGGGGCGCTGTGCTGCGGGAGGGGGATGGGTAACTCAGCAGGGGGCGCTCTCCTCTTACAGACAGTGGTGACTCCAGTGCGGCACTAGGGGGCGCTGTGCTGCGGGAGGGGGATGGGTAACTCAGCAGGGGGCGCTCTCCTGTCACAGACAGTGGTGACTCCAGTGCGGCACTAGGGGGCGCTGTGCTGCGGGGAGACGGATGAGTAACTCAGCAGGGGGCGCTCTCCTCTTACAGACAGTGGTGACTCCAGTGCGGCACTAGGGGGCGCTGTGCTGCGGGGAGACGGATGAGTAACTCAGCAGGGGGCGCTCTCCTCTTTCAGACAGTGGTGACTCCAGTGCGGCACTAGGGGGCGCTGTGCTGCGGGGAGGGGGATGGGTAACTCAGCAGGGGGCGCTCTCCTGTTACAGACAGTGGAGACTCCAGTGCAGTGCTAGGGGGCGTTGTGCTGTGGGGTGGGGGATGGGTAACTCAGCAGGGGGCGCTCTCCTGTCACAGACAGTGGTGACTCCAGTGCGGTGCTGGGGGACGCTGTGCTGCGGGGAGGTAGATGGTTGGTCCTGGGCCTGTCTTCCAGATAAACTGCACAAGCCACCTCCTGACCTTTTACGCTCGTTAAAGAGCCTGGGATTTGTTTGAAAAGACACAGAGCTCCACCTAACCCATGTGTCTCATTTACACCTGTGCAGCACGTGTCCAGAGCAAGGGGCAGGGGACGCCGCGTCCTGACCAAGAGCAAGGCTGAAATCACCCTGTGCAAAAGCAGCTCCCCCAACACGCCTCCTGTTTTTCCAGTTCAGTGTGTGCCTTAATATAGCATGACTTACATCGTAAACCATCTCTCCTCAAACACACAGGATGTGCCGTGCGGGGGAGCACCCAGCCTTTGCCGGGGCTGCAATTCCAGGCTTCTTTTGATGTTATCTGCCAAATCTTAACATCCTATCAGCAGCTGCCTTAAGGATTTTATGTGCCGCTGGCTAGATCCCCAGCTGGTGTAGACCAGCATCGCTCCCTGGATGTCGGCAGAGCACGGTGTCCTCCAGAGCAGAGATGGGGTCATGCAAGGGGGGGCAAAGGTTTTCTTGGGGGGCTTCTGAGAGGCACAGAGACAAGCTCGCTCTACAGGTGATGGGGACTGCCCAGGGCAGTGTCTGGATCCCACAGTTCCACGCTTTAACACTGACCTCTGTCTGGGAGGAGCCGCGGCGATTTCTTTGCCTCGCCCCTCCTGAGCAATGCAGCCATGCCCCATCACACCTCCTCCTGCGTTCTCTCTCTCCACAGCTCACTTCCCATTATAAACTGGATTTTCAGCCCTCCTGCCCAGTTCACCTGAACCTGATGAAGCACTCAGAAGTCAAGAACTGGCAAAGCTGCTGTGGCACCCTTAACCTTAACTCTGCCCCTCGTGCCTGTGCACTACCATCCTGATTTTAAGTGCATTGTCCCATATGGTTGTGCAAGAACCTGCCTCCCACATCTTGCAGGTTGGACAGTGTTCAGTGAATGATGCACTGAGCATAGCGGATTCGCGCGGGGAGTCCAAAGCTGCAATAACAAGGAATCGGGGGCTGCTGGTGAGGATTGAGGGGCACTGGCAGAGCTGGGGGTGGAATGAGGTGGAGCCCAGGACACGAATAACAGGGGTTGGGGGTCAGGACACTGAGCAATCTACATGTAAGTAGGTTGCACCACACCGCTGTCAGACACCGGAGATACTCTGGTTTGGCAGAATCTGAGACTTTGCATCGTTGTAAATGACAGAAGTTGTGGGGTGACAGGGAGCAGGTCTGTTAACTCGATGCCTCTGCTGAAAGGATTGGCAGTTAAATAGTTAACAATATCAGAATTTAAACTGTCACTCGGTTTCAGTGTTAACACCCACTGGGACAAACAGAGGAGGTTTTTAGGGCTATTGGCTCAGGCTGCCTGCAGACTCAGGCAGTGCCACTGTGTCAGTCACACTCAGGGCAGTTCCCCCTCTCCGAGCTGTCAGCGCAGGCTCTCTGCAGACTCTGGCAGACATTGGGTCATGTTTGGAAGGGTTTTTCACAGCCAGAAGGGCTGGAATCACAGCCGTGCGTGTGCACCAAAGCATAGATTCTGGAGCACAAGCCTGTGTCCAGATTGGCTTTGATGGCAGATTCCACGGGACAAGGCCCTGGGGAAAGGTCTGACATTGCTTTTCCCAACAGCCAATGGGGGGAAACTTTTTCCAGCCCCATGATTTTTGTGCTTGAGTCCAGAAGGTTGGAGCTGGGGGAGGGGAAGGGGCTGGGGGAGCCAGGGTGAAAGGGGGGGATGGGAGCTGGAAGCTCTGGCTTGGGAGCCTGGTGGGCTCTGCCTTCAAAGCCTGCAGCGGTGACTGGGCTGCTCTCTGCTGAGTCCCGCCCGCATGGGTCTGTTTATCCTGGCAAGCAGAGCGCCCAGAAAGCACAGCCCTGACCCCAGCCAGTGCCTGATACAATCCAGCCAGCTGCCTGAGAGAGCCGGCCAAAGGGGGGGCACAGCCAGACTGGGGGGCACAAGAAAGACAAGGGCGCCACCTAGTGGCAGGTTTTGGGTGGTGCCTGATAATAACGCATTGGGGCTGGCGGAGAGGAAACCTGCGTGATGCTCTGCAGGAGATTCCCACCTTCCCTGGGGGGAGCCAGGCACAGTGCGGAGTGGGGGGCTCTCTGGCTGTCTGGGTGCAGGGGGGAATTGACAGACGGCTTCTGCTCTCCCTGAGGGGGCTGGGGGACCCCATTGTGTCTGGCAGCCCCAGAGGCTCATTCCCAGCTCGGGCTGATTGCCTAGGCTAGCGTGGGGCCTGTGTACATATCGGGCTGGGAAAAAGCTCAGGCATTAGAGGCGCCCGGACCCTGCCCTGGGCCAGACAGGGCTCAATACCCCCCTCACTCTGGGCTGCACTGGGAACCCCAGTGGATTAGAGCAATTAGAGCCCAGATTCTCCTACTCCAACAACCTAGACCCTGGCTACCTGAGCTATCGGAGAATCTCCATTAGATGTTAATGGTATAGGGCCTGTGACACACAGATGAACAGCTCTGACTCCATCCTGTAGAAGGCAGCAGCCTCACACGCGCACACACACACACACACATGTGGTTGGGTGGATACTGCGAAAAATGTATCTGGGAGGGAAAGTTGGTGGAAAGCAAATATCAGCTTCGCCGCCTGATTCCAGGAGTCCTGTTCCTGTCTGATCACAACCAATCTGCTTGGATTTCAGAGGCTGAGGCGCGCTCTCCCGAGCCTTGGGCGCTGCTGGAGAATGTGGGGTGAGGTGCACACTGGAGAGCGTTGTAATATGCAAGCTGTGAAATTCACCCCTGGGCCAGGGGCTTGGCCCTGCTCCCCTGCTGGCTCTGCCCCGGGGTGCAATGTGAGCAGTACCTAAGCCCTGCGGGCTGGGCTTGGCCTGGCGTGAATTTCACCCACAGAGAAGGAAGCAGAAAGGAGTCTGGGTCGTTATTCCCCTAGTTCTGGGCTGGCATTCGAGACCCCGGTGACGGGTGGGGACCAAGCTCGAGGCCTGTGCCTGGGGATCATGCGGGAGACGAGCAGACACCGTTCGAATGAAGGGCAGCGTTGACCTTTCAGTGGCTGGCGACAGGAGCCCGGCTGGAGTTAGCAGCAGCTCTGTTCCAGCAGCACGAGCTCAGACTCAGAGCCTGGGGAGTCGTTTGCAATCAGGGACTGGGGGAGTCAATGTGCTTTGTTGTTCAATCTCCTCCTCACTTTCCCCTGCAGTGGCATCCAGCAGCAGCAGCTCGCAGGGCCAGGGCCCCAAGGCAGCGTGGTACATGCCCAAGCAAGCCGAGCCAGCGCTGGGGCCGGAAGGCTGCAGGAGAGGAGAGGGGGCAGCCGGGGCGGACGGTGTATTTAGCAGAAAGTCCAGTGCCCACAGTGGTGGCCCTCAGTGCCAGGGCCAACCCGGAAAGCCAGCCTGCAAACAGTGGAGGGCAGCGTGGTGAGGGGAGGTCTTGGGGGGCGCTCGCCGGCTCTGTAAATCCCTGACCTCTGCCCGTGCTCCCACCGTCCCAGCAGAGTTACTGGTGCTGCTGCTGGAGGGCCCCACCGAGACTCGTGACCCACAGCCCCACACATTCCTCTGTGGATCCACGTCTGTCACTGCGCCGGGGAGGGGAGCTAGTCCTCGAACGCTGGCAAGGGTCCTGCTGCCAGAGCTGGGGAACCCGGGGGGGCTTCTGGTTGCAGCCTGCCTGAGCTGCATGAGGCGCGCTCTCCGCCCGCTCGGGGGACGTGCACCCCAGCTCTGTGTTCAGCCTGGGAGGAGAGCGCGTCCCGGAGAGCCTTGCCTCCGTGTGTCGGGCTCTGGAGCAGCTGCCTCAAACCATCGCGGTCCCTGCAAGGCGCCAGTCACCAGCTAGCCCCCGAGTTCCCAGGCAGGCCCCTCTGGAACAGGGCCTGAGACCCACCCTGGCCGTCTCCAGAAAATCTGGCCTGGCTTTGATGCCGTGCCGCAGGCCCTGCTGGACCAGGCCTTGGGATCTTGGTCAACACCGAGGCCAAAGTTCCAGCTTGTGCATCTCCCGATCCAGCTTCAATGTCTCCTCTTCCCCGGGGGTGGAGGGGCTGAGCCGTTTGGGTGGCGCTGACCCTGCCCGTGGCACTAGCCGAGCTGTCCCTGTGGGCACAGAGTGCCCCATTGGCTCTCGGGCACCCCTGTGCAGCCGCCCCAAGCCGGTACCAGTGGGACCCTGCTCTGCGGACGAGAGAGCACAGTTCGGCCTGGTGCATTCCTTGCCCTTGGCAAGCAAAGGTGCCAGGCCAGGGAAGTGAATGCACCGAATGCCACAGCCTGGCCAAGGGCAGCAGCTCTGTTCCCAACCGATCCCCCTGCTATGGGACCAACCTCAGTGCACATACATGGGGGGCCCAGCGCAGCACTCAAAGGGGGTCCCCCGCAGACACACCTGTCCAGGAGGAGGCTGGGCGAGCACAGTTCTATCCAGCAAGGGGGGGGGCTCGTTCGAGTTCCTGGGAGTTTCTTTCCCACGGTCCCTATCTCAGCCCTGAGGGGGGGTTCCCGGCTTGTCGCCTGTCATATTTTGCATTTCTCTCTTATCTCTCCGCTGACTCCCCCCTTCCCAGCTGGCCTGTTGTTTTCGCTCCCAGCCTGGTGGGGCTGCCAGCCCCCACCTGTACTGGCTCCACGGGACTCTAGCGCCCGCGCTGAAGGAGCTGATGGCAGGTCCCCTGATAAGGGCCAGACAAAACAAGGCCCTTTTGTGCCCCGATGAGCCGGGTGAGAACAGCAGACGGGGCTGGCAGGTTTCTGCACGCACCACACGGAGGGAGAGAGTCAAGTGGGCCCAGTGTATGCCGGGGGGTCCGTGTGTGTCCCCAGACAGAACACAGGGCTGGTGGCTGGTCAGGTGGAGAAGGCCTTGAGCTGGAACTCAGGAGAGCTTAGAGGTTTTTAAGGCCCAGCTTGACAAAGCCCTGGCTGGGATGATTTAGTTGGGGTTGGTCCTGCTTTGAGCAGGGGGTTGGACTAGATCCCTCCTGAGGCCCCTTCCAACCCTGAGATTCTGTGATTCTATGAAGGAGGAAGAACCATCCTCTGCCTGTCTGTGCAGGGCCCTGATCTCAGCTGAGGCAAGGACTGTCTCTCGCTATGTGTCTGGGCAGGGCCCGGCCCAAAGGGGCCCTGATCTCAGCTGGAGAAGGGTCTGTCCCTCACCATGTGTCTGGCAGCGCCTGGCCTAACGGGGCCCTGATCTCAGCTGGGGCAGGGTCTGTCTCTCACTGTGTGTCTGTGCAGCATCTGACACAATGGGGCTCTGATCTCAGCTGGGGCAGGATCTGTCTCTCACTGTGTGTCTGTGCAGCATCTGACACAATGGGGCTCTGATCTCAGCTGGGGCAGAGTCTGTCTCTCGCTGTGTGTCTGGGCAGCACCTGGCACAATGGGGCTCTGATCTCAGCTGGGGCAGGGACTGTCTCTCACTTGTGTTTGGGCAGCACCCGGCCCAACAGGGCCCTGGTCTCAGCTGGGGCAGGGTCTGTCTCTCACTGTGTGTCTGTGCAGCATCTGACACAATGGGGCTCTGATCTCAGCTGGGGCAGGGACTGTCTCTCACTTGTGTTTGGGCAGCACCCGGCCCAACAGGGCCCTGGTCTCAGCTGGGGCAGGGTCTGTCCCTTGCCATGTGTCTGGGCAGCGCCCAGCCCGACGAGGCCCTGATCTCAGCTGGGGCAGGGTCTGTCTCTCACTGTGTGTCTGTGCAGCACCTGACACAATGGGGCTCTGATCTCAGTTGGAGCAGGGATTGTCTCTCACTTGTGTCTGGGCAGCACCCGGCCCAACAGGGCCATGGTCTCAGCTGGGGCAGGGTCTGTCCCTTGGCGTATGTCTGGGCAGCGCCTGGCACAACGGGGCCCTGATCTCAGCTGGGCCGGTACTGTCTCTCACTGTGTCTCAGCAGCACCTGGCACAAAAGGGCCCTGATCTCAGCTGGGGCCTGTGGGCACCATTGCAATACTCATAACAGGGTGTGATATGATAGAAAGGCTTAATGAGCATGAATTTGCAGTGACTCCCTAGCTCAGGAGTGAGCCTTTCTGGGTCACCCCAAATGCCATCCTGGATTTTATTTACGCAAATAACTCTTCAGGGAATTGCTGAGTTTGACTGGGCCTGTTTTTCCCCCACCCCATTGGCCCGGCCGGCTATGAAGAGAGATTCTAAATCCAGTTTCGAAATCTCTCCAAATCACCTGCCTGCGGCTGAGTTGGGCGCTCCCTGACTGGTCCGGCAATGCCAAGGCCCAGCGCCCGCTGAGCTCAGCCCCTTGGGCACATCGACATGGCAGTACAAACCCGCAGCACCGAGTCACAGAGCTCAGAGCATTTCACAGTTGCACGGGGTGTGGGCTGCGGGGCTAGAAGCTGCCGGGTAGACGTTTGGGGTCAAACTGGAGCCCGAGCTCGGAGACTCTCCCACCTCGGGCCACGAGTCCCTTCCTGCCGTGTAGACAGACCTGACATCTCCCACGCTTCAGCCCTTAGTCCAGCGCCAGTAACTCCGAGCATCCCAGCTATGGACCCCCCCTGCCCTTGAAACGAGGCCGTTAGCCGAGGGGGGCAAATCCCTCTGATGAATTTGCTCCTGGGAATGTTTAGGCGGCTGAGATTCCCTGACCCAGCTGCTCAGGGTGAGCGAACATTACCCTCGTCCACCCACCGACCTGGGGAAAACCCCTGCCCCAGAGAACTCACTGTCCCAATAGGCCAGACAGAGGAGGGGAAACTGAGGCACGGGGAGGGCAGTGTCTAGCTCAGGGTGACCCAGCAGGGACTAGAACCAGGTTCACTGGGCCACGCTGACTATCAACTGGATCTGCTGTTAAATTGCTGGAGACCGGTGTGATCCCGCCTGGCTTGCTGACGCACTGCATGCAGGTGGTTAGACATGGAGGAGCTCCCTGTCCTCCACACTGGCTCTAGCTGGAGCTGCGAGTGCTCAGCACCCGGCAGGATCCAGCCCAACAACGCCACACGTTACGAATCTGTGGCTCTCCCTCTTGCCGGCTTCTCAGGTGCCTGGCGGGGAGTTAACTCAGCAATCGACCCCGCAAATCCAGGGGCAGGGGGGAAGGCTGATCTAAGGGTGGGGGCTGCCCCTTGTCAGTTTTGGGGGGGACAGAACAGACACAGCCAGCAACCCTCCCTCCATAAGTGGGTGGGCCCAGCGAGACTCTGGGAGCAGCGCAGCCCACTGAGAGCTGCTGTAAGTGCCGGCCCCATGGCCTGCAGCCCCCCAGCATGCAGCAAGCCCGGGTGATAAAATCCTCCCCTCGCCCCTCCATGCTGCTCATTCCTCCCCTGCCCCCCTCCCCCTCGGCAAGTTAATATTCCCTGAACTGACAGATGGCTCCTTTTATCCCCTCACCCACTCCAGCCAATTATTTAATCTCAGAACAAGCCGTGATTCTTTCCTGCCCAGCTGCCTCCAGGGACTGGGCCCAGCCAGCCAGCAACCTGCACAGAAGGGGAGGAGATGGGGACTGGACCCTCCTTTGCACTGACCACCTTGCTCCAGCCGTGGGCTGGACAGGCCTTTCCTGAGCCTTCCCACCCCAGCTGCTCCCCTACCAACAATCCTTGCTGCAACTATTAACTCTCAATAAGAATCCACAACCAACACCTCCATTGTTCCCAGGGCCAGTCAGTGCTTCCCCACGGTAACAAGCACTCATATCCTCCAGTTGCCAGAGCCCCAGCACCAACAGCCTGAGTTGGGGGGAATCCCCCTTAGAGGTTAGCTGTCTAGGCTGTATGACACATAGCAGAGCCGTTCTGATTCAGGCCAGTAGAGGGCAGTGGTGATGTAAGACCACTAGCCCGGTTTTTTGCATTATAATAGTGTGTTTCGTTCAGCCCCAAAGTGCTTGCGGATCACAGACACCCCGTTTTATGAATGGAGAAGCTGGGGCAGACTAGCAGTGATTTGCATAGGGTCACAGAGGCGCCTGATCATCCGGTTTTGCCTGTTGTCAAGGACATCCTGCCCCACCCCCTTTGCAAGCACAGCTGGGCGTGGGGCGCGGGCGGGCTGAGGGGACAAGGAATGGGAGACTGTTGTGACACTGGATCTCTCCCTCTGGTTCCTAGGAAACTCATGGATTGGGCCCCTTGCTCAGATGCTCCAGTGCTGGAAGGGGCCCTGGGGGCTGCAGTTTCCAGCCCAGAGGGGAGTTGTGCTTGCAGGGCCTGGGGCATGTTCCCAGACCCTTCCCCTGCTGCACCTGGTCTGCAAAGAAGAAAACGCCAGTTTCCAGGGCCTGCAAACAGCCCTGCCAAACCCTGGCTGGCCATCAGGAGGCAGCGGCGCAGCCAGAATGCTCAGCCCTCTGCCCAGCCATGGGCCCCAAGCTCAGAAGGCCAGTGTGCAGCCAGGGGGCTGGAGACGCAGGAATAGCAAAGGAGAGCCTGGGACCAGGGGCAGCAGGTGGGGGACGGGGAAGCGGGAGATCCTGGCTTGCAAGGGACAGAGACACAGGCTGGAAGCACCGAAAAGCTGCCGGCCGCTGGTGCACCCAGAGCAACGTGTCATGCTGACCAGTGGGCGGTTCTTGTCTTAGATTGGCAGCCCTTTGGGGCAGGGAGTCTGCACAGCTCCGAGCGTCAGGGGGTCCCACTCCGTGGTTGGGGTTGTTGCTGCCCCTGCAATGCAAGAAATAAATAATAAAGCACCAGCCTTCGTCGCCCAGCCCAGCCCATGGGCAGAGATGGGCACACGGGCAGCCCAGTGGGTGGGCGGTGGAGAAGAGGCGCGTGTCCCTGGTAGGGCCTGAGCCAAAGCCCAGGGAAATCAATCCAGGGTTTGCCAGTGGCTCCTGGGGTGGACTCTGTACATGCCCCTGGCCCCAGCCTTTCCCAGGGCTGCTTGTTAGTCACCTCACTGATCCGGATGATTGCAATATGCTGGGGCAGCACGTGCGCCCGCCGCCAGGGGCAAGCAGAGCTGTGTGTCATAGGCCCCATGCTGCCGACAGCGATTCCCCACTAGGTCAAGCAAGAAGGGAGCAAGCATTGTCCTGGCTACTAGTGCCATGGCGCAACACGGGACTTCATGACCGCTGCTAGGCTACCTCTGGGTTGTTGCAGGAAAAGCCCGTGGTGCACACGCACCGTTCCGGACCCAGCCTGACGCTGCACAGAGGTTTGTGGTGCCGGCTGGGGGCTGCAGGCTAAGGGAACTAGGCTACGCCATTTCCAGGGCAACCCAGCAAATCCAGCTGTCCCCCCAGCCAGCGGTTGAAGGGGATTGTACTGGCGCTAGGGTGCAGCTGGAGATGTTCCTCTGAGCGTTCCCTTCTCAGGTTGCAGGTTTCTATAGGATCCCCTCCATAATACCCAGCCGACCCAGCCCTTCAGCCTCACACTCCCAGAGAGCCAGGCTGTTAGGGGTCCAGGGACTGTGGTGATGGGCACCTACCTACCAGCTGCATGGGACACACCAGATCTTTGTGCACATGTCCTGCAAAGGTGAAGCCTTGGGACTGCCTGGGGCGCTCCCAGAAGGCCAGAATCCCGAACCCCTCCCCAGGGAATAACCAGCCCCCTCAAAACACTGCCCGAGCCGCATACACAATCCTGGGGGGGCAGTGCCACCTGGTGGGCAGAGAGGGGGTTACCAGCATGTCACCACGTTAGAAGCCAGCGTCAGCCCCAGCACTGCGGAGGGGCTGGAACAGTCCAAGAGAGGACCTAGGATTCATTGGGGGGGATGCCCTGCCCGTCTCTCACACCACTGGGCAGCCTTCAATGCTCCTTCTGCCTCACCAGACTCCTCTGCCATGACACTTCAGAGCCTGGTCACTAGGATCTGGTGCCCCGCCTGTGGCAATGCCCCACAGACACTACCTCCAGGTAAAGCAGCCCTTCCTGCCCCCCATGCCCCCAGCTCCGTGTCCTGTCTTACACAGAGGGGTGATTCCTCCCAGCACCCCATCCCAGCTGCTTGGCTTGGACCACGAGGCATGAGGTTTGAGGCCTCTGATTATTACACAAGGTTAGGAAAGGCCACCCACTGATCTACTGCGCAGTGCTGCTCTCCCCACGATCCTGCAGCAGTGAGTTCCCCAGGTCATCCCGTGCTACGTGAAACAGTATTTCCTTGTGTTGGTCCTGGGTGTACCAGCCCTGGCTGTGGTCCCAGTGCCGAAAAGAGCAGAGGGGACCATTGTGACCATCTCAGTGGGCTTTCTGCCTGACACAGGCCAGAGAACCTCTTATTCTCCTAGCCAGGGCAGAGCAAAAAGAGAGACTGAGAGAACCCCATGTGGGGCGCACCCAAGCAGCAGCTCCTATTCCCGCCCAGCTCCCACCGGCACAGAGGGCTCCGACCCCAGTGGACCAGCATCCTCTGGCTGGCGGGGAGGGGGGGCAGAGAATTTAGAATGCATCCCCTGCCCCCAGTTCCGGGGAGCCCTGCTTGGTGTTTTGTGCAAATCCAGCAGCCAGCCCTCTTGGGAGGAGAGCGGGGGTGGGGCGGGAATCATGCCTACAGCCCCCTGGAAAGCCCAGCGCCACCGAACACACTGAGCTGTATGGCAGGAGCTTGCGGGCGCTGCCTAGGCCCTGCCCTGGAGAGCTCACCAGAAGTCGAGGCAGAGGAACGGTCATTAGCCTCCTTTTACATATGGGAAACTGAGGCCAGAGAGAAGCAGGGACCTGCCACAGGTCAGCCAGTGACAGACAGAGCTGGGAACAGACCCCCACCTCCCGGCCCAGCCTGCCCTCTTCTCCCCTCTGCCATGGGCCCCGGGAGTTCTCCCACAGCCCCACCCCAGCTGGGAGCTTCCCTCCTGGGCTTTTACTTCTGGTAAAGCCCCCATCCCACAGCTGCACAGAAATCCTGGGGATGGACAGCCTGAGGGAGAGCCAGGTGCCCCAGCCCACCTGCCAGCCTTGTTGGGTGTGCTCTGTTCGGGGGCCTCCAACTGCTCCCCATACAGGCGAAGGAATCCTGGGGGGCAGCCCCATCCCCGGCTGTGGGGGAGGGGGGGAGGGATCCTAGGGGGCAGCCCCATCCCTGGCTGGTGTGGGGGGGAGGGATCCTAGGGGGCAGCCCCATCCCAGGCCTGTGGGGGGAGGATCCTAGGGCGATGCCTCATCCCAGGCCTGCAGGGGGGGGGGATCTTAGAGGGATGTCCTGTCCCAGGCGTGAGGGAGGGGAAACTGAAATTGGTTGCTCTTTGATCTGCATTTCTCTCCCCTGCAGCAAAATGGAAAATGGGGAGACGGGGCTCCAACCCGCTCAGGGGAGACGGAGCTCCAACCTGCCCAGTGGGACGTGCCAGCTCATACCACGTTCAAGGTGTTAAACAGAGTCTGAGAAGGGCTCCAACGCCCAGTGCCAGGCTCTGAAGGGTTTCAAGGCCCAGGGCGCGACCAGGAGAGCTGGGCTCCAGCAGACAGATGCGCCCCAGCAGGGACCTCGAAGGGGAAGCAAAGAGGATGGCAATGAAAGGAGTCGCTGCGACGAAGTGGGACTGTTCTGAATGTTCCCTCTGAATACTGTGTGGGTGCCTCAGTTTCCTCTGTGCATTTCCTAAGTCTCCAGTGTGCATAAATGGCCGACACTCTGTCTCCTGGCAACTAATAGCCGGGGCCCTTCCGCCCTGCGAGGGAATAGCTAAAGGTGAACAAAGAGATCAGGTGACCTCCTGGCCAGGGAAAGGAACTCAGCAGAGAGGAGGGGCTGGAGGGGGTTCAGTTTGGGGCTGGCTGGGGACGGGAAGTGAGGACAGACGTGGGTGTCTGGCTCATGGGACCCCAGAATGGACCCGGATGAGGGGTCCCGTTCTCTGTACCTACAAGCTCTGTTTTAGACCCTGTTCCTGTCATCGAATAAACCTCTGTGTTACTGGCTGGCTGAGAGTCACGTCTGACTGCAAAGTGGGGGTGCAGGACCCTGTGGCTTCCCCAGGACCACACCTGGGTGGGCTCACTGTGGGAAGCGCACGGAGGGGCAGAGGATGCTGAATGCTCCAAGGAGAGACCCAGGAGGTGAAGCCGTGTGAGCTTCTTGCCCTGCAGACAGTCTGCTCCGAGGGAGAGGAGGCTCCCCAAAGTCCTGCCTGGCTTGGTGGGAAGCAGTTCCAGAGCATCGCCCGGGGACCCCGTGACAGTTGCCCCATTGTCTCTCTGCAGCTGCCCTGGAGGATGCTAGAGCAGCGATGGGCCAGAGAAGTCTGGGCTCACATCGGGGGAGAGACCCTCCCAGCAGAAGGGGCACCAGGCCCTGTTGTTGTCTGATAAAGCCGTCCTGGGACAGCTGCCATCTTGGCCAGCCCTGGGGATTGAACTGGGAACCTCCTGAGCTGGGCTGCTGCAGCTTGAGCTAGAACTGCTCCAGGCGCCCCGCCTGCGAGCTGCGCCAGACCTACGTCCTCTCTGGACTGGGCACAGGGAGGGACCCCCAGGCAGTGCCCAGCAGGCTCCGGCAGCACCTAGTGATCTAAGCCAGGGATCGGGGCCGTGCCGTGCCAGGCACTGCACCTGCATGCCCCCTGCCCCTGCTAGCACCCTGCCCCCGATAGCACTCTGCCCCCGATAGCACCCTGCCAAGCCATTGGCACCCGACTTCCCCGCAGCACCGAGGGTAACGGCCAGGACAGTCATAAACCTGACCCTAAATGACCAACCTCTTAGCCAAAAACCCTGAGCAACTTCCCCTACTCAGTGGGTGGGAACGAGACAGAAGGAACTACAGCATCTCCTGCCCCATCCCCTGCCGGTCTGCCCCATCCTGCTACCCAGCTCCACTGTATCCGACTGCCCGGCCAGCCGCAGCCCCTCGGCAGCACAGTCTGTTATATGGAGCTAACGCTGGGTACGTGCCAGGACCCCGCCTCAGGTCATGGGCAGCGTTTAACCCCGAGATCTTCGGCAGCACAGCCCTGACCTCTTCCAGCTGAGCTGGGGGAGCAGCTCCGCTCGCTGGCAGCAATAGCTAGCTCTTACCCCTTCCGTAGGCCAGTCACTGGAGAGGGGAGGTGACATTTCCAAAGTGTGATACCCAGGTACAGGGTCCCTTCTGCACAGCGACAGGCCCACGCCCTGAGGGGCTCTGATTTCATCCAGGGGACTGAAGACCGGGAGATTTCACCTCCCCGTCTCTTTGTTTGGGGCCTGGGGGGACCTGAGGGGGAGCAGAGATGAGCATCAGGACCCTGGCTGTGGAGCAGAGCCACTTGGCTGTAGTGAACATACAGCACCAGGACACAGGCAGACCTGGGCTTACTGCCAGCTCCCCAGAAGCCTGGGCAGCATCGAAAGGCAGCGTGGCCAAGAGAAGCACCTAGGGGTGGGCTATAATAATGCAGTGGTTAATCCCAGCCCCCGGGACCAGAAACCCAAGCGCTTGTGCTACGGGGCACAGCTGCTAGAGGGCAGAGCCTAGACCTAGACCTTGGAGAGCGACCAGCCTGCCCGGACCAGTAGGGAACCTCTGGGCAGACAGCTCCTTGGGAGCCAGCCTCCCTCCACCCCAGGGCAGCTCTGCTAACCGGGCCCATCAACACCCCTAATCTGGGAGCTCCCCGGGAGAGAGTCCGTGCAGCCTGAAAGGGAGACAGACCGAATGAGCCCAAACAAGGCAGCCTCGTGCTGGGACTCCAGGCCTGCGTTCAGATCAGGGCTGGGAAACAAGATTCGCACAGGATGGGAAATCGGTGACCCAACCTTGGAGTCAGACACTAGGCAAAGCAATGAGGGGACAGGCTGGGTTGCCCGTCACTCCCTTTCGGGGTCCTTCACAGGGGAAGATTTGGGGGGGAATTGCCAGAAGCAGCGAGCGTCCCCTCGCCCATCATCGCCCGGGACACCAGGATCTCCTGTAACACCACTGGGCCTTCGTCGTTCTGGTCCTGAGAGTGACAGGGCCAGGAGAGGGACCCAGCTGACAACGACACCCCCTCTGGCTCCGGCTAAGTCCCAACCACCACCTGGGATGTGAGACTGCCCCCCCTCGCCCCCACCTGTGGGTCCTTTTCCTTCCCCGCTTCCTTTCTTCTCTTTTCTATCGCTCGCCTTTTGCCTTCTGGCCAATAAGAGTCTGGCTCGGCCGGCCCATTTGACCACACGTCATGAGCCTGTGACCGAAGAAGCAGCGAAAAGCAACGCCCTAAGATGCCCGATGCTGCTACAAGTCTGCCAGGTCTCGAAGCGGCTGCTAGCCGCCTGAGCTGGGCCTGTGGCTTCCCAGCAGAGAGTCTGCAAGCGAGCGTCAACACCAGGGACCGAAGCTGCATTTCAGGATCTGTGCCAGTCTTCCCTCCCCTCTGATTCGGCATGTAGGAAGCAGGGTCAGACTTAACCAACAGCCCCAGCCCATCTCAACTAACTTTTTCTCTTCCCCACCCCACCCCCCCAAAAAAACCCAGAACAGTTATCACCATCTGTCATGGAGTGTGGGGGAGACAAGGCCCTGCACCATGACTCTCGGCCAGCCAGTAACACAGAAGGTTTATTTAGCCGACAGGAGCACAGTCCAGGACAGGCCTCGCAGGTACAGACAACGGGACCCCCTCAGTCAGGTCCATCTTGGGGGGTCATGGGGAGGCCAAGAGGTCTGTCTGGGCTCCCCTTCATTTCCCCAGCCAGCTCCAAACTGAAACTCTCCAGCCTCTCCTCTGCCTTTGTCCCTCCCCCAGGCCAGGAGGCCCCTGATCTCTTTGTTCTCCAGCACCTTCAGTTGGCACCTTGCAGGGGAGAGGCCCAGGCCATCAGTTGCCAGGAGACAGGGCGTTGGCCATTCTCTGTGCAGACAGCATCACACTGGCCTTCTAGGGCTCTGCAACAATCACCCTTATCCTACCACCTAGATACTTAAGAACCGCATAGGGGAAACTGAGGCACCAACACAGTATTCAGAGAAAACATTAACAACATTCCCACTTTGTCACACCATCCAAAAGACACTGTGCAGTGTTTGTGTAGCCATGTTGGTCCCAGGACATTAGAAACACAAGATGACCCTGGCCAGGGCCATCACCTTTCCTGGCCCCTTAGAACATATGCTAACGACTTACGTTAAACAATCGGTTCCATCTTGGATTCAGCTGTGACACTCGGTACCTTTCCCAGCCCTGAGGAAGGCCTGTGTGCGGCTGGAACGGAGTCAGTCCAATAAAAGATATTACCTGCCCACCTTGTCCATCTAAAAGACTTTCAAACACAGGGGGGGGGGGGGTCCTTATCAAAACCTCTCTCCAGCTCAAGAGAAAGGGACCAAGTGCTGTGGTTAAAATGAAAGCCTGACTTCATACTTCACGTTGCAAATGCTTCAACTGATTTTCTTTCTTTTCTGTATCTTTAATAAAAAGTTTTTTAAAAGACTTTTAATAATGTGTTGATGTGACGAAGTGGGGGATTTTCTTGTGTTTTCCTTGTTTTTCTAGTGGGTTGCATGCAGGGGGGCTGGGACTCAGTGTCCCTGGGTGTTACTGGTTTAACGAGGGGAGGGGAGAGGGAGTTTGTTGTTACACAGGACCGGAAAGGGAACTTGGGACCCCAGCCGATGGCCTGGAGGATGGAGACCCCAGCAACTGGTGACCTGGTGACCCGAGGATCCAGCTCAGGAGTCACAGCCGGGTCTGGCCAGTGGGAGGACAATGGGCTGTGAAGAGAGGACTCCAGTGACCTGACCAGCCGGTTCCAGCCAGAGGGGCCAGAGGAGGGCTGAGAGGAGAGGAGACCCAGGCCTGCCTGTTTACGACCCTGTTTACCTGGAGAGAAGACAATGGACAGAGGAGGCTTGGGGGAGGTGATCTCAGATGCCCAGCTGGGAAGCAGGGGGGCTCAGGGCTGGAGAGGGGGAGCAGGCAGAGCCCCCCTGGCTGCAGGGGGACTGGGATGTGCTGGGCTGAGGGAGGCCAGGCCTGAGGTCCTGAGAGTTTCCTGTGCTGGGTTCAATGCTCAATAAACCCTCCTGTTTTATGCTGGCTGAGAGTTACTCCAGTCTAGAGAACAGAGTGGCATCATCCCCTTTGGGGAGTGGAGGCCCCGGGAGTCCAGAGCAAGGGGATTCACTGAAGGGGCCCACGGGAGAGGCAGATGTGCTAAGACTCAGAGAGGTGCGGCTCCAGGAGGTGGAGGGGCTTAACCGCTGGAGAGAGTAGACCCCCAAGAAGGGCTGTCACACTGAAAGGGGCACCTCTCATGGACCGCACAAGGCCAAGAGTGGCACGACCTGTGAGTCCGTGACAGTTTGCCATAGCATCATAGAACTGGAGAACTTCCTTAGAGGTTTTTAAGGTCAGGCTTGACAAAGCCCTGGCTGGGATGATTTAGCTGGGGTTGGTCCTGCTTTGAGCAGGGGGTTGGACTAGATACCTCCTGAGGTCCCTTCCAACCCTGAGATTCTGTGATTCTATGAACTGGAAGGGACCTTGGTAGGTCATCTAGCCCAATCCCCTGTGCTGAAGTAGGACTATGTATTATCTAGCCCATCCCTGACAGGTGTGAGTCCAACCTGCCCTTCAAAATCCCCAGTGATGGAGATTCTACAACCTCCCTGGGCCATTTATTCGAGAGCTTAACCACCGTAACAGGAAGTGTTTCCTAATGTCCAACCTAAACCACCCTTGCTGCAATTTAAGCCCATTGCTTTTTGTTATATCCTCAGAGGTTAAGAACAATTTTTCTCCCTCCTCTTTATAACAATCTTTTATGTACTTGAAGACTGTTACGTCCCCTCTCAGGCTTCTCTTCTGCAGACTAAACAACCCCAAGTTTTTCAGTCTTCCCTCACAGGTCGTGTTTTCTAGAGACTTTTAATCATTTTTGTTGCTTTTCTCTGGACTTTCTCCAATTTGTCCACATCTTCCCCAGACTGTGACACCCAGAACTGGACACAATACTCCAGCTGAGGCCTAATCATTGGGAAGTAGAGCAGAAGAATTACTTCTTGAGTCCTGCTTACAACACTCCTGCTGATACGTCCCAGAATGATGTTCGCTTTTTACAACAGCATTACACTGTTGACTTTAGTTTTTGATCCCCTATGACCCCCCGATCCCTTTCCGCAGTTCTCCTTCCTAGGCAATCATTGCCCGTGTGTATGTGTGGACCTGATTGTTCCTTCCCAAGTGGAGCACTTTGTATTTGTCCTATTGGTTTTCATCCTATTTACTTCCGACCATTTCTCCAGTTTGTCCAGACCAGTTTGAATTTCAATCCTGTCCTCCAAAGCACTTGCAACCCCTCCCTGCTTGGTATAGTCCACAGACTAGAAGTGCACTTTCTATGCCATTATCCGAATCATTGATGAAAATATTGAGCAGAACTGGACTCACGACAGATCCATGCAGGATGTGCCCTTACAGTTTGATTATGAACCATTGATAATGCCTCTCTGAGTACTGTTTTCCAACCAGTTCTGCCTCCACCTTCTAGTAGATTCATGTAGGCTCCATTTCCCCAGTTTGCTTATGGGAAGGTCAGGCGTGACAGTATCAAGTCAAGCTACATCGCTTCCCCCCATGCACAAGGCTTGTTACCCTGCCAGAGGCTATTAAGTCAGTTTGACGCGATTTGTTCTTGGCAAATCCACCTGGACTGCGACTCACCTTATCACTTCTAAGTGGGTCCATGGTGCTAAGCAGGCCGAGGTCTCTGAATCCCTGACCCTAGAACACAGGTAACCTTGGAGGGCGGTAGGTTCACCTCAACCCCTTTAAAAGCAGCAAAGAATCCTGTGGCACCTTATAGACTAACAGATGTTTTGGAGCATGAGCTTTCGTGGGTGAATACCCACTTTGTCAGATGCACCTGACAAAGTGGGTATTCACCCATGAAAGCTCATGCTCCAATACGTCTGTTAGTCTATAAGGTGCCACAGGATTCTTTGCTGCTTTTACAGATCCAGACTAACACGGCTCCCCCTCTGATACTCAACCCCTTTGTCTCTCGGGGCCCCTTTTGCCATCTAATTGAATACAACAGGTGGACCTTCCCTGAGCAGCCGCAGCCTGTACGGTCACCCCACAGCTAATGCCAGTGAGAGCGTGGGGGAGGGCGTCAGTGTCACGGAGTGTGGGGGAGTCCGGTCCTGCACCCCTCTTCCTGGGAACCACAGTGATTCTTGGCCAGCCAGTAAAACAGAAGGTTTATTGGACAACAGGAATGCAGGTTACAGCAGAGCCTGTAGGCACAGTCAATCAAGTCCTTCTGGGCTTTCAGGGTGCTTGGATCCCAGCTTAGGATACCCTGAATTCCGCCCCACAGCCCCAAACCCAAACTGAACTGCCCCTCCTCCCGCCGGCCGATTCCTTTGTCCAGCTTCCCCAGCCAAGGTGCTAACTCCCTCCCCCCTACCTGGCTCAGGTTACAGGCTTAAAGATCCTGTCCCTCACCTAAAGACATCCCCAGCTCTCCCATCCCCCACACTGACAGTCCCTACTCCATCACAGCCAGTGTGAAGCAAATGCTGGCGTGGGCATAGCCAGAGAGGGAGCTTGTGGAGCTGGGTGTCTCCCCCCGGCACCAGTCTCACAGCGTGGCTCCCACTGGCACAGATCACGGATGCTGAAGGGAGCATTATGACCCTCAAGTCGGAGCTCTCACATTGCCCAGCTCAGAGTCTCTCGCAACGATTCCCGCATAGGGCCAGGCCTCGGCTTGCCCTACTTCTGATCTTCGGCCGTCTCTCTACATCTTGGTTTCCAGACTCCAAGTGACTGAAAATCCACCACATCCCTGGGAGACTCGTTCCAACAGCTAGCTCTCCTCCCACACTGTTACCAGTCAGAGGGGTCAGAAGGTCCCTGGGTCCGTTCTGCCTTTGCTCCAGCAGCTTGTTAAGCATTTAAAGGGCATCCCCCTGCCCACCCAACCACGAGGCAGGACAATGCAGCCTGGCACTAGGCTGTGAGGATCCAGGGCCGTCACTTGGCCCCTCACCGCTGCAAGGCAATTGTCACAGCGTGCTAATGAACTGGGTAATGTGGATCCCCGCTGCTGCCCCCTATGGGGTGCACTCAGAACTGCCCAACGGTGTGCCATTGCCCTGGTACTGCTAAGTGCTAGTGGAGATTCCCCTTTACCCAAGTGGCAAGGGAGCCAGGGCTTTGAAGCCGCAACATTGGAATCTGATCCCTGCGGGCACCATGTGCAGGAAAGTCATTGACAGGCCCATCATTATGCTACAAGCCAGGCGAGGGAGTCCAGCTCGGTTCCCTCTCCACAGACACCATAAAGGCCGGTGCCACCAGTGATAATTTGCCTCCCTGCATGCGATCTGAAAGGAAGTCTCCTCTCCAGAGATCCCACACCCTGGCTTTATGCTGAGTCAGGACTGCAGCTGCCCAGCCCAGAGGAGCAGCCTCCCTTCCCCCTGTTTCTCCAGCTGCTGCTGCTTTCAGTAAGACCTGCCCCCAGTACGGCTCAGTAAGTCCCAGCACTAGCGGCTGGCGTGCTGGCAAAAGAACAAAAATAGATTCTCTCAAGGGTCTGCAGCGTATCCACTATGCTTCCCTTTCCAATACTAGGGAGAGGTGCACAACGCTGGGCTGAGCCGAGCACAGCAGGCAGGAGCTGTGCAAGCCCCTGACACACACACACCCTGCAATCCACCCTACAGACCCCACAGCCATGTCAGCCCTGAGATCGCACATGCACACCCAGCTCCGCTGAGTCCCGTCAAGTGCAACCCACAGTCCTGTTAGAAGAAGCCTCACCCCCCAGAGCACCCCTTGTGGCACTGCCATGGCTCACAGGGTGGGATACTTGGCTCACCAGAGTCCCGGGACATCAGCATCCTCAGTAACATTCCTCACCAGTATTAAAATGCTGAGAGTAGAGCAAAGAGTCCTCCAGCCCCCAGGGCCTTTTCTCAGTTCCACTTTCCCCCGGGAGTGACGTCCAAGCCACAGCCCCAGCTCACTCCCACCCTCGGGCTGCAGAGTGGGTTTCACTCCGATTCCCTTTTGTCCCATCATCAGAGCAGCAACCTCACAGGGCCAGTCCCTCGAGCCTGGCCCCCTCCCTAGAGCAGCAGGGCAGAGACCAACCCTGGCTCCTGTAGCTTAGGGTATGTCTACACTAAGGGATTATTCCGATTTTACATAAACCGGTTTTGTAAAACAGATTGTATAAAGTCGCGTGCACGTGGCCACACTAAGCACATTAATTCGGCGGTGTGCGTCTATGTACCAAGGCTAGTGTCGATTTCCAGAGTGTTGCACTGTGGGTAGCTATTCCGTAGCTATCCCATAGTTCCCGCAGTCTGCCCCGCCCATTGGAATTCTGATGGTGCAAAAACAGTGTCGCGAGTGATTCTGGGTAAATGTCGTCACTCAATCCTTCCTCCGTGAAAGCAACGGCAGACAATCATTTCGCGCCCTTTTTCCCTAGATTGCCCTGGCAGACGCCATAGCATGTCAACCATAGAGCCAGTTTTGCCTTTTGTCACTGCCACCGTATGTGTACTGGATGCCGCTGACAGAGGCGGTACTGCAGCGCTACACAGCAGCAATCATTTACCATTGCAAGGTAGCAGAGATGGTTACTAGTTGTTCTGTACCGTCTGCTGTGCCATTGTAAATTGGCAATGAGATGATGGATATCAGTCATTCTGTACCGTCTGCTGCTGTCATGGGTGCTCCTGGCTGGCCTTAGCTGAGATCAGCTGGGGGCGCAAAGACAAAAATGGGAATGACCTCCTTTATGTTGTATCTAAAAATAGAGTCAATCCTAGAATATGGGGCTAGAGAACCAGTGTATCAGAGAACCAGAGAGCACAGCTGCTCCGTGTCAGATCCCACAGAAATGATGAGCTGCATGCCATTCACAAGGGGTGCCCATGCAACAACCCCACCTGTTGATTCCCTTCTTCCCCAACCTTTCTGGGCTACCGTGGCAGTGTCCCCCCATTTGTGTGATGAAGTAATAAAGAATGCAGGAATAAGAAACACTGACTTTTTAGTGAGATAAAATGAGGGGGAGGCAGCCTCCAGCTGCTATGATAGTGCAGGCAGGACATTAAAGGGTGGTGGGGGAGAGGAGCCCAGCCTGCTGCTGCTATGATAGTCCAGGTAGTACAGAATCTTTTCTTTAGACATGAAGGGGCGGGGGGGATGATGGAGCTCAGCCCCCAGTTGCTATGATGAGGACTGTTACCAGCCTTTCTGTACCATCGGCCAGGAGTGACCGGGAGTCATACCTATTTTTACCCAGGCACCCCCGGCTGACCTCACCTGAGGCCAGCCAGGAGCACTCACGGGCTAATGATGACGATGGATAGCAGTCATATTGTACCGTCTGCCACCGGGGAGGGGAGGGGAGAGGAGAGGATGCTGCTATTCAGTGCCTCAGCACCGCGTCTACCAGCAGCATGCAGTAGACATATGGTGACATAAAAAAAGTCAAGAAGCGATTTTTTTTCCCTTTTCTTTCACAGGAGGGAAGGGGGTAAATTGACAACATAGACCCTGAACCACCCCGGACAATGTGTTTGACCCTACAGGTATTGGGAACTCAGCCAAGAATGCAAATACTTTTCAGAGACTGCGAGGACTGTGGGATAGATTCATAGATTCATAGACTCTAGGACTGGAAGGGGCCTCGAGAGGTCATCGAGTCCAGTCCCCTGCCCTCATGGCAGGACCAGATACTGTCTAGACCATCCCTGATAGACATTTATCTAACCTACTCTTAAATATCTCCAGAGAGGGAGATTCCGCAACCTCCCTAGGCAATTTATTCCAATGTTTAACCACCCTGACAGTTAGGAACTTTATCCTAATGTCCAACCTAAATCTCCCTTGCTGCAGTTTAAGCCCATTGCTTCTTGTTCTATCCTTAGAGGCAAAGGTGAACAAGTTTCCTCCCTCCTCCTGATGATACCCTTTTAGATACCTGAAAACTGCTATCATGTCCCCTCTCAGTCTTCTCTTTTCCAAACTAAACAAACCCAATTCCTTCAGCCTTCCTTCGTAGGTCATGTTCTCAAGACCTTTAATCATTCTTGTTGCTCTTCTCTGGACCCTCTCCAATTTCTCCACATCTTTCTTGAAATGCGGTGCCCAGAACTGGACACAATACTCCAGCTGAGGCCTAACCAGCACAGAGTAGAGTGGAAAAATGACTTCTCGTGTCTTGCTCACAACACACCTGTTAATGCATCCCAGAATCACTTTTGCTTTTTTTGCAACAGTATCACACTGTTGACTCATCTTTAGCTTGTGATCCACTATGACCCCTAGATCTCTTTCTGCCATACTCCTTTCTAGACAGTCTCCTCCCATTCTGTATGTGTGAAACTGATTGTTCCTTCCTAAGTGGAGCACTTTGCATTTGTCTTTATTGAACTTCATCCGGTTTACCTCAGACCATTTCTCCAATTTGTCCATATCATTTTGAATTTTGACCCTGTCCTCCAAAGCAGTTGCAATCCCTCCCAGTTTGGTATCGTCTGCAAACTTAATAAGCGTACTTTCTATGCCAACATCTAAATCGCTGATGAAGATATTGAACATAGCCAGTCCCAAAACAGACCCCTGCGGAACCCCACTTGTTATACCTTTCCAGCAGGATTGGGAGCCATTAATAACTACTCTCTGAGTATGGTTATCCAGCCAGTTATGCACCCACCTTATAGTAGCCCCATCTAAATTGTATTTGCCTAGTTTATCGATAAGGATATCATGTGAGACCATATCAAATGCCTTACTAAAGTCTAGGTATATCACATCCACCAATTCTCCCTTATTCACAAGACTCGTTATCCTATCAAAGAAAGCTATCAGATTGGTTTGACATGATTTGTTCTTTACAAATCCATGCTGGCTATTCCCTATCACCTTACCACCTTCCAAGTGTTTGCAGATGATTTCATTAATTACTTGCTCCATTATCTTACCTGGCACAGAAGTTAAACTAACTGGTCTGTAGTTTCCTGGGTTGTTTTTATTTCCCTTTTTATAGATGGGCACTATATTTGCCCTTTTCCAGTCTTCTGGAATCTCTCCTGTCTCCCATGACTTTCCAAAGATAATAGCTAGAGGCTCAGATACCTCCTCGAGTATTCTAGGATGCATTTCATCAGGCCCTGGTGACTTGCAGGCATCTAACTTTTCTAAGTGATTTTTTATTTGCTCTTTTTTTATTTTATCTTCTAATCCTACCCTCTTTCCATAAGCATTCACTATATTAGACATTCCTTCAGACTTCTCAGTGAAGACCAAAACAAAGAAGTCATTAAGCATCTCTGCCATTTCCAAGTCTCCCGTTACTGTTTCCCCCTCCTCACTGAGCAGTGGGCCTACCCTGTCCTTGGTCTTCCTCTTGCTTCTAATGTATTGATAAAAAGTCTTCTTGTTTCCTGTATCAGAGGGTAGCCGTGTTAGTCTGGATCTGTAAAAGCAGCAAAGAATCCTGTGGCACCTTATAGACTAACAGACGTTTTGGAGCATGATCTGAGAAAGTGGGTATTCACCCATGAAAGCTCATGCTCCAAAACGTCTGTTAGTCTATAAGGTGCCACAGGATTCTTTGCTTCTTGTTTCCTTTTATTCCCATAGCTAGTTTGAGCTCATTTTGTGCCTTTGCCTTTCTAATCTTGCCCCTGCATTCCTGTGTTATTTGCCTATATGCTTCCTTTGTAATCTGACCTAGTTTCCATTTTTTATATGACTCCTTTTTATTTTGTAGGTCACGCAAGATCTCGTGGTTAAGCCAAGGTGGTCTTTTGCCACATTTTCTATCTTTCCTACCCATCGGAATAGCTTGCTTTTGGGTCCTTTAATAGTGTCCCTTTGAAAAACTGCCAACTCTCAGTTGTTTTTCCCCTCAGTCTTGATTCCCATGGGACCTTACCTATCAGCTCTCTGGGATAGCTGGAGTCCTCAGTCCCCCCTCCCTCCCTCCATGAGTGTCCATTTGATTCTTTGGCTTTCCGTTACGCTTGTCACGCAGCACTGTGCTGTGGCCTCTGTCTATCATAGCCTGGAGATTTTTTCAAATGCTTTGGCATTTTGTCTTCTGTAATGGAGCTCTGATAGAACAGATTTGTCTCCCCATACAGTGATCAGATCCAGTATCTCCCGTACGGTCCATGCTGGAGCTCTTTTTGGATTTGGGACTGCATAGGCACCTGTGCTGATCAGAGCTCCACGCTGGGCAAACAGGAAATGAAATTCAAAAGTTTGCGGGGCTTTTCCTGTCTCCTTGGCCACTGCATCCGAGTTCAGATTGCTTTCCAGAGCAGTCACAATGGTGCACTGTGGGATACCGCCCGGAGGTCAATACTGTCGATTTGCAGACACACTAACCCTAATCCGACATGGCAATACTGATTTCAGCGCTACTCCCCTCGTCGGGGAGGAGCACAGAAACCTGTTTAAAGAGCCCTTTATAGCGATATAAAGGGCCTCGTTGTGTGGACGAGTGCAGCGTTAAATGGGTTTAACGCTGCTAAAATCGGTTTAAATGTGTAGTGTAGACCAGGCCTTAGTCTTTTCTTCTCCCCTCTGACTGAGTCCTTCCCTTCCAAAGAAGACACAGGGCCCCTTACTTCAGGGCCTCCTCCACTGGCCTAAACTCCTTCCCTTACGGCGATCAGCCAGCTGGGGCTGATGCTGACCCGAGCCCGAAGGCCTCCGGCCTCAGTGAGCTTGCAGGCTCCCATTAACAGTCCATTGGCTTGTATGAGGTTGATACACCTCATCACACAGCTCTGAAGTCCCTCCAGCCCCCCAGTTCTGCTGCTTTCTCCATCCTGACTGTGTGGAAATCTCAGAACTGGAAATGCTGCAGGGCGAGGCCCGGTGTGGACCGCACCTGAAAAGAGTAAGTCTCCTGGTAGCCTCCCTGCCCGAACGGACCTTCCTCCCATCGGGAGCAGCCATCTCCACCAGCCAGGGCCCCTCAGAGCAGCCTGGGAACCACGCAGGGGGAAGGATATGAGCGATCGCACTGCTGTCTTAGCCTTTCACCCACAGGAGGTGAGCTAGAGCAGCCTAGACGCTCTTGCTCTGTGTTGGGAGCCCACAAGGCCCCCAGTCAGGTGTAAGAGACTGCGCTCCCCACCCCCAGCCAGTGCCCCCCAGCATTACCTGCTGTTGGCGTCACCCATGTGCTGTAGCCCTAGCTCAGTATAACCCAGGGGTCATGGAGGACAAGTAATTCCTACTTCCCCTCCACAGTCAATGCTCCATTAGCAGCCAGTGCCTGCCAGCCCCGGGGGCACGGGGAGATTCCCACCAAAACTCTGGGGTGTGGGCCCCAAAGCCTGAGGGCTCCATGAGGTGACACAGCAGCAGGGCTTGGCCCCCAAACCAAACACCCTCCTGCACAGGCTGCAGCCCATCAGCGAAGCCCCGCAGCCACAGGGCTAGAGGGGACCGCACGGGTCATCTCGTCTAACCTCTCCAATGCAGGACTTGTTGAGTCTAACCCATCCCCCACAGACAACTCCAGCCTCCTCTCGAAAACCTCCAGTGAAGGGGCTTCCACAACCCCCAATGCATCTGTGCCATTGTCTGACTGCTCTTATGGGGTGGGAGTTTCTCCTGAGATTGACTCTAACTCTGCTCTGCTGTCGTTTGAGCTCGTCGCCTCTTGTCCTGCCCCCTGTGGCAAGAGAGACCAACTTTTCTCCATCTTATAATTGCAGCTTTTCAAGTATCTGAAAACCCCTGTGATGTTCCCCACAATCTCCTCTTTTCCAAACTGAACATACCCAGTCCCTTCAGCCTTTGCTCGTATGGCTGCATTCCAGCCCTGGGATCATCTTTGTTGCTCACCAAAGTGCAGCACCTCACCTTTGTCTTTGATGAATTTCATATCGTCTATCACCTAGTTCTGAAATTTAGCCAGATCCCTCTGGATTTTAGCTTTGCCCTCCAAGGTGTTTGCAACCCCTCCCCACAGCTTGGTGTCATTTTTTGCACAAAGCTGCCCCCAGGCAAACAAAGGAGCAGTTGTGCCCCATCCCCAGGGAGGGGTCAGCTTCAGTTCAGAGGGTGGGCCAGTGGTTGACCAAGCTGGCTGTTGAGCAGGGCCAGGGGACCAGCCAGCCAGCCTCAGTGCGACCCTCAGCCCACCTCAGTAGCTCTCACAGATTGTTAAGGAGGTCAGGACCAGTGTCCCCTTTTCACAGGGGGGGAACTGAGGCAGGGAGCAGGGTAAAAAGCCTTGCACAAGGCCAGCACGCTGGACACTTCGAAACACTGTGTATAACTTAGCTTGGTTAGACGTGTAGAGGCTGCTGTGCAAACAGCCTTTCGCTCCCTGTAGGCGCAACATCCTGAGTCCAGCTCCTGCTTGGTTGCCAGAGGTAGCTACGAAACACTCCTGGAGCCGAGCTTTTGCCTGACTGCGGCGAGCCAGGGGTCATCTTTAAAGAGACCGTACAGCCACCACAGCCTGCAGGTAACAGCCCCCCACAGTGCAGGACAGGAATGTAACACTGAGCTCACCAGGGAAAGTCACCACAGTTCTCTGCAAAATTGGAGGGGGGGGGAAGAGAGGGAAGTCAAAGCCTGCACCACAGCCAGAGGAGCTGCCTGCCTCCGGGGCAACGTGCTGAGCAGAGCTCCTGGCTGACACTAGGGGCGGCTTTAGGGATTTTTCCGCCCCAAGCATGGCAGGCAGGCTGCCTCCAGCGGTTTGCTTGCGGAGGGTCCGCTGGTCCCAGGGCTTCAGCGGACCTCCAAAGCCATGGGACCACCAGACCCTCCGCAGGCAAACTGCCGGAGGCAGCCTGCCTGCCGCCCTCGCGGTGCCGGCAGAGCGCCCCTGAGGCATGCCGCCCCAAGCACGCACTTGGCATGCAGAGGCCTGGAGCCGCCCCTGGCTGACAAGTTGTGATGATGCGGTTCTGGCGGGACTCAACCGAGGTGCCAGTTCAGGACCAATTGCTCAAACAGGGCAGTCACAGCCCTAGGCTGGAGTTTTTCCACCTCTAAGGCAAACCAAACCAGCCAGACAAAAATGACTTCAGTTTCACCCCACTGGCTAACCAGAAGTCACACAAGCAATTTCCTTAGACATTCCAGTCTCCCAGTATCACCACCAGTGCCACTCATCCTGGGGATGAATGGTTATGAAAACCAACACCTCAATAAAAGAAAAAGGTTCTCTCGATCCCAAAGGACCAAGCCCCAGACCCAAGTCAATATACACATCAGATCTTACCCACAAATCATGCTGGTGCCAATCCTCTAGAATCTAAAATCTAAAGGTTTATTTATAAAGGGGAAAAGATAGAGATGAGAGCCAGAATTGGTTAAATGGAATCAATTCCATACAGCAATGGCAAAGTTCTTAGTTCAGGCTTGCGGCAGTGATGAAATAAACTGCAGGTTCAAATCAAGTCTCTGGAACATCCCCTGCTGAGATGGGTCATCAGTCCCTTGTGTAGAGCTTCAGTTTGTAGCAAAGTCCCTCCAGAGGTAAGAAGCAGGATTGAAGACAAGATGGAGATGAGGCATCAGCCTTTTATAGGCTTTTTCAGGTGTAAGAACACTTCTTTGTTCTTACTGTGGAAAATCACAGCAAAATGGCATCTGGAGTCACATGGGCAAGTCCCTGCATATTTGCTGAGTTACAAGGCATATCTGCCTTGTGGGTTAATTGTATAGCTGATGGTCCTTAATGGGCCATCGAGCAGGCTAGGCAGAGTTAACACCAACTTGTCTGGAATGTTTCCAAAAACACGGCACAAATTTGAAATGCAGACAGTATAGATTCAATACTTATAACTTCAACTACATAATGATACAGACATACAGACAGCATAATCATAACCAGTAACCCATAACCCGGTCTTAGACACCTTATATGACCCCCTTTACATAAGATTTGGTGCCACTACAGGACCTTGGTTACAAACCATGTTCAATATGGTCCCAGTTTATATCAATAACATCCCACACGTACCGGAAGAACCTTTCCTGCAGTCAGGAGAACACTCTGCTGTTCCCAACTACCTCAGCCAGCCCCCTCGCTGGGTTGCAGCTGCTGATCCAGCACCACTAGCCCAAACTGCCCCAACTACATCCCCTGCAAAGCCCCCCTGCTGAAAACAGGAATCCTCAATAGGCAATAAACAACCCCCTCCCCCCAGCCTGCAGCGGGGTCCCAGGCCCACCTACTTAGCAATGCTAGACTGAATTCTTAAATGGGCTTCAACCAAATCTCTGGAGTTGTGGCTGGAACTTCCCCTGCTCCAACTGAATTGCAAGGAGCTGGGCATCTAATTACCTGCAAATACAGCCAGGTGAGTTAGATGGGCTCATTCCCCTCTCCTCTGCACTTGTAATTAACTGTGGCCACAGAATTGAAAAATTAGAAAGAATCTAGCAGAGGGCAATATAAATGATTAGGGGGCTGGTGCACATGACTTATGAGGAGAGGCTGAGGGACCAGGGCTTGTTTAGTCTGCAGAAGAGAAGAGTGAGGGGAGATTTGATAGCTGCTTTCGACTAAGTGAAAGGAGGTTCCAAAGAGGATGGATCTAGACTGTTCTCAGTGGTACCAGGTGACAGAACAAGGAGCAATGGTCTCAAGTTGCAGTGAGGGAGGTTTAGGTTGGATATTAGGAAAAACTTTTTTACTTGGAGTGTGGTGAAGCACTGGAATGGGTTCCCTCGGGAGGTGGTGGAATCTCCTTCCTTAGAGGTTTTTAGGGCCCGGCTTGACAAAGCCCTGGCTGGGATGATTTAGTTGGGGTTGGTCCTGCTTTGAGCAGGGGGTTGGACTAGATCCCTCCTGAGGTCCCTTCCAACCCTGAGATTCTATAAATCAGACTCTGGGTCTAGCACCAGTTGCACCTGTTTAACTGGAGTCAGTTCAGTTAAGCTGATGGTGAGTGGACTCCACAAGGGTATTGCATGGACTTCGGAACAGATTTTGGTTAAGTCAGAGCCGGCTGTGAGATCAGGATACGGGTACAGACCCCCTGGGCAGTGCTTAATGTGTGCCAGGGCTCCCTGCGCTTGGCGGTTCATAGCCCTGGCACCTCTGCGCTTGCTGTATGTTATGAATGTAAAACAGTTGCTTGAGCCCAGCCCCTCTTCGGTTACAAACTCAGCCCTGCCCTGGGGTCGCAGGCATCATCAGTTAATATTTGTGCCGTGCTCTGAAAGGAGGAAACATTAAAAACAAAAATAACCCTTTGAGCACTCCAAAGGCGCCGAGGGCCACCAGCCGTTTCGCTTCCCTTCGAGGCCTAGACTCAGCCTTGGGTTCCGGTTCAATCCGAGCCGGCCAAGGAGGCCTTGTCTCTAGTCATGACCTGGTTCTCATGAGCCAATTGGGGTAGCAGTTGTGTTCAGACACTGGCCCCAAACCCAGCCAGAGCCACACAGGCAGCCTGGGCCCAGACCAACCTCTCCTCTCCCCCCACAACCCCGCTACTGCCCATTCTCTCCCCCACAAGACCACGTCCCAGAACCTCGTGTTCGAAAGTCCCCTGAGCTCTTTTCAGCCAGCCCCCAGGCTCCAGCCCTGGCTTGCATTGGCCCAGAGGAAGTCAGGGGTCTGACTGGAGCAGCTGGGGGCTGTTGACACTCCAGGCTTTCTGGAGTCTCAGCTGCTCCAGGAGCTGAAACTACCCAAAGTGCAAGCAGCCCCCAGCTGCTCTAATTGGCCACAGCCCAGGGCTGCAGCATGGGCTAGAATTACCACAGCACCAGGACCCTTCCCCTCCCACCCCTGGCCTCCCCCTGCTTCAGGAAAGAGCAGCGACAAGCTGGTCATGGCAGAACCAGCACAGCACCTGGAATCCTTCTCTGCCCCTTGTTGCACAGTAACAACCACTGGGCCCTGCCACGATGGAATCTGTCCCTGAGTCTAGATTGTGACAACCCCCCTCGTCCCCCCACAAAAGGTTCGGATGCAGGGTTTGGGATCACGCCATTCAGATCTGGATCTAAATTTCAATTTCAAATGTGCTCAAAGTTTCAGAAGCCAAGGGCTTGTCCAGCTCGGATCTAATTCATGACAGCTCATGTTCTGCTGTCAGCCCAAAGCCGGTTGCATTCACTGCACAGCCCTTTGTTAATTTCACATGTAAAACACTGTATCAAAAAGCATCCTTGATACATTCTCATTGAAATTTTCATGAGCGGCACATTCCCCGGCGCGGTCTGCTCCTGGCTCGAATCACTGAGGTGATTCGCATGCAGGAAGGCTCCCTGGCAGGCAGGAGGACTGGAAAGAACAGTTGGGGAGTGTCAATTCGGTACAGAATTTCACAGCCCTCAGAGAAGCCTTGTGCCCAGGTGAGGGAGAACCTTTGCTCCAGCCTGTCAGAAATCCAGAGCGGGAACGCTCTGTTGGGTGGAAGAAACAGGGAAGGAAGGAGGGTTATTAATTGTTTGTAGAAATATAAAGAGGGCAAAGAAAAATCTCCTCTGGCTGGCTGGAAATCGGATACATTCATTTGGTGCTGGCAGGGCTGCCCATAGGATTCAGGGGCCTGGGGCAAAGCCAAGGAGCTGCGGACCTTGTACTCACCCAGCGGCGGTCTGGGTCTTCGGCGGCGGGGAGCCCTTCAGTCACTCCGCATCTTCGGCAGCACTGAAGGGCCCCCACCGCCAAAGATGCAGACCGCTGCGGGGCCAGGGCTCGCAGGGCCCCTGTGGGGTGCACGGCCTGGGGCAAATTGCCCCACTTGCCCCGCCCCTCCCCCCCCGGGGTGGCCTTGGGTGCCGAATCCCTTCCAGGCCCGAGATGATAAAACAAGTTCTGAGCAGAGGTTGTTGGGTTTTCACCACACTGTGCAGCCGCCGCCTCCAGCTCGGATCCCAGATTCCAAGTGCCGATGGAGGTGTTGGGTTTGCGCCTGGTGCATAATGATTGTTGGCTGTCCTAGGAGGCCGTAAGGGTCCTTAACCTTTCTCCCAGGCCCTGGCTTCATGCTCACGCTGGACTTCTTAGAGTGGGCGCAAATATCGTGATTTCCATTGGTGAAGCTGCTGTGCAGGGATGGAGTTGGGTGTGGTGCGGGTGTTTGCTAGGAGCAATGTGGGTTGCAGGCTGCAGGTCCTGTCACCTGAGGAAACGCCTGTGACAGGGCGAATGCTGAGAGATTGCCCCCATGCAGGGATCTGTCTGGTCATGGAGGCTGGGTGTGGGCAACCCCACAACTTCCCAGCAACCAACAGGGGTTTCCCCTAAACGCCTTCGTGCACAAGACTCCTGCCTGAACTGTCAGCAGGGGCATAGTGCCCACAGCCAGGCCCTGCCCAGGGCACCACACGGTGGGTCAACCCCCCCTTTTCCAAGGCTGGGCGTTCCTGGCTGCTGTGGCCCTTCAGGACTGGGAACAATCTTGCAATGCGACCTGCTCCTGGCCCCAGGACAAGCTGTGGCCCACAGCACGGTGGGCTGGTCTTAACCAGGTGTCATGGGACTTGTGGTGTCTCTCGGCTCTGTGCGGTCCCTGGGAGGAACCCCCAGGTTCAGATCACAAACAGGCAGCGAGGGAGGCATCGAAATCCCTCCTCCATTACACTAGCGCACACTTTGCAATCTAGACTTCCTGCCAAATTGGTATCTTGGGGTCCTTCCCCACTTATCCCACGGCAGGTCCTCTGGGCCCACCTCTCCTCCAACTCCAGCTCATGTCTTCACGGCTCTGAGCGGTCAGCTAGCCTCCCTCTGCTCCTCCAGCTCCAGCTCCTTCGCTCTCAGCTCCAGTTCCCATCTCTTCACATCAACCGGAGGAAACCCAGGTTGGGAAGCTCCACTTCTGGCTGGGGAGCCTGGTCTGGTGGATCCCCTGCCACTATCCTAGGCTCTCTGGGCATCCCAGAAGCCTCACTGGGATCTGGAACTTGCTCCTGGGACTGGTCACTCTCTACCAGCCGAGCAATCAGGTACTCCCGGGTGAGCTTCTGTGAGAAGTGGGAATGTTCTTGATGTGTTCTGTGAATGCTGAGTGGGGAGCATTGACCTGGGAAGGTTGCAGGGGAGTTCTGCTGGAACTGCCTGCACTGGGGAAGGGAGGATACCTGAGCATGTAACCTGAGACCCTAGGAGGGGGGTTGGAGGCCAGGTGACACCTCTGCCCGGGGCACTGGACAACAGACACAAAGGTTGGGGGAGAAGCTGTGGGGAGACTGAGGCCTGGTCCACACTACAGCGTTAAATCGATTTAACGCTGTACCCGTCCACACTACAAGGCACTTAAAATCGATTTTAAGGGGTCTTAAAATCGATTTCTGTACTCCTGCTCAACGAGAGGAGTAACCCTAAAATCGATATTACTATATCGATTTAGGGTTAGTGTGGACGGAAATCAAAGTTATTGGTCCCATTCTTTTACTGAGCTACCCAGAGTGCACCGCTCTGGAAATCGATGGTAGCCTGGGACCATGGACGCACACCACCGAAGTAATGTGCCCTAGTGTGGACGCGTAAAATCGATTTTATAAAATCTGTTTTATAAAATCGATTTTATTAATTTCGATTTTACTCTGTAGTGTGGACGTGGCCTGAGTGAGAGGCTGGAGGGAGTTTCCGTTTTGGAGCTGGCAGGGAAATGGAGAGGAGCCCCAACAGGGCTTGGGCTTCCCAACGGGGCTCTGACCTCCCTGGGGCCCCCAGATGATCCTAACTAAAGGAGGTCCTGTTGTCCGTACTGACCAGACCTGTCCGGGACTGTGTTCCTGTTGTCTAAATAAACCTTCTGTTTTACTGGCTAGCTGAGAGTCCCGATGAATGGCAGGAAGCTGGGGGTGCAGGGTCTGGTTTCCCCCACACTCCGTGACAGTCTCCCGATGCTCAGCCCTCTCTTTTCCTGCACAGATGTATCAGGTCCCTTTTAGGGAGCTGGTTCTAGGCCATTTCCTCGCTGGTTCCTTTCAATGCCCTCGTTGTATCGCCGGCAGCCACTCACTGCAAAGCACCCGCGCCCGCAGCCAAACGGCTACAGGGGGCATCCGCCAACCATCCTCGGCTACCACGTTGTCACGGATTCACAGGCCTCATGCTCTCTCTCAGCCCCGCACGGTCTCTGGGGAGGAACCCCCTTCAGAGCGACAGCCCTTCTCGGGGGCCCACTCTCTCCTGGGGGTTAAGCCATAGGCCCCCTCATCCCCCCACCCCGCCTCCTGGAACTGCACCTCTCTGAGCCTCAGGACGCCTGTGTCCACCATGGGCCCCAGGGATTCCCATTGCTCTGGCCCCCCCAGTGCCTCCACTCCCTGAGGGAATAATGCCACCCTGATCTCTAGACCGGAGTGACTCTCAGCCAGCATAACACAAGAGGGTCTATTGAGCATCTGAACCCAGCACAGGAAACTCCCCAAGCCTTCGGGCCTAGCAACCCTCAGCATAGCACATCTAAGTGTGTCCCGCCGCCAGGTGGGCTCTGGATGTTCCCTCTCTCCAGTCCAGCAGCCCCCTCCTTCCAGCCGATCACGGGCCCCAATAGCTCCTTCCATGTCCTTCGTCTTCCATCCCAGGTAAACAGGTCACTGGGGTCCTCTCTCCTCAGCCCATTGTCCTCCCACTGGCCAGAACCGGCTACCTTCCACACTGGCCATGGCCTCTTGGTCACCAGGTCACCGGTCACTAGGGTCCCCCATCTCCAGGCCATTGTCCGGGGTCCCGGCTGCTAGGCGAGGTCACACCTGGTCCACTGCAACAACCAGCCCTCTCCCACCACCTTATTAAACACACAGCACACAGGGAAACTGAGGCACACAAATGCTATTCCTGTAAAACACTACAAAATTCCCCAACTTGGTCACACCGGGTCACGCCTTCCTGATGTGCTTTGGTCAGCAGTGAAATGGTTAATGCTGACCCTTCAACAGTCACAATCAGGGCTGTGAATTAGCACTAGTTTATCAGGAGGTGTCACCTCCTGGATAGCCCAGGCCATTACACTTCACCCAGCTCCCCTGGTATGGAGCACAAGAGCGACATCTACACAGCAAGGAAAAAACCACGGCTGGCCCGTGCCACTCCACAGGGTACAGAGCCCAGCCCAAGCCTGGAAGTCTACCAGCGATGAAACAGCCCTGCAGCCTGAGCCGAGCCAGCTGGCCTGGGTCAGTCATGGGTTTTTCTTTGCTGCGTAGAGCTCTCCTTAGGCAGGCCAGTCCTCAGGAGACGAAGCTGCTGTGTGCCCAGGGCAGAGAACAGGAGGGCCTCAAGTGCCGCCCCCCAATGGCAGGGAATTGATGAGGGGAGAGACACCCAGCTGATCACAGCAGGCATTGCCCACTCCATGCTGCTGAGGAAGGTGACAAGCCCCAAGATGCCTGCCAGTCTGACCGGGGGGAAATTCCTTTCTGACCCCACATCCAGTGACTAGCTAGACTCTGAGCACAAGAGCAAGAATCACCAGCCAGGCTTCTAGAAGGAGGATTCACTGACCCTCCTCCAAGCACTGGCCCACCCAGCCCGGTGTCCCGCCTCTACCTGAAGCCAATTTCTGATGCCACAGAGGAAGTAGAAAAACAACCCAGATACAGCTGACCAAGGCCAGAATCCACCACACCTCTTGGTAGATAGTACCAGTGGTTAATTACCCTCACTGCTAAAGACCTGCACCCAGTCTGAGTGTATCCAGCTTCAACACCCAGCCATTGAATTGTGTTAGACCTTTCCCAGGGAGATTGAAGAGCCCATTATCAAATCTGTGTTCCCCCTGTAGGTACTGAGAGACTGTACATTATGCACTGGAGGGGGAAAACACTAAACATCAGAACGACTAGACTGGGTCAGACCAAAGGTCCATTTAGCCTGGCGTCCTGTCATAGAATCTCAGGGTTGGAAGGGACCTCAGGAGGTATCTAGTCCAACCCCCTGCTCAAAGCAGGACCAACCCCAACTAAATCATCCCAGCCAGGCAGGGCCAGCTCCAGCTTTTTCGCTGCCCCAACTGGTGAAAAAAAAAAGAGAAAAAAGAAAAACCCAGTCGAGCTGCCGCCTAAGTGCTACCGAAGACTGAAGCGGAGCCGCCAAAGAGGAAGGACCCGCCGCCGAATTGCCACCGCAGACCCGGACGTGCCACCCCAACAACGGACAGAGTGCCGCCCCTTTCTATTGGCAGCTCCAGGCACCTGCTTCCTTCGCTGGTGCCTGGAGCAGGCCCTGCAGCCAGGGCTTTGTCAAGCCTGACCTTAAAAACATCGAAGGAAGGAGATTCCACCACCTCTGTCTTCGAACAGTGGCCAATGCCAGGTGCCCCAGAGGGAATGAACAGAACAGGGAATCCTCAAGTGACACCTGCAGGCAGCTGACACCCTGAAGCATAAGATTTGGTTAGTCATTGTTCTCACCTGGAAGTTGCTGTTTCAGGCTGCTGCAGTTTGGAAGGTTTTCATTGGAACCCCAAGGTCCAGGGACTTGCTCTTTTATTTTGGTATGAAAACTGAGATTCTGGAGCACAGGATGGTGGCTGTTGGGGAGTGCACCCTACCTCCCCCCCCCCACCCGGCTTCCCTCCACCTGAGGCCCAGCTGGGAATCTGGAGCATTCTCCTGCCTCTCTGGTACTTGAATTTCTTTGCATCTGCACAAAACCAGGGAAATCAGGGCCTAGGGTCCAGGCTGTCATGGTGTATTAGGGCCCCTGGGTTCATGACAATGCAGCCCGTGATGTCTAGATGGTCCCTGTTGCTACCCCTCACTTTAGATTAGGTTGGGCTGACCTGGAGACCCCCATATGGTGCCCAAGGGGATTGAAGTCCTCTTCATGCAGCTATTCCACCAGTGTCCCCTTGCACAGGCCGTATGGGGGGGTGGCTTGAGAACTGCTGCATGGACCTTGGCATGCAAGAGGTGTCTGCTTCCTTCCACCCCAGAGGTGGCTGCATTTTGGTGGTAAACATAACAACTGGGTCAGACCATGGTCCATCTTGCCTAGTAGCTTGTCTCCGGCAGTGACCAGTACCAGAGCTTCAGGGGGAGAGTACAGAACTGGGCAACTATGGAGTGATCCATCCCTGTCTTCCACTGCCAGCTTCTGATGGAGCTTTGGGGACAACTAGAGCCTGGAGTTGCATCCCTGACCCTCTTGGCCAATAGCCATGATGGACCCGTCCTCCAGGAACTTCTCCAGGTCTTTTGTAACCCAGTTATACTTTTGGCCTTCACACCATCCCCAGGCAGTGAGTTCCACAGGGCCACTGTGGGCTGTGTGAAGAAATACTTCCTCTTGTTTGCATTAAACCTGCTGCCGATTCACTTCATTGGCTGACCCCTGAAGGGGTAAATGGCACGTCCCTTTCCGCTCTCCACACCAGTCAGGATTTTACAGACCTCTATCGTATCCCCCCTTAGTTGTCTCTTTTCCAAGCTGGACAGACCTAATCTGTTTAATCTCTCCTGTGGCTGCTGTTCCAACCCCCCGATCGTCTTCATTTGGAGCCGGGGGCCCAGAACCGGAGCTTTGCGGCTGCTGTTTTCTCTGCCTGTGCTATGCAGGAGCTGGGGCCGGGTGATCGTTGTGGTTCCTTCTGGCCCAGGGATGAGGAATCCGCCTGTGCAGCTGGCGAGAAGGGCCAGCCAGGGATAACAGCAGCTCCCCATTCCCACTGCTGGGGTCAGCCAGGGACGGGGCCATTAATGTCCCCCACCCCCGTCCCAATAAGAAGCGCCCATTTCACATCCTTTCCGGGTTAAGGTGGTCCCTGGGGATCTGCCAAGGAAAGCCCCCCCCCCGGTCCTGCCCGCTGGGGCTGCTCCCTGGAGCCCCGGGTCCCTGCCAGCAGCTGGGGGCAGCAGGGACCCCAACCACGGCGCTCCCCCGCCTGCCCCCAGCCCGAGCCGGAGGTCCCCGCGGGGAGGCGGGCCTTGCAGCGAGCCCGGCTTGGATTGGCTGCGCCGGGAGAGGCGGGGAGCGGCGGGGCCGGGACTGGTGCAGCAGCTGGTGCAGAGCCCAGATCGGGCGCAACAGCCGCAGCGGTGCGTCCTCCGGCTCCGCCCGGCGTCCTCCCATGGCCGGTGCCTGCTCCTGGCTTCCAGCCGCGCCCTAGACCGCTCGGCTCCGGCCCGTCCCAGCGCCCGGGGGAGGAAGGAGCGAGGATGGGCACGGTGCTGTCCCTCTCCCCCCCCGCCGCCTCGGGCAAGGGCGGCGGGGGGCCCCTGGCGCAGGAGGCTGCCCCGGCCAGGGCGCACGGGAAAGGCGAGAGCCGGCTGAAGCGGCCCGGGGTGCTGATCTCCGCCCTCACCTGGAAGCGCCTGGTGGCCGCCTCGGCCAAGAAGAAGAAAAGCGCCAAGAAGGTGACCCCCAAGCCGGGCAGCGGGGGGGCCCAGCCCGACCCGCTGGTGCAGCAGCGCAACCGCGAGAACCTGCGCAAGTCCCTGGGGGCGCAGCAGGAGGCGGGCGCGCCCGGCACCAAGCCGGGGCCCCTGGCCGTGCCGGTGCCCACGGTGCCCGCCGCCCCGCCGGAGCTGCAGTCAGGCGGGGGCAAGCCGCCGCCCCCCCCGCCGCCGCCACCGCCCCCGCCGCCCGGCAGCCGTGCCTCGGGCTCCCCGCGCCGGGTCATCGTCCAGGCCTCCACCGGGGAGCTGCTGCGCTGCCTGGGGGACTTCGTGTGCCGCCGCTGCTACCGCCTGAAAGAGCTGAGCCCCGGCGAGCTCATCGCCTGGTTCCGCAGCGTGGACCGGGCGCTGCTGCTGCAGGGCTGGCAGGACCAGGGCTTCATCACCCCGGCCAACCTGGTGTTCGTGTACCTGCTGTGCCGCGAGGCGCTGCGGGGCGAGGAGATCGGCAGCCAGGGCGAGCTGCAGGCCGCCTTCCTCACCTGCCTCTACCTGGCCTACTCCTACATGGGCAACGAGATCTCCTACCCGCTCAAGCCCTTCCTGGTGGAGGGCGACAAGGAGCGGTTCTGGGAGCGCTGCCTGGCCCTCATCCAGCGCCTCAGCGCCAAGATGCTGCAGATCAACTCGGACCCGCATTACTTCACCCAGGTCTTCCAGGACCTCAAGAGCGAGGGGGAGGCCGGCGGCAGGAGGGACTCGGGCGCCAAGCACTGGACTATCAGCCTGGACCGCTAGGAGGTACCTGGGGCCCCCACCCCCGCCGCGGAGCTGCCGAACTTTGCTTCCCCCCAGCATCGCCCGCCAGAGCCGCCGCCAAAACCTGCTCGCCCTGGAGCTGCCGAGGAGGCGGTGAAGACAGGGCCCGTCGGCGGGGCGGGGGGGTACTGCCGGTTCGCATCTCCTGGGGTGGGGCTCGGGGGGGGGGGGGACAGGAGACCCTAAACCATCAACCAATGTCTTGGCGGCGGCTGCTGCTGCTGCCGCTTTCCCCGGAAGGGAGCGGGCTGCATTCCGGGGGTGGGGGTGGGGTAGAGAGGGGTGACTTGGGAGAACAAGTGAGGGGAGGCTCTTGGATTTTGGGGTTTGTGGCTGGCCTGAGGCACGATTAGCCAGGTTACGTCTTTACGAGGGGAGGTGGCCGCCTCTCCGTGCTCTCTCACCTTCAAGGGAGGGGACCCGACCCCCCCCCGCCCGACACCCCTATGTTCTTAGCTGCTACTGTGAATCACAGTACGGCGGGGGCCAAGGATCTTGTATTTTTTTTTTAAACAAAACCATGGCTGTAATTCTGCATGCGAGTGTCTGTCCTTTCTCCAGCTACCGACTCTGCCATCCTGGGTGTGTCACATGCAGCGCTGCGATCAGCCCCCCCGGTCCCCAGTTCTTGTATCCGGAGATGGGGGTGTCCCGTGCAGAGCGGGCTGGGGGACTCCTGGCAGGAGCAGTATTCCTCCCCCGAGCGGTGGTCTCCAGCCAGCCCCCTCCCTGGGGCTGGGGGGGGCTCTGGCCCCTCCCGCTCCCGGGAGCCGAGCCCAGAAGGCAGTCGCCTGCTGGCTGAATACAAGGAGCCCATGTCTGACCGCGGGCTGTTCGCCGTGCCAATGTTCCTCAAATGTACAAAGCAGAAGCATATTGTTTTATATTGTATATTGCGAAGAGAGATAAACCTACCGAGAGAAAGCAGAGCCCTGCGCGTGCGGTGCATTTCTTAGCCCGGGGGCAGGGCAGGGCAGGGGAGGGGAAGAAGCTGCTCCACTGGGGCGGGTGTTTTGCTGGAAGCACATTTGGGTTTGCGGGGCGCGGGGGCCACGCGTTTGCCCTGGGCTGCTGGTGCTGAATAGCGGGTGGCAGGGGCTCCTGGGTTCCCTTGTGCAGGGCTTCTCAACCAGGGGTCAGGGGACCCCAGCAGGTTTCGAGGGGGGGCAGGGTCGGCGTTACACTTGCCAAAGCCCCACTGCATGGGGCTGAAACCCAGGGCCCTGAACCTCCACCCAGAGCTGAACGAGGAGCCTGAGCAATGGAGCTGCGGGGGCGGGGGCTGTGGCGTGGGGCACCGGGCGGGTGTCCTGCTTGTTACCCGCTAAGCCGCCCTGGCTTTTAGATGCAGAAAACCAGTTACTGGAGCACAGGTGGGCTGTGGGGTTTTTACAGCGGGGGGGGGGAGATTGAGACCCCCCTGCCCTAGTGTAATATAATATGAGAGGTCCTGGGAGCGGCCTCTCCTGTCCCATCTCTGCCCGTTTCCCAGAACACACGCGGTTCTAGGTGCATTTCAAGACCTGATCTACCCGCCCCCCCCTTGTGTGTCTCTTTCTTTGTAACTTCCATTTCCCAGTCAGCTCCTGCTCTGGATTGCTGCACGGGGCGGGTGGGGGGGGGTGTATGCAGAGCCTCCCTTTCGGGCTCTTATGACTGAGCCAAAGAGACGCCTTCTCTCCAATCCCATGCACCTAATCAAACACCCTGCCAGCCAACCTGCCCCCCCCCCAGTGCAATGAATGCAAACGGTGTATGCTTTAGGGGCAATGTTCGTGTCTCCCCCTCCCCTCCCCCCAGCATTTGCTCTTTCCAGACAGGAAGTCTGGCTCCAGCCTGACACTCTCCTGGACGAATGCTAATGTGCATCCCCCCCACCCCCGTGCAGTAATAATCCTTTAATTGCAGCGCTCCCGCTTCGGGTGCGGAGGGTTCAGGGAGAATCTTTCTGCAGCGAGTCACGCTGCATTATCCGTCCCCCTGGGGTAACTGTCCAGGGTCCCAGAGCCGCGGGGAGCAAGGCCGGACTGGAGACACTGCTAGGCGAGGTCTGGCTGGATACTAGTCTCGCTTTAGCCACTTTCCAGTTATTTACTTGGAAGAATGATCCTGCTGTGCCCTGCTCGGAAGGTGCTGTGGGGTATTTGGCTAGGTCTCGTGGTTTTCAGTTAGATTCGGGGTTGCTTGCTCCCCTCGTGGGCTGCCTGGCGGGTCTAGTATGAAATTAGCTCTGGAGAGCGGGCGCTGTCCAAGGTGCTGAAATAGCTGCTCTGGTGTAGTTTGATTTGCTGGCAAATCGCAGGCTGATTTCCCCTCTAAGCAGGATGTCTGTGCGGCAGGCCGGGCCTTTCCCCCTCCCCACCCAGCAGTGAACCCTGCGTCTGGGTTTCCAATGCACAATTCTATGGGGTTAACCCCACAGCTCTGGTGCAATGGTGATGAGAGATGCAAGGTACCTGGGCAGGCCACAACCTATCGTGCCCCCGGAGTCAGGCTGGCTCGTGAGGTGCCTGGCATTCCAGCCCCGTCCTCTCAACCTTCCTGCAGCTTCCTACCTACACAGACGTGGTAACACGGTGTTTCCTTGCTGCACACTTAGCTGCTTCACCAGGGGCCTGAGAGGCAGGTAGCAAGAATCTGAAGGGGGAAAGCATTTCACTTAAGCCTGGGAAGAATCCAAGCGAAGTCAAGGGTACCACTTGCACACTTAATTCAATCAGGTGCTTAAATGCTTTGCTGGATCAGGCCAGAGGCCTCACCACCTTGCAGAACTGAGCCCTGAAGATAATATAGAGTGAAAGGCGACCTGCAGAGGAGTAAAGAACCAGGCATTTTTAGTTTGCTTCATTGCAGCATATAAAGCAACCTCCCTCCAGGCCTTTATTTTTCACTAGGTACTATCAGTATTTTCTTGGGGAATTCCCTAGCTGGTGCCAAACTGGAGTGAAAGTTTTTGCAGTGCTTCCTGGAAGGGATGGGGAGGCAAAAACGTTCATAGGGAGCTTTTCAGTTATACAGAGGTGGTGCTGAAAGCTTCACATGGCCTGTCTAAAGTCCCTTCCCCTCTCCACTGCTCGGAGCTCTCTCTTGTGATGTCAAATGCACCAGATCTCCAGTGCCTTTCAGGAGTCTTCTCTTCCCCCCAGAAAGATCGGCACACACAGCTTGGGCTCCGCTGAGGGTCAGTGCACCATGTGAGAGTGAGGGGACACATAGTCTGGGGGTGTCTGCACCCTCAATGGCCAGTCTCCTTCTTGGCATTCTGCCTTGTCTGCATCTCTTCCCGCTGTCTTTTGTGAGCCCCAGAGCCTGCATGATGGGGAGCATTTGCTTTACATTCAGGTGTATCCATGAGAGCAGGGGCCTAGCTGTAGTTCAGAACATCAGACCCTCACTCACCATTCTGGCAGCACCTGTCCATGCTAGACGTGCCTTTTGCCTGTCTAATGTACTTATCTGGCCTGCATCACCAGAGTATCTGAGCTCCTCCCAAGGGAATCTGTGGGAGAGCCGGCACTCAACCCAGGTCTCCCAATTCTTAGCCTAGTGCTCCAACCATTGGGCCAGCTCTCTTTCCTGCTTACTAATAATGATCTGCTACCACACAGCACCTGTCAGCAATGGCTATTAAAGGCCTTCATTCTCACCTTGGCGTATGAGGTAAGTCTTCTCCCCAATTTACAGCTGAGGAACTGGAGGGCCAGGGCCCGTTAGCTGCCTGAGCCAGGAGAAGGACTTGGTGCCAGATCCAGGGTTAGAAACTGGGAGACCCCAATTCCCAGCCCTGAACTTAAACACCTCAAGCCCTCTATTTAACCCACCATCTCATCCCCCAGCACAGGTGTCTTTAGGGGCCATCTCAGCTCCTAGTCAGTGTTTAATGTTTGACTAAAGTGCAATTCTACCCGGAAAAGTGTGTGAAAACGGCACCTTCGCTCTCCCCAAACCTGCCCCCCGTGTACCAGTCACCCTTGCTCATTGCGGTGACAGAGACATTTGCCTGCAGTGTTAGCTCTGGTTGTAGATTCTACCTGTGTGTGCACTGGCAGAGCTGGTAATTCAGTTCTAATCCAGTTCACCTGTGCAAACCCACAGACTGCTGTTAAACCAGACCCAAGTGTCGCTGAGGGCTGGCCGGGAAAGTGGTGTGGGTGGGCGTGGTGCAAAGGGCAAGTCTTTGTTCTCAGGCCCCTGGGAGCGTGCAGGGCTGGCCATTTAGAATCTCACCATTTGTCTTGTAGCAATAACGACACCACACCTAACTCGTACATAGCGCTGGTCATTAGCAGGCCACAAAGAAGGTAAATATCCCAGCCCCACTGGCGGGAGGAACTAAGGCACAGCGCAGTGAAATGACTGGCCCACGGTGACCCAGCGGACTAGTGCCAGTGCTGAACTTGGGTCTCATAATTTCCAGACCAATGCTGTCTCCACTAGGCCCCGGTTGCCCTGGCAAGCTGCGTGAATTTGGCTGGTGTCTGTGACAATCGCCAAGGTGGGGCTGGGCTCTCCAATACGCAGCATCGCTGTTTGCAGAGCGGGGCCACGCCTCGAGAAGCATCACACACTTTAGAGCAAGGAAACCCGCCATGGCCACGCTTGAAGTCATGCCAGCCTTGGAGCCGGGCGTTCTAAACACTGGCATAGGGAAAGGATCCGCCGTGTGCAAGAGAGACCGTGCCCTTCCTGCGCTTAATGTATTAAAAGCACCTGGCCTATCTGTGGATTTAGTAAAGCTAATTGAAGCAAGGTAATTGAAGGCAGCTCAGAGTTGCTAGAAATACACCCAGAATGAAAGATGATCTTAAAAGCTCTTGTGCATTTAGAAGCACATATATACCAGCCAAGTGCCTTCTCTCAGCCAACAGGTCGTGAGAGCAGAGAGGGTCTTTGCCTGAGCCCCGAGCGGGCCTGAGGCAGCACTGAAGTGGAGGACCACCCTTCTGTTGGCCCTCTGAACAGCGATAATCTTCACGCTAAGGGGATGGAAATAGAGATTCAATTTTAAAGTGGGGGCGTCCGCTATTTGTCATCCCACGGGGTGTGACCCTCAGGCAGTTCAGACCCAGGCAGGCAACAAGGGGTTAAAATCCAAACTTTTCTCTCTCCCCTGGTCTGGCTATTTTAAAATGTATCTCCCCACATGGCATCCTAGGGAGCCATTGAGGGCAGGCGGGCGGGGGAGATAACACAAGCTTCTGCTCTCTCCTGAAGTCGTCCTTCTCCCCTTCAGAATGGTGGGTGGACGGCCCTTGCCGCGTGGCTGGAAATTTTAAATGATCACAATCACAGCTGAGAGGCAACCTTCAGCAACGGCTTAGAAGGAACAAAGGGTAAGATTTTCAGCAGCCCTAAGTGACTTGGGAGAGCAAGTCCCACTGAATGCTTGTGGGGCTCAGGCCTTGTCTATGCTAAAAAGCTGTATTGCTTTAGCTGGACTGGTACCAAGCCCTGAGCGTGGAGACAGTTATAATGGTATAAAGGAGCTTGGTGCTGGCAGAGCTATTCCCTTACGGTGAGAAGAGAAGATTATGGGCTGGAACAGAGGGACTTTGACCTCCAACTCCCACAAGATGAGTGCTCCTATCCCACAACGCACTGCCAAAATTTCCCATCAGGCCATGCATTTGTGGGTGGGGGCACATTGTGATGCCTACCCATGGTGCCACGTGTCTTTTACTGATACAGCCTGGTGCTGCGAGGATGTACCGCACTAGCAAAGACAGCCAAATGTGAACACCCTGTGCCAAAAGTGCAATGCTGGCAGCTGTGTGCCAGCAGGATTTTACCAGTCAAATTTGATAGTGTAGACAGGCTATCCCGCAGGAAGGGATTTGTATTTCAGTCCAGTGGTGCCCGTTGGTTAAAACTCAGACTCCAAGCTCACCTTGTTCTGTCAGTACAACTTTCTAGCATAGACCAGGCTGAAGGCTTCTGCGTCACTTAGGTGCTTTTGATGGTTTTACCCATAACTCTCCTGCTTCAGGGCAAAAAGCACCTTCTGACAGATAGAGGTCAGGAAGGAGTTTCCTCCATTGGGAGTTTTTTCCACATTGCATATTGCAGGGTTTTTGAATTGGCAGCCGTGGGAGGAAACAGGATCCTGGCTAGGTGGATCCCTGTTCTGATAAGGTAATTCCTAATGCCGACCACCAGGAAACTGGTCTACTCAGGGGAACTGGTAGGAATGAATTAATATTTCTGTGGATTCCCCACCCCCCAAAAAAATATATGCTATTCGAAATAATTTTAGATCTTGGAATACTTCACCCAGGTTTACTGGGGGTGGGGGTTGAGTATCAAAATGCTTCCTTTGTTTTCTTTCCAATTCTGACATTTCACCAGTTTTAAAATTTCAAGTGGCTGGCCCTGTGCCAGCTAAATTTGCCAACTTGTGTATGTGTTCGATCTTGTCTGACTGTGCAGAGTGACTAACCTGCTGTGGACAGCTTATCCAGGGAACTTAGCCTCTCTTCTCTCCATGGGACATCTCTTTTCTTTTCATTTATGGCATCAAACTGTTTGGGCTATTCAGTGCTGAGCAGTGGTTAGTGGTGATTCTCTGTGCTCGCTATTCCAGCTGCAGCACCATGGTTGGTCCCGGACACATCCTCACACTTGGGACTATCTAAAATCTGCTTTCTACGTATGCTTTCAAAGGCACCCATGAACTGCGCCATTTGCAAAGCTCCCCAGCAGGAGAAATGAATTGCAGAGGCTAGTGGACAAGGGAGGAGTGAGCTTGGCCCCAGAAAATTAATCTAAACAATGAATGAAGGTTCTTTATTTTTCCCATAGCAATGTCCAGTGCTGTGCAGATGGGAAGATACTGTCCTGGCCCCATGGAGCTTGTGATCTAATATTAATGGGCACGTTTTCATTTTGCAGCATTCATCCAGCTGTGCTGTTACATTTGCTACCTGTAAAGTTGCGTCTTCCATTTCTACGTGCCCAGCCTATTGCAAAGCGGTGTGAAAAGCGGGTCTTCGGAAAGACCAACTGGGAACCAGCTCTTGGTCTAAACTGTCTTTTGTCTTCCACAGCAAATACACTTAAACTACCAAGCTGAATGCATCGGTTCCGAGTGACTTTACGTGGCGCTTAGATGCTGTGGTGAGGTCATTACAATAACATTTCTTTTATTTTCCTCTCCTAGGAGCCACCTGCTGCTTCTACGTGGAGGCGTCTTTGGTTGATCACAGATGGAAATTTGGGGCGTACTTGGCCCTTGTGTGTCAGCCACCTGAACAGACCTCCTGTAGTGCTCCCTGGCATCATCACGGCCTCTGGGCCAGTAAGCTGGGGCCACGGTACCCACATGGGCATTTTGTTCATTTGAGGTGGAGAACTGCCCTTTATTTCTTTTAATCCATTCAGCCACTTTGTCAAGGCTGAATCCCAACTCTGGCAGAGTGCAGAAGGTGGGGCCCACAAGGACTCTAAAAATTAATTCTGGCCACTCCAGGCTTATATTAAACTCCCAAGGTTACAGCTTCTCTCTGACTTTGGATGGGTAGATGCTGCCACCACCCAAGTGCAGAACCTCTTTGAGAGCCCAGGAAGGCGCACCTGGGAATCCCTTCCTGTGGGGTACCCTCAAGCCCTTTCACTGAACTGCAAAAGAAAAATACAAAGGAAATCTGCTGTTGCCACCAGCTAATTAACAACCTCTTAAGACACAAAAATCCAATCCTATTCTTAAAAAAGTAAAATTTATTTTTTTTAAAAAAAGAAAGAAAATACATCTGGGAACTCAGGCTATTGCTAGATTTTAAAAGAGCAACTACAAAGATTAAACCCCAAGAATCGCTTTCTTGAGGTCCAGCTTAAAGGTTACAAGCAAAACAAAAGCACCGGGGTTAGCACAGAGGAGTCCACAAGCCCTAAAGAAATCAAAGGGATAAACCTAATTGCATCTTCCTAGACATTTCCTGATCTACTTACATAGCTGGGGTTTTAAATGAGTGGTTTCTAGGTATGATACTGGTAATTTTTTCATATCTGGCCCCAGGCTTCTTATAGCATAGCTCTGCCCTGTCCCTGCTCCCTGGGAGAACAACAGACAGACGAAAGGGGAGTCATCTTTCAATTTTAAAAAGTTTGAGCCTTCCCACTGGCTCTTTTGGCCAGGTGCCCACTCAATTCCTTTTCCCTGTGCAGAGCAGTGAGACTTGTTAACCCTTTACAGGTAGAGCAATTAAAGAACAGTTGTTAAGAGGGATTTTATAGCTACCGGCTGGGTGGGTGTCCATAAAAGGGAGCTCCCCGCTGCCCCCACTTTCATTTACCACACACTTTGAAGTAGATTCATGCTCAGGCATGGCTGGGGTGACTTGTAAACCCTGCTATCCCAGGCAGTGTCAGAGACAGGTTGCCATGGGAACCCCGGTCGGACAGTGACTTTAGCACCAGGTAGCACCCGAGAAGCCTGGGCTAAAGGCCGATCGGCCCTGACACCTCTCCTCACTTGAGGACAACGCGGTTTGCACTGCAGGGGATGGAAGCCTGCTGTAGCCCATCAGGTCTCTGCTGCATCCAAGATGCTCTTTAATGGCCCTCTCCATGGCCCTGGCAAACCTACCATTGACTTCAATGAGAACCTGGGGGAAGCAGCCGCTTTCTCTTGGGCCCAGAAGTGCAGGGCCCGAGCCTGCTCCTGGAGGAGTCAATGGGAGTTTGGGGGAGCAGGATCGGGTGGATAAAGAGGCCATGCCGGGAGTCAAGAAGGGAGGTCAGGAGGTGATGTTGCACCTACAAGCTCTAGAGGCCGCTTGGCTGCCTTCTCCTGTGTGCTCCCTGAGCGAGCCAGGGGCTGCGTGTGAATTTCCCTGGTCGGCTCCTGGCTGAGAGCACCGGGGCCAGAGAACAGGAGAAAACTCTGTGCCATGGATGAGCGCTTCTGCCCAGGGGCTCAAAGGAGACCTTGCCTGCCTCTCACTCGACCCCCCGCGGAGCTCTCAAACAGCCTCCTCCTCTGCTCCCCCCTCTCCCTGGCCTCAGTCAGCAGACCGGGTTCTGATGTCCCCGGCTGGGCCTGGGCTGGACTGAGCAGGGGAATCTACAGCCTGCATTGCTGTGAGCTAATTGTAATGTCCCTGGGCCAGGCACCCAAACTCAATTCTGAGCAACACTCGGGGTCTCCTAGCGATTCCCATGGCAGCAGCTACCTCATTCCTGGGGCAGCTTCTCTGTAGGGGGTCACATGAAATACAGCTGCAGCCGATGAAGCTGAGCCCATTTACCGCCCTCCCCCAGGCCGTGCTCGGTGCTGTACAAGCATACAATGAAGCGTTCCGGGCCCAAGGAATTCACAGCTGCAAGCTCTGGTGAACGCAGCCCCGGGCAGGCTGGCTAACAGCATACTCTGCGAGGAGGCCCCTGGAAGCAGAAGGGTTCAGGTGCTACTCAGCCGAGTGAAGGTGTCAGAAGCCGGCTCTTAGGGTGAAAGCCATAGCAGCTGTGTGGAGGCGTTAACCAGGGCAAGAGGAGAGAGGCAGCTTCATGTCCCTGTTACTGTATCAGCAAGGGGGTCATATGGAGGGGGCCTGTTATATCATGGTGAAGAAATAGACACAAGATCAATAGATGTTTATGGCTCCCTGGCTCATTACCTCTCTGCTGATGAATCTAACTTCAGCCCCAAACCCTCTTTCTCAAGGCAGGTTGTGTTTTCCCAGGAGGCTGGGCCTGGATCACGCCCCTTCCATCAGGGCTCTGCATTAGCGCTTAATCTGGCATTAGAGCAGATTTCTCTGGTCTGCTCGGACAATGTGCGCAATGGAGCCCAGAGGCCACCAGCCCTCCCCTCTCTCCAGGGTGTAAGGGCTGGACCTGGGCTGTCTGATCCCTGCCTGTTGCCAAACTGAAGCAGGTCTCCATGCATCCTGCCTGAGGGGTGAGGAAAGGCCTCCCCCCCGGGAGCCATCTCCTCCTCCAGCTCTTGCCTGGAAACCTGGCTCCGTGCTGCATTCAGCCTGACTAGTGTTGTCTTCTGATCAATGAGCCTCTTCCCCTCCCCTGGTCCTCCGTTCCCCGCCCCCCTTGGCACGGCGAGCGGGCGGCTGATTACACGGACTATGCGATGAGACGCCAGCAGTGCAGAAATCTGCTCTATTAAGCAGCAGGTTCCGGAACAGGCCCAGCGCAGCGTGCGGGGGGAAAGTGCTGAGCGGCAGCAGGCCTGGCACAGAGACACAGGTGGCTTCTCCGAGCAGAGCCATCAGATTGGGGCAGGGGGGCTACAAAAGGCATCACCGCAGATCCCCCTGCCCGGCTGGCGTCCCGTGCACAGCTGCTATTCATTGTGCACACGTTCTGCCAGGCCAGGTCGTCTTTCCATCTACCCCGGCACCCTCGCACCCCTTAAACCTTTGCTCCCAGGCCATCTCCCACCTGTTCCCCCATACGCTTGCTCATCGCCTCCGCGTTCCTGCCCCTCGACCTTTTCCTCTGCCACGCTGTCGTGGGGCTTGGTTTTCTAGCATGGCCAGGGTGGCTGCCACTCTGGGAAGCAAAGGCGAATGGGAGAGAGAGAAAAAAACCAGTTCCCGCCGCAGAGACTGGCTCCGAGCTGAGCTGGGATCCAGGAGAGTGAACTGGCTGATGAGCAGGCAGCTGACCTGCACCCCAGCCAGGCCCACAGTGCAGAGCAGTGATGGGCAGCGGGAGAGGCTTTCATCTGGGCTTGGAGTCTGACGGTCCGTCGGGGCTGGGCTGCTGACCCTGCTTGCTGTGCAGGGGCTGAGGCCCAGGAAGTGGAAATGCTCACAAACCAGTAGCTGAAAAGGCTGGGGGGAGCGGAAGGGGGCATGGCTTTTTGTCTAGCCTAGGACCTTGCCCCGTGGATGAGCCAACGGTGGCCAGTCCCTGCCCAGTGCAGACAAGGCCTTGATGAAAGATGGGAGGGTGGTTTTTGGGGGGGAGGGGGTGTTAGTGGTGACTGGTGGGCCAGGCTGCTGCTTTTGAATAAACTTCCCATCTCAAGCCACCGGAGGGAGAGCAACATCCACACAAGCAGCAGAGGAAGCGGCTTGACCACAGCAGCTGCTGCTTTGTGCCCGGTACTCAGATCCCTCCAGATGGATGCTGGGTTACAGACCAGGCTGGCAGAGCCTGTGCTCCCGCAGCTTTTCCTCTGGGAGGGGCACACCTTCTGGGACTAGGCTGACACAGCTGTCCCTGGCTTAGTGCAATGTGGGCTGGACAGACGCTGGGCAAGCGTGTGCGTGCCTGACTCCGAGGACAACCTGGAGGCTGCTGAGCCAAGCTGACTCCCTGAGCCTGGCTCCGGGTGTATTTGCAGATGCAAACGGCCTCTCAGAAGCATCTGGGTTCATTTGCAGCAGCTCGTGCTGCAACGCAGCGCCCTGCACCTGATCCTGCAGGAGCCCCTGTGACGTTATTGATATAATCTGGGACCATATAGAACATGGTTGCAACCAAGGTCCTGTTGTGGCACCAAATCTTATGTAAAGGGGGTCATATAAGGTGTCTAAGACCAGGTTATGGGTTGCTGGTTAGGATTATGCTGTCTGGGTGCATGTGTCATTTTTGTAGTTGAAGTTATGAATATTGGCTCTGTACTGTCTGTATTTCAAACTTCTGCTGTGCTTCTGGGAGACATCCCAGACAAGTTGGTGTTAGCTCTGCCTAGCCTGCTTGATGGCCCATTAAGGACCATCAGCTACACAACTGACCCATGGAGAGAAGGCAGATACGCCTTGTAACCCAGCAAAGTGCAGGGACTTGCCCATGTGACTCCAGACTCCATTTTGCTGTAATTTTCCACGGTAAGAAGAAAGAAGTGTTCTTACACCTGGAAAAGACTATAAAGGCTGATGCCTCATCTCCATCTTGTCTTCAATGCTGCTTCTTACCTCTGGAGGGACTTTGCTACAAACCGAAGCTCTGAACAAAGGACTGATGACCCATCCCAGTGGGGGATGTTCCAGAGACTTGATTTGAACCTACAGTTTATTTCATCACTGCCACAAGCCTGAACTAAGAACTTTGCCATTACTGGATGTAATTCATTCCATTTTACCAATTCTAGCTCTCATCTATATTTTTTTCCTTTTGTGAATAAACCTTTAGATTTAGGGTTTTGGGGCTTGATTCTTTGGGATCGAGAGAACCATTTTCTTTTACTGGGGTATTGGTTTTCATAACCATTCATCCCCAGGATGAGTGGGACTGGTGGTGATACTGGGTAACTGGAGTGTCTAAGGGAATTGCTTGTGTGACTTCTGGTTAGCCAGTGGGGTGAGACCGAAGTCTTCTTTGTCTGGCTGGCTTGGTTGCCTTAGAGGTGGAAAAACCCCAGCCTTGCGCTGTGACTGCCCTGTTTTAAGCAATTGGTCCTGAACTGGCACCTCAGTTGGGTCCCACCAGAACCGCATCGTTACACCCCCTTCACGACGCCACGCTGGGCCGGGAGCGCTAGGCAGGGGGACAGGCCCAAGGGAGAGGAATGGGAGGTCCCGAGGTGGCATCTGTTGAGAGGTCACTGCAGAGGGAAGACATGTCACTATCCAGATGGCAGATCCCCGAGGGGCTCCCAGCCCTACAGCATGAGGCCTGGGCCTGGGGAATAGTTTCCCTGCAGTGAGTGGTGGAACCCCCATCCCTGGAGGCAGCCAGCGCCCGCTGGGAACAACATTGTCTTGGCAGAGCAGGCAGCCCTGACCCTGCTGATCTGACCTGCCCTTCCCATTCCTAGATTTCACAGGCCAGCTGTGGGAAGGGACAAGCAGGCTCTTCCTAGGGGGTGACTTGAAGGCTTCCTCCAACCACCTGTGACTCTGGCAATGGCAGCTCAGTGTCATTAAAAGCCAGACGCAGGGCACGTGGCCAGGGCTCTGGGGAGGGGGAGCTCAGCCAACCTGAGCCCCGCCTGCAGGCCGGGAGTCAGAGGCACCCAGCTAGGGCCCGATCCTGCAGCTCCAGCGTGGGTGAGTAAGGTGGGGTCCCCGTGTTCAAGGGGCTGTCCATAAATTACATAATGCTTTAGGGGGCAGTGGGGGGAGGGGCCTTTAGGTGGCTTGTTCGTTTCATTGTCGCAAAGTGTTCCAAGGGGTGGGTGGGTCTTGGAAATCAGCAAAACACATGTTATGTGGCTTGGGGCCACCCCACAGGGGGCTCGCAAAGGATTTTTACAAACTTTGGGTCTTTATGGGGGATCAGCAGGGCCTGAAAGGTGGGATTTTCCCCCTCTTTTTCTATTTCGGTTTAGATCTATTAAAAAAGTCATGTCCGTTCCTGCCTGGCTTTGGTTCCCCTTGGGGCGGGTTCTCCGGGGTGTTTAGTGAGATTGGGGCTGGCCAGGAAGCAAGAATTCCAGAGCCTGGAAAATGGTGAGGTTTTGAAATGTGTTTTAGTTCTGTCTACTCTGAGCAGAACCGAGACCTTTTGAAAATGTGTGTGAGAAAAGCAAGCGAGCAAGAGAGAGGCTGACGCTCTGGCCCAGTCACTAGGGATATCCTGGGGTGGGTCCCTCCACCCAGACCTGGGAAACATTCCCAACCAAAGTATCAGTTCAATGGCCCTTTCCCACAAAAGGCTCCAAGTTGGTGAATTGGCATTTTCTACTGAAAAAAATATGTTGTGGAAAAATTCCCACCCAGCTTTGACGCTGTCGCTGAAGGTGTGTGTGGTGTGTGTGTGCACGTGTGTGTGCACGCATGTGTGTGTGTGTGTGCTGGCTCTTTGTCAAAGAGTGCCTTTTTCCCAAGTGTGCAGTAGCCATCAGAGTGCAGTGTGGATGGACAAAACTAAAGAGTTTCGAAGAGCCTTACTATAGACTCATAGACATGTGGGACTGGTGGTTGTCTGGCCTGTGTCAGCCCAGATGCTCATAACTGTCCCCCTGGCTTTAAAACTGAGGAATCTCTTATTGTCTCCGGCCACACACAGGCCTCTGCAGCCCACTGGGGGGCTCTGTTCATGCCAGAAACAAACTCTAGTCAGCCTGCTTGTAGCCTATGAAAACGATACCAGCCTGACCATGTTTGTCTGCCACCCCCACCCTGTCGATCCACCTGAGAAACGGTTAAATGGAGCCTGCTAACTCTCCGAGGCAGGTGGCTTATCTTACCCAGCTCTGGGCATGGCTCTCTGGAGGGAGAGGCTCTAGGGTGTGGGCTGAGCAAGCCAGAAGGAGGAGCCTTCGGAGCAGCCCACCCCAAGGAGAACATCAGAAGTGGCCTCTCTGTTCTCTTATTGTTCATGTTTGTCAATAAGGCCAAACACTGATGAAGTGGGGGTGAGTCTGGACAGTTCTGTACCACGTGGGCTATGTTCGAGCTGCAGTGGAGGAAAAGCCCCTGCGCGGTGCACAGCGATGAAGGGTCTGGTGCAGAGCTTCCCCTTGGCTTTCAGTCAGATCCTGTGCATGGAAGGGTGAATGTTTCAGAGAACTGTGAACATGTGTAAACAGAGGGTAATAATGGGGGCACTACAGCAATCGCTCTTCTGTGCCCTCATATATCCCCTCCCCTCTGCCTCCACCTGTTTTTCACGTTTCTATCTGGCAAACGGCTACAGTTGTTCACTCCCTCCTGAGGTTTGAATGATGCTTAAACCCAAGAGGACTCTCTTTGTTCTGCTGCAATGCATCCTGCTCTTCATCAGTGCAAAATATCTTTCTTTGTGCCTCCAGCATTGGTGACAAATAGCGGCCCAGCTCTGGGCTTTGTGCTTGTTCAGGAGTGAGATGTTTGTAGGCCCTACAGAATTATAGACTATTGTTCTTTCTTTTCACAATGGAGCGAGAGGACTTTAAAAAGCAAAAGCAACCCTGGACAACATGAGATCCTTTATAGAGTTATAACAGTTGTGACGGCCGGTCATGTTTTGTCTACAAAAGCCTTTTGGCCCTGGAAAAAGAGCAGACACTTTGCTCTAAATTGCTGTTTTCCCTTCTCCACGTCTTGATAATTCCTTGCTAGCAGGGACTTAAATCCCAGAAGAACAGCAGTAAACGTACAGCAGCTAAGGGTGTTTTTCTACTTCAGTGATCTCTGATTAAGCCAACTGGGGCTACCAATGCTACTGCCTGTGGCTGAAACCAGATGTGTGAGACAGATGTGCCAAACAAAGGAGCAAACAGATGCAGGGGAACCTGACAGGGCAGGCTGGGGTGGGTGAAAATGACTCCCTCTCTCCCCAAAATCCATCACCCATCCCGCCCCCCTTCTGATCCGCTCTGGGATATTCGGAGTGGATCCCTTCCCCTCCCCTCGGCGACCGGCTGCAGCTAATTGTTGAGTGGGGACCTTATTAGGAATTCCTGATAAAAAATTGTGAATCAGGCTTATAGCACATGGCACGGGGCGCACCAGCCTGCTGATTGGTCGGATTTTGGTGCAGTCTATTTAGAGCTGTCAGCTGGTGACTGAAAAGGGCAGAGCTCGCAGCGGCGGGGTCAGCGGCTAATGGAGAATGCGGGATGCCTCTGCAGCGTGGTAACTATGACAGCCAGGAGGAGGTGGGTGCGTGGATGGGGGGCTGCTCCAGGCTCTGACTGTTCAGCCCCGAGCAGGGTCCCTTGGATGGGGAGTACCTACAGGAGCATCCCTCGTTGCCATGTTAACGGCATAATGGCCTAGTTACTAGGGTGAGCAGCATGCAGGCACCTGCTAATTAGGCATTTCTCTGCCCCCCTCCCCGGCTGTGGTGTCTGAGTGGCTCCCAAATGCGTGAGAAGGAAGAACAATCACTCGCTCCCTCCCTTCGCAGGCGGCAGGAGTAAACAGCCTGGTGATTAGCTCCTAGAGATGATGATGGTTATTACTATGGGGAAGCCCAGTCGCAGGGGTGAGTTGAGGTCGAAAGCACATGATCCCATCTCTAGTGGCAGGGAGTTCCCCAGGCGGGGACCAGGGCCTGTGACAATCTGACTTGGTTTGGAGACCTTGTCCTCGCTGGGCATGGCTGTGAGGGGAGGTCGTGGCTACAGAGGAAGCCAGGTTTGATCCCACAGGGGGGATGTGAATCTCAGGACAGAGCCCTTGCACCGGGCTCTGTACCACGGGGCAGCCGGTGGAGGAGGCGGGATGCCAGTGGGATGGGCTCGCAGCCCCTGGCATTGCTGCGTCTGCAGCCACTGGAGCTTTCTCAGGGCAGGCAAGTCCATCCCAGGGAATAGTAATGAGCCACTCAAGTGCCAAGAGGCAGCGCAGAAGGCTCTGTGGTCCAGGTGGTACCACATCAGACCACAGGGTGAAATCCTGGCCCCCACTGGCTCCACGTGGGGCCAGCATAGAGGTGAGACGGCTGGGGGCTCTGGGTGCAGAGGGGCAGCGTGGGCCAGTCAATAGGGCACAGGGTTAGGACTTCGTAGCTCTGTCACTGACTCAGTGGGTGGCCTTGGACAAGTCACTGCCCCTCTCTGTGCCTCAGTTCCCCCCACACACCCATGGGGAATGATCCTGACCCTGCTTTGTGAAGCCCTCGGCGCTCTGGGGCTGTGAGGGGCAGTGTCTGATCACGTCGCGGGTTGCAGTCCACTCTTAGCATGTGCCTGTTTGAACTGAGCAAGGCCCGGCCCCAGCTGACCTGAACATCAGACCCCGCCTGAGGGTGGGTTTCAGAGCTGGGTGCACGCACCAGGCTGGAGTGAGCAGAATCATCTCACTCCACCCCCCGCTGAGAGACAACCTGCTGCTCCTGGCAGGGACCAAGTGTCTCTCCTCCTTCAAGCCAGCCGGCGTCACCCTGGCCTGTCCCTGCCGACGGGATGGGGGCTCTGGGGAGACTGGGCAGTAGGGACCCAGGCTGGGGCTGCAGGTGCCAGCTGAGCCAGAGTCTGCTCATGCTCCTGCCAGCCTCCAAGGGATTGCTGGAGCTGCCAAGTGAAATAGCCTTAGCAGGAGGGGGAAGGATCCAGCGACCCAGAGCTCACAATCCAGGGTCACTCTGATGTCCCGGAGGCTGTTCAGCAGGGGCTTAGTCAGCAGAACCGGCGCTCCTAGCCAGCTCCCCTCGCAGACAGCAGATTGGCCCCGCTCGGAGCAGCTCCCTCCCTCCCGGTGCCCAAGTCTGATGCGATTCCAGCCCCGAGGAGGAGGGAAGGGGTTGCAGCGCCCGTCCCCTGCTCTCAGCAAACTCCTGGTAAGCGGCTGATCGATGGGCACCAGTTGCCGTGCCAAGCTCAGGGCTCTGGGGTAATGTTGCCTCCAGTCCTCATGCAGCAGCAACAACCATGGCATGTTCCCCCAGCACAGCCAGCGGCTACCCACGGGCCTGCCAACGCCCTGCTGTGGGCAGGACCGGCGCCAGGGTTTCTCGCGCCCTAGGCGCACGGCCATTTTGCCGCCCCCCTCACTGATCCCGCGGCTCTGGTGGAGCTGCCGCAGTCATTCCTGTGAAGGGTCCATTGGTCCGGTGGAGCTGCTGCAGTGATCCCTGTGGCAGCTCCACCGGAGTCGCGGACCAACGGACCCTCTGCAGGCACGACTGCGGCAGGTCAACTGGAGCCGCCTGCCGCATCCCCCTGCAAAATGCCGCCCCCCAAATAATCCTGGCACCCTAGGCAATTACCTAGGCTGCCTAAATGGTAGCGCCGGCCCTGGCCGTGGGAGAAGGGTGTTCACTCTCCACAGCCCCTTGTGCCTGTGCCAGATGCCATCAGACTTGGCTCATCCAGGGCCCTGGATCCAGGAACCTGCAATGCTCCAGGGTGGGGCTGGGCCAGGAGGCTGGGCACAGAGGGGGCAGGGGCGGGGCACAAGGGGATTTGGAGGGGCAGGGCTGGGTGAGGCAGGCCGTGCGGCTCAGTGGAGAGCAGGCTGCAGGAACACGACATAGCTGAGCAGCCCCTTCCAGTTCCATTTTTTAAAACCTTCCTTTCCAATTTTCACCTTTTTTTCCTCACTATTTTGCCTCAATCTAGCGGAAGGAAGGCGTTCAGGCTGCTCCGCTCCCTCCCACGACCTGTCCCCCCACAGCTGGCATCTACACGCAGGCACAGACCGGGCACCAAGATCCACTCCAGCAGGAGACTTTTTGCCCCTTCTCCCCAGCACAGGAAATAACCGAACCCCATGGCCCCCATTCCCGGAGGCACAGCCAAAGACATGAGGTATTTAGGCCATTTCTCTGCTTCCTAGGTGTGTCCTAAGGGGTGGCACCAGCAAGTCAGCTGCTCCCTCTGCCTGGATTTCAGCGCTGCCTTCTCCCCAATGGAGCCCAGCCCTGGAGTTTATCTGAACGTGGCCTGAATGTGAAATCATGTCCCCAGGCGAGCGCTCTGGGCCTGACACCTCGTCAGGGACTTTTCACCACGATTCACTGTCTGATAGTTGGGTCTCGCCTCTTGCCCCCGAGTGATAATGAGGTCGTTGCACTCTCTTGGCCTGGCTGGGCATCTCCGTGTGGGCGCTGCCATTACACAGGGAGAGTAGGGGAAGGCAGAAGCAGCAAGCGCCTGGTTTTCTGGGCTGTGTGGGGTTGGCTGGTGAGCGACTGCGTCCCAGGCATCCCTCACTGCTGAACATTGGCCCCGGTTGGCAGTGCCAGAGAATGAGCTGCGAAGCTCACCGGGCTGTGAAAGCAAACGCCAGCTGTGCCCTAGCAATAAACCTTCGCATGGACCTAGCACTGGTCATGGCAAAGGCACTGTGCAGACAATCCCCTGGGTGCCAGGTGAGTCACTGTCATCATCTCTGTTGTACAGGTGGGGAAACTGAGGCACAGAGCAGGGACGGGGCTGCCCAAGGCCACACAGGATTGGACCCTGCAGGGGACTCCCCCCGCTACCGAGGAGAGGGGAGCTCAGCCTCCGTGGCATGTTCGCTTCTTGGCCTCTTTGGAGAGACTGGGAACCAGGCAGCCAAGCAGGACGGCAGCTTTTTCAGGGACACTGAAATGCTGCATGTTACGGCCCACGGCACCCACTGGGAACTGCTGGCCTCCGGGCAGCCAGCGCTCGGGGCAAATCAGTGAGCGGGAGGGCCCAGCTGGGTGCTGGTGCCTCACCTCTCCAGCAGGGGACACTGTCAGGCCTGGGCAGCAGGGAAGGGCAAACGCAAGGTAGCTCCTTCCCCAGGGAGGACCCAGCCGATTGCAGTGACCATAAACCCTTCAGGGAGGGATGTGGCACCTTTCGCTCCCGCCCTTCCCCTCGCCACCCCGTTGCTGCCCGTGCTCTTTCCACGTGCCCTGGAGGCTAATGGGGCTGTGGTTGCTGGCTGCACCTGCTGCCCTCGCCGAATGCGCTGCAGCTCCCAAAGGGCACGCGGGGCGGGGGGGGCGGGAGGGGTGGGAGCTGGTGCCTGGCACAGCCCAGAGGGCTCCTGGGGCACTCAGCAGCTGGACCAGGCCCAAGGACAAAGCATCATCCGGCCTTGGGATGCCCGTTGGTGCTGGCCTCCTGCTGCCCCTGCCCGTGTCTCTGGCCCCATGCGGGCGCTTTAACTGGCATCTGCCGCTGTCCGCGTCCTTTCTAATCAGCTTAGTGAACGGGATCAAGGGGGGCCGGGGATCAAGCCAGGAGGCAACTCGAGGGTGACGTCAGTGGCAGCTGGAGCAGTCAAAGCGCCGGGATAGGACGGGGCTCCGTGCTCCGCTCCCTGGGCTGGGGGGGAGCCAGCGGGCAGTGGGGTTGTGCTGGGGTAACTGGGGCTGCACCTCATCCCAGCCGAGCCTCTGGCTGTCAAAACCACATCACCCTGGTGTCAGGGGCTGCGGGGCCAGTCGGGTGCCCCGGAGCCCACCCCCGGGGCAGAACGGGCCCATTGCATGCAGGTAGGGCACTTTCACACGTGGGGGAAGGGTGCATGCTTGATGGGCCCGATCCTCTGTGGTGTTGCCTCATCGGGCCCAATTCTGCAGGTGAGGCACCTTATTGGGATTCTGTCCAAGAACTGTGAGTCACTTTTCCTGCCTGAGCGTGTAGGTGAGGCACCATATCGGGCCCAATTCTGAGGGGTGAGTTGCCTTGTTGGGACCAATCCTGCAGGATTAACCACTTTCTTGGGCTCAATCCAGTAGGGGAGGTCCCCTATCGGGTCCCCCACTTATGATTTATTATTTGCATTGCCAAAATGCCTAGGAGCCTCAGTCATGGAGCAGCACCCCATTGCGCTAGGTGCTGTACAAAGGCAGAACAAAAAGCCAGTCCCCACACACTGCAGCAGATGGGATGGGAGGGTGCTCAGCACTGCTCAGCACCGGGGAGCTGCTGCTTTGCGCAGCAGAGGGAGGCTCCCACACAGCCAGGGGCCTGTAACCCTCCCCACTGCAGGGAGAGAGCAGGAGGTTTCTCTGTTTCCCTCTGGGTTCGCTGTGGTGAGCTGCTTCTGCCCAAATAGCAGGGGATGCCCAGGGACCGCCAATGATATGCCCCAGCCCTGGCAGGGTGGGCTTTTTAAATGCGACAGAGGATGAACGAGAGGCAAGTGAGACGAGGCTGTGACGCACTGGCTTTGTGTGAGAGGGATGGTGCCCCCTACTGGCTGCTCAGAGGGAGGATAACAGACCTACTAGTAGTGGTGACTAATGGCATTTCCCTTTGGCTCAAGGGTTAGAGGCCTGTGTGTGCAGCACTGAAGAGGCAGCATTCTGAGCCTGGCACCCCATGTGTGGGAGATACCTGTGCCCTGTCTGAACCCCAGGGGCTCCCCCCCTCCAAGGGGCTGAGAGGAGCAGGGGATGGGAACCTCCAGTGGAGGGTGCCATGAGGGACAAGGACTATGGCACAAACTCCCCTTGGTTATAACAACAACCACAAAGTGCCTGGGCAGTGATATTGATGTGTTACTATGCGGAAGTGGGAGAATTGTCAATAGGAAGCTGAAACGACGAAGTGTTCAAAATTTCTCCTCTTTTGGGGAAAAGCCAGATGATGTGGTCATAGCCTATGATGCGGATGAAACATTTTTTATTCCAGCCATAACTCAGGAGGATGTTAAACAGCAGCTACTAGAAGTTAGACATCTTTAAAGCAGTGGGCCAGCATAACTTGCTGTCACGGACTCACAGGTCATGCCTACTCTCGGCCCTGTGCAGTCCGTGGGGGGTGCCCCTTTCAGTGTGACAGCCCTTCTCAGGGGTCTACTCTCTCTCAGGGGTTAATCCCCTCCGCCTCCTGGAGCCGCATCTCTCTGAGCCTCAGCACGTCTGTCTCTGCTGTGGGTCCCCTCAGGGAGTCCCCTCGCTCTGGACCCCCAGGGCCTCATGACTCGACCGCAATCCAGTGACAGGTGAGTGACAGGTCATGCCAGGCCAGCGCATAAGGCAAAGCCCCAGCCCCTCAGTGCATGATGGGGGGTGTAACCCACCCTGCGGGGGGGGCACGGTGGGGCCCATGGTCAGCACTGCAGCATCACCAGCTCTCGCGGAATATCAGCTGGGGCTGGGGCTCTCTGGGAGGAGTCCAGAAGCTCCGGCCCCACTGCAAAGGGCAGCTCTGCCCCCCTCCCACCACCCTGCCTCCTGGAGGGCAAACAGCCAATCAGCCCCCACACACACTTTCCCCTCCTCCTGTGAGCAATGAGTCAGTCTTCTACATTTTCAGAAATACTGATTTCAGTTACAGTGCACAATACAAAGCGTACAGTGCTCACTTTATATTTGTATTACAAATATTTGCACTCTAAAAAACCAAAGAAATAGTATTTTTCAATTCACCTAATACGAGTACTGTAGTTCCATCTCTTTATCATGAAAGCTGAACTTAGAAATGTAGAATTATGTACAAAAAATAACTGCACTGAAAAAGAAAACAATGTAAAACTTTAGATCCTACAAGTCCATTCAGTCCTACTTCTTGGTCAGCCAATTGCTCAGACAAATAAGTCTGTTTACATTTGCAGGAGATAATGCTGCCCTCTCCTTGTTTACAATGTCACCTGAAAGTGAGAACAGGTGTTCTCGGGGCACTGCTGTAGCTGGCGTTGCAAGGTATTTACGTGCCAGATACACTAAAGAGTCATATGTCCCTTCATGTTTCAACCACCATTCCAGAGGACATGCGTCCATGCAGATGATGGATTCTGCTTGATAACAATCCAAAACAGTGCATGTTCATTTTCATAATCTCAGCCAGATGCCACCATGTGATGCAGTAGGGACTGTCTGTGTGGGGAGCGGGAGAGCAGGGGAGGACTTTAGGGGATGGACGATGCCAGAGCCTGTAACCTGAGCTAGGTAAGGGAGGGGAAAGGTCAACACCTTTGCCCAGGAAGGGGACAAAGGAAGGGAGTGGCAGGAGGGAAGCAGTTGGAGTTTGGGCTTGGGGCTGGGTGGGTGGAATTCAGGGTATCCTAGCTAGGATCCAAGCACCCTGAAAGCCCAGAAGGACTCGGTGGAGGGGTCCTGACTGTGCCTGCAAGCTCTGCTGTAACCTGTGTTCCTGTTGTCCAATAAACCTTCTGTTTTACTGGCTGGCTAAGAGTCACTGTGGGTCCCAGGAAGAGGGGTGCAGGGCCGGACTCCCCCACACTCCGTGACAACTGGTGGCAGCGGTGGGATATACTGCACCCCGTGGACGGCGCTTCCTGCAGTAAGTGACCGGGGAGCAGTAAAACGAAGGGGTGGTTAACCCCTGGGAGTGTGTGCCCAGTGAGAAGGACTTTGCAGTAACAGGGTCCCCCGGGGGATTGCAGCGAGCGGTCCCAGGGGCGGAGGAGTCTGCAGCTCGACCCTGGCAGAGAGGTGGTGACCTCAAGAAGGGCTGGTGCACTGGGGGTCTCCCTGGAAACCGTGGGGAGCGGCGAGCACCCCGGCCTGTGAGTGGCCAGCAGGAAGATGTATGCCAAACGGCGCAAGTGTGACCTGCTGGAGCTGTGTAAGCAGAGGGGGCTGCGCAGTGGGAGGCTCACCAAGGACCAGCTGATTGCCCAGCTGGAGCAGGGAGACCGCATGAATGAACGGAGCCCTGTCTCTGAGGGAAGCAGCCGGGCAGATGCAGCGCAGGCACCAGTGTCTGTCCCCGCTGGGAGTGGTCAGCCGGCGGACGAGGGCTTCCCGAGACCCCCCCTTCCTAGGCGTAGAGGAAGGGCTGGGAGGAGCCCAGTGTATACCGAGGGCACCGTGACACCCCCGACCAGCAGGGGAGCCTCCCGGCGAAGCTCACCCCCCAGCAGGGGATCCTCCCGGCGACGCTCGGCATCCGTGGAGCGGATGCGGCTGGAATATGAAAGGGAGCTGAGACGGGAAGAGCTCGAGTTAAAGAGGCGAGAGCTGGAGGAGAAGGCGAAACAGCGTGAACATGAGGAGAACCAGCGTAAACATGAGGAGAACCAGCGTAAACATGAGGAGAACCAGCGCCAGCGTGAGTGGGAGGAGAAGGAGAAACAGCGTAAACATGAGCTGGACCTGGCCCGGCTGAGGAGAAGTGAGGCCCCGGCTGCGGTGAGTGAGGGGGGACCCAAGCCTACAAAGAGCTTTGATAAGCACTTGCTGCCCCGGCGTAAGGAGGGGGAGGACATAGATACCTTCCTGACGGCCTTTGAGAATGCCTGCGAGCTGCACAGGGTTGACCCTGCAGACAGGATCGCAGTTCTCACCCCCTTACTGGACTCCACAGCCGTGGAGGTGTACAGCCGACTGAAAGGGGCGGAGGCAGGGGACTACGAACTGTTCAAACAGGCCCTGCTCCGCGAGTTTGGGCTGACTCCTGAGATGTACCGGAAAAAGTTCCAGAGTCAGCGTAAAACCCGTGAGGTCACATACCTACAACTGGTCAACCGGGCGCAGGGGTATGCCCGCAAGTGGACAGCTGGGGCCCAAACTAAAGAGGACCTGCTTGACCTATTCATACTGGAGCACCTGTACGAGCAGTGCCCGTCCGACCTGAGGCTGTGGTTGATGGACCAGAAGCCGGAGAACCCGCAGCATGCAGGCCAGCTGGCCGACCAATTTGTGGACAGTCAGGCAGGGGATGGCAGGGAGGAGTCTCGAAGGAGCAGGCCTGCCTCAACGCAGAGAGAGAGTCAACATGGGACCTCCCAAAGGGGGCCTATGGAGAACCCCCCCAAAAGGGGAACATCCAGCGGCAGGTCCCTCCGACCCACTCAAGGGGACCCACGAGATATGGGCTGCTATCGCTGTGGCCAACGAGGTCACATACGGGCCCAGTGCCCCAAGCTCAGGGACAGACCAAGCAGACCCAACCCGCAGAGGGTGGACTGGGTAAAAACCCAATCGGAGGAGAGGCTACATTCCCAGGAAAGGGGGGTTGGCAACATACCACCTGTGGATGCTCCCGGTTCCGGGTTTTTGGTTTACCGGGTGGGCGCGGGGCTGCCCCTCCGGAAAGAGTGCATTGTTTCCCTGGAAGTGGATGGGAGGAAGGTCACTGGGTACTGGGACACGGGCGCAGAGGTGACGCTGGCCCGGCCCGAGGTGGTGGCCTCAGATCGGATGGTGCCCGACACCTACCTGACCCTGATGGGCGTGGGCGGGACCCCATTCAAGGTACCCGTGGCAAGGGTACACCTGAAATGGGGGCCAAGGAGGGCCCCAAGGATGTGGGAGTACACCAATATTTGCCCACTGACGTGTTAATGGGAGGGGACCTTGAAGACTTGCCTAGTAACACCCAGAGTGCCCTGGTTGTGACTCGTAGTCAGAGTCGGCAAATGGCACTGCTCCCCGACAACGGGGAAGGTACTCGACCTGAGGTGCAGGACCCTAACTCAGGGAGCGGGGAACGCCCAGGGGCACGGTGCAGAGAGGCTGCGGCCTCAGACCCAGCCAGCAAGAGAGAGCCGGTCCCCATTCCTGTCCCAGCTGCTGAGTTCCAGGCCGAGTTGCAGAAAGATCCCTCCTTGCGGAAGCACAGGGACCGGGCTGACCTTAGTGCGGTACAGACCATGAGGAGAGGTTGCAAGGAGAGGTTCCTGTGGGAGAAGGGGTTCCTGTACCGAGAATGGGCTCCCCCAGGGGAAGTAGAGTCATGGGGGATCAGGAGGCAGCTGGTGGTTCCCCAGAAGTTCCGTCACAAGCTGTTGTACCTGGCCCATGACATCCCTCTCGCAGGGCACCAGGGAATCCGGCGCACCAGGCAGAGGCTGCTACAGAACTTTTACTGGCCTGGGGTCTTTACCCATGTCCGACAGTACTGCCAATCCTGTGACCCCTGCCAGAGGGTGGGGAAGGCCCGGGACAAGGGGAAAGCGGCTTTGAGGCCTTTACCCATCATAGAAGAACCTTTCCAGAAGGTGGCCATGGACATAGTGGGACCCCTCAGCAAGACGACCCGGTCAGGGAAGAAATACATCCTGGTGGTGGTGGATTTTGCCACTCGCTACCCCGAGGCGGTGGCCTTGTCCTCTATCGAAGCAGACACAGTGGCAGATGCACTGCTGACAATTTTCAGCCGGGTGGGGTTCCCCAAGGAGGTCTTAACGGACCAGGGGTCCAACTTCATGTCGGCCCTGCTCCGGTCCTTATGGCAGAAATGTGGGGTCCAGCACAACTGGGCCTCAGCGTATCACCCCCAGTCCAACGGGCTGGTAGAAAGGTTCAACGGGACGCTGAAGATGATGCTAAAAACATTTATGAACCAGCATCCGCAAGATTGGGACAAGTACTTACCTCAGCTGCTGTTTGCGTACAGGGAGGTACCCCAGGAATCTACCGGGTTTTCACCTTTCGAACTGTTGTATGGAAGGCGGGTGAGGGGGCCCCTAGACCTGATGAGGGACGAATGGGAGGGGAAGGCCGCTCCCGAGGGAGAGTCAGTGGTGGAGTATGTCCTGACCTTCCGGGAAAGACTGGCCGAGCTCATGGGCCTGGCCAGGGAGAATCTGGCCCGAGCCCAGAGGAGGCAGAAGGTCTGGTATGACCGCACAGCACGAGCCCGTGCCTTCGCCACCGGGGATCAGGTGATGGTTCTCATCCCCGTGAGGAGAAACAAACTCCAGGCTGCCTGGGAAGGGCCCTTCAAGGTTATCAAGCAACTGAATGAGGTAAACTATGTGGTGGAGCTGTCAAACCGGGCACATCACCGTCGGGTGTACCATGTGAACATGATGAAACCATACTATGACAGGGGGAATGTGGTGTTGGCCGTGTGTGGACATTGGGAGGGGCAAGGAGATGACCCCTTAGTGGATCTATTCCCTGGGACAAAAGCTGGTTCCCCCCTGGAGGCGATTCCCCTCTCTGAGCAACTGACCCCGGGCCAGCACGCTGAGATCAGAGGGGTGCTGCATCTGTACCGACAGCTGTTTTCCAACCAGCCTGGACGCACTAATTTGACTGTCCACCGGGTGGAGACCGGGTCACACCCCCCTATAAGATGCTCCCCTTTTCGGGTCACTGGTAAAACTGCCCAGGATCTTGAAAGAGAGGTCAGGGACATGCTGGCTTTGGGGGTGATCCAGCCGTCTTCCAGCCCTTGGGCCTCGCCAGTAGTGCTGGTTCCCAAGAAGGATGGGTCAATCTGGTTCTGTGTGGACTATCGAAAGCTCAATGCCATCACCGTATCTGATGCCTACCCTATGCCCAGGCCTGACGAGCTCCTAGACAAGCTGGGAGGTGCTCGGTACCTCACCACTATGGATCTTACCAAAGGCTACTGGCAAGTGCCGCTGGACGCAGATGCCAGGCTGAAATCGGCCTTTATCACCCCTCTGGGGCTCTATGAGTTTCTGACCCTGTCCTTTGGCCTCAAGGGAGCACCAGCCACCTTCCAGCGCCTGGTGGATCAGCTACTGAGGGGGATGGAGAGTTTTGCCATGGCGTATATTGACGACATCTGCGTCTTCAGCCAGACCTGGGAGGACCACGTGTCCCAGGTTAAACAAGTCCTGGACCGACTCCGATAGGCTGGGTTAACAGTAAAGGCTGAGAAGTGCAAGGTGGGGATGGCTGAAGTATCTTACCTGGGCCATCGGGTGGGGAGCAGCTGCCTGAAGCCGGAACCAGCCAAGGTGGAGGTGATCAGAGACTGGCCTGCTCCCCAAACCAAAAAACAGGTCCAGGCCTTTATTGGGATGGCGGGGTACTATCGAAGGTTCGTGCCCCACTTCAGTGCCATAGCCGGCCCTATCACTGAACTGTGCAAAAAGGGGAAACCAGACAAGGTGATCTGGACTGAGCAGTGCCAGGAGGCTTTCCGGGCGCTGAAGGAGGCCCTGGTTAGCGACCCAGTTCTGGCAAACCCAGATTTTGACAAACCCTTTATGTGTTCACCGATGCCTCAGACACGGGACTGGGGGCGGTGTTAATGCAGGAGGATGAAAAGGGGGAGAGACACCCCATCGTGTACCTGAGTAAGAAGCTGCTACCCCGGGAACAAAGCTACGCGGCCATTGAGAAGGAATGCCTGGCCATGGTGTGGGCCCTTAAGAAGCTAGAGCCATATCTCTTTGGGCGACACTTCACCGTGTACACCGACCACTCTCCCCTGACCTGGCTGCACCAGATGAAAGGAGCCAACGCCAAGCTCCTGAGGTGGAGCCTGCTCCTGCAGGACTATGACATGGACGTGGTCCATGGGAAGGGAAGTGCCAACTTGACAGCGGATGCGTTGTCCCGGAGAGGGGACCCTGAACTTCCCCAGGTCACTGGGCAGAGTGACCCCACTCAGTTCAGTCTCGAAGGGGGGAGAGATGTGATGCAGTAGGGACTGTCTGTGTGGGGATGGGAGAGCAGGGGAGGACTTTAGGGGATGGACGATGCCAGGGCCTGTAACCTGAGCTAGGTAAGGGAGGGGAAAGGTCAACACCTTTGCCCGGGAAGGGGACAAAAGGAAGGGAGTGGCAGGAGGGAAGCAGTTTGAGTTGGGGCTTGGGGCTGGGTGGGTGGAATTCAGGGTATCCTAGCTGGGATCCAAGCACCCTGAAAGCCCAGAAGGACTCGGTGGAGGGGTCCTGACTGTGCCTGCAAGCTCTGCTGTAACCTGTGTTCCTGTTGTCCAATAAACCTTCTGTTTTACTGGCTGGCTAAGAGTCACTGTGGGTCCCAGGAAGAGGGGTGCAGGGCCGGACTCCCCCACACTCCGTGACACACCAGCAAAAGGTTGATTTTCTTTTTTGGTGGTTTGGGTTCTGTAGTTTCTGCATCAGACTGTTGCTCTTTTAAGACTTCTGAAAGCTCCACACCTCATCCTGCTCAGGTTTTGGAAAGCACTTCAGATTCTTAAACCTTGGGTCGAGTGCTATAGCTGTCTTTAGAAATCTCACATCGGTACCTTCTTTGTGTTTTGTCAATTCTGCAGTGAAAGTGTTCTTAAAACGAACAATATGTGCTGGGTCGTCTTCCTAGATTACCATACCACAAAATGCATTGGAGAATGCAGGTAAAACAATGGAGCAGGGGACATACAATTCTCCTCCAAGGAGTTCAGTCACAAATTTAATTAAAGAATTTTTTTAAACAAGTATCATGAGCATGGAAGCATGTCCTCTGGAATGGTGGCCAAAGCATGAAAGGGCACACAAATGTTTAGCGCATCTGGCACATAATTACCTTGCAATGCCAGCTACAAAAGTGCCATGCGAATGCTTGGTCTCACTTTCAAGTGACATTGTAAACAAGAAGCGAGTGGCATTATCTCCCATAAATGTTAAACAAGCTTGTTTGTCTGAGCGATTGTCCGAACACAAAGTAGGACTGAGTGGACTTATAGGCTCTAAAGTTTTACATTGTTTTGTTTTTGAGTGCAGTTATGTAACAAAATAAATCTACATTTCTAAGTTGAATTTTCACGACAAAGCAATTGCATTACAGTACTTGTATGAGGTGAATTAAAAAATACTATTTCTTTTGTCATTTTTACAATTCAAATATTTGTAATCAAAAGTAATATACAGTGAGCACTGTACACTTCGTATTCTGTGTTGTAACTGAAATCAATATATTTGAAAACGTAGAAAAAGTCCAAAAACATTTAATACGTTTCAATCGGTATTCTGTGTAACAGTGTGATTAAAACTGTGATTAATCAGGATTAATTGTTCTAAATCATGATTAAGTTTTTTGAGTTAATCGCGTGAGCTAACTGCAATTAATTGACAGCCCTAGTTTGAACCCGTGGCCTCTTATCCTGCCCCTGTGGCAAGAGAGAACAACTTTTCTCCATTGTTTTTTGTAGCAGCCGTTCAAGTATTTGAAGACAGCTATCATGCCCCCCACCACAATCTCCTCTTTTCCAAACTGGACATACCCACTTCCTTCAGAAGAGAGCCACCCCCAAACCACAGGATCACAGGTGGTGAAGTGGGGGGCGTGGGAGCTAGGGGCCCGGTGCTCCTGAGCCGGGGGTGCTCGGTCCATTGCTCTGGGTGAAGGAGCCAGGACGGGGCTGCTTCCCACACAAGCGCTGCAGGGCATGGGCCCATGGGGCAGCGGGGGTGGCTAGCTAATCGGACAGGAGACGGAGGGGGTGGCTAGGGACATGCCTGAAGAGGAAAGGCCAGCTGCCAAGGAGCCCTTGAATCTAGCGGAGAGCCAGGCAGGACAAGAACCGACAGCCGGAAGCTAAAGCCAGACTAAGTCCAGTGAGAACCTGGGCACTGACTGGCAGCAGCGCAAATGATTAACCCCTGGAAGCCGCTCCCCAGGGTAGGGGGATTCGTCGTCTCCCGACGGCTTCACGCCCAGACCGGCTGCCCTTCTGGCCCATGCGGCAGTCACTGGGCTCTGCAGGAGGGTGATGGGGGCGGAAGTCTCCAGCCTGGGCTCTGTGGGTCTGGGAGTTACGTGCTGAGAAGGGGAATCGGCCCTGGGGATGGAGGCTTTGGCCACCATCTGGTCCTGCGGCTGCTCCAGCCTCGGCCGCTCCCCCTGGCCCCCCATTTGCTTGCTGCGGTGGATTCCCCTAGGCTATGGCCAGGGAGAGGTTAAAGCTGCTTTGCTGAGTCACCAGCGCTGGCTGTTTATTCCTGTGCTGGCCCAGACGGGACCAGTGCGCTCCCTCCCCAGGGCCGATTCCCGGCAGAGCATCCTCACAAGCCGCTGTGCACCAGGCAACCGCCTGCCTTCCTTCCATGCACGCAGCAGCGTCTCTGCAGGCCCCGGCTGCTCCTTGCAGCAGCTCACTGCCGGTGCCGTGCGGGATCTGGCTGTGTCCTGCACGCCCCCACTTGAAACGGCTGGGCCTGGGGAGGAGCAGGGGGAGCCTTGCCGGTGTGGGAACGGAACGGTGGTCATTACAGTCCAGCTGGGGCCTCCCCTCTCCTCCTCTCTGTCCCACTCCCGACGTCCCAGCTTCAAGCTTCGTCTACCTCATCCTCCTGGTCGGGGGTCTGTAGCACAGGCCCACCACGATATCACCCTTATTGCTCTTGCCTCTAAACTTAACCCAAAGACTCTCAACAGGTTTTTCTTCAGTTTCATGCTCAAGCTCTGAGCAATCATACTGCTCCCTGACATACAGGGCAGCCCGGGGGGGGGGGGGGGCATGTGGGGCAATTTGCCCCAGGCCCCACAGGGGCCCCACGAGTTGCTCCAGGTTTTTGGCGGCACCTCGGCGACGGGCCCTTCACTCGCTCCGGGTCTTCGGTGGTGGGTCCTTCCGGGCAGCGGAAGGCTCAGAGCAAGTGAGGGACCCGCCGCTGAAGTGCTGCAGAAGCCTCGGGGAAACCCGGTGAGTACAAGCACCGCAAGTGGCGGGAAACAAAATAGCTGCGATCGGCAGCACTTAGGCTGCTTTACTGCAGCTGTTTCGTTCTTCGGCGACAGTTTGGCTGCGGGTCCTTCCCTCCGAGAGGGACCTGCCACTGAATTGCCACCAAAGACCCAGCCCTGCCCCAGGCCCCCTGAATCCTCTGGGCTGCCCTGCTTACGTACGATGCTTCCCCTGCTCCCCGGCCTGCATCTCCCTTGCTCTGCTCCAGCCTCTTCCTCCAGCCGCCCCATAACTCAGTCTCCCCTCCCACTAAGAGAGGCAAGGTCCTCGCTGTTCCCCAGTGGGGTGAAGTGGTGGATCTCTGAGCTCCCCTTGGCTCTGCAGAGCTGCCACCTTAGAGGCCTGAGGTGATGCCAGGAACAGCATGGGCCAGGGCTCTGTGTCCTGTGGGTACAGTGGTGGGGAGTATGACTGGGAGGATCTGGGGACAGACCTGGCTGGGCTGCAGCCCTGGCCCTCCCTGGTCTGTAGCGGCAGTGGGTGCCTGGCTAGCCAGTTGGATGAGCCCTTCGGAGATGGACACGGAGAGAACGTGCAGCTCCGCAGTCCAGCCCAGCTGTAACTCAGGGGGGATGGCGCCTGCTTACACCAGGGCTGCATTTAGTTCGTAGGCTGTGCTCCCCGTGCCCAGCCACTGCGGCTCTAGGGCTGGGTCCTGCCATCCCTGCCTGCAGACGTTCCCAGGAGCTCCCTAGCCACACACTAGACCCAAAGCAGACACTGCTGCTCGGTCAGTGCATCCCTCCTGGAGCAAGGCCAGTAGAACCGACCATGGGGATGGTCCTGTTGGGCCCGGCTTAGCACCCAAGATACACGCTGCATCCCCAGAAAAACTCCTGTGCTGCCTGGATGGGCACCAGGCACCCCTGCCCTGCTTTCCCCAGCCTGGCAGCGGGGCGAGGGCCTACCTCAGGGAAACCCACCGGGGCTGGCACCAGGCACCCCTGCCTCCAGGTAAATCAGAGCCTTACCCGTATGCCCAGGAAAACAATGGCACCACCCAGCCGCCCAGTCAGAGCTGCAGCCCATCAGACACTGCAGGCCCACGACATTCCATGCTGCTCGCAGGGGCTGGCTGACAACAGCAATGACCCAGCCGACTGAGAGCACCGAGGCTGGGCCAGGCCTGGCTGAGCAGCTGGCAGGCTGGCAAGCGCTTTGCTAGGTATCCTTGCCTTTCGCCTCACTGTGTCCGCTGGCTCTGGGCTTGCGGACACACAAGGGCAGCTGGCAAAGCGCCCACAAGTCACAGCTGCTGCAGCTGCCGGCCAATGCCCACAGCTGGAGCCGGGGAACTGATGCAGGGACCGGGAAGGCTGGGGGCCCTGGGCCAGAGCCCAGAGCACAGCACCAGCTGGCTGTGACAGGTGCTGGCTGGGGGTGGGGGCTGTGAGCTGCTGTTTAAAGGGCCAGGGTTCTTACAGGGCTGCCCCAATGCGCCTTCAGATATTGATTGGCACTAGGATCATTTCTAAGGTGCCCCTCACCATAGCGTCTTGGCAGCTGGATCGCACAGGTGTTCGGCAGGGCACTAGAGATCCCATCTCTTCTCCCCCATGACAAAAACACCATGTTCTATAATGGAGCTAATACCCCCACAACACTTCCTCCCCCTTAAGATCCTTCCTAAAACAGGAATGAGCTGTAATATTAACCCAGCGGGAAGCAGTTCTGCCTTTGCCTGTGTTATGTCTGAGTCATTTCTCTTCTCTTGGCTAAAAAACACCCATGACGGTGTTGCAGACCCACTGTGGCTGCTGGGAGAGGAACCCACCCCTCTGTGCTTTGGGGTCCCAGGGCTGTTTCAGGCTCCTGCAGCCTGCTCCAATGCCGGGGTCCCGAGGCATGCGCTCAGGGGACACCCCGGCCAAGTGCTGGAGCTGGCTGGGGGGAGCGCTGGCCCTGCAGACTCCCCAGCAACTGAAAGCCCCCCAAAAGGTGTGTGACCTGTGGCTAAGTCCCTCAGGGCCAGGCACTTGCTGGGACACTGTTACCCGCTCCCTCCACTTTGTTCAGTCTGTCGACTTTATGTCCTTGATAATTCGGCATGTGGAGAGCGCAGTGCAGACAAGACAATCAAACATCCTGAATGCAATGTCCTGCGCCAGGTCGCCCTTTTGGGTTCTGGCAGGCAGGGTCCTCTGCCCCCTGCCTGCCCTGCCCCTCCGGTAGCCCGCCTCCCCCATCTTAATCTGCTGCAAAATGGCTCTATCCTGCAAGCCCCACTCCAAGTCCTGCTGGGGTCACCTGCTTCTTTTGTTCCTTTTCCATTGTTCCAGCCCTCGCCCCCTTCAGACAGGAGGAGGAAGCGTCTTCTCCCAGGCAGAGCAAACCTCTTGTCCCCAGGCGTTTACTCTGACTGGATGATCAGCTGAGCCTCAATCACACCCCGTTGTTGCTGGCCCGGCAGAGACCTGACACAGACCTGGATCCGCTTTGTGTGATGCAGCTTTTCATGAGACCATTTCACAGCGTCAGCCACAACTCCGAAGTGGTCCCAGTGGCAGCCCCAGCGCATCACAAGTGGGCGCTTTCTTTCAGAGTTAGCAACTGGAACCAGCTCTGGAGAATGCACGGCCCGAGCTGGGATTTCCAGGGGCACCTGTGGTTAGCACGGGCAACACTATGATTGACCTGGGAACTGTGCACATTTCGCCTGTCGATCCAGCTACCACGATTTACCTGCGGGCAGGTGAGCCACCCGAGGGGCTGCTCAGTAGTGGGATTTCCCTGCGGACAGGCGACTGCACCGTCCCTTCTGTTAGCCCGGTGACCCACTGATGCCCCCCTCCCTTGCAGGCCGGGTGGTCGTTCACACCTCTGCAGTACAGGCATGTGACGCTACCAGCGTGCACACGCACTCTGCTCAGGTGCACACGGCCATGGAGACCGAGGCCTGAGCACGTCTGCCCGCGTGGTCGACAGCCAAGAAGCCACGAGCTGCGTGCACAGCTGGGGAGGAATAGCCTGGAGCGCCGCCAGGATCCCTGCCAGGGAGGAAGCGGGACCAGGCCCCAGCAGAGACACGCGTGGGAGGCCAGAGCCCAGCAGAGTGGGGGAAGCGGTGTCACGCCTGTAACAAACTGGGTGCGGGCGGAGGCCCATTCCTGGTGCGGGGATGCTTGGGGCAGGGGGACACCTTGTGGCAGGCCCTTGTATTGCAGCCAGAGGCAAAGCTCCCTGTACATGGGAGAGGGTCCGTCTGCGTGTTCTTGGCCAGGGCCTGCTTGCGCCCTCAGGCGTGTACACATGGCACCCCCTGAAGCCAGGGGCGCTTGCTCACGTGGGTCTGAAGCCTGTGGTGCATGCACAGCCATACACAATTATAGTCACCTGCAGCAGGGTCATGCATTTGCGTCGTGTGCATGAAGGGATGAGGCCTAATGCCAGCGGCAGGCGGACCCCATTAGTGTCTCTGCTAGAGGCCGGTGTTTTGAAGCAGAGGGACGGGCGTTCTGTCCCAGGCCGTCCTCATCAGAGCCCTACAGTCATTGCTGCTGGTGTCTAAATTTGCTTCCCAGTACAGCACTCTGAAGAGGCTAGACAATCACTGCGTTAGGGGGCAGGGAACGCCAGACCCGAGCGAGGCCGTGTCACCACGTTCGCTCGCAAAACGGCCCCAGAAGTGACACTCAAGGTCAAGTGTAGCTGTGGGGGTGGGGAGACGGCTCAGTAAACAGCCTATGGGCAAGGAGCAGCCCAGGCAGCCAGCTGGCAGATAGAGCTACAGGATCAGAGCCTTAGACAGCCCCCAGGATTTCTCCCGCATGTGGTGGAGAGCGTCGTCTCGTGCGGGAGCTGTGAGCACCACACAGCGCTCTGTGAATGGCCAGAGCGTGCAGACCCACAGCTGTGGGGCCCACATGCTCTGGGGAGCAGTTAACAAGGACTTTCTGGGGGCTTTCATAGCATGGGGAGCAGGCTGGGGGCATCTCTCTGTCACCTCTGCCTGCTACAGGATGGAATCAGAACTGCTCAGCTGTGTGTCATAGACCTCATATTGCTCAAAAAGAAGGGAGAATCCCCTGTTGGTTTGTTGGTCTGAGGCAGGCTTGTGGAGCAGAAGGCCCTGGCCGGTTCCATGCCTGCCATTTCAATGCTGATCCTAGTGACTGTGGTTTCACAGCATAACAGTGGTCATGATTCTGAATCCCCCAGGGGAATTCTGCACCACTGCGCAATGCAGAATTTGCAGAGATATTAATATTGTGCACACAGAATGCCACCCACCCACCCTCCACCCCAGAAATGGGCTGCAGAGCTGCTGGCTGCCAGTAGGGGACCGCTGGACTTGGCAGAGCCCAGCTGGCAATTAGAAGCACTGTGTGGTGTGGGGGGGCAGGGCGGGGCGGGACGTGGAGGGGGAAGGACAGGGGGGAAGCTGGAGGGTTCCCAGCAGCTACAGTTGCCAGCCCGCCCTGAAGGAAGGAGTCAGTGTGCAGGAAACTCCATGTAAGTCTGGGAAACGGGATCAGGATGTTTCTCTCTCTGGATCCCTGGGTTCTGGGGGGTAGGAGTGTGAGTGCGTGGGCTGGGGGGGGGCCCACAGCTAGGATCTGGGGGGAGCGGGTGCAGGTGTCTGGGATGGGGGTCCCCGCAGCTGGGCTCTGGTGGGAGAGGGGGCAGAGAATCAGGAATTGGGTTGTCGCAGGGGTTTCTTTAACACTCTATTCCTGAGGGAATTTTGTGTGTGTCTGTATGGTTACAGACATACTTGCTGACAGGTGTTTTGAAATAAATTACCAAAATAACTGAAACCGGTGTGATTATCTAGTGCTATTTTGCCAAATAAAATATTCAGAATTTTGCAGAATTATAAAATCTTGTGCACAGGAAGTTGTAATGTTTGGGTGCCGAACTCCCCCAGGAGTAGACTCTGCTCCAGCGTGTCCAGCTTTCCACTCAGCTCTGTCTACATTCCCTGTTTAAACTAGGCACCCAGCTCTGGAGGGCAGGCGTGGGGGTGGGCTGGACCCGCCTCTCCAGAGCCCAGTCCCGCAGGATTGTGGTGTTGGCTCCAGGTGGCACCTTCCTGGCCCCGTTTCCTCTCCCCTCACGCTCAGAGGTCACCGGCAGCCTCCAAAGCAACCAGCACCGGGGCAAGTCCTTGCCCAGCAGCCACTGCAGCCGCTGCACTGATGCATTCACAGACTGAGCCTTGGCGTTAAAGTAACTCTCCAGTTTATTGAACGTGCCAGCACCACTCATGCACCCCACATCCTGCCCCCCCACATGTGTACTGAGCCCCATGTAATCCCGTGGAGGGACCGGTCTGCCCTTCAGCCTTTCCATCCTTCTCCTCGCTGCACTAACATCCTGCCACATGGCCAGTGCTCTTATAGCTGCAGGGAGGAAGCCCAAACTGCCACCCTGAATCCCAGGGCTCCTCAGCCCAGCCACTGATCAGAATCCCCCTCACATGCAGCAGGGACCCCCCCTCCCCCAGCCCAGCAGGGCTCAGAGAGAGCCAAAGCTGCAGGAGGGGTGCAGTGTTTACTAGTTGCGCCTGTGTCTGGGGGAGAGCAGTGACGCCAGGCCACATGCAGCCAAGTGCCAGAGACCAGGGGGCTACTGAAATCCCGGCTGGGCCCACTGAGCCCTGGGACCGAACCACCAGCCTCCAGCATGGCCCAGGTCATTCCAGCTGCTCTCATCTCATTACACGAGAGACGACCCCGACTCCCCACATCCTCCTGGTCCCTTCCAACCCCAGAGCAGCCTGGGTGTGAGCCTGTCGCTTCCACCCCACCCGCCGGGAGCTGAACAAAACCAGAGACTGGACCTGACCCAAGGACTTTATCAGACCAACAGACCCACCTAGTCTGGTACCCCGCCACCCCCTACCCTGCTGCCCTGGATCAATAGGCCCATCAAGCTAGTATCCCTCCCCCCACTGCCCTGGATCAGAGCAATAGGCCCATCTACCTCTGTATCTCCCCCCTACTTTCACAAGGCCCTAAATGAGACTAGGGACCCATCTAGCCTGGTATCCCTCCTCTGACGGTGCCCCAGACCAGCTGCTTCAGAGGCAGGCATGACTCCTCTGCCAGGCATTAATCTGACCCTGGCGGTGGAGGGGGCATTTCCTCCTGAGCCCAGAGCCTGGCTCATACGCTGATGCATGAGGGTTGGCATTTGAGCAAGACTCTCCTGGCAGCCCACGGCAGACAGAGGGGCTGGGCTAGAGAGATGCTGGGCTCCCACGGCAGACAGAGGGGCTGAGCTAGAAAGATGCTGGGCCTGGGGTTTCTGATGACCCACAGCCTGGCGACCCAGGCCGCAAGCTGCCCCTTCCCCACCACCCCTAGATGCTGCCCTGGGAGAACCTCAGCCTCTGGGCATGGCTGGCATTGCCGGTGGGGCGCTGGCTCAGCCAAATTGCCATCCTGACTCAGAGGGGATGAGGGTGAGGTGCGCAGGGAGATGGACCCATCTCTTACGGGGTCCAGCCACTTACTCAGAAAAGCCCCCTCTGCCCCCTAAGGGCCGCGAGCAAAGAGGGGGTCTCTCGAAGGGGAACCCAAAGGCAAACCCACCCCCACCCCCATTGTGCACACCACCCCCCCACCTGGCACGCCCCAGGGCGGGCTCTAATGGTAGTGGTTATTCATGTTGTTGATGTGAGAGGCGGCCATGGTGCTGAAGGGGGCGGAGGGCTGCAGGCTGTGGCCGGGGTAGAGGGTGGGGGTGGACCCTGGCCAGTAGGAGAAGCTGGTGGGCGTCACCCCCGAGGCCATGAGGTTGAGTTTGGAGATCCCCGAGAAGGGCAGGGGCGCCAGGTTGCCCTGGAACTTGTAGAGGGCGTGGTCGGGGGCGGCGGGCTGGCAGACCTGCGCCAGGCCCTGGAAGTCGAACTTGTAGGCGTAACGCTTCCCGTGCACCTTGGTCATGATGTTCTTGTCATAGTAGTAGCGCAGGGCCCGGCTCAGCTTGTCGTAGTTCATGTTGGGTTTGCTCTTGCGCTCGCCCCAGCGCCGGGCCACCTCGTCCGGGTCGATCAGCTTGAACTCCCCATTGGTGCCCTCCCAGGCAATGCAGCTCAGGTTGGCGCGGTCCGACAGGAGCTCGAGAAGGAACTGCCACAGCTGGATCTGCCCACTGCCTGTGAGGCCAAGGGGCAGACGGTTAGCGTGACTGTGCCCTGTAACCTGGTGCATCTCCCTGGGGCGGATGGACTTGGGTCATCACAGCGCTATGCCCAGCCCTGGCGCTTCACCCTGCCCCTCCACAGCCCCCGGGGCTCGCATCCAGCCCTGGCAATTCCCACATGGGGTCCTGAGCTGGAACCCCCGGGGAACCACAATGATCATCAGTTTCCATAGCATGGCTGGGGGCGAGGGCCAGCACTGGCCAAGTCCCACCCCCCACCCCCTGCCTGAAAGTCTAGAGAGCTGCCCCGAGAGCAGCGGGCTGGTGGGGACACCCCGGCCGTGCCCAGCACAGGAGTTACAGGAACGGGCTTGGAAGATGATCGCCCGTGTGCCCGAAAAGCCCCAGAGCAGCTGCTCCCTGGTGCTGCCCTCTGTGGGTCCTGTGGAGGGAGGGGCTCACCTGCCTTGTGTGATGAAGGGGGGGAGTTTCTTGTTTTCCTTGTTTCCTATGGGGGAATTTTCTTGGGTTTCCAATAGTTTGCATGCGGAGGGAGTGGGACTCAGTTTCCCCACATGCTAGGGGTTAAACGAGCTGAGGGAGAGGGAGTTTGTTGCTACAGGGGACTGGAGAGGGAATTTGGGACCCTAATCACTGGCGTAGGGAATGGAGACCCCAGCGACTGGTGACCGGGTGACCTGGAGGCCCAGCTCAGGAGTTGCAGCCATTGGAAGGACAATGGGCTGGGGAGAGAGGATCCGGGTGGCCTGACCAGCTGGTTCCAGCCAGAGGGGCTAGAGGACAGGAGAGGGGAGAGGGGGCCCAGGCAACCTGGTTTACGACCCTGTTTCCCTGGAGAGAAGACAATGGACAGAGGGGGCTTGGGGCCAGGGATATCGGAGGCCCAACTGGGAAGCAGGAGGGGCTCAGGGCTGGAGAGGGGGAGCAGGCAGAGCCCACCTGGATGCAGGGGGACTGGGATGTGCTGGGCTGAGGGAGGCCAGGCCTGAGAGTTTCCTGTGCTGGGTTCAACTCTCAATAAACCCTTCTGTGTTACACTGGCTGAGAATCGCTCCGGGCTAGAGAACGGGGGCGGGGGAGTATCATCCCCTTCGGGGGTGGAGGCCCTGGGGGCCCAGAGCAAGGGGACTCCCTGAGGGGCCCACGACAGAGACAGACGTGCTGAGGCTCAGAGAGGTGCGGCTCCAGGAGGTGGAGGGGCCTGACCCTGAGAGAGAGTGGACCCCCGAGAAGGGCTGTCGCACTGCAGGGGGCTCCCCCCACGGACCGCACAGGGCTGAGACTGAGCCCGACCTGTGAGTCCGTGACACCCTGCCTGCCCCAAGTCACTGTGCCCGGTAGCTGGGGCCGTCTGGCAGCGGGGTCAGTGCCCTGTTTGGACACCGTCCAGCCCACCCCCAGCAGTGTGCTGCCCCCAAGTGGCACGAAACCAGCAACGCCACAAATGTTATTAGAGACACGGTGCGGGTGGAGATCTCTCTTGTTGGACCAGCTTCTGGCGGGGCTGGGATGTGTTCACACCGCAGGGAGCCCTTAATGCAGGTAGAACGGGATGTTTAGCGCACCTAGTTAGCACGTGTTGTAAGGGCCCGTTAGAATTGGTGAGGTAACCCCCAACTTTCCATGTGCTGTGTCTGTCCCTCCCCACTGTGTGCTCCACTCCAGGCATCCCAGGAAGTGGGCTCCAGCCCACCAAAGCTTCTGCCCAGATAACTGTGCTGGTCTCTAAGGAGCCCCACGGACTCCTCATTGACTAACATGGCTACTGCTCTGAAACCATTCAAGGGGGTTAACAGCTGTGCAGTCAAAAATGGGGGCTACTGGGTGACAGACGTTGTAATGAGCATAAATCCAGGGTCTCTGCTCAGACCAGGATTTTCAGAGTCTAGCAGAGTGATGAACTGAAGCTCACCGGCTCTGTCTTTTCCAAGTGTTGTGCAGGTTCCCTCTGAGGACCAGGACGGAGAGGGGGTCAGACATGGGGTGATCGTGGTGGTGTCCCCCCGCAGGTGACGGAGTGTTTTTGTCTTCGATCATTTTCCTGTGTGAGTTCATTCGAGAGTGCAGGGATTGCCTGGTTTCACCCACGTCACTGTTGTGGGGGCACTGGCTGAGACACACCACATGTTGGGAGGGGCATGTGTGGGACCCATGGACCCATGCAAAACACTCGGCAACAAGAGGGGGCTGTATGGGAGGGGGCAGGAGGTCAAACACGGCAGGAGACGCGGCTCTGATTTTACTGCATTCACGTACATCATCAAAACGGCCCTCGTAACATCCCTCTGTGTGTGTGTGTGTGTGTGTGTGTGTGTGTGTGTGTGTGTGTGTGTGTGTGTAACACACCTGTGTATGCCCAAGTGTGTAACATACCTGTGTGGTGCTCTGTGTGTGTGTAACATACCTGTGTGTGCCTGAGTGTGTAACATACCTGTGTGTGCCTGTGTACAACATACCCACATGTGCCTCTGTGTGTGTGTAACATACTTGTGTGCCCGTGAGTGTGTAACATGCCCATGTGTGTAACATACCCATATGTGCCTGTGTGTGTAACATACCTGTGTGGTGCTGTGTGTGTGTAACATACCTGTGTGTGCCCAAGTGTATAACATACCTGTGTGGTGCTGTGTGTGTGTAACATACCTGTGTGTGCCCAAGTGTGTAACATACCTGTGTGGTGCTGTGTGTGTGTAACATACCTGTGTGTGCCCGTGTGTAACAAACCTGTGTGTGTAACATACATGTGTGTGCCTGGGAGTGTGTAACATGCCCATGTGTGTTTACTTTACCCATGTGGTGATGTGTGTATGTGAAAATACCTGTGTGTTCCCGTGTGTAACATACCCATGTGGTGCCGTGTGTGTAACTGTGATGAACTAGGAATGTTCTTAATGTTTTCTCTGAATACTGTGTTGGTGCCTCAGTGTCCCCATGGCAGTTCTTAAGTATCTGGCAGAGCAAAGGGCCAGTGCACCTAAATGCCTGGCACTCTGTCTCCTAGCAACTGATGGCCTGGGCCCCTCCTCTGCAAAGGTGCCAGCTGAAGGTGTTGGAGACAAAGAGATCAGGTGACCTCCTGGCCCAGGGGAAAGGAAATGAGCAGAGGAGGAGGGGCTGGAGGGGTGGTTAGTCTGGAGCTGGCTGGGGTCGAGGAGTGTAGTGCAGAGGTGGGGGTCTGGCTCACTGCCCCCCAGAATGGACCCAGCTGAGGGGTCCAGTTCGCGGTACCTACAAGCTCTGTGTTAGACCCTGTTCCTGTCATCGAATAAACCTCTGTGTTACTGGCTGGCTGAGAGTCACGTCTGACTGCAAAGTGGGGGTGCGGGACCCTGTGGCTTCCCCAGGACCCCGCTGGGGCGGGCTCGCTGTGGGAAGCGCCCGGAGGGGCAGAGGATGCTGAATGCTCCAAGGAGAGACCCAGGAGGTGAAGCCGTGTGAGCTTCTTGCCCTGAACAAGTCTGCTGCAAGGGAGAGAAGGCTCCCCAAAGTCCTGCCTGGCTTTGTGGGGAGCAGTTCCAGAGCATCGCCCGGTGACTCCGTGACAACTGGCAGCAGCTGTGGGATGTACTGCACCCCGTGAATGGCGCTGCTTGCAGTAAGTGACTGGGGAGCAGTAAAACAGAGGAGGGATAATGAGGACCAGGGGTGCTGAAGGCTCAGAGAGGGATGGTTTCAGGGGACAGTTAACCTCTGGGAGTGTGTGACCAGCGAGAAGGACTGTTGGAGTAACGGGGTCCCCCTGAGGACTGCAGCCAGCAGTCTCAGGGGCGGAGGAGCTTGCCGCTCGACCCTGGGAGAGAGAAGGATTTTTGCAGTAGCAGGGTTCCCCGGGGGATTGCAGGAGCAGTCCCAGGGGCGGAGGAGTCTGCAGCTCGACCCTGGCAAAGAGGTGGTGATCACGAGAAGGGCTGGCACACCAGGGGTTCTTCCTGGAAACCATGGGGGAGCCAAGAGCACACAGGCCTGTGAGTCCAGAGCCACTTGGGAACGGTGAAGTGATGGCCTGTCACCATCTCCTTAAGAAGGACATTGTGATCCTGTGCACAAAGAGAGGGTTACGCATGGGGACTTTCACCAAGGCACAGTTAATCGTGCAGCTGGAGGAGGAGGACCGCTCTGAGGAGCAGAATCCTGGCCCAGATGGGGCTACAAGAGGATCTGGGAGCAGCTGGAGCAGCAGCCAGGCATCCCCAAGAGTCTGGTCCCCAATCAGACGAGGGTCTTCACACTCGGGTTCCCCATCAGGGGATCGGAGACGGATGGGATGGGAGCAGAGCCCAAGAGAGCGAGAGGACCATGAGAGAGAGCAAGAGGCTGAGGAAAAGCTGCAGGAGAAGCAGCAGCAGCATGGACTGGCGATGGTGGAGCAGAGAGACATAGGGGGCTTCCCAGGGGTCAGTGAGAAAACACGCCTGTGGGGGCGAGACCTTGGGACAGAGAGAACTGTGGTGGTGCAGCCCCAGATGCTGAGGGACTGTGGGACCTGGGTGAAGGTCCCCGGGGTGAAGCCCCTTGCCCTGCCTATGGCCCGGATCCCTGTGCAGTCCCAGGAGGGGTTGGGCTGGCTGGTCGTTGGGGTTCTCCAGGATATTGGCTGGGAGGCCCTGTTGAGGGGTGACTGTCTCCCCTTGGGACAGGATCCAGGCCCCGCTCCTATAACGGCCGAGGGTTTGAATTCAAATCCAGGGAACCAATTGGCTGGGATGGAAATGGTCAGTGAAAATGCAAATGACCTGGCTGGCACAGGGGAGGGGCTGCTGGGCTCAGGATACCTGCCTACCTGTAACCAGCCCCCTGGGGCTGAGTGGGAGGGAGAGATGCTCCCCACCCCCCTGCACACCAGAGAGGGGGCTCACGCTGGCTCTGATGCTGTGACCAGAGCAAAGAGCTCGCTGCCTGCCCCCACTGGGACAGCAAGGGCAGTGCTGAGCACGGGGGGAGCTGAGACCCCAGCTGAGTGGGGGAACACCCAGGCAGGGCAGGGCAGCTGCCAACCAGGTTTGCCTGGTCCAGACGTGCTGCTGGGAAGTGATTACACAGCAGGGAGGGAGCTACCAAGGACAAGGCTTATGGGGGCTGTGACCCCAGGCCCAGCCAGCGAGAGGGAGCAGGTCCCACTCCCTGCCCCAGCGGCTGAATCCCAGACCGAGATGCAGAGGGATCCCTCCTTGGAGAAGCTGAGGGAACTTGCTGGCCACAGCACTGCAAACCCCCTTGGGGAAGGCTGCAAGGACAGAGTCCTGCAGGAGAAGGGATTCCTGTACCGGGAATGGGCTCCCCAGGGGGAAGTAGAACTGGGGGGAATAGGGAGGCAGCTGGTGGTGCCCCAGGAATCCACAGGGTTCTTCCCATTCAAGCCGCTGTATGGGAGGAGAGTGAGGGGACCACTGGACCTGAAAGGGGGGGATTGGAAGGAGATGGGGGAAAGCCCCCTGGTGGATCTCTTCCCTGAGGTAGGAGGCAATCTCCCCATGAGGTGTTCCCCATTCAGAGTCACTGGGAAAGCAGCCCAGAACCTGGAGAGAGAGGTCAGGGACATGCTGGCTTTAGATGGGATCCAGCCGTTATACAGCCCATGGGCCTCACCCGTGGGGCTGATCCCCAAGGAGACAGGATGATCTGGTTTTATGGGGGCTATCAGAAGCTTAAAGCCATCACAGTGTCCGACGCCGACCCCATGCCTAGGCCTGGGGAGATTCTAGACAAGCTGAGGGGTATGGAGAACTTGGCCCTGACTGACACTGATAACATGTGCATCTTTAGCCAGACCTGGGAGGAACAGGTGTCCCAGGTGAAGAGGGGGCTGGGCTGCCTCAAGGAGGTGGGACTGATGTTAAAAGCTGGTAAGTGCAAGGGGTGACAGCAGAGGTGTTGTGTCTGGGCCACAAGGTGGGAAGCGGCTGCCCAAGCCCAGAGCTGGCCAAGGCCAAGATGGGGGCTCTTAACCAAGAGAGCCCGAATCGCAGCCCAGAGTGCTGGGAGAAGACCCCGTCCCAGTTTGAACCCCAGGGGTATTGGGGTGGCAAAAGGGTTCAAGCCACATAAACCTTCCCACATGCGGCCTGCAAGTGCCATCAAGCACACCCGACCTAAGGGAGGGCCTGAGACTGGACTGTCCTGGTGTAACTCACACCAAGGAATGGGAGAGATGCTGGGGCATCCATGGGAACGTTGGTGGGTTCGAACTTCCCCAGGTCACTGGCTGAAGTGACCTCACTCAGTTCGGTCTCGAAGGGGGGAGAGATGTGACAAACTAGGAATGTTCTTAATGTTTGCTCTGAATACTGTGTTGGTGCCTCAGTGTCCCCATGGCAGTTCTTAAGTATCTGGCAGAGCAAAGGGCCAGTGCACCTAAATGCCTGGCACTCTGTCTCCTAGCAACTGATGGCCTGGGCCCCTCCTCTGCAAAGGTGCCAGCTGAAGGTGTTGGAGACAAAGAGATCAGGTGACCTCCTGGCCCGGGAAAGGAACGGAGCAGAGGAGGAGGGGCTGGAGGGGGTTGTTAGTCTGGAGCTGGCTGGGGATGAGGATTGAGGGCAGATGTGGGGGTCTGGCTCACTGCCCCCCAGAATGGACCCGGCCAAGGGGTCCAGTTCGCGGTACCTACAAACTCTGTTTTAGACCCTGTACCTGTCATCGAATAAACCTCTGTTTTACTGGCTGGCTGAGAGTCACGTCTGACTGCAAAGAGGGGGTGCAGGACCCTGTGGCTTCCCCAGGACCCCACTGGGGCGGGCTCGCTGTGGGAAGCGCACGGAGGGGCAGAGGACGCTGAATGCTCCAAGGAGAGACCCAGGAGGTGAAGCCGTGTGAGCTTCTTGCCCTGAACAAGTCTGCTCCAAGGGAGAGAAGATTCCCCAAAGTCCTGACTGGTTTGGTGGGGAGCAGTTCCAGAGCATCACCCGGTGACTCTGAGACAGTAACATACCTGTGTGTGCCCATGAGTGCGTAACATACCCATGTGGTGCTGTGTGTGTAACATACCTGTGTGTTCCCGTGAGTGTGTAACATGCCCATGTGCGTGTAACATACCCATGTGATGCTGTGTGTGTAACATACCTGTGTGTTCCCGTGAGTGTGTAACATGCCCATGTGCGTGTAACATACCCATGTGATGCTGTGTGTGTAACATACCTGTGTGTTCCCGTGAGTGCGTAACATGCCCATGTGCGTGTAACATACCCATGTGGTGCTGTGTGTGTAACATACCTGTGTGTGCCCATGAGTGCGTAACATGCCCGTGTGTAGGCTGGAGAGTTAGCGGTGGCTCTGTCCTGGGCCTAGGCGCAGCTCTCTGCTCCAGGCCTTGCCACCTGATGTAAACCTGAGGGGAACCAGGCCCAGCCCTGCAGGACAGCAGCTGTCACTATGGGGTGAGTGCAGGGCGGGCTCGCTCTCCAACATCCCCTCCCTTCCCCCAGGGCTTCCTCTCTGAGCTGGGCCTGCAACCCTCTGGAACCTTCAGCGAGCCACCGCTTGAGAAACTCTAGCCTAGCCTGTGGAACTCCCTGCCACAAGACAGAAGAGACACCAGGCTTCAAAATGAATCCCAATCCCCTCCCTGTGCCTTAGCTTCCCCTCAGTCAGCTCTTCACAAAGAGAAGCCAGTGTACCCCCTGACGGCCCCAGAAACCAAACCACCTGTAAGCTAATCACTTCTTTTCTCCTGCAGGCGGGGAAGGAAGAGAGAGAGACAGTGATAGTTTTTTCTACCCGAAACACTCAGGAGGGGTCAGGCACTGCCAGACGGTAACAGACAGACAGACAGACAGAGGCTAAACTCCAATGGAATTCAGTGAGAATCTTGTCTGAGTCTGGACTGAGCAAAAGTGATAATGGGTCTGAGGACTCTGTGCGTGTGTGTGTGTGTGTGTGAGAGAGAGAGAGAGAGGGAGATGGGTGTGTGTGTGTGTGCGCATGTGATAGGTGTGTGTGTGCGTGTGCATGTGATGTGCGTTGGTGTGTGATGGTTGTGTGCATGTGATGAGTGTATGTGATGGATGTGTGTGTGACATGGGTGTGAGTGTGTGCATGTGTGATGGATGTGTGTGTGTGCATGTGTGATGGATGTGTGTGTGTGCATGTGATGTGTGTGTGTGATGGATGTGTGTGCAGATGTGGGCATGTACATGTGATGTGTGTGTGCATGTGATGTGTGTGTGTGATGGATGAGTGTGTGACATGGGTGTGAGTGTGTGCATGTGTGATGGATGTGTGTGTGTGTGCATGTGATGTGTGTATGTGATGGATGTGTGCGTGTGTACATGTGATGTGTGTGATCGATGTGTGTATGACATGGGTGTGTGTGTGCATGTGTGATGTGTGTGCATGTGATGTGCGTATGTGATGGATGTGTGTGTGACATGGGTGTGTGTGTGTGTGTGCACATGTGATGGATGTGCATGTGTGTGCATGTGATGTGTGTGTGTGATGGATGTGTGTGTTACATGGTGTGTGTGCATGACATGGGGGGGTGTGCACGTGATGTGTGTGTGTACATGTGATGTGTGTGTAATGAATGTGTGTGTGACATGGGGGTGTGCATGTGTGTGAGGGGTGTGTGTGTGCATGTGATGTGTGTGTGTGTGTACATGTGATGTGTGTTGGATCAATGTGTGTGTGACATGGGTGGGTGTGTGTGCATGTGTCATGGATGTGTGTGTACATGTGATGTGTGTGTGACAGATGTGTATGTGTGACATGGAGGTGTGCATGTGATGTGAGGGGGTGTGTGCGTGTCATGTCTAGGGCACCCAGCTGGGTGGCCAGCCAGTGCACACACGAGTCTCAGTGTGGGAGCTGGGTTTGAAAGCATCTCCTCCGGGAACTGCCAATGGCTCCGCATCTTGGGATCCGGTTATGCCAGTCTCCCATTGCCAGCAGCCGGGGAGCGCTGGGTTCGACTGGAGAGCCCCTGGCTGCTTGGAGAGCTTTGCACTCAGCCCCTGGGGCAGGTGCCCTGATAGTCAACCCTCCATGGCTAGCAAGGAGAGCCGCCTGAGGGGCGAGTTGACCCAGTTTCCAAAAGAACCAGCCAGCCCCCGAGACAGGTACCTGTGCCCTATCCCGCCATCAGCCTGCCTGCCCTCTAGCCACAAAGCTTAGGCCCCACAGCGGAGCACTGGCTCATGCAGACCCAAAGCAAACAGCTGGGCACAGGCGCTCGCTTGCCTTTAGCTGCCACAAGCCAAGGCATTGCTGAGGAAGGACCCTTCCCAAGGCAGGCAGGAGCCAGGAAAGGAGTGGGAGTAGGGGGGAGGGTGGCAGAAAGGCCAGTGCAGTTCAGCCTCCCAGCCCCATTGACACCCCCCCCCCCCACCGCAGCCCCACACACTGCCCCCTTGGAGATTGTTCACCACTGCACACAGAACCCTGCACACCCGAGCATGGACGAGTCTGTCCATCCCATTTACTGAAGCTGGTGGGACAATATGCAGCCATCCCACCAGCAGAGATCCCTGGTTCCCCATTGACCTTGGCCAGTTCCTGGTGCATTTAACATGTGCTCAGTCGATATCTCATAGTGAACAAGCCTTCCCAAAGTCAGTGTGTGTTCCAGGTGTGCAGTTACCTCTGCCAGCTAAACTTGCTATTTCAGCAAAGTCTGAAATCGGGTTTGTTTGACAAGCCCTATGCTGGCCTCATTCATTATATTCCTGTCCTTTATTTCTTTATCAGCTGAATCCCATGGCAGTTTTTCCATTGTTCTGCCCAGTATTGATGTCAGCCTATGGTTACCTGGGTCATTCCACTTGCCCTTTTCAAATATTGGCACATCATCAGCACTGTTCCTGTCTTCTGGTATTTCCCTTGTATTCCAAAATTTATTAAAAATTCAGATGAGCGGGCCAGAAATCTCCTTAGCCAACTCTTTAAAGACTCTTGGGTGCAAGTTATCTGGTCCTGCTGATTTAAAACTATTTAGCCCTAGTAGATGTTGTTTAACATCCTCCTGAGTTACTAATGGACTGGAAAATACTTCATCTTCCTCATGTGACACAAGTACATCAGCCTGCTTCTTTCCAAATATAGAACATAAATATTTATTGAACACTTCTGCCTTTTCTGCATCATTAACAATTTCACTATCTCTATCTAGCAACGACCCTGTACCATTACTAGTCTTTCTTTTGTTTATAATGTACTCTATAAACTCCTTCTTAATTTCCTGCCAGCCATGGATTTTTCCCTGATGTCTTCGGCTTCCTTTATCAATTTTCTACACTTCACTACTTCTAATTTATATCGATTGCAATCTATTTCCTCTTTTCCCCATTTGTTAGTATGGCTTTTTTTCATTTCCAAGTGCTGCCTTTGCCTCACCACTGAACCAGGATGGGCTTTAAATCAAAGTTGTCCTTTCACAATTGTGGAACCGTGGCTTTTTTGGCCACTGAATAAACTCTCCGTAAAGAGCTCCCAATTTTCGCCTACGTTCTCTCTAAAATTTTCCTCCCAGTCAATTTCACTGATTTTTTTTCCTCAGCTTTCAGAATCAGCCCTTTTGAAGCAGCAGGAATATTTGTGACAGGTTGGGATTGTCCTTTGTTTCCTCTCATTGGTTTCCTAAGAGTCGGGATACCACTAATGATAGCATAGCTGATGTTTTCCCTTTCTCAATTTCATCCCATAACTCCCAGTTCAACCCCCAGTGCCCTAAATAACCCCCTGCCTTCCTCAGGGTGTGCACCCTTCTACTCTTTGCAGTGACCGCTCAGCCATGTCCTATCCAAGCCAGAGCCAGGTCCTGTGACGCTGCTCTGAGTTTGTCAGTATCTTCCTGGTAATGCGCTGCCCAGAACAGGATGTGGTGCTTCCTGCCCACCGGTGTTAGCAGCACCTGCGGCCTGGGGCAGAGCAAACCTTGCCAGCCCGTGCTTTCAAACAGAGCATTGGTGACACCTGCTCTGGGTGTTCAGACTGTTGGATGGCCCAGGGGCCCTGTCTCTGCCCCCAGTGCTGCTGTCTGGGGTTAACATTGGGGGCCGATGCATATGAATTTAACCCCTGCTATGCCCCAGGCCCAGGGTGCAGTGGTTCTGCGCATGCAGCCCGCACTCCGTGGGGAATGGCTGAGACTAGGGTGTGCCGCTCTGGAACGCTGGCTTCTCAGCTCAGAACATTGGGAAGAGGGGGTGACATGGGACAGGCATGGCCAGAGTGATCAGACCCGGGTCCGTCTAGCCCAGTGTCCTATCACCCATAGGATACCCTGGTTCTTTTCTGTAAATTTGGCTGTAACAGCTCTGGAGGGTCTTGTTTCCTTATGAATCATCCGTGCAAACAACCCTTTAAAAACAACCTGCTGAGCCTGCAGCTGCACGGATATCTTATGGCAGTGAGTTCCGCTGGCTAAGTGTGCATTGTGTGAACAGCTTCTCTGGGCTCTGTTCTGAATTTGCCCCTTTCATTGACTGGCCCGTTGCCCTGGTGTCATGAGACAGGGTTGAAAGAACTTCCTGGCCTAACCCAGTCGTGGGTCTGTATGTGCCTGTCATGGTCCAGTCCACAAGGAAGCCAACCCCGGGGCGTTCCCTCTCGCTCCCCAGCAGATCGGTTCCACTCGGCTGCCAGCGCATCCCTGGGGGCATCCCCTTCCCCCCAAGTATCAGGGGCTGAGCCAGGCAGACTGCAAGGTCCCCCCTCCGCATCCGTAGCTTCCCCGCCTGCAGCGCCTGCCAGCAGCCGCCGCCCCCCCCTCCCGCCGCGCCCCTCTGCCCCGCCTGCTCTCGGGCCTCTGCAGCTGTCTGCGGGGCTGGGTTTGCATGAACGCGGCTCTAGCTCTGCTTGCCCGGTGCTGCAGGGCCCGGCCGAGGGAATGCGGGGGGCGGGAGTACAGGGTTCTCGGGGAGCCGCACCCCAAAGCGCCCAGCGGGGAGGCTGCGGCTCCGGGCTGCGTTCGGACGAGCGCCCCTAGCCCAGGCCGATCCCGTTCACGCCAACCCCAGGCAGTCACGGGGAAAGCGAGGCACGGGGAGGAACGGCGGGGGCGAAAGACAGACGGTCCCACCCTGGCCACTGCAGCTCCCTGGAAAGGGCGGCCCTGAGCTCTTCCCCCGGCTCATTGTACAGGGGCCGGGAGACCTTTCACCGCTCCCCGGGGGCTGGAGGCTGGCAAGTGCCTGGCCAGCGGATTACTCACAGGCAGCGCTGCATTCATACTTCTCCGCGGGTGCCTGGCCGCCCCTAGCCCGAGGAGGGGGAAAGGGGCAACAGGGAACCTGGCCGGGCCCCTAGCCGGGGTGGGGGACGGGTTAACAGGGAATCTGGCCGGGCCCCTAGCCGGAGTAGGGGACGGGTTAACAGGGAACCTGGCCGGGCCCGTAGCCTGGGGGGGCGGGACGGGGTAACAGGGAACCTGGCAGGCAGAAAGGGCTGGTGAAGGTCCGGCCGGCCCCTTCCTAGGGCGTTTTCAGGACGGTAACTAGATGGTGTCTCATCGGTGCCCGACACACCCAGATTAGGTGCCTGCTCCGTCTTTGTCTGACCAGCCCCCAAAGTCCTGAGCAAATCCCCCCCCCCGCACTCGAGAGCCTGCTGCCCCTGGCATCCAGCCTGCAGCCGCCCCTACCCCAGACCCAGCTGCCCCTCGGCATCCTGCCTGCAGCCGCCCCGCTCCCTGCCCCTGCTGCCCCCGGCATCCAGCCTGCAGCCGCCCAGTCCCCAGCTCAGCATTGTCTGTCCGGGCGCTGCAGCCTCTGTTCTCAAACCCCGCCCCACTGCCACACCCCGACCGGTCCGTACACTCCTATAGCGCCTGATCCTATCGCGTGCCACGAATCGCCGTTCGGACACTGGGGCTAACGGGAACAAACCCAAATAACCTGGTATTAACCGGGACAGACTAGCCCGGCGTATATCAGCCGCCCGCCAGCTCCTCGGGTGGTTTGTTATTCGGGGGTTGTCGGGTTTGGGGTGGTCTGGCCACACCCCGTTTATATCGATCGTTGCTGGTAGCGGTGTATTGACAATACTCAGTAGGTCCAAGAAATGCGGTTAAACCGTTTTGCGAACATCGCAGCGGCGCGGAGTCCGTGAGTTTCGCACACGCACGGATTGATTAGCGCCGGGTAGCGCGGGGGCCGGGAGAGCGGCCGGGCCAGTTTCTTGAGCTCTGCGCCTTCTTACTCCACACACCCCGGTTCCCCTCGAGCTCCGCTTGGAGAATGCGGCGCCGGGACACTCGGATCCGAGGACTCACAAACCAGAATTGAATCCGGGGTGAATCCACAGGCGGGAACTAATCGCGGGCTGGACGTGAATGGTCAGATCCGGATCAGGTTGATGGCCAGGGCTCCAGGTTACAAGGGGCGGTGTTTTAAAGGGAGCAAGACGGACACGAGTCTGTCCGAGGAGCAGATTGAGAGGTGGGCGGGTTTGGGGGGTTTCTTCGGGCTCAGTTTTGTTTTAAATCTAATTCTCGCCTTGAATATTACGCGGTGTTTGTTACCCTGGGCAGCGCGGTCCGCCGGATTCCTGCGATCGCAGCGCGGCGACCCCTGGGACTCGAGCTAACTGGCAGGTCTCGTGGGAGAGTCCATCGGTCCCGAGTGGCCTCCAGCCTGTCCCAAATCCCCACATCGAAAGTTGAACCCTCACCGAATTTGCAAACGATCGAATCGAAATTCTCCTTCGGAAACCCCGAGCGCAGGTTTCCGCGCGTGGGTCAGACTCCCCGTGAAGCGCACGGGAGTTCGCGGCCAATTCGGATTCCAGTTCGGCCAGCCCCTTGGGTTCCCCTCTCCCCAGCTCAGGCAGCGGGATTTGGGGGTGCAGGGTGGGGCGGGACTTTCCTTTCGTTGTTTCCAATAATCCGGCGGGGTTTGGCAGAAGCTGGAGGCGCCGGATCAGGAGGAAAATGTTGGTTTCGGGCTCCGCTCCCGCCCGGCGTTTCCGGGGGAAAAACGAATTACCAGCACCACCACCCCGCCCCCGAAAACAAAGCCCGGGTCTCCCAGCTGGTGGAAACTCGAATCTCTGGGTCCCGGCCCGAACGCGGCGCCCCGATGCCGCGGAGCTAAATTCCAGGGTTTGAAAGCGTCCGTCTCACCCGTGCAATTTCCCCGCGCGTGGGAGAGGGGATCCGCCCAGCAGGTCCTCCTGCTTCTTTGCTTCCCCTTCCCCCCAAAGGGCTGGGTCGCCCTTGTCTCATTTCCAGCCTGGCCCCAGTGCCGGGCGGGAGGCGAATACCCCTGTCCTGCCCCCGGCAAGGTTCCTGACCCGCCGCAGGAGCCGAAAGACGCGCCGCGCCCCAGCTGCGAAGCGCAGTGTAGACGCTCCGGGTTGGCGCCGCCGGGCGAGGTGCGCGCTGAGGGGCCCGGCGGGAAGCACGGACAAGGCGCCCTTACCTTTCTGCACGCCAGGGCTGAGCGAGCCCCACGCCTGGCTCTTCCCCTCCTTGAACAGAGTCTCTCCAACTGGATCTGGGGCGGAGACAGAGACGCGTTCGCACGGGGCCAGGTCCCAGCCCGCTCCGGAGTCGCTTTGCCGCTCCCCAGCGCCCGCTGGGCGGCTTTTAAAACGCTGCCGTGTCCCCAGCCCCTGCGCGCCGGCGGCCGCTTCCCCCCCGCTGGGGCTATGAAGCCAGGAAACGCGTCCAGGAAAAAGGAAATCCGATTTCCGACAGCGCCCGGGCCCCTTTAAATAGGATACAAACTCCGCCGCCCGGGCGGGGAGCGGCGGCGAAGGGGAGACGGCCGGTGCCTGGCAGGGACTGAAGTGCCAAGGAGCCGGGCTGCTGACTCAGGGACCAGGGGAGGCGCAGGAGCGGGCGGGGAGCCCATCCCCGTGCCCTCGGGCCGGGTCCCCGTGGGGCAGGGGCGGGGGGGCCCGTACCTGGCAGGTACATGTTGAGCAGCAGCGGCTGGGCTCCGGCACCGTGTCTCATGGCAGCTCTGGGAGCGGCCCGCGGGCTGCATGGTTTATTATTCCGGCCCCGCTGATCAGGGCGCCGCTGCTGGGGGATAACTGGCAGCGGGACCGGGACGGCGGGGGGGCGGGGGGGGACAGTTTCCAGGCAACTTGCGAGGGGCGCGGGGCCCGGCTGCAGCAATTTCCTCTGCAGAGCGCGCGCTGTAATTAAAGCCGCGATCCCGCTCCGGCCCCCGCCCCCCCTATCGGGCCCGCATCAGACTCTCATCAAGTCCCCGCTGCGGGCGGGTTTCTATGGAGCCGGGCGCGGGCGCCTCCTGCATTTTCCGCCTCCTTAACTCTTCGCAAACAGTCGCCCGCGGGCCAGCTGCGAGCCCGGGAGCTGGGGGGAGGGGGCATGGCCCGGACCCAGGCCCGCCGCCTCCCACGCTCCCGGGCCCCCCCAGGCGCGCTCACCCCCCGCCCCGGAGACACCCTAGGGGCCCCGGGCCGGGGGCTGCCCCCGCCCTGTCACACTCACTCCTATCACACTCACCCCGCCCTGTCACACACACCTCCTCCTGTCACACTCATCCCGTCACACTCACCCCATGTTACACTCACCCCGCCCTGTCACATTCAACACAGCCCTGTCACACCGCCTCCCTGTCACACTCACCCCCTCACACTCACCTCCTTGTCACACTCATCCCATCACACTCACCCCATGTTACACTCACCCAGCCATGTCACACTCACCTCCTCCCTGTCACACTCAACACAGCCCTGTTACACCGCCTCCCTGTCACACTCACCCCATCACACTCACCTCCTCCCTGTCACACTCATCCCATCACAGTCACCCCATGTTACACTCATCCTGCCATGTCACACTCACTCCGCCCTGTCACACTCACCTCCCTTCACACTCACCCCTGCCCTGTCACACTCACCTCCATCCTGTCACACTCACCCTGCCCTTTCACACTGATCGCAGCCCTGTCACACTCACCCCCTCACACTCACCTCCCTGTCACACTAATCCCATCACACTCACCCCATGTTACACTCACCCGGCCATGTCACACTCACCTCCTCCCTGTCACACTCAACACAGCCCTGTCACACCGCCTCCCTCTCACACTCACCCCATCACACTCACTTCCTCCCTGTCACACTCTCCCCTGCCCTGTCCCACTCACCTCCTCCCTGTCACACTCAGCACAGCCTGTCACACTCATCCCATCACATTCACCCCCACCCTGTCACACTGACCACAGCCCTGTCACATTGACCTCCCCATTACACTACCCCCTCCCAGTCACACTCAGCCCCGCCCTGTCACACTGATCACAGCTCTGTCACACTCACCTCCACATCACACTCAAACCTGCCAGTCACACTCACCACAGCCCTGTCACACTCACCCCTGTCACTCACCCCTGCCCAGTCACACTGACCTCAGCCCTGTCACACTAACCCCATCACACCCACCCCCATCCTGTCACATTCGCCCCACCCTGTCACACTCACCCCATCACACTCACCCCTGCCCTGTCACACTCACCTTCCTGTCACATCCACCCCACCTGTCACACTCACCTCCCCATCACACTCACCCCTGCCTGTCACACCCACAGCTTCCCTGTCACACTCTCCCCTCCTACCCTGTGACACTGATCCTTGCCCTGTCACACTCCCACCCCCATTACACTCTGTGACGGAGCAGGGAGCAGGGCGGATTTGACCTGGGAATGTTGCAGGGGAGTTACACTGGGGATGAGAAGGAAGCTACGAGCTGTAAACTGAGCCAGGAGGGGGGGTGGGAAAAGTGACACCTTCTGCCCGGGAGACTGAACACAGGAGAGGAGGAGCAGAGGGGAGGGGGGAGAAAGCGGCTGGAGGAATTTTTAGGTTCAGTTTGGGGCTGGGGGGTGCAAAGCAGGGAACCCCAAGCTGGGGTCTAAGCTCCCTGAACCCCCAGAAGGACTTGATTGAGGGGTTCTGGTTGTACCTACACGCTTGGCTTGGGACTGTTCCTGTCGGCTAATAAACCTTCTGTGTGACTGGCTGGCTGAGAGTCCCGGTGAATCCCAGGAAGAGGGGTGCAGGGCCCTGACTCCCTGAGACTCCATAACACACTCACCTTACCCTCTCCCCTATCTTGTCACACTCACATCCTTCCTGTCACACTCAACCCACCCTGTCACACCCACATCCTCCCTGTCACACTCACCCTCACTATCACACTCACCCCCTCCTGCCCTTTCACACTCACCCCTGCCATGGCACACTCACTCCAACCCCGTTATACTAATCTCACCCTCTTCCCTACCTTGTCAGACTCACCCCTGCCACGTCACACTCACCCCACCCTGTCAAACTCGCCCCCTCCATCAGACTCACCCCTCCCACCGCGTCACACTCTTCCCCTCCCCATTGCTATCTCCTCTCATCATCACACTCATCCCTTCTGGTCCTGCCCCCCAACATCACACTCCCCACCCCTCCCATTCCTCCTCGGGGTCATGGTCCCCTGCACTCCCGCCCCCTGACTGCCACGCTCACTCTTCCCAAGATCCTGGTACATGCCTAGGGCCCACCTCTGCCTGGACAGGGGCGTCCTGCAGTAGCAGGTCTGGATGCCATGACCCAGGAGGCCCCTCCCAGCCCTGTGTCCCTATGCAGAGCCAAGGACTGACCGTTTGTGGCTAACCTACCCTGGGGCAGCCTGAGGCCTCAGCTGTGGCCTGCCTGCAGGACTTGCAGCCACCATAGGTTAGCCTGGGCCCAGGATCACTCCAGCCATGCCCCTTCCCACCCAGGAACACCTTGTGCTGGGGACTCCTCGGGGAGAGGGTGTCGCAGAGTCTCCAGGTGAAGCTCTGGAACTGCTCCCCACAAAGCCAGACAGGACTCTGGGGAGCCTCCTCTCCCTTGGAGCAGTGTCCATGAAGTAAAAGGCCCATATCCTATTCCCCAACCCCCTGAGCCAGTCAGAGCCTCTGATCTGGCTGGATCAGAACCAGTTCCCTTGAGGTAAAAAGCCCCATATCCCATTCTCTTTCCCCCTCATGGAATCACAGTCTTTCTTAAAGGCATTTATTAAAGAAAACAGTTATAACTGTAGACACAAACAAACAGACTTCTACACAGCTTGAATTCCAGCTTTGTCTCCATTGTTTACCAGGGACTATGCCCTCTCTGGCCCACTGTACAGCATACAAAGACCTTCAGCGGATAGATAATATAACTGCAAATACATATCATTATTGAGGGGACCCAGAAGGTAATACAGCTCCTAGCTATAACCCCGCCTGCCCAGATTTCTGTGCAGAAATAATGGGGGAACAGCATCTTTCCCACTCTCAGTCCCAACCCCTAAACTAAGTGTGCAGAATGTCATCCCCATGGAACTCCAGTGGCAAGGGGTGTGCACAGGGAGATGGTGCCACAAAGCTGACTTGGTAGGGCAATTTACAGTCTAAATAGACATGATCCAGATGAGGAAAAGGATGGCAGAGGCCCTGTGTAGGTGCTCAGGTAGCCTAGGGAGCTCATGGTATAACAGTCTATGGAGTATCCCATTCCCTCATCCCTAAAAGCCATCCAAACAGCCCCTTGGCCTGGATGATGACTGCAGTGTGAATTGGATCTGTCCTTCATGCCCCTTAATCCAAGGGCGTGGGTTAGGGGTGGGTGTCCCAGGGCAGCATGTCAGAAAGGCCTGGATAATATGGTGGCCACAGACCCCAATTCGAGTCACGCGCTAATGTAAGGACAACGGGACATTCTGACCTGAGTGCAGGGGGAGACAACAGGAAATAGAAAACCATCAGCTGAAATCTGGTGATGGGGGATGTGATCCTCAGAGTACAGAACCATTGGGTCGCTCACCTCCCCCGCACCCACGCCCTCCCTCCCGCCTCCTTCCATTCATACATGGAGCTTTCCCTGCCCGGTGGGTTCTCCTCGCGCGTCCCAGACTTGCTTTAGCTGCCTGAGTCCTTCTAACCAACCGCAGGCAACTGAAAACAAGCCTGACACACAGAGGGGGAAGGGGGATCCGGTCTGAGGACAGCAGGGCAGCTCGTGGGCCAGCGACTGTGCCAGGCTCCGAGCCCAGCTCCCAGACTCCTGGCCAGAGAAGATACCTGGGTCCAACCTGTACCCAAGCAGTTAGTTCTTTCTTCTCTGAATGTCCTGTGGTGACCAGAGCGTGGCAGGCCAGCCGACCACTGAGCTCGGCTGTTGTTGAGAGAAAGGACAGGACCCACTCCACCCGGGCAGACCGCTCCCCCCATGGCCAGCGCATGGAGCCTGACTGCCCTCTCCCCCACACCTGGGCACAAACCACAGGCATCCAGACAGGGGAGCAGCTGACACTCCCTCTTCACGGGGGTGCCAGGCCGAGGCAGGAAGCAAAGAACAGGGACTCCTGAGAGGGTGCAGGGCAGTGCTGAGCCGGGGTGCAGGGCAGCAGTTGATCGGGGGGCGGGGCCCTCCTGGGCCACTCCAGGGCAGAGATGAGCCAGGCTTTGGAGAACAGGAGGAAGATGCAAAGCTGCATAAATACCTACCGTGCCCAGATGCTAGGGTGCTGACCTCCCACGCCTCCAGATTCAGCTCCTGGCTCTCCCCACAGCCTGGGGGTTGGGACTAGGACAGGAATAACAGGGCTGGGGTTGCAGGCCAGAGCTGAGACACTTCAGCAGAGCTTTGGGGGTGGGCAGGGGGGATGTGGAGCTGAGCTAGCAGGGGAGCTGTGGGATGGGACTGAGGGTCATCGGCAGGGCTGGGTACATGCCAGGGGGCAGTCCAAGGCTGACATAGCAGAAGGGGGTTAAAGGTTGGCATTGAGGGGTGTTGGCAGAGCAGTGGGGTGTGAGGAGCCCAGGGCTGGGATAGCAGGAGTGGGGTGGGGGCTCAGCACAGGTCGGAGGGGGTGTTATTTGGGCAGCACCTTTCCATACCAGTCCAGTCTCTCCGCAGCGCTGGCAGCATCTCACCGTCCGCCCAGAGCAAGAAATCCATGGCCAGAAAAAGTGGGGGAAGCTGGTGGGTCACCTGGAGCCCCCTAGCCCTGCAGGGAAGTGTCCTGGCCTTAGAGCAGCAGACTGAGGAAAGTGCCAGCCCAACACAGCAGGGCAATTCTCCAACCCTCCTCTGCCAGCGCGCCAGGCCTCCAGCTCCCCTTGGAACCAGCAGCACCCTAGGGGGCAAAGCGCGAGGCGAGCCGAGCCGAGCCGAGCTGTGCAGAGCTGAGCCGCCTGCCAGGGCTCCACTCACCGGGCGGAGCGGGCAGGCGGGGTCGAAAGCTGACGTGTCCCTGGCCTGCACCGCACCGGGCCGCTCAGGTGCGCTACCTGCCTGGGCAGGGTGGGCCGCAGCCGGCTGTGCAGGAATGTGTTTGTGGAAGGGGAGAGGCCGCCCCGCACTTCCTTATAGGAGCAGTGGGAGCAGGGTGTGCCGGGCTGAGCCGGCGGCTGGTGGGGAAGAAAGGGGGGGTTACTGGAGGGGGGGGGAAGGGACGGGAGGGGGCGGGGCTGGTTTCGGGGTGGGGGTGGAGAGGGAGAGGGTGTTGCGGGATAATTTTAGAAACCGGGATTCCCGAGCCATGGGATTAGAGGCAGCTGCTCCCCCTCTGTGTCCTGAGAACAGGGAGGTCCCGATCCTGAAAGGTGCCCAAGTGCCCTTGAAATCAGCGGGGGTCTGACACCCAACGACCTCGGAGGGTCCAGGCCTAAACCCCTCCCTCTCCGGGGCCTGGGGGGGACCCTTCGCGGTGGCGCCCCTACCCCCGTGGGGCAGAGAGAGAGGCCAGGCTTTCCCCGGAGCGAAGCAGCGACAGAGCCAGGGAGAGAACCCTGGAGTCCGGGGTCCTGGACCCCTGGTTTAGCCCCTGTCAATTCCAGGGTGCCCTGAGCAGCGCCAGAGTGTCACGGCTCCCCGGCCCGGAATCAGCCCAGGTCTCTGCCCCAGTCACCCCCTGTGGGGCCCTGCCCCAGAGCCCCGGGGGTGTTTGCAGAGGAGCGGCGGGTGCCCAGCGCCTGGGGGTGTCCGCCCGAGCAGCTGGGGAGGGGACCGGTGCTGGGCCCTGTGTGGGGAGGGGGACGGATTATCGCAGGCTCCGCACCGGGGTCTCTTTGGGCCAAAGGGGGGTCTCCAGGTGGGACTTTTCCCGCCGAGGCTCCGAGCAGGGGGCTCCCCGCGCTCCCCCGCTGCTCCAGGGCCCGGTCGGGGGAGGCGGAGCCCGGGCGGCCCGGAGCCGGAGCCGGATCCCGGTGCGGATGTGACAGCGTGGCCGGGGCTGCCGGGCCGGGAGGCGCAGACATGGGGCGCTCAGCGGCGGGTGTGTGGGGAGGGAGATTGACATGGGGGGCGGGTTACGGGGTCAGGGTCTGCCCGGGAGCCGGGCTGCGCCCCACATGAGATGTCCAGTAACCCCCCGGCCCCGCTGCAGCCCCTGGTGTCCCCAGTTGTGCTCCTGGCCCCAGGGAGGGACTGCCGCAAAGCCCCCTGGCCGTGCCCCTAATACCCCCACAGAATCCCCTCGTCATCCCCAGGGAATACCCCTAACTGCCCCCATGGATTACCTCAACTGCCCCCGCAACTCACCCCAATTGCCCCTATGGATCACCCCAACTGCTCCATAACTCACCCCCAACTGCCCCACAACTCACCCCTAACTGCCCCCATGGATCACCTCAACTGCCCCACAACTGATCCCAACTGCCCCTCACAACTCACCCCTAGCTGCCCCCATGGATCACTCTAACTGCCCCCATGGATCACCCCTAACTGCCCCACAACTGATCCCAACTGCCCCTCACAACTCACCCCTAGCTGCCCCCATGGATCACCCCTAACTGCCCCACAACTCACTAACTGCCCCACAACTCACCCCTAACTTCCCGCACAGATCACTCCTAACTGCCCCCCACTGTAGTTCACTTGACCATATACTGCTTCTGTTAGGATTATTCCCCCCCCCCCAGCCCACCTGGGACCTTCTGCCCCCTCATGTCCCACCTAGCCCCGTCCCCTGGGCCATGGCTGATGGTGCCAAGGGCAGGCGGGAGCTGCGGGATGTTTGTGATAGAGCCCAGGGTTCTCATTCACCCCCACCCGCAGGTCAGCGGTGCTGCCCCCTCCATTCCCCTGGCCTCACAGTTTTCTGCCTCTGAACCAGCGGGTGTTGAAGCCACAGGAGGTGGGACTGGGGTCACCGGGGTGGGGTGGGGTCTGTCTGTGACCGGTGTCCTTAAGGGCACCAGTCCCAGCGCTGTTTGTACTGTTCCCTATCTCTGTTTTTTCTTCAAGCCCCAGCTGCCGGAGTCATGGGACTTTGGGAAACTCTCGGCTTCCATGGAAAGAAAAGGAAGTTCCTCACCCTCCGGGCTGCGGCAAAAAGCCTAGAAACCTGCCCCCCGCAGACTCAAAAGCAAATCAACAAACACAACCCACTGGCTCCTCTGTGAAATCTCCTGGTTTTTAAGGCAGTTTCATGGACTAGGGGCCCTGGCTGGCGATTTCTGAACACTTGGAATTGGTCCCAGTGGCTGGTGTGTAGCCGCCCCTGCCCACCCCAGGTGTGCAAAGAAACTCTGCTCCCTGCCACCCCTGCCTCACCCCCCCATGCACTCCCCACCCCCAGCCGCTGGTCCTGCCTCACCCCTCCAACCCCTCTTCTGCCACCCCTGCCTCACTCCCCCCACACACTTCACCCCCACACACACACACCCCACCCCCATCCTCTGGCCCTGCCTCACCCTCCCCACACACACACCCCACCCCCATCCGCTGGCCCTGCCTCACCCTCCCCACACACACACCTCACTCCCATCCGCTGGCCCTGCCTCACTCCCCCAACCCTCCTTCTGCAGGCCCTGCCTCACCCCCGCAACCCCGCCTTCTGCTGGCCCTGCCTCACCCCCATACACACACCCCACCCCCATCCACTGGCCCTGCCTCACCCCCCGAACCCCCCTTCTGCTACCCCTGCCTCACTCCCCCCACGCACCCCACCCCCCACACACACACCCCACCCCCATCCGCTGGCCCTGCCTCACCCCCCCAAACCCCCCTTCTGCCAGCCCTGCCACACACCCCCCACACACCCCTATCCGCTGGCCCTGCCATACCCCCCCCCACACACACACACACCACCCCCATCCGCTGGCCCTGCCTCACCCCCCCAACCCTCCTTCTGCAGGCCCTGCCTCACCCCCCCCCACACACACCCCACCCCCATCCTATGGCCCTGCCTCACCCCCCCAACCCTCCTTCTGTTGGCCCTGCTTCATCCCCGCAATCCCCCCTTCTGCTGGCCCTGCCTCACCCCACACACACACACCCCACCCCCATCCGCTGGCCCTGCCTCACCCCCCCAACCCCCTTCTGCTGGCCTTGCCTCACCCCCACACACACACCCCACCCCCATCCGCTGGCCCTGCCTCACCCCCGCAACCCCCCCTTCTGCTGGCCCTGCCTCACCTCCCCACACACACCCCACCCCCATCCGCAGGCCCTGCCTCACCCCCCCAACCCCCTTCTATTGACCCTGCCTCACCCCCCCACACACACCCCACCCCCATCCGCTGGCCCTGCCTCACCCCCACACACACACACCGCACCCCCATCCGCTGGCCCTGCCTCACCCCCCCAACCCCCTTCTGCTGACCCTGCCTCACCCCCCCCACACACACACCCCACCCCCATCCGCTGGCCCTGCACCTCCCCATCCACTTCTGTACCCAGCCATTTGCTCCAGTTGCCCTGGCTCGGGCTCCCACCCCCCCTCGCCCCACATTCTCCACTCATCCAGCACCGGCCTCCTCCCCGGCTGCAGCGCCCCCATATCCCGGGCTCTCCGTCCCCCTCGACGGGTGATTGCAGCAGCCCCGTGCGGCCAAGCAGGAGGATTGTGACAGGCTGAGACACGTGCTGGGATCAGATCCTCCCCGCCCCAGCAGCCACACTCCTACGTCAGCACTTTCCTTCTGCCCCTGCCAGGACCCGGACACGGGCCCCAGGCTTGAGCCCTTTCTGTGGGGTAGCCAGTATAGGACTCTCGCCTTGTCCCCGCGTGGCTTTTCACATTATGGATGAAATGATCTGGGCAGTCCCTGTGTGTGAGAGAGCAAGCAAGAGCACACTGCCCTCTGCTGTCTGCACTCCAACTGCTCCACCATGTGTTGGACTCTATACTGCTAACAGCGAAGGGGATTCTCCTTTGGAGCAGGTGCTTTCTGGAGAGGGGGGATCTGTCCCAGCTGTTGTGAAGCTCACAGCAGGGTGCCCGATGGTAACCCAGAGGGGCTAAGTGGCCACTGAGTTGCACTAATTTGCAATCAGAAAGGCCAGGAGGTGTGCGTGGGATGGAGGCAAATTGGTCCCGGCAGGTGACCCCCACCCCATTGATCTGGGAGGGGAGAACTGAGCTTGTGTGTTCAATGCCTCCGAGGGGGCTGCAGACCCGGTGATCCCCCCGGCTACCCGGTGTGCAGCTGATGCAGCGCCACCCTGTCAGCTCGCAGAGACTTCCGGTGCCCGAGTGTCACTGAGCAGTGCGTGCGCACCCATGCGTGTGCAGCGGCCTGAGTGCGCGTACAAAGCCAGTGCTCCGGTGCACACTCAGTCCTGCACACTCACGCCCGGCTGTGCCGCACTGGGCAGGGAGGGAGGGTCTGGCTCTGCCCTGGGGCAGGGGCAGCAGGGGGCCTCCAAGGCTCTTTTGGTGCCAACCCCTGTTGGCATCCCTGTGTGGGAGAGGAAAAGAGTAGGACCAGATGATGGAATGGCCCCGTCTGACCTCTGCCCGCTCCTCAATGTCTCTTTCTCCAGATGCCCACCCCCGTCTGGGCTACGAGCCCGGCTCCTGCAGAGACCTGGGGGGCAATGGGGGAGCTCCCTTTTCATTTGCACCATTCCCTGCCCATCGGCCTCTTCATCCACCCAGCCATGAGCCCGAGGGTTTGCCGGTGCTTTGCGCGCTCTCTCAGGGGGCTCAGCGTTGGGGGTTCCCCCTGGAACGGCCCAGAGTGGTTGGTGTTTTGTCCCAGTGACAGAAAAGTGGCAGAAAGAGGCCGTGGAGGCACCGTTTCCCCAGCCCCCCACCTCCCTGGCCCAGCTTTCACCCGGACAGAGACGCGAGCGGCCGAGCCTGGTTCGAGACGCCTTTATTCGTTAGCAGGTGCAGGGCCTGGCTCCGGCTCAGTGCTGGATGCGGCGGATGGACTGGACCTGGTTGGTGTGGGCCTGGGAGCTGAACTCCGTGTACTTTGGGAACTCGCCGTTCTGCCTGTCCCGCTCCAGCACGTACTGGTAGCCCCGGTACCCCGGGTACTGGTACGCGACCCACCTGCAGGGGGGGCAAAGCATTGCCATGGGGCAGCCCCTCCTGAGCACGCGGGGGTCCCGCTTCAGGGCTGGAGAAGGGGGATGCTCTCCCCATCCTTATGGGGTCTCCCACTTCCTCCCTTTGGGGCTGACAAACATGCACCCTCCTCTGAGCCTCTCTCAGCCTCCCTCGAATTCGGGGCCCCTTCATCCCCCAAATGCCTGGCCCCTCACCCATTCTCCCCCACTCGCAGTGCAAGTTTCAGCTGCAACCTCCCAGCCGAGCTCAGGGATCGGGATGGGGCATAGGGCCTAGTGAATCATAGACTCATAGACTATCAGGGTTGGAAGGGACCTCAGGAGGGATCTAGTCCAACCCCCTGCTCAAAGCAGGACCAACCCCAACTAAATCATCCCAGCCAGGGCTTTGTCAAGCCTGACCTTAAACACCTCTAAGGAAGGAGATTCCACCACCTCCCTAGGGAACCCATTCCAGTGCTTCATCACCCTCCTAGTGAAATAGTTTTTCCTAATATCCAACCTAGACCTCCCCCACTGCAACTGGAGACCATTACTCCTTGTTCTGTCATCTGCTACCACTGAGAACAGTCTAGATCCATCCTCTTTGGAACCCCCTTTCAGGTAGTTGAAAGCAGCTATCAAATCCCCCCTCATTCTTCTCTTCTGCAGACTAAACAAGCCCAGTTCCCTCAGCCTCTCCTCATAAGTCATGTGCCCCAGCCCCCTAATCATTTTTGTTGCCCTCCGCTGGACTCTTTCCAATTTTTCCACATCCTTCTCTGTGGAGCCCAAAACTGGACACAGGACTCCAGCTGAGGCCTCACCAATGCTGAATAGAGGGGAATGATCACGTCCCTCGATCTGCTGGCAATGCCCCTACTAATGCAGCCCAATATGCCGTTAGCCTTCTTGGCAATGCGAGCACACTGCTGACTCCTATCCAGCTTCTCGTCCACTGTAACCCCCAGGTCCTTTTCTGCAGAACTGCTGCCTAGCCTAGTGCATAGGGCCTGGGATGGTGCATAGGTCCCAGGATGGTGCATAGGGCCCAGGATGGTGCATAGGTCCCAGGATGGTGCATAGGGTCCGGGATGGTGCATAGGGACTGGGGTGGTGCATAGGGCCCGGGATGGTGCATAGGGACTGGGGTGGTGCATAGGGCCCAGGATGGTGCATAAGGACTGCAATGAAGTTTAGTGCCCAATCCAGCCAGGCGCAGTGCACTCTGGATGGCCAGTGAGCCCAGTGGATGCTGGGGGTGCTGAGCACCCTACCAGCCGGGCCCAGTGAGGTGACTGTCCCGGGGTCACTCAGCCTAGGGCACCCCACAGCTGGAGGCTACTTACGCTCCCAAGTTCACCTTGATAGAAGCCACCTCTTTGCTGCCCCAGCCCATGGCCTGCAGCGAGGGGAAGTCGTCGCTCAGCTCAAACTTCCGCCCCTGGAAGTTCTCCGCCTCGTAGAGGGTGACTTTGCTGTCGCTGTGGTTCTGTGTGGGGACGAGGCAGGTCAGGACAGGGCCCCCAAAGCCAGACAGGGCTCCCCACTCTCCCCCCTCTCCAGCCCCCCCTTCCCTCGTGCCCTCTGGGCTCTGTGCCCAGCCCCTCTCCCCTGGCAGCGCTGCTATCCCTATGGCTTCTGCCATTCGAGGGCGGGGCTGCAGGCCCCCCAGGCCTGTGGCAAGGCAGCCACACCCTGCTCAGTCAGCGGGGTGCTCCGGGGAGGGGAGGGGAGAGCCGATGCTCCTGACAGCACCTGGTCTTTCTTTCTCAGCTGCCTCCTTAACTTGAAATCACCGGCCTCGGCTGGAGACGCCCTCCCCCAGCTCCCAGTGCCGAGGGCACATGCTGCCAAGGGCTGGGCCAGGCCAGGGAAAAAACAAAGGGTCCCACGCTGGTGCCAGGCGCTGCACAGACCAGCACAAGGCGGCCCTGCCCCAGTGACAGGGACAAGGCAGACGAAGCTGAGACACCCAGGGGAGGCAGGGGAGGGTTCCCTCAAGTCCTAGCGCAGTGCATTCACCACCAGGTCAGCCATGCAAACCTCTCCAGCTACCAGCCCCTATGTCCTGCTCCCCATTCCTCTCCCCTCCCAGAGACACCTGCCCCAGAGCCACCCAGGGAGCTGGGGGCCGGAGCTGGCCAGGTCCCGGTAGGGTGACCAGATGGCCCGATTTCATAGGGACAGTCTCGATTTTTGGGTCGTTTTCTTATACAGGCTCCTATTACCCCCTACTCCCGTCCTGATTTTGCACATTTGCTGTCTGGTCAGCCTAGGTCCTGGTCTCACTCCGGAGGATGCTCGTGCGCTTGCCTCTCCCTGGTGCCTGCGCCTGCCTGGGGGATGCACTGGTACCCCCGTGCCAGGGCGCCAGAGGCAGGTGAGCAAAGATGCCAAACACCCAGCGGTCTCGGGGCCAGTCCAGTTGCTACCCCTGCTTGGGCTCTGGGGGCTTCTCGAGGCCTGAGCTGTCTCTTCTAGAGAGGGACGATGCAGACGCTCTGGACAGCCATGGCCTGCGTCTGCCCACCGGGCACCAAGAGCCAGGCTGGCAGACTGGTGGGCACCAAGGGGTTAATCTCAAGCCCAGCACTAGACGTGGTGCTGTCTCCCCCCCCAGCTCCCCTGTCCGCATTGTTCCCCACTGAGCAGCCCTGCCAGTGAGCAGCGATCTTATCTCAGCCCCTTTATTAAAGCCTGAGCATATCTGCCTGGCAGTTATTAAAACGCCAGGGCGGGAGGCGGGGCTGGAGCCAGGGGACGTGCTAGGGTTTAAAGCCCCCACGTCTCTGCAGATGGAGCGATAGGGCCGCAGCCTGGCAGGGGAGAGAGCCGAGACCTGGGTGGGAATGTCCGGTGAGGTCACAGCAATGTCCCTTCCCGGTGTCCCTGGCCCCAGCTGGCAGGAGTGTGCCCCATGCCAGGCTGCTCCTTTGCCATCGAGCACCCCCCTTCTCCGGGTAGCCTGGCACAGCCCAAACAGCGGCTCTTCAGTTCCCCTGCGCTAGCCTCACCTGCTCCCGGGTCGGGGGGTGGGGGGGCTTAAACGCTGAGCGCTGCCGGCTGCCCCGTGTGTTTAGAATCACAAAATCAGTTCGTGAGAGAGAGCCGAGAAGGGGTTTTAACCAGCAGCCTACTGCTGATCTGTAACGGCAGTGACCTGGCAACGGTACGACTGTCTGTCTGTCTGTCTGTCCATCCCCAGCCACCCCCTCTATCCATCTATCCCAATCCACCCCCTCTATCTATCTATCCCCAGCCACCCCCTCTATCTATCTATCCCCAGCCACCCCCTCTATCTATCTATCTATCCTCAGCCACCCCATCTATCTGTCTATCTATCCCCAGCCACCCCCTCTATCTATCTATCCATCCCCATACACCCCCTCTATCTATCTATCTATCCCCAGCCACGCCCTCTATCTATCTATCCATCTATTCCCATCCACCCCCTCTATCTATCTATTTATCCCCAGCCACCCCCTCCTATCTATCTATCCCCATCCACCCCCTCTATCTATCTATCCATCTATTCCCATCCACCCCCTCTATCTATCTATCTATCCCCAGCTACCCCCTCCTATCTATCTATCCATCTATTCCCATCCACCCCCTCTATCTATCTATATATCCTCAGCCATCCCATCTATCTATCTATCTATCCCCATCCACCCCCTCTGTCTATCTATCTATCTATCCCCAACGACCCCATCTATCTATCCATCTATCCCCATCCACCCCCTCTATCTATCTATCCATCCCCATCCACCCCCTCTATCTATCTATCCCCAGCCACGCCCTCTATCTATCTATCTATCTATCTATCCCCAGCCACCCCATCTATCTATCCATCTATACCCATCCACCCCCACTATCTATCTATCCCCAGCCACCCCATCTATCTATCCATGTATCCCCATCCACCCCCTCTGTCTATCTATCCATCTATCCCCATCCACCCCCTCTATCTATCTATCCATCCCCATACACCCCCTCTATCTATCTATCCCCAGCCACGCCCTCTATCTATCTATCCCCATCCACCCCCTCGTATCTATCTATCTATCTATCTATCTATCTATCTATCTATCTATCCCCAGCCACCCCATCAATCTATCCATCTATCCCCATCCACCCCCTCTATCTATCTATCCATCTATCCCCATCCACCCCCTCTGTCTATCTATCCATCTATCCCCATCCACCCCCTCTATCTATCCATCTATCCCCATCCACCCCCTCTATCTATCTATCCATCCCCATACACCCCCTCTATCCATCTATCCCCATCCACCCCCTCTATCTATCTATCCATCCCCATACAACCCCTCTATCTATCTATCCCCAGCCACGCCCTCTATCTATCTATCTCCATCCACCCCCTCTGTCTATCTATCCATCTATCCCCATCCACCCCCTCTATCTATCTATCCATCCCCATACACCCCCTCTATCTATCTATCTATCCCCAGCCACGCCCTCTATCTATCTATCCCCATCCACCCCCTCGTATCTATCTATCTATCTATCTATCTATCCCCAGCCACCCCATCTATCTATCCATCTATCCCCATCCACCCCCTCTATCTATCTATCCATCTATCCCCATCCACCCCCTCTGTCTATCTATCCATCTATCCCCATCCACTCCCTCTATCTATCTATCCATCCCCATACACCCCCTCTATCCATCTATCCCCATCCACCCCCTCTATCTATCTATCCATCCCCATACATCCCCTCTATCTATCTATCTATCCCCAGCCACGCCCTCTATCTATCTATCCCCATCCACCCCCTCTGTCTATCTATCTATCCCCAGCCACCCCCTCTATCTATCTATCTATGCCCAGCCACCCCATCTATCTATCCATCTATCCCCATCCACCCCCTCTATCTATCCATCTATCCCCAGCCACCCCCTCTATCTATCTATCCATCCCCATACACCCCCTCTATCTATCTATCCCCAGCCACGCCCTCTATCTATCTATCCCCATCCACCCCCTCGTATCTATCTATCTATCTATCTATCTATCTATCCCCAGCCACCCCCTCTATCTATCCATCTATCCCCATCCACCCCCTCTATCTATCCATCTATCCCCAGCCACGCCCTCTATCTATCTATCCCCATCCACCCCCCCTATCTATCTATCCCCATCCACCCCCTCTATCTATCCATCTATCTATCCCCAGCCACCCCCTCTATCTATCTATCTATCCATCTATCCCTATCCACCCCCTCTATCTATCTATCTATCCCCATCCACCCCCTCTATCTATCTATCTATCCCCATCCACCCCCTCTATCTATCTATCTATATATCTATCCCCAGCCACCCCATCTATCTATCCATCTATCCCCATCCACCCCCTCTATCTATCTATCCCCATCCACCCCCTCTATCTATCTATCTATCCCCATCCACCCCCTCTGTCTATCTAACTATCTATCTATCCCCATCCACCCCCTCTATCTATATATCTATTCCCAGCCACCACATCTATCTATCCATCTATCCCCATCCACCCGCTCTATCTATCCATCCCCATACACCCCCTCTATCTATCTATCTATCTATCCCCATCCACCCCCTCTGTCTATCTATCTATCTATCCCCATCCACCCCCTCTATCTATCTATCTATCTATCTATCCCCAGCCACCCCATCTATCTATCCATCTATCCCCATCCACCCCCTCTATCTATCCATCTATCCCCAGCCACCCCCTCTATCTATCTATCCCCACCCACCCCCTCTATCTATCTATCCCCAGCCACCCATGTATCTATCCATCTATCCCCATCCACCCCCTCTATCTATCCATCTATCCCCATACACTCCCTCTATCTATCTATCTATCTATCCCCAGCCACGCCCTCTATCTATCTATCCCCATCCACCCCCTCTGTCTATCTATCTATCTATCCCCATCCACTCCCTCTATCTATCTATCCCCAGCCACCCCATCTATCTATCCATCTATCCCCATCCACCCCCTCTATCTATCCATCTATCCCCAGCCACCCCCTCTATCTATCTATCCCCACCCACCCCCTCTATCTATCTATCCCCAGCCACCCATGTATCTATCCATCTATCCCCATTAACCCCCTCTCTCTCCATCTATCCCCATACACTCCCTCTATCTATCTATCGCCATCCACCCCCTCTATCTATCTATCCATCTATCCCCATCCACCTCCTCTATCTATCTATCTATCCCCATCCACCCCCTCTATCTATCTATCTATCCATCTATCCCCATCCACCCCCTCTATCTATCTATCTATCCCCAGCCACCCCCTCTATCTATCTATCTATCCATCTATCCCGATCCACTCCCTCTATCTATCTATCTATCCCCATCCATCCCCTCTATCTATCTATCTATCCCCAGCCACCCCATCTATCTATCTATCTATCCCCAGCCACCCCTTCTATCTATCTATGTATCCATCCCCAGCCACCCCATCTATCTATCCATCTATCCCCATCCACCCCCTCTATCTATCCATCCCCATACACCCCCTCTATCTAGCTATCCCCATCCACCCCCTCTATCTATCTATCTATCCCCATCCAGCCCCTCTATCTATCTATCCCCAGACACCCCCTCTATCTAGCTATCCCCATCCACCCCCTCTATCTATCTATCTATCCCCATCCACCCCCTCTATCTATCCCCATCCACCTCCTCTATCTATCTATCTATCTATCTATCTCCAGCCACCCCCTCTGTCTATCCATCCCTGCTCATCACCCAGGCATGAAGATGATATGAGATTTCCGTGAGCCATCCCATGGTCTCCTTGGCCCCAGGCGCCCTGCTGTGCCATGGCCCCTGGGCCAGCATGCCGAGCACGTGGGTGGAGATGGGGACGAGCCGGGGTGGGGGCGTGTTCGCGTGTTCGAAGGCGCGTCCGACTCACGGCGCATTTGATGGGCCGGAACGAGAGCAGGTGCTCGGTTCGGTAGCCGCTGTTTCCGCTCCAGGCCTCCCAGCAGGGATAGTCGCCCTTCTCCAGGATGAACTGCTGCCCCTGGTACTCTGGGTACTCGAAGCCCACCCAGCTGTGCGAGAGGGGGAGGGGACAGTGTCAGCAGCACCAGCACATCTGCAGGAACGTGCCCCCGAAAGCAGAGTCCCTGGGAGGAGGGGGCAGGGCAGGCCGCCAAGGGGCCCAGTCTGGGCTTCTCCCACCTGGACAGATCAGCTGCCCATTGCCCTCAGCACTGCCTGGAGGGAGGGATCCCGTCCCTCACCCTCATGCGCCCATTTCACAGCAGGAGAAACCAAGTCCCAGAGCAGGGAAGGAACTGGCCCAAGGTCACCCAGCAAGTCCGTGGCCGAGTTGGGGATAGGACCCAGGCGTGTGCTCTGACCCCTGCCCGGCGGCTCGCAGGAGGAGGCGGTGAGGGACAGAAGCTGACAGCACGTAGGGCTGGGGCAGATGGGGCTGGGGCCTGGGCACTTACGGGCCACTCTCCACTTTGATGGAGCGGAGCTTGCGGAACCCGCTGTCCATGATGCTGGGACACTCCAGCAGGAACTCGCTGCGCTTGCCCTGGAAATTCTCCTCCTCCCAGACCGTGAGCTTGAATGGGCCCAGGGCTTCCATGGGTGGGCTGGTCATTGGGAGCTCTCCAGCTGCAGAGACAAAGCCCGCCTCAGCCACACGAGACCTCCGCCCTGGCCCCCCGCAGCGACACGGCGCCAGCCAGTGCAGGGCACAACTCTCAGCTGGGCCCACAGGGGAATCGGGTTCCTGCAGCTCAACCGGCCCCATGGTTTGCCTCTGCCCCGAGGGGGGATAGCAGCACTGAGGGCTGGGGCAGCTACGTGTTGGGACTGAGGAGTTAGGGGCATGGACCCCAGGGCTGGGCTAGCAGGGAGCTGCGGGTCGAGAGTGAGGGGCACTGGCAGAGCTGGGTAGGGGAGCCCAGGGCTGGGCTAGCAGGGGCTGCGGGTCGGGATTGAGGGGCACCGGCAGAGCTGGGTAGGGGAGCCCAGGGCTGGGCTAGCAGGGGCTGCGGGTTGGGATTGAGGGGCACCAGCAGAGCTGGATAGGGGAGCCCAGGGCTGGGCTAGCAGGGGCTGCGGGTCGGGATTGAGGGGCACCGGCAGAGCTGGGTAGGGGAGCCCAGGGCTGGGCTAGCAGGGGCTGCGGGTCGGGAGTGAGGGGCACCGGCAGAGCTGGGTAGGGGAGCCCAGGGCTGGGCTAGCAGGGGCTGCGGGTTGGGATTGAGGGGCACCAGCAGAGCTGGATAGGGGAGCCCAGGGCTGGGCTAGCAGGGGCTGCGGGTCGGGATTGAGGGGCACCGGCAGAGCTGGGTAGAGGAGCCCAGGGCTGGGCTAGCAGGGGCTGCAGGTTGGGAGTGAGGGGCACTGGTAGAGCTAGGAGGCTGAGCCCAGAGGCTAGCAGGGGGCTGCACATCGGGAGTGAGGGGCACCAGCAGAGCTGTGCTGGAGCCAGGTTGCATTGTGCCCGCCTGTCCCATTCCCATCTCTTCCCAGGGCGCTCAGCCCCTCTCAGGACAGCTGGGAGTGCAACAGCCCCGCTTGCCAGCTGGGGGTGGGAGTGGGAGGGGACAGGACAGACCCTGGCTGGCAAATTCCTGAGAAATTCACTCCAGCAAAGGTGTGGCAGCAGCTGAGACCTCCCCTGCCCTCATCACCCCAGGCCCAGCCCCACTGGCCCCCCATCCCACTGCCCACAGGGGCCGGCAGTATGGGGGGGTCCTGCTGTGAGCTCTGCCCTTCCCCCATCAAGCAGGGGACAGTGCAGCCACTGGGGCTGAAAGAAGAGCAGCCCCATGGCTCAGCCCCACAGGGGCCCCTCCTGCCCCAGCGCCAGGCAGGACCGGCGCTAGGGGTTTGAGTGCCCTAGGCGGATGGGAATTTCGCCGCTTTGCGCTCTGGTCCCGCGGCTCTGGTGGAGCTGCCGCAGTCGTGCCTGCGGGTGGTTGACCGGAGCCGCACGAGGAGCCGACCGTCCGCACACGACTGTGGCAGCTCCACCAGAGCCTCCTGCCACCCCCTCCAGCAAAACGGAGCCCACCAATTCTTCTGGCGCCCTAGGCAATTGCCTAGGCTGCCTAAATGGTAGCACCGGCCCTGGAGCCAGGGCAGGATCATCCCATCTCTGGGTCAGTGCCCAGGAAGGGGGCTCCTGTGCCCCACCCAGGGAGGATCCTGCCCATGGCTGGATCCAGAGGTGGCCATGGATGGGGGTGGATGATGGCTCAGTAAATGGTGCCTGGATCCCCCAACGGGCTGAACGTCTGTCCCATAAAGCTGTGGGGCCCCCCATGGAAAGACGCCCCCAGTCCAGACCAGAAAGGCTCCTCTTTCTCCCTGCCATGCCTTCAGCCTTCCCCAGCCAGGCCCTGCTGCAGCCTGGTGCCCCTCTGCCCCAGAGCCTGGGCCCATGGATCCTTCCTGCTGCCAGGGGCGGCTCCAGGCCCCAGCATGCCAAGTGCGTGCTTGGGGTGGCATGCCGCGGGGGGCGCTCTGCCGGTCACCAGGGGGGCAGCAAGTGGCTCTGATGGACCTCCCGCAAACGTGCCTGTGGAGGGTCCGCTGGTCCCACAGCTTTCATGGAGCATCCGCAGGCATGCCTGTGGGAGGTCCCCCGGAGCCGCGGGACCGGCGACCGGCAGAGCACCCCCCGCGGCATGCCATCGTGCTTGGGGCAGCGAAATGGCTAGAGCCGCTCCTGCCTTTGGCAGCCCGGCTGCACCCAGGCCATGTCCCCGGACAAAGGCAGGACGGGGCTCTGGCTGGGCCGCACAGCTGGGGACATGCTGCAGAGATGTGGCTGCAGGCTGCCCACCCCCCCCCAGGAACCACCCCCCACCCTAAAAGCAGGGCAGCAGGTAGGGCACAGGCAGGCTCCTGGTCTCAGCACCCATTAGGATGCTCACGCAGCAATGGGGTGACTCCATGGCAGGGTTATCGGGGTGCATGGCAGATGTGCCCTTGTAGGAGGGCTCTGCCCCCCCCCCCAGCTTCCCTTATCCCGTGCCGGGGCAGGAGTGGGTGTGGGTGTGGGGGGGAGAGGAGGCAGGGGACAGCCAAGAACATGGGCAAGTCCCTGAAACCAGAATCCACCCCAAAATACCAATGTGCCAGCTGCACTGCCCCCCCAAGCGCCCTTAGAGAGTCTCGGGGGGGGGGGCGGCTGCAGGGGCCCAGGGGGTTCATAGCCTGATACTTACTTGGTCTGCAGGGCACAAAGATGAGGGTGGCACTGCGGGACTGGGGGTTTCCCAGGGCCTCTTATAGGCCGGCAGCTCAGAGCAGCGTGTGCACCAGCAGGCAGATCTGAGTCAGCGGGGGGAGCCTGGGGGAGGTCGGGGGGGCCAGGCGCCGGCTTGTCCAGTCCCCTCAGCCATTGTGGGGGGATCAGCCGCCCAGGCCGCACAATGGAAAGTGCTGGGCTGCACTCGCTCTGGAGCTCAGAGGCACAATACAGAAGCGCCTGATGCTCCACTTTCCTTTCTCCCACAGCACAATGCGCCCATGTTGGGGGGATTAGGGGCAGAGCCAGGGCCCGGTGGGACGTCATCCGGGGGGGGACAGTGGTGTCACGGAGGGGCAGGAGCTGCGCTGCTTGCTGGGTCACTTGATGAAAAGCCACGGTGGAGGCCAGGGGACGCTGGGGCAGATGCTTCCCTTCCTTGGGTCACTGATGCCAAGCTGTGCCAGGCCCCCTGCCTAGGGCTCAGGGCCCTGGGGCTACTGGGGGGGGAGGCTTGGCCCACCCACCTCCCACGTCAGACCCTCTCCCCAGCCTGTCTCCCACCTCGGCGGTGTCAGGCTGGGGCAGTGGGTCACAGCACTGGGCCGGGGATCAGCCCATCCCGGTGCCCCACCCGCAGCCCCACACGCTGCTCTAGTCTGTGACCAGCAGGGGGTGCTGTTCAGGGCTGGCCCCGCAGTGGGAGCCAGGCTAGCGAGCTGGGGCGGGGGGGGGGAATAGAGCAGATTTCCGGGGATTCCCCCTCCCATTGCTCCAATCAGGCCCCTCTGGGGGTTCCCTTTCTCACTGCCTGGGTGGGGCCGGGCTGCTGGGTGATGCATGTGCCCAGTTCCCATCCCTGCGCCCCTCATCCCACCCTGGGGGGCACTGGGCTTTGCAGCGAGGACAAGGCCGCCCTGTCTGGGGAGGGACCGTTTGGGTTAAACAAGGAGCCACCTGGGAGCAGCTTTGCCTTTAATTCCTGTCCTGGGGCCCGGCCCCAGCCCCAAACTGGCCCCAGCCTGTCTTCTCTCCCACCGGCCGGCTGCCGGCTGGGGTGTGAAAGGTGCCCCGGGGAAGGGGCAGGGACGGGGCACGCCTGTCTGGGAATGCCCCTAGGAAACGTCTGGATCCCCCCGGGCTCCTGGGAGACCAGGAGCAGCCCCCAAAGAGCCATTCTGGGCTAGTCGGTGATGAGGGAGTGGTTGGCGGGGGGGCTGGGAGCAGGGGCAGCTCTGGGCATTTTGCCGCCCCAGGCACGTGCTTGGTGTGCTGGTGCCTGGAGCCGCCCCTGGCTGGGAGGCAGGACTCCTGGGTTCCCTGCCCTGTTCCGCCACTGACTTGCCGTGGGACCTTAGGCGAGTCCCTTTCCCCACCCTGTGGGGGCGATACGGGCGCTCTGCGAGCCCAGGGGGGACTGGCCGGCTGCCCCCTGCTCCTGCCATGACCCCGGCAGCTCGGCCTGGTCCCACCGAGCGGACAATCCCGCAAAGCCCCACTGGAGGGCGCAGGAGGGCAGGGATTGCGCCCGGGCGCAGACACCCAGCGCCTGGGCAGGGCCGGGACGTGGGGGGCCGGGAACCAGCTTTGCTGGGTGTTTTCTAATGCAGGGGGCAGCGTGGGGGCCCCGGAGCCGGACGTCCCTCACTGTGGGGACGAGGGTCCGGTGGGGCCCTGCCACGCTCTCGACCGGGTACGGGAGCAACCGCAAAGGCCCAGGACTGGGAGCGGGACCCCACAGGCAGGGCACTGGCTTTGCTGTGGGTGCTTCGACCATCTCCCCTCCTGCCAGCCTGGGAGCCCCTGGCAGGGCTTGGAGGGGGGCTGGGAAGGGCGTCCCTTGGGAGCAGGGGGTGTTTCTGCCCGGCGGGAGGGGATGATGCAAAAAGTCAGAGGGTCCTGAAGGCAATGCCAGGGCCCAGTGCCAGCCAGGGCACCAGGACCCTGGCGCCTTTCCACGCCAGGGGCTCTGGCTGGGCATTGCATGGAGGTGGGGAGACGCAGTGGCAGGGAGTGCTCGACTCTGCCCACAGGGGGCAGGATCAGCCTCGCCCGCTCCCCAGCGCCCCGGGCAGCGATGCCGCCCCGTGCCCTGGAACAAACCAGCTCCCGGTGTGGCTGCCCGTGGCAGGCGTCTCCAGGCAACAGACACGGGGCTGGGGGCTCATCTGCCTCGAGGGCAGCTGCTGATGCCAGCTCATTAGCGGGCCCGGGGCTCGCTGACCGGTTGGGTCCTTGGGACTTCTGCCACCCTCCCCTCCTGCCCCAGGGCCTTTGTCCTGCCACCCTCCCCTCCCGCCCCAGGGGCCTGGGCCGATCTCACCCTCCCTGGAGACACAGCAGGTCAAGAGACTGGATGCAGAGCAGGAGGTGGAGTCTCAGGGAGGCTGCCCTGAGGGGAGAGGGGCAGCTCTTGGGCCTGCAGGGTGGGTGGGGATGGAGAGGAGGCCAGTTCTCGGGAAGAAGCAGGATCCCCCATGGCTCATGGGACAGCGGAGGCCAGGGCAGCCCCGTTTCCCAGGCCCAGACCCCAGCGGTGCAGAGCTGGGGACAGGCTCAAGGCCAGGCAAGGCAATGGGGGAGGGGATTGGAGCATGGAGCAGGGCGGCCCCTCGGTGATATTGACCGGGATCAGTGGGAGGAAAGGCTGCCTCGTTACCCAGTGGGACTCTCTGCAGCAGGGCATTCGGGCGGCAGGGGGGTCAGTGAGAGGTAACAACATAGCCGGGGAAGGGGGCCATCTGTGCACACTGACAGCCTGGCTGCTTCTCTGCTTCCCCCTAGAGCGGAGATCGCTGCAGGGTTCCCATGCTAGCCCCCAACCTACCCCCTTGGGGCGGTGCCTGGAGGGGAGCTGGCTGATACCCCACCCCAACAGCAGTGGGCATTGGGCGGTGCTGGGGCGGGGGATGGAGCTTTGCCCTGAGCTCCATGGAAAACACAGGTCAAGAGCAGTGAATAGTTGGACAGGAGGTAGGATGGGCCGTTGGCCTGATCCGGAGCAGCTGGAGGTGTGGTTCTAGACTGGCTGGGCTGAACCAAAGTTTCAGAAGGTTGGTTCTAGACTAGCTGGGTTGAACCAATGTAGCAGGAAGTGGGTTCTGGATTAGCTGGGCTGAACCAATGCAGCAGGAGGTGGGGTTCTAGATTAGCTGGCCTGAACCGGTGCAGCAGAAGGTGGGTTCTAGACTAGATGGGCTGAACCAATGTACCAGGAGGTGTGGTTCTAGACTAGCTGGGCTGAACCAAAGCTTCAGAAGGTTGGTTCTAGACTAGCTGGGTTGAACCAATGTAGCAGGAGGTGGGTTCTGGGTTAGCTAGGCTGAATCAATGCAGTAGGAAGCAGGCCACCATGGCCAGTGCTATGAGCCAGGGCCCGTGTTCCTAGTGATCTGGCTGGGCCCCACATCTCGACCCCAGCCCCGTGGATTCTGACAGTCAGAGGGCAGCTCCGAGCTGGTCTCACACGTGGGTTGCTCTGCTCTGTGCAGCCCCCAGTGGGGAGGGAAGTTCGGGGCCTGTGCAGGGAGCTGCCCCCCTCCCCCTCACCCCCCAGCAGATGGAGCTGAGGCCAGGCCCTGTTTATCTTGCTCCCAGTTGCCGGGTGCTGTGTTTGCTCTGGGGATTGTTTCCTGCCACCAGCGCAGACACAGGTGGCTTTTATTTGCAGGGTCTGGCTGATTAGATCAGGGCCGGTGCAGCCCCCGGGCAGCCTCATTTCCCTGCAGACTCACCCTACTGGGAAGGGATGCAAATTCACCCAGGGCTGGGCGAGGCCGTTATCCTGCAGGGCTTGCCACAGCCAACCAATCTCGGCCCCCTGAGCCACGGATCAGGGCCTGGCGAGCTGACCCACTCCCCAGCAGCCAGGCCGCCCTGTGCCTCTCTGCTCCAGGGACACCAGGGAGCGGTCACGCCGAGCCCCGCGGTGCACACGCGTGTGCTCACACACATGCCCTGTGCTGGCCTGTGCATGCAGCGAGACCCGCTGACCCCTGCCACCCCCGCTGCACCCCCAGCCACGCACCCCATCATGGCAGAGCCCAGGCCCACGCCACTGGCCATGCACCCAGCCCCCGCCTGCACTCACAGCAGCGCCTCTGACTGCAAACAGCCTGGCAGATGTTGCTGGGATTAGGCCCCCCCCCCCCCCACCCGCTGCATATGGGGAGCGGCTCTGACGTGCTCTGCCTGGGGCTGCTGCACTCTGTTGGCCCACCCAGCGCCTGCTGCTCTGTGCCAGGGAATCTGAGGAGCATGAAGATGAAATCAAGGGGGCAGAGGCTGGCAAAGCTTCCCCCAAACTAGCTCCATTGGTGCCTCCCACTCCCGACCTGCAGCCCCTACTCGCCCAGCCCCGGGCGCCCCCTGACACAATGCTCTGCCGATGTCTCTCCCTCTGGACATTTGGCCCCATTGCTGGGAGACTTCCCCTGCCCAGTGCCCCAGAAGCAGCTCAGTACATGGGTGAGTGTCTCTGTGCCAGGGAATGGAGGGGGGCAGCCGCTCTGGGGGGGCTGTGCTAAGCATCCAGTGTATCTTTGCTCTAAGTGGCAGGTGGGAATGGGGCAGCCTGGGCCTCAGCCCCACTGAGCTCCTACAGTACTAAGTATGCCAGGTCCCTGCCCAAGATAGCACCCGCGGGCGGGGGGAGGCAGCCGTTATGTTGGGGGCTGGAGTTGGGGGAGCCAGAACACACAGCGGGACCTTCCCCGGGCAAGTTCCAGAGACCCTGGCACCCAGGCACTGTCCCCCCACCCCGTACACCCCCCTCTCCCAGGGCCCCGTGAGCAGGGGTGCCCTGTTATGTTTGCCACATAATGACTGCCACGGGCTGTGCCCGTGTGCCCCAGGACTGGGCCAGCTGCTACCCCCACTAGGCTGCGACGGGCTCCTAGGTACCACACACACACACACCCCCGGCACGGCCTATGCTCCTCGCCCCGTGCTGGCTGCACAGCCCGCAATGGGGAAATGGAGTCACCCGCCGGCTCCTGTTCCCATGGGAATTAATCCCATGTGAAGGTCACCAGAGCCCCGCCAGCTGCCGCTCTCCCGTCCAGCGGATTACTGCCGAGGTGCACACAGGGCCTGACACCAGCACGGGCAGCACTCGCCACCCGGGGGCCAAGTCCCAGAAACACTTGTGGGAGCCCTTCAAGTCCCCCGGGGCTCAGAGACAGGGCTGGGGGGTCCCTCCAGCCTGCATTAGAGCTGGTCTGTAACCCAGCCTGTCTGGAGACCCCGGGCTCCATCCCAAAGGAGGCAAAGACACCCAGCCCCTCGTGGGCACCCTGCCAGCCAGGCACAGGGGATCTCCGGGCACCGTCTGCCCTCCCTGCCAGCTGGGGGCTGCAGGAGTGAGGGGCTAGGAGGATGTAACACTGGGAAAGGCCCAGCCTGGTCATGCCCCCTGAATCCCCAGAGCCCTGGACCTGCAGAGCCCTGGGTGCCCCTTGGACTCGGGGAGGGGGCTAGGGAGGGAGCACCCACCAGCCCATTGCCTTTTCAGCCGCAGCTTGAGCTCCCTGGGCCCCCTGCACCAGTGGGGACGTGTGCCCCACCAGGCCTGCCAGTGGCCTGCGCCTCACCCCGCCCAGCGCGCCCCAGGCCGCGCTCCCCAGCTCCCCCAGGGCTCACAGGGGCTGGAAAGGCAGCCGAGCCATTAACCCTTCACTCGGCAGCTGTTCTGCCAGGCCAGGAATGTCTTCTCCAGGCTGTTTTCCTCAGCATCTGGTGCTAGAGCAGGAACCTGGTACGGTGCCGCCCACACAGAGGAATCTGCAGCTGCCCTCTGCCCAGCAACCCCCAGGCACCTGAGCCCATCCTCCTGGTGTCCCTCACCCTGCCAGTGCCCCATTGACACAGGGCCCAGGGCAAGGTCTCTGGCCTGACACTCAAACCCCCCACCCCATAGGCTCAGCCCCAGCTCCTGGTGACACACCTGCCTCCACGAACATGGATCCCCCCTACCCATCGCCCCCGAAGGAGGCGGCTGCACCTGCCGGACGAGCCTCTGCAAACAGATGGAGAATGAGCTTTGACCCTCAATGCAGCCGGGGGGGGGGCAGGGAAAGTTGGCACCCCCATGGTGTAGTAGGGGAAACTGAGGCACAGGGCAGGACAGTGTCACATGCAGTCAATGGCAGAGCTGGGATGCCAGCTTGCTGAGCCCCGTTCCCGGGCAAGGCAGCGTGTTAGCCTGGCACTGCCCAACACCGGGAGTGCCAACCTAGCCAACCCACCCCCATGGCAGCGATGTTACCATAGCAACACAGGTATTTCCAAGAGGGGGCAGGTAAAGAAAAAAGCTAATGCGGTTTTAGGATGCATCAGACGAGGTATTTCCAGCAAAGACAAGGAGGTGTTAGTACCGTTATATAAGGCGCTGGTGAGACCTCATCTGGAATACTGTGTGCAGCTCTGGTCTCCCATGTTTAAGAAGGATGAATTCAAACTGGAACAGGTTCAGAGACGGGCTACTAGGATGATCCGAGGAATGGAAAACCTGTCTTATGAAAGGAGACTCAAAGAGCTCGGCTTGTTTAGTCTACCAAAAGATGGCTGAGGGGGGATATGCTTGCTCTTTATAAATATATCAGAAGGATTAATATTAGGGAGGGAGAGGAATTATTTAAGCTTAGTACCAATGTAGACACAAGAACAAATGGGTATAAACTGGACACTAAGAAGTTTAGACTTGAAATTAGATGAAGGTTTCTAACCATTAGAGGAGTGAAGTTCTGGAACAGCCTTCCAAGGGGAGCAGTGGGGGCAAAAGACGTATCTGGCTTTAAGATTAAATTTGATAAGTTTATGGAAGGGATGGTATGATGGGAGAGCCAAATTTTGGCAATTGATCTTTGATTATTGCCAGATAAGTATGCCCAGTGGTTGATGATGGGATGTTAGATGGGATGGGATCTGAGATACTGCAGATAATTCTTTTCTGAGTGCTGGCTGGTGAGTCCTGCCCACATGCTCAGGGTTTAGCTGATCGTCATATTTGGGGTCGGGAAGGAATTTTCCTCCGGGGCAGATTGGCAGAGGCCCTAGAGGTTTTTCGCCTTCCCCTGCAGCGTGGGGCACTGGTCACTTGTTGGTGGATTCTCTGCAGCTTGAGGTCTTCAAACCACAATTTGAAGACTTCAATAACTCAGGCATAGGTTGGGGGTTTGTTATAGAAGTGGATGGGTAGGGTTCTGTGGCCTGCTTTGTGCAGGTCAGACTAGATGATCACATTGGTCCCTTCTGACCCTAGAATCTATGAATCTATAAGAGCCATTCGGCTGGAGGTGAAAAGCCCCACAATGAAGGAGGGGCTGGCCCAGGCGAAGGCCCAGATCCCTGTTGGCGGGGCGCGCACCAGGATGCGGCTGCCAGGTTCTCGCCTGTTCAGCTTTCATTACCCTGAGCAAACAGCAATGATAAACAGCAACAGGTGCAGCTGGGGCTGGGCCTGGGGGGAGGGGACCCTCTGGATCGCCGGGCCAGAGCCTCAGGCAGATCTGGCCCATCCCTCGCTGCCCCAGCTCTGCCCTGGCCAGCGGGGGAAACAGGGTCTTTCCCTGACTCCGCCCCCAATGCTGTCCCCCCCTGCCCCACCTTAGTGCTGCCCATCTGTCCAGCCCAGAGCAGGGTGAGGAGGTCACTGGCTTCTCCTGTGCCCCAGGACGGGTGGCACCTCTGCTGCTCAGCGGGGAAACGGGCCCTCAGGACTCCTAGGTCCGGTCCAGGCTCAGGGAGGAAATGGCGAGTGGTTAGAGCAGGGGGGGGTCGGGGCTCTGGGGACTCCTGCCAGAGCCTGGGGAAGGCGTGAAAACAAGTGGCTGTGTCCGTGTCACAGAGTCCCCGGGCGATGCTCTGGACCTGCTCCCCACCAAGCCAGGCAGGACTCTGGGGAGCCTCCTCTCCCTTGGAGCAGACTTGTTCAGGGCAAGAAGCTCACACGGCTTCACCTCCTGGGTCTCTCCTTGGAGCATTCAGCATCCTCTGCCCCTCCGTGCGCTTCCCACAGCGAGCCCACCCAGGCGGGGTCCTGGGGGAGCCAGAGGGTCCTGCACCCCCACTTTGCAGTCAGACGTGACTCTCAGCCAGCCAGTAACACAGAGGTTTATTAGATGACAGGAACAGGGTCTAACACAGAGCTTGTAGGTACCGCAAACTGGACCCCTCAGCTGGGTCCATTTTGTGGGACAGCGAGACAGACACCCACGTCTGCCCTCACTCCCCGTCCCCAGCCAGCCCCAAACTGACACCCCCTCCAGCCCCTCCTCTCTGGTCTTTGTCTCTTTCCCGGGCCAGGAGGTCACCGTTAGCATCCCCTTGTAGGGGGGGGAAGGGCCCCGGCCATTTGTTGCCAGGCGACAGTGTGTCGGCCATTTATGCACACTGGAGACTTAAGAACTGCATAGGGGAAACTGAGGCACCTACACAGTGTTCAGAGGAAACATTAAGAACAGTCCCACTTCGTCACAGTCGTCTCTGGTCTGTCACTGATCTGGTCCCACTCTCTGGGGCAGGAGCCACCTTTCTGTCCTGTGTCTGTGCAGTGCCCAGCGTGGCAGGGTCCTGGACCAGGCCCAGGCTCCTCTCTCAGGAAAGGCCCAGGGCTGGGCTAGCAAGGGGCTACAGGTCGGGATTCAGGGGCACCGGCACAGCTGGGGGAGGGAGGGAGCCCAGGGCTGGACTAGCAGGGAGCGTGGGTCAGGAATGAGGGGCACCAGCAGAGCTGGAGGGGTGTCTGGGCTAGCAGGGGGCTGTGGGTCAGGAGTGAGGGCAGTCACGTTATTGATTTGAACTGGGATGATATAGAACGTGGTTGCAACCAAGGTCCTGTAGTGGCACCAAATCTTGTATAAAGGGGGTCATATAAGGTGTCTAAGACTAGGTTATAGGTTGCTGGTTAGGATTATGCTGTCTGTGTGCATGTGTCATTTTTGTAGTTGAAGTTATGAATATTGGCTTTGTACTGTCTGTATTTCAAACTTATGCTGTGCTTCTGGGAGACATCCCAGACAAGTGGGTGTTAGCTCTGCCTGGCCTGCTTGATGGCCCATTAAGGACCATCAGTGACACAAATGACCCACTGAGAGAAGGCAGATACGCCTTGTAACTCAGCAAAGTGCAGGGACTTGCCCATGTGACTCCAGACTCCATTTTGCTGTAACTTTCCACAGTAAGAACAAAGAAGTGTTCTTACACCTGAAAAAGCCTATAAAAGGCTGATGCCTCATCTCCATCTTGTCTTCAGTCCTGCTTCTTACTTCTGGAGGGATTTTGCTACCAGGGCCCTCTTTAGGCCAATTCAGCCGATTCCCCGGAATCGGGCCCCGCGCCTTAAGCGCCTTTTAAATTTTTTTTACTTACCCCGGCTTCGGTCTGCTCTGGGTCTTCCATGGCCCCACTCCCCTGACCAAAGCACCAGCGGGAGCACGGCTGCTCCACAGCCCGGCTCTCCCAGCTGAAGCCTCGGCTGGAGCACGGCAAGCCCTGCCGCAACTCTGCTCTCCCAGCCAGAGCGGGGCCGGAGCCCGGCAAGCCGCCCCACAACCCCACTCTCCCGGCCGGAGCGCAAGCCCTACCCTGCAGCCCTGCTCTCCGGGCTGGAGCTCTGGGCCCTTTAAATAGCCCCCAAAGCCCTGGGGTAGTGAGGGGCTCCGGGGGCTATTTAAAGTGCCGGGGTTCCAGCTGCCTTTGCCACCCCGTCCTTTAAATAGCCACCGGAGTCCCCCCGCCCCCATGTATTCTCCAGGGCTCCCGCGGCGATTTAAAAGGTCTGGGGCGGGGTAGAAGCAGGGGAGCCCCAGGCCCTTTAAATAACCCCCAAAGCCCTGGGATAGCGGGAGCCTTGGGGGCTATTTAAAGGGCTGGGGCTCCAGCTGCCTCTGCTGCACCGGCTGCCCTGCCCACACCAGCCCCGCTCCCCCTGCCTGCAGCCAGCTCTGCACCCCGCGCCCACAGCCAGCCCCTGCCAAACCCCCTGCCTTGTCTCCAGCCAACCCCTGCCACACACCCCGGTGGCCCTGTCCAAAGCCAGCCAGCCCCACACACAGCCCTGCCCACACCAGCCCTGCCCGCCCTGCCCACACCCAGCCCCGCACCCCTGTCCTGTCTCCAGCCAACCCCTGCTGCACCCCCCTGCCTGAAGCCAGCCAGTTCCGCACTCCTCTGTCTCCAGCCCTGCCAACCCCTGCTGCATCCCCCTGCGGCCCTGCCTGAAGCCAGCCCACCCCACACACCCCCTGTCTCCAGCCAGCCCTGCACCTCTTGCCCTGCCTGCAGCTAGACCCTACCTCCAGTCAGCCCCTGCCCTGCCTCCAGCCAGCCCCATGTCTGCTTGTGCCCTGCAGTTCCCAGGGCAGTAACCCTGCACACCTGCTTCAATGAGGGGGGCAGGGAGCAGCTGGGACCCACACATGTGCACACTCGCAGGGAGTGGCAGGGACCCACACATGTGAAATGGCGGTCACTAGTAAGCAATCAACAGCATATATGATGCAATGTACATAGTATGTAATTGTATTATTTATATAGTTATGGAAAGTAAATAATACATGGAAGAAATGAAAGGGGTTTTTTTTTACACTTTTTTTCTTTTTTTTTTTAGTCATCCCTGCCAAGGCCCCACCGAAAATGTTTGAATTGGGCCCCGCACTTCCTAAAGCCAAGCCTGTTTGCTACAAACTGAAGCTCTGAACAAAGGACTGACTGACCCATCCGAGCTCTGGATGTACTCCAGAGACTTGATTTGAACCTGCAGTTTACTCCATCACCGTTACGAGTCTGAACCAAGAACTTTGCCATCACTGTATGGAATTCATTCCATTTAACCGATTCTAGCTCTCATCTATATTTCTTTTTATGAATAAACCTTTAGATTTTAGATTCTAAAGGATTGGCACCAGCATGATTTGTGGGTAAGATCTGATGTGTATATTGACCTGGGTCTGAGGCTTGATCCTTTGGGATCGAGAGAACCTTTTTCTTTCACTGGGGTGTTGGTTCTCATAACCATTCATCCCCAGGACCAGTGGCACTGGTGGTGATACTGGGAAACTGGAGTGTCTAAGGAAATTGCTTTTGTGACTTGTGGTTAGCCAGTGGGGTGAAACCAAAGTCCTCTTTGTCTGGCTGGTTTGGTTTGCCTTAGAGGTGGAAAAGCCCCAGCCTTGGGCTGTAACTGCACCCGTTAAGCAATTGGTCCTGAATTGGCACCTCAGTTGGGTCCCGCCAGAACCAGCATCATTACAGGGGCAACGGCAGAGTTGGGGGAGGGGAGGAGCCCAGGACTGGGCTAGCCGGGGCTGCGGGTTGGGAGTGAGGAGCACTGGCAGAGCTGGGGGGCAGGGTTGGGCTAGGAGGGGGCTGGGGTGGGGAGCCCAGGGCTGGGATAGCTGGGGGCTGCAGGTCAGGAATGGGGGGCACCAGCAGACTTGGGGGGGTCCAGGTTGTACCACAGTGGAGAATCGGGGGTTCAGCCCCCAGAAGCAGCCAGTCCGGCCCCTTTCACCAGCACAAAATTCATCTAATGACAAGGGAGACAATCCAGGCAGGTGGAACCACCCCTCCCCCACCTGCTATTAAAATCCCAGGCGGGGGCGTCGGGGCCGAGCGCTGCAGCAAGAACAGAACATCCTGCCCCCGGCACCCAGCTCTGCGACAGCTGGGCCTGGCCCCTGACAACAGGCTGTGACAACTTCGCACCCGCTCCCGGGCGCCCGCGTCTCCAGCACCTCTGCTCTGCTCCCCTGCCCACACCTGGTGGGAGAGGGACCCCCACTCTAACAGGGGCCAAAGTAGTGCCCACGGGGACCCGGAGCTGCTGGGGGATGTGGCATTGCACCTGGCATGACTGGCTGGGGGCCGGGGAGACGAGCTGCGGGGGTGGGCACTGGTGCTGTGCTCAACCTGTCCGTCCACCTGGCCTCGGCCTGTGCCACCAAGCGTGGGCACCCCAGCCTGCTTCCCCAGGTGCAGCCTGGGGCTTTCCTCGCACTCGGTCCCTGAGAGCTGTGGGAAATCCAGCCCCTTGGCTGGCTGCACTGGGTCTGGCCACTCAGGGAGCTGCCCACAGCTGAATCCCCTGCCCAGAGCACACGGGCTCGGCCAGTCTCACCCTGTGACGTCTGCCCCACTGTGGGGCTCCAGCCTGGCCCCTTTGCCAGCCCCACGTCCGCTGGCTCGCTGCTACGGACACATCTCCCTGGATGGCTCAGTAGGGGGCACTCTCTGTCCGCAGTCACTGCTGACCCCCGAGTGGCGCTAGGGGGTGCCGTGCTGCAGGGAGCAGGGCGGGGCCCAGTGGGGGGCGCTCTCTGCCCAAAGTCACTGCTGACCCCCGAGTGGCACTAGGGGGCGCCGTGCTGCAGGGAGCAGGGCGGGGCCCAGTGGGGGGCGCTCTCTGCCCAAAGTCACTGCTGACCCCCGAGTGGCACTAGGAGGCGCCGTGCTGCAGGGAGCAGGGCGGGGCCCAGTGGGGGGCGCTCTCTGCCCAAAGTCACTGCTGACCCCCGAGTGGCACTAGGAGGCGCCGTGCTGCAGGGAGCAGGGCGGGGCCCAGTGGGGGGGCGCTCTCTGCCCAAAGTCACTGCTGACCCCCGAGTGGCACTAGGGGGCGCCGTGCTGCTGCGGGTGCTGTCTTTCAGCTGAGAGGCAGCGCTGGGGCCCTGACCCCTGTGCTCATGGCAGCACCAGACACTTTCTGCAGGAGTCAGGTGTCAGCCCAGTGTCCTGGCCAAAACCCAGAGCTGGCGATTCCATCCTGCCGCCCTCCCGCTGGCTCTGAGCTGCCTCCTCACTGCCTGTCCTCGGCTGCCGCGCACTGTGAAGCAGCTGCCATGTTCCACCCCAGAGGTGGCTGCATTGCAGTGATGGGCAAACCGATCGCTGGGAGTGGAGTCAGTTTGGGGCAGGCGATGAGAGGCCCAGCTGGCTCCCCTTGGCCTTCCCATGGGCGACTGCCCCGGCCCTTCTCCTCCAGCTGACTGGTGCCACCTGCTCCCTGGAGCAGGGGCAGGGGCAGCATCTCTCTGTGCCCCTGGTGGCTCCTCATTGTTACCCAGGTGAGTGCAGCCCCAGCCCCAGGACACTGGCTCCTTCTGCAGCCCCTGGCTTCTTCCCCATGGACAAACTTCTGAGCCTCACTCAGGCTCCTGAAGCAAGCCACGGCCAGGGGCTGCCTCTCCGGTGGGCAGGACGGGCCAGATCCAGGGAGGGGCACAGTCACAGGCAGTGCCCAGCACCCAAGGGAAGGCTGGCGGCCTCCCTCTTTGGTGTGTGACTGTTCGCTCTCCTGCAGCTCCCCCTGCCCAGCTCTGTATCCGGCTGGCTCTCGGGGGGGAGGGGGATGCAGGCTGGTGTCTCCCGAGCCGGAATGCTGGTGCTGGCAAAGCACCCAGGGGCAGCGCCAGCCCCTGGGGCGGCGCGACCCTCCTGGGCGGGGAGGACCCATTCATCACCCTACTGAGAGCTGCGGGAGTCAGCAGGCGTCTGCAGGGAGCAGCCTCTGGCCAGGGCGTCTGCACCCCTCGCGGGTGCACCAGCCCTTTTTCCGTCCGTCCGGGTCCCCCACAGGCTGCTGGGGAGGAGCCTTTGGAGGTGCCACTTGGTCCTTAGTTCTCCTCAGAATCCCCCAGGCCCTGGCACCCTGGAGAGCCTGTGAGCAGCCAGGATCTCCTCCCAGCCAAGCCCTGCCTGGCTCCACCTGGCTCCTGTGCCCACATCCTGCTTCCCCGCCAGCCAGCAGCACCTCCAGGGCACAGCACGCTGCAGAATCACACACACACACACAATCAAAATCACATACACACACAATCACACAATCGCACACACACACAATCACATGCACACACAATCACCTGCACACACACTATCAAACAAATACACAATCATCGACATGCACAATCACACATACCCAACCGCACAAATGCACAAACACACCACTTACAATCATTGCACACACCATCACATGCACACACCCAATCACACTCTCACACACTATCGCATGGCCACAATCACACATGCTCTCTCACATACAGTGGTGAGGGTGGCAGAAAGACCGTGACAGCTCTCCCCAGCCCTGTGGCTGCGTGTTGCTGTTGCCGTGTGGGTCCCAGGATATTAGACGGATAGGGTAGGGGAGGGCCCATCCACTCCGGCTGAGGCGAGGGCAGACACCGAGAGACACGCTTGGCAAAGCTAGTCTCTCTCGCCAACAGAAGCGGGTCCAGTAAAAGCTCCTCCCCCCACCCCCGCCACTTGGGAAGACACAATCGCGCACACACGCCCATGCAAATGCGCCCAGTCTGGATCCCACACACACTCTGCCCCAGCCATGCAAATCGCCCTGCCCCAGGCCAGGCCTCATGGCCACACACACAAAACACATGCAAATCCTGCCCCATTGCTCCCCGCGAGGCCCGGCCTGTGGCTCTGGGATGACACAATACCACGCACTCCAGGCTCCCTCCCTGTGCCCATGTCCCCACGAGGCCTGGCCCAGCCTTGGCCCCACGCCGGGCTCAGGTGTGGGTCAAGACAGAAGTGTTTGCTGAACTCCTGCCCTGGCTCTGGGTGGGAAACTCCCTGGCTGGCCACTGGCTCATGGCCCCAAATCGTGGGAGAAGAAGGAAACCCAGGAGGGAGGGGGGCCTTGAGGGAAAGGTTCCCCCATGCCAGTGTCCCACTGCCCTGCAGTGGCTCAGAGCATTGGTACCAACCTCAGGGAACTGGTAGGAACCAGGGCACATACCCCACATGGGGTGAGTTCTGGGCTTAGATTTCCCCAACCAGCTGCTCAGGTGCCACCACAACCTAACCAGGGAGTCACAGGGGGACCTCGGTCTGTCTCGCCAGCCCGGCGAGCGCGTATCTGTGACAGCTCACAGCACAAATCCCAGCAATATTCAGGCTACGCCCAGTCCCAGGGGCCAGTCACTTACCCCAGGCCAGTTACGCCTTAGATCTCACGCCAAAGCAAACACTTGTAGCCAGTCCTATAATAAACTATCTAGAGGTTTATTAAACAGGAAAAGGAAACCAGCGAGTTATGTACAAGGTTAATGCAGGTACCATAGATACACAATGGGTTTCTATCGTAAGTTTCCAAAGGAAATAGAAGAGTCTATGACAGACAGGCTCTATACATCCCTTAGGGCTAACCCAGCCTGAGCACTGGGGTATCTTGCCGAGGCCTAGAAACCGTGCCCCTCAGAGTCCAAGCAGCACAGAGATACTGTTCCTTCTTGCCAGGGGTTTTTAGCCTTTGTGCTCAGAGCTGCAAGTTCAGATGGTGCGAGGAATCCACCTGCAAGACTCATCTTCCAGGAGCAGGGAGTCAAAACAACCAATATCCCACAACAGTCCATCAGGTGTCAATGGACTTTCCCTGTTGGCCAGGATATAACACCTTCAGCTGGAGACCCGCACGTCACACTAGTTAATGTGTCTCTCCTGCCTGGTGAGTTACACAGTCACAGAGGCTTGCAACACAAATGCTCCAATGTTCCCTTACAACACGGCACACAGCTGTTATAACTGAGATTAACGCTGGGCCACCACTCACAAGCATTCAAGAAAGTCTAAACACTAAACCCATCCTTACAACCCTCGTGCCTCACTTACCAGCCCTAACACACAGGGGAGCCAGGAAGGGATAGATAGTAAGACAGAAACTCTCACAATGTCACTGGATAAGCCCTGGGTACGCCAACAACTCGATACAGCCTGCAGTTCTTGTCACCGCTCGAAAAGAGAGATTGGAACTGGAAAAGGTTCAGAAACAAACATGACGAGGGATATGGACCGGCAGCCATGTGAAGAGAGATTAAACAGACCGGGACTGTTCAGCTTGGAAAAAAGACACCTAAGGAGCAGGGCTGGGGCTATGAGAGAGGTCTAAAAACTATGCCCGGTGCTGAGATAGTGACTAGGAAAGTGCTATGTTCCCCTTTGTGTAACACAAGAACCAGGGGTCACCCAATGAAATTAACTGGCATCAGGTTTAGAACAAACAGAAGGAAGGACTTCTTCCCGGTGACAAAGTGGGAACTTTTTAGAATATTATGATGAAGCCTCAGTTTCCCCAACATGCTGCTTTCTTACCTAGTGAGAGGGGAGGTCTGGTCGCTTGCTGGGCAGGCTAAGACACAGGACCCAGCCTTAGGTCCCACGTCAAGGGAGTTCTTGAGAAGACGGTGGCAGCGCCAGTCGTCCAGCCATGGACACCTAGTAACCGAGGCAGAGCACTATGGACTTCCCGCCTCTAGGCAGGGGGCTGAGCGAATCTCCCGAGCTCGAGGACAAAGGAGCGGGGCAGGGGGCTGAGGCGGAAGTCAAGTGTGGGCTGTCCCTGCAGACGTTGACAGAGGGGCAGTGTCCCCCAGATGGTTCACATCTCCCTCAGGGGCTGGCTCGCTATCAGGAGCTCATGGTGGGAAGCAGGGGGGCTGAAGGACCTGGGGACCAGCCCGAGGAAGCGGTGAAGCCACAGGGCCTGCCCTGGTGGGGTCTGGCTCAGTGATTTTCCAAAGGTGGAGTCACTGCACTGGTCCTGGGGACAGGTGACATTCGCACTCTTTGCCAGAGAATGTTATGAAGGCCAAGACTATAACAGGGTTCAAAAAAGAACTAGAGAAGTTCCAGGAGGATGGTCCAGCAATGGCAATTAGCCAACCTGGGCAGAGACACAACTCCTGCGCTGGGGGTCCCCAAGCCTCTGACTGGCAGACGCTGGGGGTGGACGACAGGGGATGGATCGTTTGCTAATTGCTCTGTTCTGTTCATTCCCCCGAAATGCTGGCATCAGCCTCTGTCGGACGACAGGACACTGGACTAGATGGTCCCTTGCTCTGACCCACTCTGGCCGCTCTGACCTTGGCTCATTCCTGGACCCATTGCAAGCCTCACACGTGGGTTAGGGATGGCGATGGGTGTGAATCGAGTGTGGCTGGTGACCTGTTGTTATTGATCTGTATGGCGGGGGAGTGCCTGGAGCCCACAGCCCTGCTGAGCCCGGTGCCGCACAGATGGACAGCGCAGGGATGGGCCGGCTCACATGCCGGGGACAAGACAAGAGATGGATTCTTGGGCACTGGGCCTGCTGCCCTGGCAGGCGCGGGGATCCCCGGGCTGGCTGCTGTTTGTTGGGGGAAGCAGGACCTTGCACACGCTCTGTGAATAAACAAGCCTGCCCCAAAGAACGGCCCTGCCCTGTAGCATCGATTTCTCCTCCTTGTGGAAGGCCCCAAACATGGGGGAACCGCTCGGGCCGAAGCGGTAACAACCCCAAGCCCCAACAGCGTTAGCTGGGCCATGACCTGCCAGCCAAACGGCAGCAGCCCAACCTCCCCCATGCGCTAAACATGAGCCAGACAGCAATCCCCGGCCCCGAGCAGCCTCCAGCGGCTCCTCTCGCTGTGCAGCCTCACAGGGGCCTGGGAGCCTGATGAGGAGCCAGCAGCCCCCCCAAACGGCTGTTCAAATATTAATCACCCTCTTGCCTGCCTGGGCCCTCGGGGAAGGCAGTGCAGGCTGGGCATCGGGCACAGCCGGGGTCTGCCCTGGGGTGAGTGCCGGCTCCTCTAGTTACCGCAAAGGCCCTGTAGAGGCACAGGTTTTCCAAAGCTCTGACGTGATTTAGGAGCAAGTCCCAGGGACGCCCAGTGGGACACAGGCCTGCCCAGTGCCCGTCGCCAGTCTCGTTAGGGCGAAAGCAGCCGAGAAGGACGAGCGGCGTCTGGGCCGGGGGTCACTCTGTACTTGGCAGCGGAGCTGTCACTAGCGTGTGAAGCCAGGGGTGTTATCTGAGCCAGCGGGGCGGTAGCGAAGGACGCAGGGGCCTGGGGCGCCTGGCTTTGGTCAGGACTCTTGGCAGGGCAGGGTGGGGCCGGGCTGGTCTTCTGGGCTGTGCCTGATGCAGGCGGTTTTCTTTCTTTCTTTAACTTTGTCAAACTTTTACAGCAAAAGGAAAAGGGGAGCCAGGGTCAGAAGCCAAACGATCTCACAACTGCCGACCTGCATAGAGGGGAACCCGGGGCTCGGCCACGGGGGAAACTGGCCGGTAGCCAGTCCAGCTTAGTTCCCCCTGCAGCCGCGCTACTCCAGAATAACTAGTCCAGGCAAATCCCCACACGGACGAGTCCCCAGAGCCGAGCTCGGCAGGGGACAAAGGGTCCCTTCTGGACGTAACGTCCATGGTTAACAGAGACCCGTCCACTGGCGATCGCCTTGCTTGGATTGTGTGCTTGGCCAATGGCCACCCCACATCCCCTGGCGTGTGCGTCCAGCTGCCCCTCCAGCACCACCTGAGGGGGTCAGAGAGCCCCCCCACCACCAGGCAGGTGCATCTCAGCCTTGTCCCCCACAGGACGACTGATGCCAGGTCAGCTGCATCCCGCCCTCAGACAGCTGCTGTCAGTCAAACCCACTTCCATGCTGGGGGAAAAGCCCCCCCGGGCAGCATGGCCTCAGGCCGATGGGCCAGCAGGGCAGCATGGCACTGCCCCCATGTCCCGGAGGCTAGAGCTGCAGGAGGCCCATCAGGCTGGTCCCTGGTGTTAAGCCCTCGTGTTAGAGACACCGGGGCTGGGTACTGTCCGGTTGCCTCGCTGGCGCTGTGCGATGCAGCCCCAGTGGGACCCCACCCAACCTGCAGGGCTTGGATCCACGTCTCTCATCCATCCACTGTCTCCGCCCCGGCCCCCAGCCCGCTCTGCAGCAGGATCCCCACAGGGCTTGCCAGGACCCCCCTGCCCGGGGAGCCCCAGGACGCGGAGCCAGAGGTGCCACCTCCAGCAGCTCCATGAAATCATATTCCGTTGCCAAGGCACTGCTCAGCCCGAGCAGGGCAGCCAGAGGCAAAGCACCAGGGCTGGGGGGAAGCCGGGCTGGCCAGTGCAGGGCAGTGCCAAGGGGAAGGAGGCAGTGAGCGAATGCCAAGGTAGAGGGAGGCGAGGGGGCATCAAGCTGCCTCTGTGGCTAAGCCAAGGGCCCTCCAGGGCAGCGCCAGGCTCAGGGGCTCCCCCTCCCCCCAGCCTTTGCTGCTGACGCCACACTAGCTGCTGCCCACAGGGATGTTCTGAGCCCAGCTCAGGCCGATGCTGCTCCCAGGCCTGTGAAACGGCTGCACCCCCTCCGCTGACCCTCCTGCAGCCAGTTCCACAGGTTAACTGGCACCAAAGGCCTGGCCTGCGCTGGAAGAGCCTTTTAACCTGCCCTGAGGCCATGGCTGGGGGTCTGTCTCCGGGGAGCGGTGTCAGCAGGAGCAGAGCAGTGCCGAGGGGCCCCAGGCTGGGATCAGGGCCGCAGTGCTGGGCAGGTGATGACAGATAGCTCGGAGCCAAGAGCTGGAGCCAGCCAGCTGGGGGGGCATAAGGCAAAACCATCCTCCCCCTTGCCACCCTCAGCCTTGACTTGTCCAGGAGAACTGCACTGTGGGTCTCCCCGCTACGCCAGTACGGGGCAAAGTCCTCCCCAGGGAGTCTTAGCGGCCCCGGGGGGAGCCGGGCAGTGGAGCCTTCCAGCTCCAAGTTCCTGGCCCCAGAGTAGCCCGGGCTGCACAGAGGACAGCCGGTTGGTGAAGCGACACAGGGGGTCCTAGCCCCGGCCCTAGGGGAACCGAGGGGTGCATGTCACACCAGGCCCCGTGCTGAGAACCCCAGCAGAGAGCCCTCTCGCCTGCTCACCCAGACACGGCCCCTGCTGTGGGTAAGGGCCTGTCCTTCCATACAGCGGTGGGCGTCGTTGCCCACCTCCCCAAGGGGTGGGTGCTGTGGCGGCGGGCGAAGCTCTGCGCTGGCTGCATGGGGGCGAGGTCACTGGGGGCCGGGATGTTTCACACCCCAGCGATGGCATTACACCGACAGGTCTGCAGCATAGACCCGGCCTTTGGGGAGTGCAGGTTCCCTGGGGTGCCCAGCCTGGCCCTCGCCCCCATGCAGCGTCAGTTACAGAGCATCACACTGGGAGTGAGGGGGGGTTCGCAAAGGTGAGAACCAGGTGCCCCTGCAGCTGGGGCTGGCTAAGGGGACAGACCTGTAAGGGGCCAGGCCCTGCTCTGTCCCTGGGCACAAGGCAGCAGCAGGCTGCAAATACTTAATGACACTAAGTATAGGGGGTGGGGGCTGTATTGAGAGACGTGACCCCCCCGTCCCATTCCCCTACCGCTGCCCTGCTCGCCCTCCCACCCCAGCTGGGCTGCTGGCAGCTGCTGAGTCCATTGAACTCAGGGGAACATTGAGACCTACCTGGGGTGAAAAACAGGTGAGCAGCAGCCCCACTGAGCCAGTCCCTGTGGCAAGGCAGGTGAGTGCCAGCTGGCTTTGAACGGACGGGGCCCACGGGCAGGAGGTAACTCTGGCCTTCCCCTTCCCCCAGCCTCCCCAGAGCTGCTGCTGGGAGCTCCCTGGGGCTCTGGGTGTGTGTACCACGCTTGCTGCAGGTGTGCACATGGTGTGGCTGGCAAATCTCACGTGTGTACATCGTGTGTACTTCCGCTGACGTGTATGTAGCTTCCCTGCATGTTGGCCAGGGGGTTGTGTGCCATACATGTATGTTGCACATCACACATGATTCACAAGTCATGCCGGTGGCACGTTACATGTCCAAGTGTGCACCTTGCACGGGCACTGCATGGCGTGTGCGCACATCACACACGTGTTACAGGTGTGTCACAGGCGTGCCGACAGGCTGGACCTGCCTAACGCGAGCCGAACGAACAAAACGTTCACGTCAGGTCTTGCACGTGGGGCTCGACGCCAGGCAAGCGCAGAGGTTGCTCCGTGCTCGGCCAGCTTGTTCCCCTCCCCAGGCCCGAGCTGACAACCGGGCTGGGGGAAGATGCCTCGTCGGGTCCCTCTGCCCCTTGGATCTGACGTGCAGGAGCCCTGGGCTTGGAACCGGTTCACCCCGGGGGAAAGTCCGGAAGGTGCAGCCTGGGGGAACAAACAGAGCAGGGAGAAGGGGAGTTACACGGCTCGGGGCAGGCATAGTGAAAAGAGAAGGAAGGAGGAGGGGGCAGAGGAAGGCAGGCAGCAAGAGAGGAAGGGAAAAGCCAGGTAAAGAACAGGAGGAGAGGGAGCGAGAGAGACGCTGCAGGTGGGTCAGTGACTCCTGCCCAGCTGAGCCCGTTCCCTCTGCTCTCCGGGGTGAGAGTCCCTGGGGCATCCCAGGGAAAGTCCCTGGTATTTCAGAGCCTCTCTTCCAACCCGGCGGTTGGGGTCCAGCCCCCAGGAGCCCTGAGCACTGGCCCCGCAGCCCTGGTCCCAGCCACAGCCCAGGCCCTGCAGGCAGCAGGAGCTCACCTGGTTCCGGTGACACGCTGGCAGCTGCCAGGTGAGTCGCTCACCTTCTCCAGCTGGCTCCCGAGCAGAAAATGAGGGCGCCGGCAGCTCGGTGGGGCTTTTATAGCCCTGATAAAAATAGCACTGGCTTCCCAGTGCGCAAGGGGGGCCAGGGAGATGGGGCTGTGCAGAGCCAGGGGAGAGGGCTGGGTTGTCAATGGAGAGCTTCTCCCAGCACACCTGTCACAGGCTCTGTGTTTGCTCAGTGCAAATATTGACCCAGAGGAGGCAGGCTGGGCAGGGGAGGTGATTAGCCCACCTAGATTAGAGCCAGAGCAGGGCTCTCTGCAAACTCCCCAGGGCTGCTTTGTTAATGGGAGCCTGATGGGCTGACAGGAGCCAGGAGCCTGGGCGCTGGCGAGGGGGGGGGGGGCAGAGGAGGAGACACTCATTAACCTGCCCTGGAACAACACCAGCTGTCACTTTTCCACCCACCTGCCTGGCTCACTTTGCAGCCAGGGGGCGGGGCGGCTGGGGGCACAGTGGAGCCAGGCCTGAAGGCCATCTACATCTTTCCAAATGGAAAGGAAGGAAGGGGGAGGGGGTAAATGGCTCTGGCAGGGCCTGGCAGAACATGGGTTTGGCTGGGACTGGGAAATCTGGGGTAGAGGCCCCCATCCTAGGGGCGGCCTGCGGTCCTTGCCCCCAGAGGCGTCCCTTTCCCTCTAACCATGTTCAGACACCGACTGTTAGCAGGTGCCCAGTTTGCCAGGCAAGCTGGGTCACTCGGGATCCAGGACCCTTCACTTCATTATTTCATTCCTGTGTCACCTGCAGACTGGATCCAGGAGGTTTGGGGGGATTCTCCCAGGTCACTGACAAAACTGTTAAGTTGCATGAAGCCAAGAACCGATCCCTGCAGGACCACACTGGACACTCCCTGGTTCGAGGGGGAGTCTCTGTTCACAATTACACCTGGACACCTCTCCTTGAGCCCGGTTTTAATCCATTTCATGGTGGCCCTGTTCATTTGATGGTGGTCTGGTGCGGTACCAAGCCAGTGGTAATGCCAGGGGATTAAGCAGCCACATCTCCAGTTCCAGCAGACGTGTCCAAGATATGGCAACAGGGTCCAGTAGAAACGCTCTGGAGCCCCCTGCCCGGGACGCACCCACGGGATCCCCAGGCCCTGCTCCGACACTGAACTACGCTGGGGTAAAGCAGGAGTCACTCCCCTGCAGTCGATGGAGTGACCCCAGTGTGAACGCAGTGGGAGTGCGGGGAGCTCACGCCCAGCTCGGTGAGGGGCTCTGTGCCGGACAGCTGTTGGATGGACTAGCTTCCCTCCACATGCAGGAGCCCTGGCAGGTGAATCGATGCTGTGCCTGTGTCTGACCCTTTCTTCCAGACAGACGGCGCTGGAGCCCGAGTCCACTATTTACCCACACAGCAGGGACAGGACAAGTTTCCCCCATGGGATGGTGAGCTAGTGATGCAGACCCCTGACCCCCCTAGGAACCAGACTGAAGTACACACACCCCACACACGGACAAGGGCCACCAAGCAGCCACCGGGGAGGGCCTCCTGCCCCTGCTGGCCTGGCCTGGGTTAGACATGGCCAGGGGAGGCTCCAGGCCCAACCCTTGGAGCAATCTAGTACGCTGTCCCAGAGCACTGAGTTACTGGAGCTGTTCGGCCTAGTGGGTGGGGACTGACTGCAAATCAGTTCTATGCCTGGCTCTGCCACTGTCCTGCTGCGTGACCTTGGGGAAGTTACTTCATCCTCTTTCCCCCTCATCCTTTGTCGGTTTTGTCTATTTAAACTGCAGTCTCCTTCGGCCAGGGACTGTCTCTCCTGGTGTTTGTACAGCACCCGGCGCAGGGGCCTTGATCTGCATTGGGATCGCTACGTGTCGCCACACTACTAACGAATTGTACAGACCAAGGGGACGCACCCCATACAAGGGAAAGAAGCCCAAGGGACCTGTTGGAGCCATTCACTGCTCATTGGCACACCGTGCAGGTGACCCATGGAGCGGACTATCTCTAGGGCTGAGGTTCTCCCCATCTTTCTGCCACACAGGAGGCTGCTATGGCCCAGGGCCCTGTGCTGGCAGAAGGGCGGAGCACGGGGCTGCAGAGCCCTTTGGTGCAGACACAGGGTACTCAGCGGTGATCCCAGCCCAGGTGTTCTCATCTCATTATCTCCCAGACAATGGAGTGACTTGCCTGGTGTTAAATGTTTTAAGGAGTCAGGCTCCCTTCTGTTCTCCCCCCTCAGGCTCTCCCCAGAAGTGGGGTCCAGGCAGCAGAGCAGTGGGTGGAGAAGAAAAGGCAGCATGTGTGTATCGTATGAAATCCATGGCGACTGATCTCTCCTGATATCTAGCACCAGGCGGAGAGCATCTCATTAGAGCTGCACTGCTGGTGAGAGCTCCCTGCACCTAGTCAGAGGAGATGTCAGTTCTTACCCCTAGGAGATCTATTGCCCTCCTGGGAAACATCCAACCCCTCAACCCTCAGGGAACAGACCACAAAAACGCTTCTTTCTTTCCCTCCAAACACACCCCAGGCAAAAGCCGGGCCTGAGCATGCAGCACCTCCTAGGGGCTGGAAACGACACTGCCCCGGGAGCTGGGCGGTCAGCATTCCGCCTGGCCTGATGGCAGGTTTAATGTGTGATTTCTCTCCCAGCAGAGCGGGGCAAGCAGGTTTCCAGCACTACAGGCAGCTTGTCCCTCCATCCCTGGGGCTTCTCGAGGTGTTTCCCTGTGTCTTCTCATGATGCTAGATCCCAAAACGATAGCACTTGGCATCTTGAAATGGGCACTTGGCATGTCTACAGAACCGTCCAGCTCATGGCAGCACTTCCCAAGCCTGGGCGAATTCAGTTCTCTCCTCCATGGATGGGTAAGTTCAGTGCTGCCCATTGTACAAATGGGATAAACAAGATGAAGTCACTCGTCCAGGATCACATGGCAAGCGAGTAGAAGAGCTGGGTGTAAAACCCAGGAGTCCTGGGCCCGCATCCTGTGGTAGTGCCATAAGCTCCACCTTCCTGTGGAGCGGCTGAGGGGAAGAAGGTTTAGCAGCTAGCTGGAGAGATGCACCAAGCTCTTTAGACCTTTGGTAGAAGTTCTTTAATTGTCTGCACGTTCTCCTGTCACTCCAAGGCCTGAATGTGGTAACTGTGGCAACCTGGGTTTGCAGGGGCAGGGAGATGAAAACTGGCACCAAAACAAAACGTTCAGTAACTTTTCTCCAGAACGTCCAAGGCAGAATCGATCATGGCGGGTGGCACAATCTGTATTTCCAGCTTGTTTGCATCATCTCTCAGTCCCTCTAAAGAGATGCTCCCTGGAGAGCCAGAGGCATCACTGGCATAACTCTGCTGAAGCCAGCAACCCCCGAGATTAAATACAGCCCAAAGAGAGAGAGTGAATAGGATCAGTTGCACCTAACAGCCATGGACTCATGAGTGAGAAAAGGCCAACAGGGCGCTAGAGCTGGGGTAGTCTTGGTTCCTCATGGCCTGATGGAGAGAATAGACAATAAACATCCATCTCCCATTTCTTCAGAAGGGTCGGATCTGTCGCCAATACCCCCCCCCCCCAGCGCCCGGGGCAGGATGTGAGCTGTTAACAGCAGGAAAGCTCTTCCCCTGGCACCACGCTGCATCTAGGCTACACACACAGGCTGTTTGCTTTTCAATATTGTGCCATTAAACATATAATAACGCTTAGCACTTTCCAAACATTAACCCGGTCGTCCTGCCACTCCATGAGGGAGGGGAGCTGAGACCCAGAATGACTCAGACAACAGAGGGCATCAGACTAGAAGGCAGGAGTGCCTGTTCCCATGTTCAAACCACTAGATCAGGCCTGCACAATATACGGCCCGCGGGCCGCATGCGGCTGCGAAGGCTCACTGTGCGGCCCGTGGCCGGGATTCATAGGGCTCTGGGCTGCCCGCAGCAGTGGGGAGTCCAGAGCTCTTTAAATCTCAGCCACGGCCAGGATTCATAGGGCTCTGAGCTGCCCACAGCAGTGGGGAGTCCAGAGCTGTTTAAATCTCAGCCGCGGCCGGTATTCATAGGGCTCTGGGCTGCCCGCAGCAGCTGGGAGCTCAGAGCTCTTTAAATCTCAGCCGCGGCCGCGATTCAAAGGGCTCTGAGCTGCCCACAGCAGCTGAATTGGGCCCTGCCCCTAAGAGGGCCCCACGCGCATGCCCCAGTACGGTGTACCAGCAAAAGCCAGTGTGCTGTACTGGGGTGGCCCAGCTTCCCCAGGGGGCAATTTAAAAGGCCTGTGGCTCCCAGGCTCTTTAAATTGCCACCAGAGCACCATTTCTGGAGCCCTGGGGTAGGGCTGTGGGGCTCTGGGGGCTATTTAAAAAGTATGGGGTTCCCATCGCTTCTACCGCCCCGGCCCTTTAAATAGCCACCGGAGCCCACCACTTCCCCAGGGTTCCCGCAGCTATTTAAAGGGCTGGGGCGGTAGAAGCAGGGAGCCCCGGGCCCTTTAAATACCCCCAGAGCCCTGGGATAGCAGGTGGCTCTGGGGGCTATTTAAAGGGCCATGGCTCCAGCTGCCTCTGCCGCCCCAGCCCTTTAAATAGCCGCTGAAGCCACACTGCTTCCCCAGGGCTCCCTCGGTTATTTAAAGGGCTGGGGCGATAGAAGCAGGGAGCCTCGGGCCCTTTAAATAGCCCCTGAGCCCCAGGCTGCTGCTGCTACCCTGGTGGGGGAGGGAGGTGGAGGGGGCGCTCACCATACAGGATGGGCTGTACCCCCTGTACCTGCACCAGCTGCCTGCAGCCAGCCCCTGCTGCACCCCCTGCCCACACCAGCCCTGAACCTCCTGCCCTGCCTGCACCAGTTCCTATCTCCAGCCAGCCCTGCACCCCCTGCCCTGTCTCCAGCCAGCCCCTGCCACACCCCCCTGCCTGAAGCCCGCCAGTCCCACACTCCTTTGTCTCCAGCCCTGCCAACCCCTGCCACACTCCCTGTGGCCCTGCCTGAAGCCAGCCAGCCCATCCCACACCCCGTCTCCAGCCTGCCCCACACCCCTTGCCCAGCCTGCAGCCAGACCCTACCTCCAGCCCCCTCCCCCCCAATCTCCGGCCAGCCCCACGTCCATTGGTACCCTGCAGTTCCCAGGGAAGCAACCCTGCACACCTGCTTCAATGAGGTGGGCAGGGAGCAGCTGGGACCCACACACGTGCACCCTAGCACATCCACAGGGAGTGGCAGAGCTCATTTCTAGTTCAGACCCATCTTTTTAAAAAGGAACTTTAGGTAGGGTTAACATACATCTGTATTTTCCCAGACATGTCAGGCTTTTTGGTTCTTAAATAGCCATCGGGAGGAAAATATGGACGTACGGTAACCCTATTGGTCCAAAAAATACATACTGTGGCAGAACTTTTTATAGGGAACCGGTTGCTAAGAAATGAAAGGCTTTTTTTTATATTTTTTTAAGTCATCCCTGCCAGGGCCCCGCCGAAAATGTTCAAATTGGGCCCCGCACTTCCAAAAGATGGCCCTGCCAGCTGCAGACGGGATTCAAAGGCTCTGGGCTGCCCTCAGCGGCAGGGAGCCCTGAGCCCTTTAAATCTCAGCCACAGCCGGGAATCAAAGGGCTCTGGGCTGCTGGCAGTGGCAGGGAGCCCAGAGCCCTTTAAATCCCAGCTGCGGCTGGGATTCCAAGGGTTCTGGGCTGCCCACAGAGATTCCCGGCCATGGCTGAGGTTTAAAGGGCTCAGGGCTCCCTGCTGCCATGGGCAGCCTAGAGCCCTTCGAATCCCAGCGGTGGCTAAGATTTAAAGGGATCAGGACTCCCCGTGGCTGCAGGCAGCTCAGAGCCCTTTGAATCCCGGCTGCAGCTCCAGCGGATGGGCTGGGGCTGGGATTTCAAGGGCTTGGGCTCCCCTCAGCAGCAGGAGCTCTGGGCTCTTTAAATCCCTGCCCCAGCCCAGCAAAGCTCCAGGTTCCCCCAGCCGCTGGAGCCCTGGGCCCTTTAATTTGACCCTGAGGGCTCCCAGCCACCTCTTCAGCTGGGAGCCCCTGGTTGATTTAAAATCAAGTATCACCTCCCCACCCCCAACCTTCCTTTTTGGTCCACAGTTGTTCTGGTGGGGGGGCGCTGGGAAGGAGGGTTTGTTTCTGCAGGGCTGGGCGGTGCTGGGGCGGTGTGTTTCCACCAGGCCGGGAGGTCCGGGGGAGGGGGTGTTGTGTTTCCACAGGGCCGGGGGGTTTCGGCCCTCAGCTGTTTTCTTTGGAGTAATGTGGCCCTTGCTGCTTTACGAGTTGTGCAGGCCTGCACTAGATCATCCTGCCTCTGAGCTTTCCAGGTCACCCCTGGTTCTGTTCCCCATCTCAATGCAGTGGGACCCCACCCTTGGGGTACACAGATGCATCTTGGCCCAGATGATGTAGATCTGAGGACAGAGACAGAAGAGGGGAGCAGATCCTGGGCTGGGCTCACAGATCTAGGGCTGAATGTTGTGAACCAGGGTAGAGGACTCTGTGGAGAAACACCCCTTTGAGGTGATTGTCTGTCTGAGACGCTTGCTGAGCCCAGGGGGCGGTGTCCCCTGGAAGTCTGGAATCGTGCCGCTGGTGGGACAGGAGCGTGTGCATCTTTGTGCTGTTTCTCCCTATTGAATTTGCCCCAATCACTATATTTTAAGAGCACAGTACAGGGCAGAGCGAAGACTCTCCTGCCACACCACTCTATAGGGCTTTCTTCCAAGGGACAGATAGAATCAGGACGCACCTGGAAAGAAATTAGCCAAAAGAATCCCTACGAACCGCACGGCATGGGTCTGGCTGTCCAGGGGTAGCCTTCTTGGCTCTCTCTCCAGCCTACTGTCTATGTACTTCTGCAGCTCTCGGCACCTGAGCTTCTCTCACAAAGGAAAAGTCTTGCTCTTCGGCCATTCTACTGGCCAGGTGCTGTCACCAAGGTTAGAAATACCCCCAGAAAACGGGGATCCCACCCACCACCGATACCCAGGAACCCTCCCTTTGCTGATTCAGCCCCATCCTCCCTGAGCTGGAAGGGCAAGGAAAAGCTCTCGCCGCTAGGGAGCTGGCCTCCCCGGGAGCTCAAAGCAAGCTAATGAATGGGATCCATGCTGCGAATGGATTGTCTGGGCCTTTCCCCTTCTAGGGGGCAGCTGGCTTAAGAGCCGTAGATTCCAAAGCCAGAAGGGATCATTGTGAACTTCCCGTCTGACCTGCTGTGTAACAGGCTGGAGAACGGTCCCCAAGTGAGATGGTAACTGTCTGCAGCTGCCAGCTAATGAAGTGGCCCCTTTAGCTCAAGCAGTAGAGGCCTGTGCTTTCAACCTGCTGGGCCTGGGAGCGGTTGGATGCCTTTGCTGGACAGCCCCAGGAAGCCTCTGGCCCAGCACTGCAGCTGGGCAGCCCTGAAGGAGAATTTCCATGAGCGTTGAAACTCCCGGGGGAAAGGACAGTTTACAACAGGAAGAAGCCTGCAGCCAGCTGACATGGCAGGGGAGAGTTCCCTGGGTAGGATTCATGCTGGGCACTGGGTTCACCCCCCTTCTTGGTGTGATCCAGGAGTCAGCATGTCTACTTCTCACCTCATTAAAAGTGTGTTCCCTCCAGCAGCACCGTGCTCCATTCCCCAAGCTGGGACACAGAGGTCTGCACTGACTCAGAGGGGAGGGGGATAGCACCCCCAAAAGATTCACCCACCCTGCTCACTGCAGTACAGTGCCCCTACACTACAACCATGCTGGGTCAGCACTGACTCGGACGGAATTACCAGCACCAGCTCTTCCCCTCCCCAGCCAGGCTGAGCTTGCATGATGTGCCAGAATCCCGACCCAAGCAATCCACTGGACCGGGGCAGGGTCACCCCGGCCAGGCAGGCACGGAGCACAGGCTCCGCCCGGGCGGAGAGCGCAGCCAGCACCCTGGTGCAATGAGCTGCACTGGGCGGTGGTGGCACCTCCCGCTGTGCTCTCAACTTGGGTGAGCAGAAGGCCCTGCTGCAGGAGAACTGGAGCCCCAGCTGGGGGGATGGGGGAGCACACTGCTCAGGAGAAGGATCCAGACTCCATCTGGAGCCCTCAGGCACCTGGCCGTGCTCTGGAGCAGCCAGATGGGCCCTCGCTGTCTCTCTGACAACAGGAACGGCCCAGCCCTGCGGCTTGGCGACATTTACAAACAAGCAACTGCTGCTCATAGCAGAGTGCTGGATTCAGCTGTCATGCCCCAGGTACGGCAGGCGCCTCCTGGACCTCCTGCCAGCACTGCTCTGGGCAGCCAGGCCATACATCCCTCCCTCACTCCCCAGGCACCACAGGTATCGGCTCATGGGACCCAAATGTAGAGGAACATGCAGTGCCAGCGCTGCCTGGGCACCAGGCACAATGCACTGCCCAGGACCATGGTGACAGCCCGCACTGCCCTGTGTGCGAGGCACCGCCAGGCCTGTGCCCAAAAGATGGCTGGAAAAAAGGGGTAGAGGTGGGAGGTCAGAACTGCCTTGCACCCTCGTGTTACCTCACGCAGGAGCGGGCAGGAGGGATGGGGCCCACTCTGGCTCAGCCACTCTCCTCGGAGTGACTGCCCCTGCCCAGCCACTCCCCGAACCCACAAAGCCTGGGAGCAGGAGAGGCCTTGGCTGAGAGTCTGGCTGAACCATTTGGGACTTTTACTAATGGTGCTGGTGCCACCTATTGGCAACTGCTAACCCTGCCTGTTTAGGGTGAAGCCTCTCTCCTCCAACACTCGGGCCTTGGCCCTGTTCTGCCTGCCAGGCCACGGGGTGCTGAGGGGCAGACACAGACAGGCCATGCACAGTGCCCAAGGGTCCCAATTCCCCCCACCCCGGGGGAGCAGCATGAACGGCTCTGCAGAGGCCCATGTGCCATAACAGGACTCCGGGTGGCAAGGGGGACACCCAGCAGAGGCAGGAGCTCAGTCCGGATGCATTAGCCACATCACACTCTCCCAGAGAATGGCAGGGCCATACAGCCCGTTTTATTTGAGGGTAGCACCCAAGGGAGCCAGCTGCAGCCAAGCAGGTAGCTGCACGGCAGGCGGGCCGTTCCTGAGTGGAGCTGTCCCAGGTTCACTGACGTTGGGCATCGAGGCAGCAGAAGGGCCCAGGTTCCTGCCACCACTGCAGAGAGCGAGCGTGAACCGGAACAGCGAGCAGGGAGGGAGTCACCAGCACCAGGCTCGATTTCAAAGTAGGCGTGTTCAAAAACCACATCCCTCCCCCAGGGCTGACCTGGGGCATGCAGGGGACATTCCACCGACAGAGTCTCGCTCCATATGCCCAGCTCGTGGCAAGGCAGGACGCCCTCCACACTCACTGCCAGGTGGGTGAACTCCCCTGGGCACAGCCACCCACCTCCGGTCTTGGGGCTGGCTCCTCTCTGACCTGGCCGGCAGTGGAGAAGGCCTGGTCCCCAGGAGCCGGCTGCTGTGGGTGATTGCAGTAGGGGCTGTGGCCGCTGCCATTCCTCAGAGAGCAGACTGAGTGCTGAGCTCGGCTAGCGTGGGCAGCGGTTCTGAGCCACGCCAGCCATCTAGGTGGACAGGACAATCTGAGGGTAACCCTCGGCCTCCTTGCCTTCAGTGGGGAGGTTGGGCCCAGGCCCGGCCATGCACAACAGCGATGCGGGGTGGCCAGGCATGGCTGGGCTGATGCCTCTGAAAGAGAAGAGATTCCCTTTGGATCTGGCAGCATCCGGCCTGTGGCCTTTCCTCAGGGCCTCCTGCACGTCACTCTCCTCCTCCACCAAACAGCCCTGGGGCTGCCCCCATAAGGCTGGGAGATGGGCAGGCTCTCACATGCCAACCACCAAGCCTCCCCCACCCCATCCCAAACACTGTGCCTCTGCCCTGCCCACACTCCCCTTCCTCAGCACCCACAGCTGCCTCTTCCCTCATGCAAATGGCTTCTCAGTGCCCAGCCCTGCTAGATGAAACCACTTGGCCCTGCCTCCCTTGGCCTCTCTGGCCCAGCCCAAAAACAGCGGGCGAGAGCTCTGCCAGCTGCCTCAGACCTTTAAGGAAGTGCCCCCTGTGACGAAGTGGGAATGTTCTTAATGTTTTCTTTGAATCCTGGGTGGGGGCCTGTAACGCAGCAGGGAGAGGGGAGTGCCGGCCTGGGAAGGTTGCAGGGGAGTTTTGCTGGGACTGGCTGCATTGGGGATGGGAGACTTTCCTTGAGGGAAGATACCTGAGCACGTAACATGAGAACCCAGGAAGGAGTTTGGGGGCCAGATGACATCTCTGCCCAGGAAATGGACAAAGGCTGGGGGCGGGGGGTGGGCCTGAGTGAGATGTTGGAGGGAGTTTCAGTTTGGCGCTGACTGGGGAAATGGAGGGAGGCCCAGAACCGGGGTCTGGGCTCCCCACCCCCCAAGATGGACCTGACTGAGGGGTCCGTTGTCTGTACCTACAAGCTCTGTTTTAGACCATGCGCCTGTCATCTAATAAACCTGTTTTACTGGTTGGCTTAGAGTCACGTCTGACTGCAGAATTGGGGTGCAGGACCCTCTGGCTGCCCCAGGACCCCGCCTGGGCGGACTCACTGTGGGAAGCGCACGGAAGGGCAGGGGATGCTGAATGCTCCGAGGTCAGACCCAGGAAGATGGAAGCAGGAGAAGCTTCTTGCCTGCAGACAGTCTGCTCCCAGAGAGGAGGCTCACCCAGAGTCCTGCCTGGCTTCGTACGGAGCAGTTCCAGAGCATCGCCCGGGGACTTCGTGACACCCCCATCCCCACCCCCCAGGTTTCTCTTGGTGGGGCAGAGCTCAGGAGAGGTGTGCGCGTTCACAGCTGCAGGGAAGTCCTGTTATGGGGCTGCCAGGCGTGAGCGTCGGAGTTGGCTGCTGCTCCATTATGCTCTGGGATTTAGATACTTACTGAGGATCATTCACCTGCTGACCCAGCCCAGCTCAGGACGTGTGGAAACCCAGACTCACACAGACAGATGCTTACCAAGGGCGGGATTTCATTCTCACACACAGCGAGGCCCCTGGCTTCACCCAGTGCGACCTCCTCCAGCACATCCACATGCATTGAGACACAGCACAACTGCTCACACATCGCACCAGGACTTTTGCACAGACATGAGCAGGCTGGGGATGGACACACGTTCCTCCTCCACCGCGCTCCCAATTCCCAGGGGTAAATGCACAGGCCACGTTTTAAAATGTGACCAGCTACTCTGTATTAAACAGGGGTTAACGAGTGCACTGTAGGGCCCCAAACGACGGGTGTCCACCCGTCTGCCCTCCTTCCCCCGCTGGAAGGGAATTAGATGACACAAAGGGAGACCCACCCCCAGGACCGGCTCCAGGCCACAGCGCGCCAAGCCCATGCTTGGGGCGGCACGCCGCAGGGGGCGCTCTGCCGGTTGTTGGGAGGGCGGCAGGTGGTTCCGGTGGACCTCCCGCAGGCATGCCTACGGAGGGTCTGCTGGTCCCGCGGCTCCGCTGGAGCATCTGCAGGCTTCCCTGCGGGGGGTCTGGTGATCCCGCGGCTCTGGTGGACCATCTGCAGGCTTCCCTGCAGGGGGTCTGGTGGTCCCGTGGCTCTGGTGGAGCATCTGCAGGCTTCCCTGCAGGGGGTCCGCTGGTCCCGCGGCTCCGGTGGAGCATCTGCAGGCTTCCCTGCGGGGGGTCTGGTGGTCCCGCGGCTCTGGTGGACCTCCTGCAGGCATGCCTGCAGAGGGTCCACTGGTCCCGCGGCTCTGGTGGAGCATCTGCAGGCATGCCTGTGGGAAGACCACCGGAGCCACGGGACCACTGGACCCCCCGGGAGGTTCACCGGAGCCGTGGGACCGGCGAATGGCAGAGTGCCCACCTGCGGCGTGCTGCCGTGCTTAGGGCGGTGAAATTGGTAGAGCCAGCCCTGCCCACCCCCCCCCAGAGCCCACACCCTTGGCCTGGATTCTCCAGTGCCCTGAGCCAGTCCTGCAGCTGCTGTGCCTGTGCCACACACACAGTCCTGCCCCCTATGGACCCTGCAGCGGGGGGTCGCTCTCTCTGGGAGGAACCTGCCCGTTTCACACATGGCAGCTGGGACGACAGAGTCAAGCTCTGTCACCAGGAGTGGAGGTGTGCCGGAGCTCTCAGGACACAGCGAGGCCTCTACAAGGCATTCCCTCCCCTTACCTTTGGGCGGAGGAGGGGGGCAGGGCGATCACCCTGGGACGGGCTGTCAGAACCACCTCGCCGCGGCTGGCCTCCACCATTATGTTCTGGAGCGTGTTCTCCAGCACCAGCTCCAGCAGGTTCCCGAATGCAGGCAGCCTAGAGAGCCCGGAGGTGCAGGCTGGGGATGTTTAATGCCGCAGGAGAGGTTGTCCATGGGCGCAGGCCCTGCAGCATGGGCAGCTGGGATTCCCCCGGCACACACGGGGCTCCAGCAGGTGCTCCTGGCACACAGGAGGGTGCCGAGGGGCCATGGCCAGTTGCACTGAGAGTGGAGAAACGCAGCACCTGACCCCATGCCCTCCCCTGGAGTAGCCCAGCCGCCCTCTCGGCAGAGACTGTGCCTGAATCGGGGGCTGACGGGCAGGAGCCTCCAAACCGCCTCGCCTGAAAACCCTGTCTCATCTGCACTGAATCATGCTGTCCACAGCATGCGGGTCAGGAGCAATGCATGCTGGGACTTGTCATCTGCACAGGCCGCACCTCCCTACGCAAGAGGAGGGTGGCTAGCAGGCTGGGCGGAGAACTCAGTGGGTGGCCACACGGAGTGCATGGCTAGCCCACTGGAGGTTCAGTGTGAGACGGGAGAGACAGATCCGTGCTCCCTGCATCACTCTGGCCAGGGCCCCCCCTCACCTGGCGATTGTCTCCTTCTCCTCCCGGAGCTGTTCCTGGTGAAGGACGTCACGCAAGCTATCAGGAGGCTCCTCCCCAGCTGCCCTGGGAGAGGTGACCAGGCTCATCTCACATTCTTCCTGCCTCTCCTCCTCCTCCTCTCCCGGCTCATCCTTAGCACAAGGGGCTGGGGAAGGAGACACTCTGGAGGAGCCACCCGGGCTTCGCTTCCTGCCCTGGTGCTTTGCTGATTCTGAAGTCCAGAACTGGTGGAAATAAGGCATGGGCTCAGTCAAGCTCCTGTTTACTGCCTGGTGGAACTGCGTGTCCTCCAACAGGCCCCTGTGACGGGAGGGAAAGGGGCAAAGGGATCAGAAACAACCCCTCTGGCATAAGTAGACGCATGTCTGCGAGGCCAATGCCCTTGCCAGAGTAATGAGCCCTAGGGATCAGTGTAAGCCGGCTGCTCTCACTTCAGTCAGTGGCCAGCTTGGCCCCCTGCAAGCCCTGAGTGCCTGTGCCCAGAGCTTGTGCAGCCAGTTAGTCTTAATGTAGCGTCCTCCAGTGGGATCTTGCACTCCGCAGATGGGTGTGGTGCAAAGGCCATGGCAGGGGGATTGGCACTGCAGCTGACACCAGGACAAACACCATCAGAATCCAGCAAGCAGCTGGGGCTGCACTGGTATTTATTACAGCTGGCGGGCCCGCGAGGGAGCGTACACCCTCTGTTCAGCCATCGCACGCCTGGTTTAGCATGACCGGCGATGCACAATCCCCAGGGTAGGGCTCCTGCACTTCTGTCTTTCGCAGGCCCGATTCCCCATTCCACGCCACTGGTCTGACACAACGTTCCCACCAGTGGAAAGGAGCGGAGAATCGGGCCCATCAGCTGCAGTTCCCCTCCCCATCCCCCCACTTCAGTAGGGGGACACTGACTCCGAAAGGAAAGAGGCGCCTGCACCTGATCACAGCAGTCAGCAGGTCAGTCACCACCTGCAGCTCCTGTTCGGAAGAGCCAACCAGCGCCAGAACGGGGTCCGTCCTGACGCCTCCCCCGTCCTTCCTCCTGTCCACAGCCTTGTCTCTCACCGGCTCCTGGAGATGCCTGCACAGTGAGGAAAAGCAGAGGAGGCCTCAGAGACAAAGTACAGTGCCTGGAACGTGGCAGGAGGCCTGAGGGAAACCAGGATGTGATCAGGTAATTAGAGTTGGTAGCTTCGAGTACATCACCAGAGGCCGGAACGGGGCACCTGGCTCATCCAACCTTGCACCGAGGACGTTCTGGTGCAGAGAGAATCATTTTTACTGCAGTTCTGAGGATACATAACAACAGGGCTTTGGAAAGACACGGCCCCTCTCTCTCCCGGGACCCTGCAGGATCCATCGGGGGACGGTGCTGGCAAACAGCTGGAGGGGAACAAGGGAGGGCACAGAAGTGCCAATGTGGAGCAGAGAAGCACCTCTGGGTGAGAGAATGGACTGCAAGAGCGCCCCCCGGTGCCCCACGCAGGCACTGCGGAGACAAGCAGCAACCACCTCTGGTGACACGTGCAATGACCATATCAGCGTCATTCCACAGGGATTTACGGATGCCAAGAAATTGCAGCCAGTCTGAAACCTGGCTCTCAGCGCCATGGCTGAGAGACCTGTGCTCCCTGCCTACGATTCCAAGCAGCAGCGTTGTGCGCCAGCCACCCTGCATTACCTGGGCCAAGAGAGGATTCAGGGAAGGTGAGAGCAGGGAGGCTGCTAGCAGGAGAAGAGGACATGTGCTGGCAGCTCACTCGGGAGAGCTGTGATGGAAGCCCTCAATCACCATCCTCCAAAGGGCCCGATTCGCCCCTCCAGAGTAACTGCTCCTGATTCACATCAGGATCAGCGAGTGGGGTCTCAGGCCCCAAGTGTCTTCCAGGAGTCTTCCCAGTCTGTTACCAACTCCCCAGGCAAGTATCGGTGCACTCAGGGGTTACAGTGCACGTGCATCGATGGGAGAGCGCGGTGAGCTCGGCCCTTGCTTGGCTCCAACCCAGGGCACTGGGCGTTGAGGGATTTAATGCTGCGGACAATGAGCAGAGCGCTGCCCTGGTCCCCACCAGCGGCACTGTGGCAGAGCCCTGCACACGCAGATCAGACTATCGTTCCCCCTGAGTGAGGCAGGGAATCAGCTGGTGGTTTCTGAGCTAGGCCTAGAAGCAACGGAGGGGAAGACAAGGTGCCACTTTGGTGGTTCTCAAACTTTAGTTCTGGTGACACCTTTTACACAGCAAACCACTGAGTGAGACACCCCTCCCATATATATTAAAAACACAAACTATTTAACACTATTATAAATGCTGGAGTGGAAACGGGGTTTGAGGTGGAGGCTGACAGCTTGCGACCCTCCATGTAATAACCTCACGACCCCCAGTTTGAGAAGCCCTGAGGTAAAGGGACACAGAGGCATTACAGATCCCCGGTTTCACTTCCCAAGAGCCAGGTGTCAAACCTGTTATCCCAGCCAGACCACAGCTCAGGCTGCTGGATTCAGCCTCCCTAAATTCCCCCTGCAGCTCACGGAGAAACATCCTTTGTCACTTCCTGTCCCAGTGTAATGTGAAAGAGCTGCCGTGTGTCTAGTCCGAGGGCCAAGTCGGCGTACATGGGCACGCGGCGTAGCAGGAAGAACTCTAGGTCGGGTGGACATGCAATTCCAACCAAGAGGTCTGTCTTTTCTTACCGGCAAAGGAAGAATGTGGGGAGCTCCGAGCAGAAGTTACTCAGGAAGTCGTCCATGGAATGGGACCTGGCTGTTACGTCAAGGTGTAGCAGATGGGACTTGGGAGGCTCTGGTTTGGCCCACAGCCTACTGGCTTCTTTGTCTATCAGGTGCTGCCTCTGACTGCGGCTGACGGGTGGATTGGGCGCAAGGAGGTTTTTAATGGGGGGCAGAGTCTGTTGGGGAAGAAGAAAAATTAGCCCTTTACCGAGCCTACTGCAGGCACTAACTTCTCCTTCAGCACTCAGCACTGGTGCAGGAAGTGACCAGAACTGGGTGTGGATACCTGATCTCACATTGCCATCCACAGAGTGACCAGAGAAGGAGGAAGCAACAAAACATGGAGGCCAAAAGGGATGCAATGAAGACTGACCCCTCTACCCAGCCCTGCAACAAGTTAGCAGCAGGGCCAACTTCCTCCTTACACTGCCCGAGACCCAGCACCTCAGCCTGACCTACAAAGAGCTCCATTCATGGCAGTGTTAGCCTGGGTGATCGCTGCCCAGGTCTGAGTGCCGGGTTAGTCCAGCCAGAGTGAGCCCTGCCCAAGTCACTGTGCACCCCCAGGTGTGTTGCCTGGACTTCTGGAGGCAGACCCCAGAGTTCTCTGCGCTGCATTAAGCTGAGTCCCTCCGATTCTTTCCCGGTTAACTGAGGGACAACTTGTCAGTCTGGCTGGAAACAGGTGGAATTGTAGGAATGCATTGGAAGATTATTGGCACTCGAGTGATTTAGCCTGCATCTTCATTCCAGAGTGACTGCTACCAGCCCACGTGAAAGCCTATATCCCCCGTAATGCCAGCTAGCCTCAGTTCACAGCACCATCAGTCTCAGGTGAGAGGGTTTTGTGTACGGCTGGCAACACTCGGGGAAGAGTTCATGTTAACTCTGCAGTGAAGACAGATTGACAGGTGAAAGGGCAATTCAGTCTCTATGGTCACACCCTGGCAAAGGCGAATTAGTGACATTTCTGTCAGGGACACCCAACCAGGCCGGGACCTCCCTACACATTTCACACCGGGGAGGTAGAGCGTTGCTAGCAGGTTCCAATCAGGGACTAGAGTAAAAGCCTGCAGCTTCTACCTAAACTGCTGAGCCCTTCTCAGTCATCTCCCTTCCCCAGCCAGCCTCCCTTCCATTCCAGTGTGATCAATGGTGAAAGTCCCAGCCCCACACTCACCCCAGGGATCTCCTCAGACTGGCTCTGGCAGCTCGAGAGACTCACCATGCTAGATGCACAGAGCCATCTTCAGTCCCAGTCTGTCCTACAGCCCCTGCTCTTGGAACTCCCTTGGGTCCTGGGACCTCTCATCTCACAGCCCTTTAGTACAGCCCCCCATGGAGCAGCCCACATTTGAGACACCCCAACATGCTGCTGACGAACCGCATGGCAGACAAAACCCTTTGTCCACGGTGCCAAACCTTTCACCCAGCAGCATCTGATCTCCAGCCATCAGTGTTTGGTTCTAATTTAACCCTCTTCTTGTGTAAAGCTAGCAGCCGACAGGCCCATGCAAACAGCCTAACTCTTCTATGTACCAGCGTCTCCCTCCCAGCTTGGCAGTCTAGCCTCTCAAGCAAGAGTCCTGCTGGCTCTGTGCTCCCCAGCCAGCCAACCTCCCCGCCCCGCATTCCCCAGTATCTCACTGCTGGGCTCATTCCACTTCCAGGGATGGAGCCGGCTTACCCTGCACTGTCTGGTCACAGCGGGCGACTTAGCGAGTTTTCCTTCTGCAGAGGAGTCTGATGAGCTCTAGAGGAAGGGAAACGAGAACCAGGTTCTGTTTTACCTCCTCCCAACCTCAACAGAGTAATCGCCCGCCCAGCTGGTCAGTTTCCAAAGCCTCCAGCTCTGATCTTCACCAGGCTCTGATCGGATATCCCCTCCCAAGTTTCAGATGATCTTTAGTAAATGCAGAGTTTGCTAGACGAGGATCACTGCGATTTCCTGCCACAGATGTCAGCCCTTCTCCAGTGTTACACATGCAGCACAGGGGTCTCAGGTATTCTTGCGGCTAAAGCAAAAGACTAGGAGCCAAGATCATCTTGGGTTCTGACAGCCAGGGAGCAAGTGACCCCGTGAGCATGGGAAAATCACATGACCCACCCCCTTTCCTGTCACTGGCCCAGCGGGGTTTATTTTTAGAGAAGGTTCCTCCCTGAAACCCAGATGCTCCTCTGCAGCTGAGAAGCTGGAAAAACAAATTACACACAAAGAAGCGTCTTGTCCCCTTGGGGAGCTGAGACTCCCCAGGAACTGTTCCTTACTCTGGCATGCTGCTTCAGATTGCTCTTGGCCCCCAGGTCCTGCTCGGTGATGGTGAATTCCACAGTTTGCCGTTGCTTCTCAGCCTCCCACTCCTGGAGCGCCTCCTCGTACTTAGCCAGTGGCTGCTGCATGACAACCTAGGAAACTAACCCTAGATTAGAACGAGGAAGGTGCAGAGAGCTGTTCTTGCCACGTTCTTCCTGAAACAGCCTAAGACCATGGACACTGTTCGGTTCACTCTCTCTGGCTCATAATACATGACCATCAATAGTCATGTGAGTCAGCATTCAAACCTGCGGTGCTGGACCGAGTCTTTTCCCTTGCCAGGCCTTCCAGTACCTTGGAGGATATGTCGAGTCCTGCAGAGAGGTGGGCCGATCTCATATCACGTGAACCCAAGAGAGTGTTAGCAGCAAGGGTGCCTCACACACTCTGCTCCCAGCAGTACAAGAAGCAAGAGCCCAATTCAGTGACTGCCCCAGCTCAGTACATTACTCATTACACAAGCATGTCTCACAGTTAATCGTAGTGTGACGAGCCACAGCCACGCCTCCGTCACGAGTAGGGACTGAACCCCAACGCCCAGTGCTAAACACCAACGGCCTCCAGCACGTGAGCTAAAGGAGAACTCTGCTGTCAGCAGCCCTAGAGGGAGACATGACGGTGCCTCCCACATCTCACCTCACACAGCAGATCCACGTTGTAGAAGCATGCGTTCCCAGAGGCTTGCAGCGTGATGATGCAGTGGGTACTCTCCCCGGGCTGCACGACCCCCATCTCCGGTACAATCTGTAGCATCTAAGACACAGTGAGGACTCATCATAGTGACCTGTGTCCGGTATGTCTCTCCTCACTGGCTGGGTAACAGAGCCTCAGGAATTCTCCCGGGCTGCCCTCCACATGAAATCACTAGACCTGGGAGAGATCCTGGATCAACATTTAAAGAGCTACCCCAGGTTTCGTTGGTGTGGTAGAGGGATGGGGACCCAGGCTTCCAAACAGGAGGTGGGATGCACTGCTGCTGCTTCTCTGCAGATAGACCTCCACTCAAGTCCAGTCTCCAGACCTCCCAGTCCCTATCTTCTTCTGAGCTCTTGTGCTCTGCCCAACTCCCCAGTCATCACCTTCAGGTTTCTTCCCCCATGTACTAATGTACATGCCACCTCCACCAGACTGCCAGCTCTCCCATTGTTCCGATGCAGTCAGACAGCTGGGCCCTTTCATGGCCCAGTGCTGCAGCGCTGGAAGCAGAACTTACCTCGCTGGCATTAGAAGTGCCAGCCTGCCAGGAAAAGATGACTGCCTCGCTCTCGGAGGCATTGTTCAGAAAGACGAGCCGGCTGGACTTGCTGTACACTGGGATGTTTCCAAGGCAAATCCTGTGCTGAGATAAGAAGGCTGTCTGGAAAAGAGAAACCAGGCAGGAAGTTCAGGCAGAGAAGATGGGTGCACGTCCCAGAGAGATGAGCAGATGCACAGCTATATCCTGTATCTGTCTGATGGCCAGCAATCGATGGGTCACGTTTGGCTAGCCCTAGGTACACTAGTCATTTATATAATGCTGGACATACCATTCCAACAAGACAATTACTGCCTGGTTCCAGGGCCAGTCCTGTCCTCCAAGGTGGGGTTAGCAAACTGGGGCATGCAGCTCCTCCCACTGGCCTGCCCAGGTTACAAACGCTGTCTCTTTTAGGCAAGGTGGCAAGCCCTTCCAGCAGCAGGAGGTTCCAGGCTGCGCAGTGCAAACGACACGGAGGATTCATGCCGCAGCTGGGTTAGGCAAGAGACAGCCCTGGAGCACAAGTGCCCCAGCTAAGCCAGAGTCTCCAATCAGAGCAGCTGCTCTTTTGGTAAGTTCTGAAGATCCCCACGCAGTGATATTGGGCCAAATCCTGAGGTCCTGACTTGGACAAAATCTCCGCTGTCTGACTGTGAGTTCCAGGTAAGGACTCCAGACCTCAGCCTGGTGCAAGGTGCTGCGAACACTAATTAATTACACTGAAGAGTTAGAGAAGTTTAACAAGCTTCAGGTAACAGATTTCAGACCCCTCCTAGGGACATTGATATGCCTGGCATTCTAGAGCACATTGTAAATTGTCCTGTTTGCTTTCCACGAGAGTGCGATCTTCCTTATGGGAAGTCTGCTCCGTTCTTACTAAGACCTTGTCTACACTACAGGTTATGTCGGCCTAACTTACATCACGCAGGGGTGTGAATAATCCACCCCAAGTGATGTGACCTTGTCATAAACAGATAGCTAAGGGTTAATGTCTCTTTCACCTGAAGCACCTGACCAGAGGACCAATCAGGAAACTGGATTTTTTCAACTCTGGGTGGAGGGAAGTTTGTGTCTGAGTCTTTTGTCTGCCTGCCTGCTTTCTCTGAGCTTTGGAGAAGTAGTTCTACTTTCTAATCTTCTGTTTCTAAGTGTAAGGACAAAGAGATCAGATAGTAAGTTATATGGTTTCTTTTCTTTGGTATTTGCATGAATATAAGTGCTGGAGTGCTTTGATTTGTATTCTTTTTGAATAAGGCTGTTTATTCAATATTCTTTTAAGCAATTGACCCTGTGTTGTATCATCTAAATACAGAGAGACCATTTGTATGTATTTTTCTTTCTTTTTATATAAAGCTTTCTTTTAAGACCTGTTGGAGTTTTTCTTTACTTCAGGGAAATTGAGTCTGTACTCACCAGGGAATTGGTGGGAGGAAGAAATCGGGGAGATCTGTGTGTTGGATTGCTAGCCTGATTTTGTATTCCCTCTGGGGGAATAGGAAAGTACTTTTTGTTTCCAGGATTGGGAACAGAGAGGGGGAGTCTCTCTGTGTAGTTTCACAGAGCTTGTGTCTGTGTATCTCTCCAGGAGCACCTGGAGGGGGGAAGGGAAAAAGGATTATTTCCCTTGGTTGTGAGACTCAAGGGATTTGGGTCTTGGGGTCCCCAGGGAAGGTTTTTCAGGGGGACCAGAGTGCCCCAAAACACTCTGATTTTTTTTGGGTGGTGGCAGCAGGTACCAGGTCCAAGCTGGTAACTAAGCTTGGAGGTTTTCATGCTAACCCCCATATTTTGGACGCTAAGGTCCAAATCTGGGACTAAGGTTATGATAGACCTAAGAGCCGGTGTAGACAGCGCTCTCTCAGCAAAGAGCTTTTCCCGCTGCCTCTTGCAGCGTTATGAAGCCAACAGGAGAGCTCTCTCCTGCCAGCTTAGAGCATCTCCACCATAAGTGATCACACTGAATCCTCTCAACTTGTGTTACACTGCTGGATCTGGGCTCTGGCAGGCCCGCTCTCAGCTGGGCCAGGCAGCCAGCAATCAAGTCCCACTATCCTTTTCACTGTGCCCAAGTGGTTAGTTGCCCTGTTTAAGCAGCCACCCTGCTGTCTGTGTCTGGACCAAGCGCTGCATAGTGTACTGCTGTTAGCACATGGGTGTGCAAGGCTGGCCCAGGAATGAAGAGAGCAGAGCTTTCCCTTAAGGAATACATGACCACGGAAAAGCTGCTGTACTCACTAAAGGTGACTGTTAGTAGCTTTAACCTTCAATAACGCAATGGTCACATGACAACACCCCAGCAACCATCCTGATTGCGGTGCCAGTGGAGATGGAATGGCAAGTAAACAGTCTTTCAGGACAACAGCTACTGTGGGCAGGAATCTCCCCGTGCAATCAGAGCCTCTAGAAACGAGGCCACCCGCCAATTTCAAACCTTTTCATGCACTCTTGGGATGACTGCCTTTATCAGGCTGTGGCTATGGTAACATCACACCTGGTGCTTACCTGCCCGGGCACTGTTAGTTTGGAAGAACCTGGAGTCACTGAAGCAGACAAGACTTGGTCGAACTGGGCAGTCTCTCCCATAATATGTGGATCGTAGCCTATTCCCTGGAAGGTGATCAGAGCCGAATCTCCCTCCAAGATGTGGATGGGAACATCCACCTGCCACAGAAAGGGCAACAGGGATACAGTAAGGGCTGCATTCTGAGGGACCCCCATACAAAGCCATGTCTCTGCTAATGGAGCAGGACTGCAGCCTCCTCGTTTGGAATAGGTGACCTGTGCAGCACTGACTAGCCAAGTCTCCCCAAGACCCACTAAGAGCAGGGACACTAGCTGGGGATGTGGGTACAGAACAGTCCTGTACAACAGACACCTCTCTGGACTAGCTGCTTTTGAAAGACTTCCCAGGCTGATCCTATAGCCAATTATGGATGCGTTGCAACTTCAGGGGCCTGATTCTCCTTTGCACCAAGGCCCCTTTACACTACTCAGACCCAAAGTCTCTAGTATTTCGGATCTCTCTGTTCTCACCCTGTTTCCTCGCCCCACAGTTTCATGGTGGGGCTGCAGGGGACTCCCATGGCCATGGGACCAGTGACACTAGATCCCTGCAAGCTAAGGTTCTGGCAAGGCAGAGCACAGACCCCTGGCCAGGAGCACGAGGATGAGGACAAGACCCTGGCTGTGGGGCATTGCTGAATGGTTCCTGCCAGGGGATGGCCCCACTCCCAGCAGTGAGTGAGTGAGTGAGTGAGCAGGGTCACAAGAACGGCCTGAGAGGGCAGCTGAACAGTACAAGTGCCAGGAGTGACACCAGGCCCCTGCAGGCGCTAAGTCCAGCGGAGGCTGTGCTTGCCCTCTGTAACCAACAGATTGTTTGTGGTCAATTTCAGTCTGCCAGGTGAAATCAATGGTCCCTGAGGACAAATGATTTAAATCAAATCCTACAAGCCAATTACTGGTGTGAACAGAGAGGGCTGCAGGATCTTGGCCTACTCAGCCACCCCAGGGAAAGTACTTGACTGTCGCTCGTTTATGCTGAGGAACATCTTACAGAGTATGTTCTGGCTTCCAGTGGCGAGAAGACCCACTCGATGTGGCTTGTCGTGCCGGGAAGGATCTCCCCCCTGGGATTCAGACAGACAAATACAGGGTGCTGGAAATTCTCCTCCTGGATTTTCATCACAGAGTCCAGCTGAATCTCATAAGCCACAGCCATGGAGCCCCCGTTGTACAGCTCATAGATCTGCAGGTAACAGAAGAGGGGTGCAGCTCTCACTACACCACGCTGAAGTTAAACTAGTTAGCAGAAGCCCTCAGGCCTCAGATGAGGATTAATGAAGTTCATAAGTCAGGGCATATAATAGAGCAGAGGTTCAGAGGAAGGAGACCCCATAATGCCAGAATTTATAACAGAGGGTCTGGTAGGCGACCACACAAAGCCAACATCTATCACCACACCTACATACACACTTTCTGCTATAGCGCCTCCCACACACTACATAAGAACGGCCAGACTGGGTCAGAACAAAGGTGCATCAAGCCTAGTATCCTGTCCTCTGACAGTGGCCAATGGCAGGTGCCCCAAAGGGAATGAACAGAACACGTTATCATCAAGTGATCCATGCCCTGTCACCCAATCCCAGCTTCTGGCAAACAGGCTAGGGACGCCATTCCTGCCCATCCTGGCTAATAGCAATTGATGGACCTGTCCTCCATGAATCTATCTAGCTCGCTTTTGAACCCTGTTATAGTATTGGCCTTCACAACACCCTCTAGCAAAGAGTTCCCCAGGTTGACAGTGCATTGCGTGAAAAAATACTTCCCTGTGTTTGTTTTAAACCTGTCACCTATTCATTTCATTTGGTGGCCCCTTGGTTCTTGTATTATGAGAAGGAGTAAATAACTCTTCCTTATTTACTTTCTCTATACCACTCATGACTTTATAGACCTCTATTATGTCCTCCCTTAGTCGTCTCTTTTCCAAGCTGAACAGTCCCAGTCTTATTAATCTCTCCTCAGATGGAAGCTGTTCCATATCCCTAATAATTTTTGTTGTCCTATTCTGAACCTTTTCCCATTCCAATCTCTCTTGTTTGAGATGGGGCAACCACCTCTACACATAGTATTCAAGGTGTGGACAGACCATGGATTTATATAGAGGCAACATGATATTTTCTGTCTTCTTATCTATCCCTTTAATGATTCCCAACATTCTGTTCACTTTTTTAACTGCTGCTGCACATTGAGTGGATGTTCTCAGAGAACTATCCACACTGACTCCGAGATCTTTCTTGAGTGGTAACAGCTAATTTAGACCCATCATTGTATATGTAGAGTTGGGATTATGTTTTCCCATGTGCGTTACTTTGCATTGATCAACACTGAATTTCATCTGCTATTTTGTTGCCCAGTCACCCAGTTCTGTGAGATCCTTTTGTAGCTCTTCACAGTCTGCCTGGGACTTAACTATCTTGAGTAGTTTTGTATCATCTGCAAACTTTGCCATCTCACTGTTTACCCGTTTCCAGATCGTTTATGACTATGTTGAATAGGACTGGCCCAGTACAGACCCCTAGGGGATACCACTATTTCCCTCTTTCCATTCTGAAAACTGGCCATTTATTCCTCCCCTTGTTTCCTGTCTTTTAACCAGTTACCAATCCATGAAAGGAACTTCCCTCTTATCCCATGACAGTTTATTTTGCTTGAGCTTTCGTGGGTGAATATCCACTTCTTCGGATGCAGGGTATTCACCCAGAAAGCTCATGCTCCAAAACGTCTGTTAGTCTATAAGGTGCCACAGGATTCTTTGCTGCTTTTACAGATCCAGACTAACATGGCTACCCCTCTGATACTTTATTCTGCTTAAGAGCCTTTGGTGAGGGACCTTGTCAAAGGCTTTCTGAAAATCTAAATACACTATGTCCACTGGATCTCCTTTGTCTGCGTGCTTGCTGACCCCCTCAAACTGCCCACCAAACACAGTTTTACTCAGGTCCAGTGGCAGCAGGCTGTAGGAATCAACAATGTATGTTTGCATCTTATGGGACAATCAGTCCAGTCCAGTCAGCTCTTTGGAAATGGGAACCAGAGTTCAGAGATGGTGACCTCTCGCCCATCTCCCCAGTGCAGAACAGGCCCTACAGCCCATCTCCAGGGCTTTGGCTAGTTCCAGTCTCAAACCGCCCATGTGATGGGGCCTCACTACTGCCCTTGAGAGGCTATTCCACAGCCCACAGCCTAACGTGTCCCACGGCTTCCTCCCCTCCCCCGCACAGGCTGCCACTCTAGCTATTTTGCTCTGCCTACTGGTAGGTGAGTCGTGGCCACTCACCTGTTTGGGCGGGCTGGAGCTGCCGATGGCGATGGGGGTGAACAGATGCTTAGTGGAGGTAAAGTGAACGTACCGCTGCTCCCGTTCCACCGTCACACCAATGAAATTCAGCTACGGTGTAAGCAAGGGAAAAGAACCAGTAATTCTCTCCAGGAAGAGAACATCACGCGATCACAGTTACAGAATTAAATCAGTAATAACAGGAGAGGAAGACAGGAGCTAAGAGGCATAAGTAAGGGAGGTAAATATTACTGACCTGAACATTCTTCCTCTCAGAAGGTTTGAATTGCACCAATCCCCACCCCTGCCCACTCCCAGCCCGACAGCTGTGAGACAGAGCTTTGGCATTTTATCCCCTGTACCAGGAGATGGTACCCGCCTTACCAGGGAAGGGCTGTAAGCGACTGCCCTTCCTCCAGTTCTCAGTCACAGGCCCTCACGCTCGGACAGTGACCCATTCCAGGGAGGTCTCTAAAGCACTGGAGCCTAGACGCTGCCACAGGAACCGCCAAGCACAAATGTGAAGTGGCAAACCAGTGGAGTTATCAACAGTGTCCCCTCTGCAACACAGCAGGAAGAAACCCCAGAGACTGGGTGTTCTCCTCTCATCCGCTTTAAGGAGAGGGCAGACCTCATGCCGCAGGGGGCAAGGAACTGCAGGCTATAACTCCCCGTTGGAGCGCACCGGAGAAACCCAAAGGTGTCTGATCTAGAGCGTGACAGCAGCGTCGAGGGTGGAGACTGCCGAGGAAGCTCCAGATACAGCTGTTGGACAGGATGTAGGCAGGGTTCACAAGAAGCTGGGAGGCCTCAGAACTCCACAGCAAAATGGCTGAGCTGAATGTGAAACTGTTTTAAGAGCCCAGGTGGGAAAGCTACTGGAGCAAGGGGGAGACAGGAGCTGCGATGATCCACAGAATTCCTGGGTTGTCAGAAACCCACAGGAGATGCTGATGTAGTTCAGTAGTTAAAGAAGAGCCAAGTAGACAAGATGCTGGTGGTGCCTCTAAAGTATCTCCTCACCTTGATCAGGAAGCTGAGCCTGATACAAGAAGAGAACAGGACTAGACAAACAGGCAGTAACCTATTCCCAAGGCACGATATCAGTATTTATCATCTCAAAGCACCGTACAAATACTTAACACCCCAAAGATCAGGGCTCCATTGTGCCAGGCTCTGCACACATATAAGGGAAAACAGTTCCTGCTCCATACAGTTCAAAAGCGAGAAAGACAAGAGTGCCCAGGCATGAGACAGTCCCCGCACTGGGCGATGCTCTGGAACAGCTCCCCACAAAGCCAGTCAGGACTTTGGGGAGCCTCCTCTCCCTTGGAGCAGACTTGTTCAGGGCAAGAAGCTCACATGTCTTCACCTCCTGGGTCTCTCCTTGGAGCATTCAGCATCCTCTGCCCCTCCGTGCGCTTCCCACAGCGAGCCCGCCCCAGGAAAGGTCCTGGGGAAGCCACAGGGTCCTGCACCCTCACTTTGCAGTCAGACGTGACTCTCAGCCAGCCAGTAAAACAGAGGTTTATTCGAGACAGGAACAGGGTCTAAAACAGAGTTTGTAGATACAGCGAACCAGACCCCTCAGCCGGGTCCATTCTGGGGGGCAGCGAGCCAGATCCTCACGTCTGCCCTCAGCCAGCTCCAGACTAAAAACCCCTTCCAGCCCCTCCTCTCTCCTCAGCTCCTTTCCCGGGCCAGGAGGTCACCTGATCCCTTTGTCTCCAACACCTTCAGCTGGCACCTTTGCAGAGGAGGGGCCCAGGCCATCAGTTGCTAGGAGACAGAGTGCCAGGCATTTAGGGGCACTGGCCCTTTGCTCTGCCAGATACTTAAGAACTGCCATGGGGACATTGAGGCACCAACACAGTATTCAGAGAAAACATTAAGAACATTCCCAGTTCATCACAGCCAGGCTCTGCATACATATAAGGGAAGACAGTTCCTGTTCCATACAGTTCAAAATCGAGAAAGACAAGAGTGCCCAGGCATGAGACAGTCCCCAAACCCTGCACTCTGATGAGAGTGGGAGATTCCATTTCCTGAGCTTGACTCGGGGAGCCAGGCCTGCTGACTTTATCCAGCAGGCTCTGCTTTCACAGGACTCTGATCCCCAGGGTGAGACACCTGTTGCCCTGGACACAGGGGATGGTACCTACAGGCGGTTGTCTCCATATAACCGACAACCAAAGTAGCAGGATGAAACTTAGAGAAAGAGACCAAAAGGCTCAGGCTTGCTGAGATCAATACTTTCCTGATGGACTCTGTAGGCGCTGGAAGTCTACCCGCAATGAAGCATGCAGAGCCCAGAGACAGCAGACACCCACACAGGAGCAGATCCAGTGGGGATCCCCCCCAAGATCCTGCCCTTCAATGGAAGTGATCGAGCACCCTCTCTGATCTGAGCCCTGGGAACCAGGCTCTAAGGCTCAACATCTGCAGCCTGCAGTGGGCTTCCTTTTAAAACCACTGATGGTGGCAAATTCTGCCCAACCCACTCTCCTGACAGAGAAGTCAGAGCTGCAGTGTTTTGGATAATGGAGAGTGACCAGGCAAAGGGTTTCCCATGCCAAAAGCTACCACCTCTCTGGAAGAGTGGGGCATGCAGGTTTACAGAGCTGGGGATTTTTTCCTGCAAAAAGTTTCCTGCAGGAAATCAATGTGATTTCCCTCAAAACCCCCACAAACCTAGAGTCACCTCAAAGCCAGAACAAGTCACTTTAGACCATGAACCTGCATCCCAGAGGGAGGGGAGGGAGTGAAGACCCCATAAGAGACCTCACTCCAGATGAAAAAGGTCACTTATGAAGAGGAGCAGTGCCTATGAAGAGGGGCAGTGCCAGAGGAGGATGAGAGAGGTGGGAATAGATCCATCCTCCTGATCCTTTCTGGGCTGGCTCACTAGTGATCAGCACCAAGCTGTGCTTGGGGCTCAAAGATGGACAAAGAAAATCCATGCCTTGGGTTTGGCCCACATGGCCCTAACATGATGATACAGATCCCAGCCCGCAGGCAGTCTGCTCTCCAGTCTGGCGATGACCCCCACCCCAGAACTGCTCACTGATGCCATCTGAGATATCCCACGTTCAGCCCTTGGGCTCTTGGGACAAATACTAAAGCAGCTGCTTCCCATGAGGCTACAATGGATTCTCCAAATGGCTCAAAGCCTCAATGAATTCCCAGGCATGTGTCTCTCCCCCTTCTTTCCCATGAGTGCAGGCAGAGAGCAATCTTCTGCACCACCCCTGTTCCTCTTGAGACGGGAGGAGCCATATTAGCAGGAGTGTTGTGAGCAAGACACAAGCAGTAATTCTTCCGCTCTACTCTGTTCTGATGAGGCCTCAACTGGAATATTGCATCCAGTTCTGGGTGCCACATTCAGGAAAGATGTGGACAAATTGGAGAAAGTCCAGAGAAGAGCAAAAACAATGATGAAAGGTCTAGAAAACATGAGCTATGAGGAAAGATTGAAAAAACTGGGTTTGTTTAGTCTGGAGAAGAGAAGCCTGAGAGGGGACCAGAGAACAGTTTCAAGTACATAAAAGGTTGTTACAAGGAGGAGGGAGAAAAATTGTTCTTCTTAACCCCTGAGCATGGGTCACAACGCGACTGTGGTAAAAATGTTGAGGTCCATGGTAATTTTTCAAGAAACGTTGAATGACATAACCCTCCCGATATCCATCACTAAGTACAGTAATTTTGTCAAGTGTCCGTCGCGCAACATGGTAATGCCAACTCTTGCCTCTGAGGACAGGACAAGAAGCAATAGGCTTAAATTGCAGCAAGGGTGGTTGGATATTAGGAAAAACTTCCTGTCAGGGTGGTTAAGCACTGGAATAAATGGCCTAGGGAGGTTGTGGAATCTCTATCATTGGAGGTTTTTAAGAGCAGGTTCGTCAAACACCTGCCAGGGATGGTCTAGATAATACTTAATCCTGCCTGGAGTGCAGGGGACTGGCCTAGATGACCTCTCGGGGTCCCTTCCAGTCCTATAATTCTATATCATGCTTTAGCTCCTGTCTAGCATCCTCCACATGCCATGGGCATGCGGAGGGGTCTCCTCACTACCTCTCCCTTTTCCCCTTCTCTCTCTCTCCCCACAATGTATCAGTGCAGGACAGGGCAAGTGTGGGGCACGGGCAGCTCCTTTCTGATGCAGCATATCAGCACTCTTGACACACAGATGCTCCGTAGCCTGTGCGACACTTGTGAGTGCACTGGGGAGAGGTGTTCCCTTCAGTGCACTGATGCTGCATTTGCCCCTCCATTGGCCCAGGTCTCCTTGAGCACAGGGGCCAGCGCAGCTCTCTGTGCACTGGCTGCGGCAGTTCCTCCAAGACTCCTTCAGCATCGCTCCATTCTCACTCTCCTCTGCTCCTCATTCTGGGGCAGGCTGGTGGTCACTGCTCTTAAGCCACCAGAGTCTCTGCTGGGCAAGGCAGGGCCACGTGCCTCTGGAGCTCTAGAACTAATCCCTCACTGGCTGGCTGCCAGAGAGCCGCCGGCCCCGCTCTGGAATGTGCCAACCAGCAGCACACAGGGAGCCCATCCAAGGGTTTCAGGGACAGGTACGGTTAAGCCACTGTTTGAACAATTTGTTCAACAGGCTGGATTTCCAGCTGACAATAGCCCTGAAAGAAAGGAACGGAAAGTAAAACGTGATGTGAACACAAAGCTCTCAGAGGAAACTTCAGAGACAGACAGGAAGGTTCAGAGGGGCCTGAGCCGCGCCCGGCAGAGCACAAGGTGACGTTGGCTCTAACTGAGAGAGAGAAATTAGTTCCAATTCCGAGGAAAGCCTCAGGGAAAATGCAAACCAGGGGCAGCTCTGAGCTGCTTCAGTGATTGGCAAGGCAGGGAGAATGAATGGCAGCTCCTCAGTGATGGGTGCAGAGAAAGGAGCTGAGAGCTGAAGGCACGTGGCTGCTGTCCCACCTTTGCACAGACAGGACAGAATGTACCTGCTGGCACTGGGGGACCAGCTGCCTCTACACCTTGGAAGCCGTGGGAGATCCTGCCAATCACATGCTGGAGCTCAGAGCAGCTGGTGCTTTAGGAGAAGGCCCATCTCAGAGGGATTTGAAGTGAGACAGTGTTGATGAGGAGGAGCGATGGAGGGAGGGTAAATATTCCAGGGAGAGGGAATGAACTGCAGAGGTGAAGACTCTTGCACCAAATGTGAGAAGCGGCAGAGAACAGGCCAGTGTGAGACTAGGAAAGGGAGTCTGGAAGCAAATAGAGAAACAAGGTCCATGAGATACCACAGGGTGGGTAAGTGTGCGGAGAACTGAAAAAACAGAAAGGCCGTTTTGAACTGGCTCCTGAAATGGGTGTGGAGCCAGCAGAGCTGTCTACGAATGGGGCTGCTTTGCATAAGCTGTACAATGTAACAATACATCGGGCAGAGTCACAGACCCCCTCCAAGAAGAACGCCAGCGGGGTTCAGGTTGCAGGACGCTGACACCCGTGCAGGAATTTTGCCATGGCACTGACATTTATAGCTCACTCTATAGGGTTGAATTGACAAAGGACAGGAACAGAATTAATGCCAGCCGACGTGGTGTATGGGAAATTGGTCTTGTCCAACAAAGCACATTCTAAATGCATTGAGAACTGGCTAACACACAGGTCTCCAAAAATAGCCATCAGTGGGGAATCCTCATCAAATAGGGGTATTTCTATGGGGTCCAGCAGGGAGCGGGTCTAGGCCTGATGCTAGTCAACATTTTCATCCATGATCTGGATGTAAATATAAAATTGCTGCTGCTAACATTTGCAAATGACACAAACGTTGGTGGAATGGCAGTATCAAGGAGGGCAGGGCTGTCCTACAGAGTGAGCGGGATCACTTGCATTTCATTATAGCCAACTGCAGGGTGACACATCTAGGAACAAGGACTGCAGGCCCACCTACAGCATGGGGGACTGTCCCCTGGAAAGCGGGGACCCTGGAAAGGGTTTAGGGCTCCCAGTGCGATGATATGGCGAAGAGGGTTAATGCGACCCCTGGGTGTATAAATAGGGGAATAGGGAGTGAAGTAACAAGGCGATTTTACATCTGTACATAGCACTGATGAGACAGACCCTGGAATAGTGCATCCAGTTCTGGAGTCCACATTTTAAAGAGGACCTTGAAAACCTGGAGATGGTGCAGAAAAGAGCCACAAAAATGATCCAAGGGCTGGAGAAACACCCTAGGGTGAGACTCAAGGAGCTCAGTCCGTTTAGTTTCTCAAAAGGAAGATTGAGGGGTGACCGAAGTAGAGTGTATAGTATCCATGTGGGGAGAAAAGACTAGGTAGTAACGGGCCTGTAGTCTATGTAATCAGAGAAAGGCAGAACAAGAGCCAATGGCTGCAAGCGGAAGCCAGAAAAGTCCAATTACAAATAAAGCCCAATTTTTTAGCAGAGGGTGATTAACCATTGGAACCAGCTCTCACGGGAAGGGCTGGATTCTCCTTCTCTTGATGTCGTCAGCTCCAGACTGGAACCTTTCTGGAAGCTGCAGTAATCGAACGAGTTCTTGGGCTCAATTCTGGTGTAACTGGGTGAATGTCAATGGCCTGTGCCGTGCAGGTGGTCAGACTAGACGATTTAATGGTCCCTAATCTATGAAAGGTGCCATGGGACACAAGCCGTTTGAATCTGGGTTTCATGCCTCGTCCACAAGCAGGCACCTCCATCACAGCGCCCCAGGCTAAGGTGCTGGTTCGGTGCTGACTCCACAGGAAGGCCACCATTCAGTGAATGCTTTGCAGCTCCTGCGTAAAATGCCTCGGTGTGAATTCAGCCCCTGGAACTTACTGGCCTGCTAGCTGCACGGCAAGCAATGCCTGCTATCTTACCAGAATCTCACGGCCATGGGAGACCTTCAGCAGGACCGGGAGCCGATCAGTGCCGATGAAATCATGTCTAGCAGGGAAAGAAAAAACACCAGGATCAGCGAGAGAGGAAAACCTTAAAAACCTAACTCTGCGCCTGGAGTGACAGACTCAAGGATCACACAGTGAATGAGAGACAATTCATTTCCCTGCTAGAGAGAATCATTGTAGCATAAGGGCCATTGACACACGGAGGGCACAACTGTATTTGATAAAGACACGCACCAATTTACAGGCCCGAGCCCCGGAGTTCCTGAAGTCCAGAAGAGTTAGAGACAATCAGGATTAGACCCCAAGTAAAAGCTGGTTAATTTTTCTATGTGGAGCCACTGTTGCTGACACAGCTAGTTTCTGGGCCCAGCCTGATTTTTTTAAAACTACTAATAGATAAAACCACACAAACTGGCTCTGGAGAGGAGCTATCCAGCCATCTCTCCATTCCCCACTCTGTCCAGCTGGCACAGGGTGGGTCCAGAGAGTACATTCCTGAATGCCTTGGCCAGTCCAGTTTTAAACGATATTGACGTGATTCCAGTAAAGACCACATTGGGGTCAGAAAAAAGGGGACACAGTCAGAGGGACTTCTTTGGGGACCTGCTGGGGATGCACAGTGTGATGGGAATGGTTCCAGCACTGAGGTATAGGGGGATCCTGGCAGGTACGCACTGACCCCTATGGAAGGGAAGGCCCCAGAGAGGAGGGGCATGAACGGTCACCTGTGTGAGAGCTGCACTGTTTGCTCCTGTCCTGGGAAGAGTCTTCCTGACTTTGGGGAAACACTGAAGAGCTGGTTGTCCTGAACTCTCATCTGGTGCAGCTCACTGGGGTTGAACTCTGTGTTTTCTGCCCAGTGCTCCAAATCAATCTTCTGGTCAGAGGGGAACAGAAAGGCCCTATGGACCCAGCAAAGCCAGTCAGCCAGAGCAGGAATGAGAATGGGCATCACTCCCACACGGGGGCGTGTTCTGATGAGATCATGAAGGTATCAGCTTTAGCACAAGGCATGGAAGTGCTGGAAACTCCTCACCACTGCCATCCTGCCAACCCCCCTCAGCTCTGGCCTGCAGAACCCTCCTGGAATCCAGCCCTGGGTTCCCCACCCAGATAGAGCCACGAGTCTCAGGCCTGACCTGCAGGACACAAGATGAATCCATGAAAACTGGGACAGTCCCGCACAGTTTGTGATGGGCAGTGACCCTCACTTTTCCTCTGCAGAAGACCCCAGGTGATAGGACGGAGTTCAGCCCAGTCGGGTATTCAGAACCCTCCTGCTGAAGTCCCCGTCAGATCTCCTCTAGCTCAACCCCTCAGAACAGAGCCCCTTGGATGCCAAGAGCACTCAGTGCCCGGGGAGCAGCTCCATGTCCAGGGACAGCTCTGATTCCAGAGGCGGGCATGGGGTTTAATGAGAGCTACGTACCACGCCACTGGCACGACCCCATTGTTCTCCAGCATGAGGATCACCACGGACGGCTCGGCTTCTATCGGAGCAGCCCCAAAGTTGAAATCCAGCAGGATGGGCGTGTGCACAGGGGGGACTGGGCAGACGCTGTGCAGGGCAGAGAAAGAGGAGATGAAATCAAGCCAAGAGGAGGGAAAGCTCACTGGAGGTGCTACAGGAGATGGATGCAACACAACTGCCAGGAGGCTCCTCCCTTGGGTACCAGTAGAAGCTAGTGACCTTCACTCCTCATGAGGGCTCCACACTCCAGGAATATCAGCTGCCCAGAGTGGAAGCACCCAGATACTTAAACACTTTCCCCTCCTCCTGAGAGCTGCCTCTGTCTAAGGTGGCTCTTCAATCTACACTGGGAATCTCAACACACAGCGAGGGCTGAGCATGCTGGATAGGCACAGAGCATTTAATGCCTAGAGCGGGCACAACACAGGTCATAGCCAGGAACCTCCCTGGCTGACCCAGGAATGCTACTGCCCTCCTACAAAGAGAGCTGGGCACAGCCAGAATGGCAGCTCAGCCGGATGCTGGGCCCTGGAGAGGAGATGGGGGCCTGCAGAATTGCAGTCCTCACCCAGGCTCAGTGCATCACCTCTGGATGACTGCAGACAGGGGAGCGGGGTGGGACTCATTCCCGTTCTCCATGCCCTGCTACCATCCAGCAGGCTCACACACATGCAGCAGGGCAATGCTGAGTCCATGCAGATGGACCCGAGGAGAGGGAGAAAGGTGAGGTGAAGTTTCAAGGCTTCCAGCCTCCCGCAGAGGGGAAAGGACAAGACAGGAGCACAGGTAGTGGGCCAGGGAGAGGTGAGGAGCTGCCTGCTTTGGGGCTGAGAAGGAGTCAGCGAAGGTGACACCGAGCTGCATATCAAACCCTCCAGCCATGCTTTCCCTTCCTGCATTGTACTGCAGGTTACAGGCTCCTCTCGGCTGGGTCTCTAGTCACCTGTGCCTTGTGGGAACCCTGTAGGTGAGCTCTGCGGAGGTGGGGTCTCGCTCCAGGTACTGGTTCAGAGTTTCCAGTGCAAAGAGCCTCCAGAGATGCAGCTTGCTGATACCGCGGGCACTTCCTGCTGCACACACATCCGTGACACAGACAGAGGGGTAGACGCCCATCGCTACTACACAGCAGAGGGCCTGCTGCTCCCCTACGGAGTTTGCAGGATCCCGAACTTGCAGGAGAAGAGACAAGAACTAGTCAGTGCAATGTCGAGGGAAGCTGCCCAGGGTAGGCTAGAAGTAGGGTCTGGATCCCCACCGGAGGCCCAGACCCCTGCCTGGGATGCCTTGGCACACGTGTCAGAAGCAATCAAGACACGAACATGTCTGTTATAAGACATATACAAGGAAGCTGCATAGGTGGGGCATCAGCATGTGGAGGAGAGGGGACAATGTGGGGAATGGGTGGACTGGGAACAATCTCTGCCTCAGCACCGCAGGGCTCAGCTGTGTCTAACGCCATCTCTGCCTCGGCATCCCAGGGCTCAGCTGTGTCTAACGCCATCTCTGCCTCAGCACCCGAGGGCTCAGCTGTGTCTAACGCCATCTCTGCCTCGGCACCCCTGTGTCTAACGCCATCTCTACCTCAGCACCCCAGGGCACAGCTGTGTCTAATGCCATCTCTATCTCAGCACCCCAGGGCTCAGCTGTGTCTAACGCCATCTCCGCTTCGGCACCCCTGTGTCTAACGCCATCTCTGCCTTGGCACCACAGGGCTCAGCTGTGTCTAATGCCATCTCTGCCTAGGCACCCCAGGGCTCAGCTGTGTCTAACGCCATCTCTGCCTCGGCACCCCAGGGCTCAGCTGTGTCTAACGCCATCTCTGCCTCGGAACCCCAGGGCACCCATGTGTGTAACGCCATCTCTAGCAGGCACCCCAGAGCTCAGCTGTGTCTAACACCATCTCTGCCTCGGCACCGCAGGGCTCAGCTGTGTCTTACGACATCGCTGCCTCGGCACCCGAGGGCAAAGCTGTGCCTAACGCCATCTCTGCCTCGGCACCCCTGTGTCTAACGCCAACTCTACCTCAGCACCCCAGGGCTCAGCTGTGTCTAACACCATCTCTGCCTTGGCACCCAGGGCTCAGCTGTGTTTAACGTCATCTCTGCCTCGGCACCCCTGAGTCTAACGCCATCTCTGCCTTGGCACCCCAGGGCTCAGCTATGTCTAACGCCATATCTGCCTCGGCACCCCTGTGTCTAACGTCATCTCTGTCTCAGTACCCAGGGCTCAGCAGTGTCTAACGCCATCTCTGCCTCGGCACCCCAGGGGTCAGCTGTGTCTAACGCCATCTCTGCCTCGGCACCCCAGGGCTCAGCTGTGTCTAACGCCATCTCTGCATCGGCACCCAGGGCTCAGCTGTGTTTAACGCCATCTCTGCCTCAGCACCCCAGGGCTCAGCTGTGTCTAATGCCATCTCTCTCTCAGCACCCAGGGCTCAGCTGTGCCTAACGCCATCTCTGCCTCAGCACCCCAGGGCTCAGCTGTGTCTAATGCCATCTCTCTCTCAGCACCCCAGGGCTCAGCTGTGTCTAACGTCATCTCTGCCTTGGCACCCCAGGGCTCAGCTTTGTCTAACGCCATCTCTGCCTCAGCACACTGTGCCTAACGCCATCTCTGCCTCAGCACCCCACGGCTCAGCTGTGTCTAACGCCATCTCTCCCTCGGCACCCCTGTGTCTAACGCCATCTCTGCCTCAGCACCCCAGGGCTGTGTCTAACGCCATCTCTGCCTCGGCACCCCAGGGCTCAGCTGTGTCTAACGCCATCTCTGCCTCGGCACCCCTGTGTTTAACGCCATCTCTGCCTCGGCACCCCAGGGCTCAGCTGTGTCTAATGCCATCTCTGCCTCGGCACCCAGGGTTCAGCTGTGTCTAACGCCATCTCTGCCTCGGCACCCCAGGGCTCAGCTGTGTCTAACGCCATCTCTGCCTCGGCACCCCTGTGTTTAACGCCATCTCTGCCTCGGCACCCCAGGGCTCAGCTGTGTCTAATGCCATCTCTGCCTCGGCACCCAGGGTTCAGCTGTGTCTAACGCCATCTCTGCCTCGGCACCCCAGGGCTCAGCTGTGCCTTAACACGATCTCTGCTTTGGCACCCTAGGGCTCAGCTGTGTTAAACGTCATCTTTGCCTCGGCACCCCTGTGTCTAACGCCATTTCTACCTCAGCACCCCAGGGCTCAGCTGTACCTAACACCATCTCTGCCTCAGCACCCCAGGGCTCAGCTGTGTCTAACGCCATCTCTGCCTCGGCACCCCTGTGTCTAACGCCATTTCTACCTCAGCACCCCAGGGCTCAGCTGTACCTAACACCATCTCTGCCTCATCACTCCAGGGCTCAGCTGTGTCTAACACCATCTCTACCTCAGCACCCCAGGGCTCAGCTGTGCCTAACGCCATCTCTGCCTCAGCACCCCAGGGCTCAGCTGTGTCTAACGCCATCTCTGCCTCAGCACACTGTGCCTAACGCCATCTCTGCCTCAGCACCCCAGGGCTCAGCTGTGTCTAACGCCATCTCTACCTCAGCTGTGCCTAACGCCATCTCTGCCTCAGCACCCCAGGGCTCAGCTGTGTCTAACGCCATCTCTCCCTCGGCACCCCTGTGTCTAACGCCATCTCTGCCTCAGCACCCCAGGGCTCAGCTGTGTCTAACGCCATCTCTACCTCAGCTGTGCCTAACGCCATCTCTGCCTCAGCACCCCAGGGCTCAGCTGTGTCTAACGCCATCTCTGCCTAGGCACCCGAGGGCTCAACTGTGTCTAACGCCATCTCTGCCTCGGCACCCCAGGGCTCAGCTGTGTCTAACGCCATCTCTGGCTCGGCACCCCAGGGCACCCCTGTGTGTAACGCGATCTCTGTCTCGGCACCCCAGGGCTCAGCTGTGTTTAACGCCATCTCTGCCTCGGCACCCCTGTGTGTAACGCCATCTGTGCCTCAGCACCCCAGGGCTCAGCTGTGTCTAACGCCATCTCTGCCTCGGCACCCTTGTGTTTAACGCCATCTCTGCCTCGGCACCACAGGGCTCAGCTGTGTCTAATGCCATCTCTGCCTCGGCACCCAGGGTTCAGCTGTGTCTAACGCCATCTCTGCCTCAGCACCCCAGGGCTCAGCTGTATCTAACACCATCTCTGCCTCAGCACCTCAGGGCTCAGCTGTGTTTAACGCCATCTCTGCCTCGGCACCCATGTCTAATGCCATCTCTGCCTCAGCACCCCAGGGCTCAGCTGTGTCTAATGCCATCTCTGCCTCGGCACTCCTGTGTCTAACGCCATCTCTGCCTCATCACCCCAGGGCTCAGCTGTGTCTAACACCATCTCTACCTCAGCACCCCGGGGCTCATCTGTGTCTAACGCCATCTCTGCCTCGGCTCACCTGTCTCTAACGCCATCTCTATCTCAGCACCCCAGGGCTCAGCTGTGCCTAATGCCATCTCTGGTTCAGCATCCCAGGGCTCAGCTGTGTCTAACGCCATCTCTGCCTCATCACCCCAGGGCTCTGCTGTGTCTAACACCATCTCTACCTCAGCACCCCAGGGCTCAGCTGTGTCTAACGCCATCTCTGCCTTGGCACTCCTGTGTCTAACGTCATCTCTATCTCAGCACCCCAGGGCTCAGCTGTGCCTAATGCCATCTCTGGTTCAGCATCCCAGGGCTCAGCTGTGTCTAACGCCATCTCTGCGTCAGCACCCCAGGGCTCAGCTGTGTCTAACGCCATCTCTGCATCGGCACCCAGGGCTCAGCTGTGTTTAACGCCATCTCTGCCTCAGCACCCCAGGGCTCAGCTGTGTCTAACGCCATCTCTCTCTCAGCACCCCAGGGCTCAGCTGTGCCTAACGCCATCTCTGCCTCAGCACCCCAGGGCTCAGCTGTGTCTAATGCCATCTCTCTCTCAGCACCCCAGGGCTCAGCTGTGTCTAACGTCATCTCTGCCTTGGCACCCCAGGGCTCAGCTTTGTCTAACGCCATCTCTGCCTCAGCACACTGTGCCTAACGCCATCTCTGCCTCAGCACCCCACGGCTCAGCTGTGTCTAACGCCATCTCTCCCTAGGCACCCCTGTGTCTAAAGCCATCTCTGCCTCAGCACCCCAGGGCTCAGCTGTGTCTAACGCCATCTCTACCTCAGCTGTGCCTAGCGCCATCTCTGCCTCGGCACCCCAGGGCTCAGCTGTGTCTAACGCCATCTCTGCCTCGGCACCCCTGTGTTTAACGCCATCTCTGCCTCGGCACCCCAGGGTTCAGCTGTGTCTAATGCCATCTCTGCCTCGGCACCCAGGGTTCAGCTGTGTCTAAATCCATCTCTGCCTCGGCACGCCAGGGCTCAGCTGTGCCTTAACACGATCTCTGCTTTGGCACCCTAGGGCTCAGCTGTGGTTTAACGTCATCTTTGCCTCGGCACCCCTGTGTCTAACGCCATTTCTACCTCAGCACCCCAGGGCTCAGCTGTACCTAACACCATCTCTGCCTCAGCACCCCAGGGCTCAGCTGTGTCTAACGCCATCTCTGCCTCGGCACCCCTGTGTTTAACGCCATCTCTGCCTCGGCACCACAGGGCTCAGCTGTGTCTAATGCCATCTCTGCCTCGGCACCCAGGGTTCAGCTGTGTCTAACGCCATCTCTGCCTCGGCACCCCAGGGCTCAGCTGTACCTAACACCATCTCTGCCTCAGCACCTCAGGGCTCAGCTGTGTTTAACGCCATCTCTGCCTCGGCACCCATGTCTAATGCCATCTCTGCCTCAGCACCCCAGGGCTCAGCTGTGTCTAACGCCATCTCTGCCTCAGCACCCCAGGGCTCAGCTGTGTCTAACGCCATCTCTCCCTCAGCATCCCTGTGTCTAACGCCATCTCTGCCTCAGCACCCCAGGGCTCAGCTGTGTCTAACGCCATCTCTACCTCAGCTGTGCCTAACGCCATCTCTGCCTCAGCACCCCAGGGCTCAACTGTGTCTAACGCCATCTCTCCCTCGGCACCCCTGTGTCTAACGCCATCTCTGCCTCAGCACCCCAGGGCTCAGCTCTGTCTAATGCCATCTCTACCTCAGCTGTGCCTAACGCCATCTCTGCCTCAGCACCCCAGGGCTCTGCTGTGTTTAACGCCATCTCTGCCTCAGCACCCCAGGGCTCAGCTGTGTCTAACGCCATCTCTGCCTAGGCACCCGAGGGCTCAACTGTGTCTAACGCCATCTCTGCCTCGGCACCCCGGGGCTCAGATGTGTCTAACGCCATCTCTGCCTCGGCACCCCAGGGCACCCCTGTGTGTAACGCCATCTCTGCCTCGGCACCCCAGGGCTCAGCTATGTTTAATGCCATCTCTGCCTCGGCACCCCTGTGTGTAACGCCATCTCTGCCTCAGCACCCCAGGGCTCAGCTGTGTTTAACGCCATCTCTGCCTCGGCACCCCTGTGTTTAACGCCATCTCTGCCTCGGCACCCCAGGGCTCAGCTGTGTCTAATGCCATCTCTGCCTTGGCACCCAGGGTTCAGCTGTGCCTAACACCATCTCTGCCTTGGCACCCAGGGCTCAGCTGTGTTTAACGTCATCTCTGCCTCGGCACCCCTGTGTCTAACGCCATCTCTACCTCAGCACCCCAGGGCTCAGCTGTACCTAACACCATCTCTGCCTCAGCACCCCAGGGCTCAGCTGTGTTTAACGCCATCTCTGCCTCGGCACCCATGTCTAATGCCATCTCTGCCTCAGCACCCCAGGGCTCAGCCGTGTCTAACGCCATCTCTGCCTCGCACCCCAAGGCTCAGCTGTGCCTAACGCCATCTCTGCCTTGGCACCCCAGGCTCAGCTGTGTCTAATGCCATCTCTGCCTCGGCACCCCTGTGTCTAACGCCATCTCTGCCTCAGCACCCCAGGGCTCAGCTGTGTCTAACGCCATCTCTGCCTCGGCACCCCAGGGCTCAGCTGTGTCTAATGCCATCTCTGCCTTGGCACCCCAGGGCTCAGCTGTGTCTAATGCCATCTCTGCCTCGGCACCCCTGTGTCTAACGCCATCTCTGCCTCAGCACCCCAGGGCTCAGCTGTGTCTAACGCCATCTCTGCCTCGGCACCCCAGGGCTCAGCTGTGCCTAACGACATCTCTGCCTCGGCATCCCAGGGCTCAGCTGTGTCTAACGCCATCTCTGCCTCGGCACCCCAGGGCTCAGCTGTGTCTAACGCCATCTCTGCCTCAGCACCCCAGGGCTCAGCTGTGTCTAACGCCATCTCTGCCTCTGCACCCCAGGGCTCAGCTGTGTCTAACGCCATCTCTGCCTCTGCACCCCAGGGCTCAGCTGTGTCTAACGCCTTCTCTGCCTCAGCACCCCACGGCTCAGCTGTGTCTAACGCCATCTCTGCCTCTGCACCCCAGGGCTCAGCTGTGTCTAACGCAATCTCTCTCTTGGCACCCCAGGGCTCAGCTGTGTCTAACGCCATCTCTGCCTCAGCACCCCAGGGCTCAGCTGTGTCTAACGCCATCTCTGCCTCGGCACCTGTGTCTAATGCCATCTCTGCAGACAGCATGGGGGCAAGGGAGAAAGGAAAACATCCCGTGAGTCCAGCCAAGCTGTTCAGCACAGAGACTCCTGGAAGCAGGAGTAATCCACTGGGAATGGAGGGAGAAGCGCAGCTGGGAGCTGACATCTTGGCAGATTCAGACAGTTTGTCTGGCGTGGAAAGGGCCCCCTGGCTGGATGCAATGGAACAGCCCTTTTGGTCCTTCCTGGCAAGCTAGGGCTCTCACCTTTGGGCATGGAAATGGTGTAACTGATTGCCCAGGTGTAATGCAGTTGACGGGCTGGGCTGACGGTTGCTTGGACAATGGACTTTGACCTTGCAGGAATCATCCCCTTGTAATGATCCAGCTCTAAAGCTGCAAGGGAAAGGAAAGAAAGTGAGTACTGGGAGGGCACTGACCTCTTGGTCTCAGGATAATTCTCTCTCTGTATATATCAAGCTACATCGTATACATAGCGTGTTCAGAATGTATATATTCATTCTGCACACACCCAGTGTGTCATTTTCAAACAGACCTAACTGCTCAATCCAAACCAAACACGGACACACGCTAGTCCTCATGGAGGACTCTCCAGGACAAGCGCCAAGTGTCAGTCTGGTTTTGCTTCTAGCCCTGTTTAGAAATCTGTGCACTGATATTATTTTAAAAAGAAAGTGGTTTTTTTCCCAAATCCGAAAACTTCTGAATTGATTTTGCTCAAAATTTTACCCTTTAGCTGAAACTTTGAGCAGGACTCCAGCATGGAAATTTTCAGATGAAGTGAGCAATACTGGTGAGTGATGAGAACAGGGAGCTTTTGTTTTAGTAGAAATGTGTTACAGCTCTAATAATCGTGGCAGAGGTTTGTACTAGGTACCCAGTATAAAATGACAGACAGACAGACAGGACACACCTGCACCTTCTCAAACATACCAGCTGTCATAGAAAGGTGTTTCTCAAGCTGGCAAGAGCAATTCGTCCATTTTAGAATGCCTTTGCCTGCAATAAAAACAAGGCCCAGTGCCCCCCATCCCGCCTCCCCACACATTCTTTTAATACCTAGCGGATCGCTGAGGACTTCCTCAGGGTCACATGGTCCTGCGATTATCTGCTCCACGTGGAGGATGTAGTTCAGAGAACAGGTCCCATTATTCAACAATACAAGGTCACAGGACTGCAGGCTGCCAACCAGAATGTTCCCTAGGTCCAGCTGCTCTTCCTGAGCCTAGAGCCCAAAGCCAGCACACAAGGATCAGGCTGGTATTGTTACATCAGCACAGACTGATCAGGGGGCAGGACAAGGCTGCTATTGGGCTTGGCCAATATACACAGTGTAGCACAGGGATGCGTAAAGTTTCTCTGGGACCCAATCTGCACCACAGAGATTATAAAGCATTGCCTGCTGGGACTTGTAGTCTTACTATGGAGCCTTGCCCACGCAAAGAGGAGGGGAACTGCATAGGCACCTGATAACAAAACGATGGGTGGGTGATGGATCTTGCTGAATGCAAGGCCAACCCAGAAGTACAGCAGAGCAGGAGTAACATTCTTTCCTCTACAATCACCTCCTTCCCTCTGGAAAGAAGCTGCCATTGGGCTCCAAGCACCAGTTGTCCCACCTTCCTCTAGTACTTTACTAGGAGGCTGGAGATTCTGCTTAGCCAATTAATCCCTCGGGGAGACACTCCTTCTCTTCCCCCTCTCCCACACTCTGGTACTTACCATAATGGTGCCGAGTGCCCCCTCACCAATAACCCGCAGGGTGTAGCGGGTGCTCTCAGGAAACTCAGGAGCTGAACTCCCTTGGGCTCTCCAGACTGACACCCAGCTTCGCAGGAGATACTTGGTCTCCTCCCCAGGAGTAAAGGTCCATGCCTGAGCCTGGAATCACAGGAGGGAGAGGGCATTCACTGGTGTTCCCAGCCTTTCCACTGCCCGGGCCAGGGAGTCAATTCCAAACACATTGTGGAGCAGCTGACAATCCTGGGTGTGTAAGACAGACAGCACCTTCATCCCTCACCGGTGTCTCAGTCACACTCCAGCAACCATCCTTCCATTCAGCTCTGTCCTGACTCCCGATTGTGTCTGCCCATTACCTGACCCCTGTGTTGGGGGTTCTTACTGGCAACACATGCCTAGACACTCACAACCAGGCCTTCTCAGATACACCACTTCTTGCTACACTCCACGGAGATGCAGAGGGAAACCTGCCCAGTGGTTTACAATATATTTGCTCCTAGTGCCTGGAACGAAACAAGGATGTGGTGGAGCAAACTTACTTCCAGATCAAGCTGGAGGAAGCTGGCTAGCTACCCTTCCCGAGACATGCACTGGCACCCTCTGCTCTTGGCCAGTGGGGCTACAAACTGCTGCCATGTGTTTTTGCTCTCAGCTGTATGGTGGGTGGTGGAAGAAAATGACTTTGGCAGAACTCACCAAGGCTTCGTTGGGCTGGATGACCCCTGTGGCAGGCTTGACAGACAGGACCTTGCTGTCAGACTCTTGGATCTTCCACTTGAAATGCATCGGTAACCTTGTGCAGTTCTTTATGGTGTAAGTGCGTGTGGTTGAGGTCCCCACACAGGTAGGCTTGAAGAACAGATTCCCATCTCCTTCTAAGAGCAACAGAAGGGACTCGCCACTGCTCCGGAGCTGGATCTCCTACGGGACTCAGGGAAAGGGAACAGACAGTAGCAGGAAACCTTAGCTGAGTTCTAAAAAGACCAGGCAAATTTGCAGCTCCTTCCAAAAGGCATCTGGGATCACAACAGGGCTGAGCTTGAAGGAGGAAGGACTCTGGGCCTTCCTGTTGTGCTGCATGGAGAGTCCTGAAGAAACCTTGGCACAAAGCAGGCAGGAGAACAAGGGGCACCAGGCCCTGGAAGGCACCTGCTGTGCCAATAAGAAATGGGCACACTGATGCCACCTAAAGGACATTTTAGAAGACTTTAAATTCCCATTTCCAAAACAGAAGAAACCAAACTACCAAAAAGGAGGAATAACCAGGCCCATGGTGAAGGTTATCACGAAGGGAGAGAACAGAATACAAAACAGCCCTTCTACCCTCGCCCTACCTGGGTGTACTTGGGATAGGAGTTCAACTGCAAGGACAGGATGTGCTGGTGTGTGGCCATGTCCGCCGGCTGCGTTGAGAGAAGGAAGATCTGGTGGGCTCCCGGGGCTACGTACCCTGAGCAGGGTTTGACCAAAACAGAGTGACAGGTGTCCTGGTTCATGCAGAAGGTGATCGGGGAGGTGCCAACGTTCCAGAGCAGCATGCTGCAGTAGGTGTTGGTGTTCGGACCCACCGCAGGGAACACCTGATGGACAGAAAGTGAGCCGGGAGGGCTGGGTTCATTTCAGAAGGCCAGTTTACACAGGAAATCTCTGTCTAGTTGAATTCCCCTTTCCAGAATCTGACAAGCACCAGCCTGAGCCCTTGATGAACCCTGCCACTACTTCTAAGGAAGCAAGAGAAGAAAGTGAATTCACTCTAAGGCAGAGAAAGTGCAGCCAACAGATTGACAGCAACCTGTGGAGCTGTGAGGACTGCATCTGCCCGCTCCTTTATTTGTCTGAAGTGGCCTGCTGAGACTCCATGCCCAGCACGCCATGCTCCTTACCAATCCAAACAGCACCCTGGGGCCAGCAGCCTCTGCAGGCCCCACTCTGGGTTAAAGACAAAGATGGCTGCAATCTGCTCCACTTTATGCAAATCATGGGTGGCTATTGGGTTCTTGGCAAGTTACCAAGGGAGCCCCTTTGCTGGGTGCCTCTGGGCTAGCTGGGGAGTCTCGCCTGACTTCTCAAGAGGGCTCTTCCTAGAAGGCTGTAGGCTCCTGGAGATGGGGCAAGTCAGATCTTCCTTAGCCTTGTGGGAAGGACAACCCCGGTATGGGAGAAACAGCAGCAAGAGCACAACTTATGTCTCACTTTGCCTTGCAGGACAACTCTCTTCCAACAAAGTCTTGGTGTGCTGCTCTATCACTGACCCCCCAACCCCCAATGGCTGGAGACTAGCTAAGGCACATGGGGAGAGGGGCTCTCTCTGCCATCCTTAAAAGCGACAAGATCAGCTTTGACAGGAAGAACCAAGCTGTTCACTACAAGCTGGGATGCAAGAGAACTGGGATACAGGGGGATTCCCCCACCTGTCCTAAGCTGGGAGTTCTCCATAGGGTAGGAAGCCACCCAAAGCACATCTCTGACCAGGACAGGAGGAGAGAGGGTTACGTACTCCAGGACTCTCCACATCAAAGATTCACCACGTACTTTCCACGTGACACACACCGACCACACTCACCTTGGGGGAGTCCAGGACATAATGCGGGATGAAGTGCTGCCGATCTGTTTCAAAGGTGTGGCCCCTCAGCCGGATGGTCAGGCACCAGGATGGACACATGGTGCTGTCCTCCTCGATATTACTATAGAGTCTCAGCACCTGCAGGCAAAGGAGAGACAGAATCGTGCATCCGTGGGGAGGGAAAGTGTCACAGAACCATCTTCAAATGAGATAGCACATGGGCCAGCATGAGCAGCCATTCATATGACTGCCACCCTCAGGGGATACAGAGGAGCCGACCTGCGTCAGTGAAGGAATGACCTCCAGAGAGTGACATCCCAATGCCAGATAAGTTATGTACTTATCTGTCCCCCATTACTGCAGGTATCTGAGCTTCACAATCTTTAATGCATTCACCCTCACCACACGCCTGTGACGTGCTCTTAGCCCCATGTTACAGCAACGGAAGCCCAGGGAAACTAAGTGACATGCCCAAGGTGACACAGGAAGCCTGTGGAAGAGCTGGGAACTCAACCTTGCTCTTCTGAGTCCTGGATGATTGAACCAACTCTTTGCTCCCCAGCCATCCTGCTGCTCACACTGACTGGCCTGAACTCAGGACATGGCAAAAGGAGGGTGTCAGTGAAATGATTCTCAACCATTTTGTTGTCAAACTTTGTGGGTATTTCCACGCCTGCCCACAGAGAGGGAAGGAGCAGCAATGGAACAGGCAGCTGGTTGGGGAGCATTTGTCCTCTAGGCCACTCATTCAGACCAGAGAAAGTCCGATATGACAAAATGCAGTTTAAATAAAGCCAACTCAGCCTAACCCGCCCAGGCAGTGTGGTGGCAATGCGATTTCTCCTTAACTCACTCTCTACCTTGAGACTGGAGCACTGGGGTGGACAGATCTTAGGCCCGACATGGTGAAAGCCATAGGTCTAGATTTCAGTAGAGCCCTTGACATTAATGCTGCTGCATTTGGTGTGGATTCTGGTAATTCCTACTGACCTTGTAGAAGGCAAAGCCTTCCAGCTCTGCTGCATACAGAGTGTTGAGCTGAGAGGGGTGGAAAACGAGGCGAAAGGCTGTGGATTTCAGAGGTGGGATGTCGCAGGTTTCAGGGGTCACCCGGAAGGGACTCTCTGGCCTGCATATCCATGTAACAGTGATCTTTCCTTTGGTGTGGTTGGTCAGGCAGAGAGGAAGTGGTTCCACCTCCTGGAGCCGCACACAGCAACCAAAATCAAACTCCCTAACGCTGACACTGACGTGAGGTGGAAAGATGGTGAGGTCGCTGGTTATGCCATCATGGAAGTATTCGGTCATGGGGTCGATGTATGGGTACTCCTCAGGGGGCTTATCTTCAGGGACCTAGGAGAAGGAAACAGATCTCTGTCTAGCCCCGGGGTAAACACTACAGCAAAGCACACTCCCTACAGGGAAATGAGACTCAGGACATGGGAGCCCAGGTGACCTCACAGTCCTGGCTACCAAGGTGACCAGCAAGCTGTAACTAAGCACAGAGGACTTCCCAGGAAAGCTCAGCATTTGGGATCCAAGGAGGCTCCTGCTTTTTAGCCAAATTTCAATCAGAGGTTGAGGCAGGAGAAGGTCCAGCGATTAGTTCAAAGGCCCACAGTGGGCTAGTAACTGAGCTGGGATAAGAACTCAGGCAGATGAATGCCAGTAATATATGCTATATACAGTTGTAACTGCATAATTAGCATGAGGGCAGCCTGGCATTTGCAGTGGGCAACTGGTACCCTGGTGGGCAGAGCAAGGGCAGCGTGGCATCTGCACAAGGCAGCCCATACCTGTGGAGGCAGCTTGAGGGCTCTATTTTCATCCATCTGCAGCTTCCCCTCCCTTAGCATCGAGCTCAGGATGTCCGGTGGGTAGAAGGTCAGTCCTCGTGCCATGTTGGTCCTGTACCACAAGAGGTGTCTTGGCCGCAGGATGGCTGGTTTAGTTGTATCAGAATGGCAGGTACCAAACAAATCCAGGAAAAATGGATTCTGGGGAAGTGCCAGAAACACTTGCAAGAAACAGGCTACTTTGACTGCCCTCCGGTTGGCTGCTTTTCCTGTTACGCATCACACATACACTCTCCCCTCCCGCCCTGGGGTAAGTTACAGACTTAGCACTGTGTCACCACCATTGACATTGCCTCTGGATTTGGCCCAATATCTCTGCTAGAATTAGGGAGGGATGTAGATGGCACACAATGCCGGGTCAGTGCACCAGCCCTTCATTTCCAGACACATAACCTGACTCACAGGTGAGAGGAGTTTACAGATCTAATACACCACCTGGCAGAATACACCCTAGTGAAGAGTCTGCTCAGAAAAGGCTCAGGCTGGATTAGGAGGAGACGCAGTGATGGGTTTACAGGGCTACGCAGGGGAGCCCAGGACTAGAAGGGAGCACTGCAGACAGGTCAGGGTTGAGGTGGGGGGCCCTGTAGCCAGGCTTATGGTACATTGGCAGCGCTGTGAAAGAGAGCCCCACCCTGGAACAGGAGGTCAGGATTGAGGTGTGCTGGCAGAGTCACGTGGGGAAAGCTTGAGTAGCACAACCTGACCCAACACATAGCCCGACATTCATCACCAAACAAGGTGGGGGAAGCAATTTGTGTTTCATTTTTTAACCTGGTGTTGGTGATAAACATCTTGCTCTGAAATGAGAGCAGCTGCCTGGTGCCTAACACAGCCAGATCAAATAGACGACACTAGTCCCTGAGCCTATACACATCTCCTCAGCAGAACGCCATGCAGCACTCTCCTGCCACTTGCAGATCCCGTCCCTCTCTGGAGACACATAACCAAGCGATGAGCAAGGCTCTGCACCAGCATTTTGCTCATCCCCTCTCCGATGCAAGTTCCCAAGGTTTCCTTCGTGCTCTGACATCTCAGTAACAGTGTCACCTGCTGCCCCTCCTACCTGGTGATGGACGAGGCAAACCACTCTGCGGTAACAGATGATAGGGTGAGTAGGCTGAAAGGTCACCCTCAGGATGAGAGTGGCCATCCCGCTCAGGACTCCACACGGCTGGTCAAAGGAGAAGACACTCTCTCTGCCATCAATGTCAAACTGGTAATAGGCAGGGACATCCGAAATGTTGCTGATTTCCAAAGGCTGCGTCACACACTCTCCAAGGTTGAGCCAGCCAAAGTTCATGAAGGAATGTTGCAGGGACACTAAGGGACCTGGAACAACCACCAATGCCTGGAGCTTTCATACCAATTTCTATTCATGCAGCCAGGGCCGGCTCTAGCCATTTCGCTGCTCCAAGCATGGCGGCACACCGCAGGGGGCGCTCTGCCACTCGCCGGTCCCGCGGCTCCAGTGGACCTCCCGCAGGCGTCCCTGCGGATGCTCCAGCGGAGCTGCGGGACCAGCGGACCCTCTGCAGAGACGTCTGCGGGAGGCCCACCGGAGCCGCAGGACCAGCGGACCCTCTGCAGAGACGTCTGCGGGAGGCCCACCGGAGCCGCAGGACCAGCGGACCCTCTGCAGAGACGCCTGCGGGAGGTCCAGCGGAGCCGCCTGCCACCCTCCCGGCAACCTGCAGAGTGCCCCCCGCAGCATGCCCCCCCAAGCACGCGCTTGGCGCGCTGGGGCCTGGAGCTGGCCCTACCTGCAGCACACTCTATTTCAGCGAACGTGGATCATCCCAAGTCAGAAGCGAATCATCTGACAGGTTCCCTGAACCAATCTGCCTCAGCAAACAGCTGGACGTGCTCTTCCAATAGCCTCATGTGAAAACACAAGCGAGTGGTAGAATTTACACCCCACTGCGGCCAAGAGGAGCTTGGAACCCGGCAGAAAGCCAGTCCCAGCCCATGTACCGGGCACTCTGTCAGCCACTCCCCTACCCCACAGTGAGAAGGAGCCTGAAGACATGGGGGACTGTCCTTTGATACCTTTGCATGATCCAATCACCTTCAGGACCGTTTGGGTGAGGCTCCCTACCGGCTCGATGATGAAATAGTCCACACTCTGCACCCCTACTATCTGGGGGCTAAAGCGCACAGAGATAAGCAGCTTCCCATTGGTTGGAACAATGGCCTGTGTGACATCGCAAGAGAAGACATAATCCCGGAGCAGGGGCTCCTTTGCTCTCTCAATCCTAAACGGGACGCTGACCTGTGGGGGAAGATGAGCAGGTTCATACAGTTCCAGTCCAGACTAGGTTGCTCTGCATTTTGAAGACTATCAGTTTAAGATCTGTGTTCTTATGTCAGCTGAGCCCTGAGTAGGCAAATGTACTTGTCTTTCACCTTAGAGAGCTGGGTCTTATTTAAAGCAAGTCATAAGTGACGTGAGTTGGGGAGAACCTCCCCTTGGTTTCTAGTGGGCATCTGCCTACACTCCCAAAGCAGCAAGGTTAGCTGCTTCTGTGCAGGAGACACCAAGAGAGGGTTTGCCGCCAGGTGCGGCAGTTCAGAACTGAGGTGCATTGCAGAGCTGTCTGAGGAAGCCAGCACAGCCCCCACCTGCATGGTCACTGACTATCTGTCCCTCAGTCTGTTCAGCAGCAAACTCAGCCAAAACTCTAAGCAGCCAATGAGGCCTGACAGCAAAATGTCCATCCAGAGAAGGGAGCTCACCCTCCTTTGGGGTCACCAGGCTACCCAGTGTAAAGCAGGTGCCTTTCCTGATTTCCCAGGAAATGCTGCCATCTGCTGGGCTGCTTTTCGGGATGGTAGACAGACAAGGTCAGCAAGGCAATATCTTCTATTCTGGTGGCGAGAGAGACGAGCTTTCAGGCTTACACAGAGCTCTGCTTCTTTAAGGATGGTCATCATTTGTGTCCCAGAAAGCCTCAGCCAGCGGCAACATAAAGCTGCAGGTGCGTCTGGCTAGCGATTACTGCCCACTAAGACTGATACCCCTCTCTACTGCTTCCTGTCCCCCATCCCCGTCTGTCTGTTCAGCCATCTGTTTTACCGTGTAAGAATCTTAGACAAGGGCAGGGACTGACTGACTAATAGGGCCCTGGGCCCTGTATGGGGCTTCTGGGTGCTTTCACAAGAGAAATAAGAGTAATCTACAGGGGAAGGCTTCCTGAGTCTGTTTCTCAGGCTTTTCAACCTGTGCTCTTATCTTCTAAACCCGTAAAGCGTGAAACAGGTGGTTTGTTTTAATGGAAAACAGCCAAGGTTCTTGAGCCCTAAGGTAGAGCATGTCCTCCTCGCCAGCGAGGCTCAGGCGAGTCCCAGGGGCACATCAAATAAGCTGCAGGAGAGGCACTTGGGAATGAGAAACCATCAACCCAAGAAAGACACCTCCTTGGCACCAGGACAGACAGGGATCACTCTGAAACACAGGGCAGGCTGGAACTATGCAACCCCATCGAAATAAGCAGGGCTCCTGGGTGTATCAGCAGATTTTAATGCCATCACTAAGAGCATTGAAAGGCAGTTTGCTTGACTAATTAGGACACCATCAGGGGCGGCTCCGGGCACCAGCATGACAAGCACGTGCCTGGGGCGGCAAGCCACGGGGGGCGCTCTGCCGGTTGCTGCGAGGGCGGCAGGCAGGTTGCCTTCGGCGGCATGCCTGCAGAGGGTCCGCTGGTCCCGCAGCTTCAGCAGACCTCCTGCAGGCATGCCGCCGAATCCACGGGACCGGGGACCTCCCGCAGGCAAGCTGCCGACGGCAGCCTGCCTGCCATGCTTGGGGCTGCAAAATACCTAGAGCCGCCCCTGGACACCATGGTATTATTTATCTTGTGTGTTGCCACCTGACATATGCCTGACCAGCACTGGCAGAGGTGGGTGCAGGGTGGCCAGGACCAGAACAGCAGGGGACTAAGGGTCAGGAGTGAGGCATCCTGGCAGAACTGTGGGGGTGGTGGAAGCCTGCACAGTGCCTGTCTGCATTATGCCTGGCTCGAGCTCACTGCCAGCTGCGCCCACCCTCCTTTCCTCAAGCGTCAGTCATTCGCTCATTTGCAAAGTCCAGTTTTGCTCTGAGAAGTGACCCTCTCGGCGTGGCTGATGCCCAGTGAAACGAGAGGAACGCATGGCTCTTCTTCACTGGTTATAAATCTATTTGTCTCTTCGAATGCGCCAGTCTTATTCCGTTCCCATGCTCACAGCTTCCTGACACGCGGGCCCCCACCGTGCTCTCCCTTGCACACACCCATGTTATTTGTACAGCTGTAGTAGGGAGAATAAAGCGTGTTAGCGGCTGAGGTCTGGAAGGAACAGACTTATGCCCGCCTTGCCAACTCACCACAGATGGGTTGCAGATCTCCACGTGTCTCTCCACAGTGGTGCCGACAGCCACAGAACCAAAGCACAGCACGTCCCGGAAGTCCCCAGGCTCGACATCTTCACACAGTTCTCCCAGCACACTCACCAGAAGGCGAGGATACTTGGCTATTATAAATTAGAATGCTGGATCAAGAGGCAAGTCCTTTTGTTTGTCACTCTCCTGATAACGCACATCAAGACCTAGCTGTTCTCTTTACGCCAGCAGGGCCCTTGGCAAAGAACAGTTCCACGTCTTAGTGACTGTGGTTGCTCAAGATAATCGCTCGCATGGAGCCACACTTTGGCCTTAGAAAAACACTCCAACTGGTAGCACTGAGAGCCCTAGTATAGGCAAGAATCCTGCTGCATCTAGTGTTTTTACTACTGTGCAGATTAAATCACCTTGTCTTCCCGCATCAAGTGACTGAAGAGGAAGAGAATTACCCCTTTGGACCAAGCCGCAGCACTGCATGCTGGGACCTGTAGTCTCCACACTCTCTCTGTATTAAAGATGATGATGATCACACATCATATTACAGAATTTCATGGGCCAGTTTCAACCTGCGGGCTTCACTTTGGCCACCCCTGGTTCGCATGGGACAACAGAAGGGCTATTAGTCATGGTCTCTTGATGCATTTGTCTGGAATATGATTCCACAGGCTCCCATGCTTATGGACTGTGCTGGCTTCTTTTGCCTTTATGCTCTAAAAGCCTCACCGATGGCTCTTAGCTGGATGGTCCTCTTCTGTTCCTCATTGTCTCCAAACCAACACACTGCTATCGCATCGTACACCAGTGCCACCTGGGGCTGGAAGGTCACCTTCACCACGCACTCAGAGCCTGGCTCCAGCATGCCACTGACCGGAGTCAGCTGGAAAGGGCTTGGTGTCTCCCAGTTAAATAATGTCATTAGATCACTAGGGAAATGGAGATGTGTGGTAAGCAGACATCAAACCCTCAACCCATCGCTCCGAGCACATTCACCCCGAGGCTGTGCCTCCCCAGGGCCTCTGGGGCCCGTGCCCTGCCTCCTGCAGCAGCCAACCCCTGAGTGTCAGCAGAAGGCAAGAGCCCTCCACAGTGCACTTGGACACTTAAAATGGTTTCTGACAGATCCATCTGCACCTGGCTCCCCTTGTGCCATCTGTGCCCTCTAGCCACAATTTACTGCCAATGGCCCCACACACTCACCATCCCAGGTTTAGAACATGGGATAGTTTCCAAACAAGAAAGGTCATTTCACTCCAGGGGAAGCCTGGCCCGTTCCAGCTGGCCGGAAGCCGACCTACCTGCTTTCCCACCATAGCCCTCTTTCCCCTCCTGCCCTGAAAGTCCCATCACTGCTGGCCCTCTTATCAATCTCTCCCCACAGCTTTGGTTATCTTCTCTGGTATGACACTCCCTGAGCCTACTGCCCTTTCACTCAAAAACAATCAAAGCCATGATGACTCCTACTTTCCTTATTCTTAGATGACATCCTCAGGGGCCGAGTCCCTCACCAGAGTAACCAGTTTGTAGTGAGAAACAGTCAGCCCACTTTACAGCACCCCTGTGGCACCCAGCCAGTTCAAGAAAAGATGACGTAAGGGCAAAGCAGTTCAGTTACTATGTGTGCCAATGCAGCACCAGTAGGAGCTAACCAGGCCAATTCTCGAGTGACAGGCCTTGGCATAGATAACACAGATGTAACGCGCCAGGCCAGAGGATGCCAACACACAACCAATACTTGAGGCTTGCTACGCTTTCCTCTTCGCTCACTCTGCCTTCCTTTCTCTCAGCCACCTGGAGCAGCAGCAGTATCTATGCTGTCTGCCTCAGCGTGGAAGTGACGCACTAGAGAACAGACTCGGGTCCTGAAAGCCCTGCTGTCATTGCTGTGCTGCTCGCTTGCCGGCGTGGAGAGGCAAACTCAGAGAAGGGCTGAACGAACAAACTCAGCCACCAGCCCAGCTCTGGCTGCTCCCCAGGAATGGGGTGGGAATTTACTAACAAATGTCTCAACCCCGAGATTCGCTTTTTCAAATCAGGTACACTGACAGACAGAAATATGGAACACTTGGCCCGGCTGAAAGGCTGTGTTGAGGAATGGGCACTAGAGTGCCCTGGAGGCTTGGACCACTTGGATAACTGGGCATCTCCCTGCCATCATTCCCAGCATCTGAACCCCAGCCCTCACAAGAGACACTAACCGCTGGCAGCAGGGCCAGCCGGCTTTCACTCTTCTTTCTCTAGATAAAATTAAGGCTGGATTGTCAGCCCTAAGACTGAAGGCTTCTGTTCACCCACAAAGCATGCTCAGCACAGCAAGCTTCCCACACACTCTGCCCTGCCCACGTGCCCCAGCCCTGCCCCAGAGAGTCCAGTTCTAGAAGTGAGAGGAGAGTTTCATTTCCATGGCTTCATTAGCCAAGACTCCCACTAGGGTGGCAGGTGCTCTGGTGGTGGGTGATGTAGATACCTGTCCTGTGAGGAATTATAGAAACATAGGGGCTGGCAGGGGCCTCAAGAGCCCACCTAGTGCATCCTCCCCCAGGGCCTGTTATGCAGTCAGACTAGATGATATAACAGTCCCTTCTGGCCTTAAAATCTAGGAGAGCCTCCCATTCCCCAGGCCAGGTAACAGGCTACAGAGATTAGACTTACTTTCAATCAACAAAGGCCTGGGCTAACCTAGAAAATTAGGTCAGTTTAGTTATGTCAGTCAAGGGTGTGAAAAATCCACACCCCTCAGCAACACAGTTAAACTGACTAAGTCCCTGTGCAGACAGCGCTGGGTCAACAGCAGAAATCGTCCGTTGCCCTAGCTACCGCCTCTCAGGGAGGTGGATACCTACACCAACAGGAGAACCCCTCACATTGGTGTCAGTAGTTTCTACACTGAAGCACTGCAGCTGTCCTGCTGTAGCATTTCAAGGGTAGACAAGCCCTAACAAAACAGTGACCTGGATCAGAAAGGCTGTTTCCCACGTCCGTCCTCTGGAGCTAGCCAGTCATAGAATCATAGAATCTTAGGGTTGGAAGGGACCTCAGGAGAGATCTAGTCCCACCCCCTGCTCAAAACAGGACCAACCCCAACTAAATCATCCCAACCAGGGCTTTGTCAAGCCTGACCTTAAAACCTTTTAAGGATAGAGATTCCACCACCTACCTAGGGAACCCCGTCCAGTGCTTCACCACCCTCCTAGTGAAAATTTTTTTCCTAATATCCAAGCTAAACCTCCCCCACTGCAACTTGAGACCATTACTCCTTGTTCTGTCATCAGGTACCACTGAGAACAGTCTAGATCCATCCTCTTTGGAACTCCCTTTCAGGTAGTTGAAAGCAGCTATCAAATCCCCCATCACTCTTCTCTTCTGCAGACTAAACAATCCCAGTTCCCTCAGCCTCTCCTCATAAGTCATGTGCTCCAGTTCTCTAGGGGGAGGGATAGCTCAGTGGTTTGAGCATTGGCCTACTAAACCCAGGATTATGAGTTCAATCCTTGAGGGGGCCATTTAGGGATCTGGGGCAAAAATCTGTCTGGGAAGTGGTCCTGCTTTGGACCAGATGAACTCCTGCAGTCCCTTCTAGCCCTGATATTCTATGATTGACGCTCTCAGTCCTCTTGATCAGGTGGAACTGGTGCCTTCTCTCCCAGTCCCAACCCCTGAGCCCTCCCCTTTAGAACCTAACCCTGGAAAGTCTTGCACTGCAGAGGTGGCTTTCCAGAGGAATGATGACAGCCTACAGTGGGAATCGTGGCAAGATCGAAACAATGAGCCAAAGAAGCCAAATTGGCCCGAGGGCACAAAGCAGCTGGCTCAGCCCCAGCAGGTCTCGAACATGGTTCTGCTCGACCTGCAGCAGCTTTGCAGGCTTACTCACCCAACGTTGCACAGTGGAAACGAGGCCTCTGTAAAATCGTGGACGGCACAGAGAGGCAGCTGGATGGTGTCTGGGAAGAGCAGCTTGTGGCGTGGAAGCGTAGCCCGCAGGGCAACAGAGAACTTACCCTCAGGCTTTTCAAAGCAGATGCTGTCCTCATACTCCTTCTGCTCAAAAAATAAGGAGAGAGAGAGAGAGAGCTGGGCAGTGAGACAGAACCCAGCCTGCCACCACCTGGGGCTCTTTCCCTGGCCACTCACGCTCCTCTGGGCACAGGAGATTCTGTCATTCCAGCACCGTAGGAAGAGCGTTGGTGATGGAGCACGCACGCTGGAGGTGCTAGGGCTTGGCAATCACTGTCTCATGGAAGTGACTCAGCAGCCCCAGAGAGCACAGCGCTTGAATTACCAGACACATTCATTTAACCTTTCTTTGTTTCCCAGCAGTTTGCTTTTTTCAACCGCTTTAAGACCCTGATCCAGCAAAACACATTTGTATGTACTGAATTTCAGCCTGCGAGAGCTCCCCTTGCCTTCAGTGGGGCTCCGCACGCACAGGCACTTACGCATGTGACTAAGTGCTTTGCTGGACTGGGGCCTAACTACATTTCCTGCGGGTGGAAGGTGCCAGATTGAGTGTTGCAGGCTGATGGCCTCTGTTTATCCAGAGAACAGTTACAGTGCAGGGAATGGCAAGGCACACATCTTCCACACACCACAAACCCACTGGGCCACACTCGTGCCTTGGAACTAATGCTTGTGTAGGCGAGATGGCACCCACTCTCTACAGCCCAGTCAATCCTTGGTGTCTCTGCCAGTAGGCGGACAATTGCACGGGTGGCACGGTGTGATGTGAACATAAGAACGGCCAGATCGGGTCAGACCAAAGGTCCACCTAGTCCAGTATCTGTCTGCCAACAGTGGCCAATGCCAGGTGCCCCAGAGGGAGTGAACCCAACAGGTAATGATCAAGTGATCTCTCTCCTGCCATCCATCTCCATCCTCTGAAAAACAGAGGCTAGGGACACCATTCCTTACCCATCCTGGCTAATAGCCATTTATGGACTTAACCACCATGAATTTATCCAGTTCTCTTGTAAACCCTGTTATAGTCCCAGCCTTCACAACCTCCTCAGGCAAGGAGTTCCACAAGTTGACTGTGCGCTGTGTGAAGAAGAACTTCCTTTTATTTGTTTTAAACCTGCTGCCCATTAATTTCATTTGGTGACCCCTACTTCTTGTATTATGGGAATATGTGGACCCGTCTGCTTGAAAGTGGAACAAGACCATCGATTCCTTTCACACAGACCACTGAATCAGAAGTGGAAGGTAACACCACTGACATAGTCTGGACTCAAACATAGACCTCTAGGAGAAATGTTCCATAACCCCTTCCCGAATGTCTGAGCCAACCAGTCCACCAAACTCAGGCCGGAGTGGAACCAATGCCCTCAGGGTGAAAGGCTTCCTACTGTTTTTCTGAGCCCCCACAGCATACAAGTTCACAGTACATAGACTTATATAATGCAGCTGTGCACCTTAGCCAAGTTATAGATACTGTGGGAACCAGCACTTTGAATCCTTGATTTTTGTTTGCTCAAATATCTTTTTTTATTTAACATGCAATCCACACACACACATTGCCCATCACCATCTTTCTAGTCTCAGCGCATGGGCAATACACAGAAAAGCAAACAATAATCATCAAGATTAACACACTACCAAAAATGACACAAAATGAATTCTCCAGTGGACTGAAATAAAATGGGGGAGGAGCTTTTTGACACTCAACCTGCCCTGCAGTCAGTCGATAGCCCATGCCCTGTGCGCAGGTCAGTGGACTCAGGCCTTGTTGGGCCAAGGGGGAAAGTGAGTTCCAGAATCAAGGGCTCTTCACTAACCTCCTCCACAGTTCCAGGCCCCAGAGTGACAATAAGAGACTGTCAACTCAAGCATCACTGAGTTGAGAAGGGAGAGGCAATATGCAAGATACAGAGAACGTACCCTGTGGAAACCACATGTTGGCAAACTCTGCAGAGAAACCATGCTCCCTCCATAGGAGGTCCTGTCAGGGCAGGACTGGGGCATACTAGCATGGGGTGTAAAGTTACCCTGCTGCTGCCCATGCTGTGCCCATTCAGTGGATGGACAGAAGCTGTTGGTCTCCAGGGCTGCCACTTCAGCACCTTCCCCTAGTGATGTATTTGCTCAAGAAATTTAAAAAAAAAAAAAAAAAAAAAAACACCCTAAAAAACCCCAAAAGAACGCCTGAGAAAGGGATCTCTGACCCCCACAGCCACAGCTCTGACCTCCCTTCCTGGAGTCTTGTCTGAACGCAGATGTGATATAAGCAGCAAAAAGGGCTCTGGGAGGTACTGTTTTACCTTTTCCAAAGGGCGGAAAATGATGGGAAGAGTTAAGGACATCCCAGGGCTCAGGACAATCGGCTGTGGGAAAACAGTGATGAAAAATCTTGTGGCAGGAGGTCTAGAAAATCAAATCAAAACAAGAGACACATCAGAGATGATGTCAGCACCTGGTCAATTACCCCAACCATGATAACTTTTACCCTTCTGTATCACCTTCCTCCCCCTCACTTCCCCCGTGGCAGGTAGGGAAGCAGTATTATCCCATTCAACAGGGCACAGAGATGCTAAGGACAGTGTCCCCAAAACCAGCCTCTAATTTCAGATGTCCAGACTGAAAAACCTTGGACCCCATCCTCAGAAATCCTGGGCACCCAAACTCCAACCGAAGGCAGCAGGGGCTGCAGTCGCTCAGCATCCCTGAAAAAAAAATCAGGCCCTGGGTGTCTTAAGATAAGCATCCAAATACTTAAGGAACCCAAAATTAAAGGCCACTTTCGAAACTTTGCATCCAAGGTCACCTGGCAAATCAGCAGCAGAAGCAGAAACAAAACCCTGGTGTTCTGACAATTCCGATCTCTAAGCACCAGACCCCTTTCCTTCCCTGAATAATATTTTTACACTGCCCGCACCCAGGCAACCCAGCATGATTTATAAAGCTGCAAAGGGCAGAAATGTGACAGTCAGAGCTGAGTTAGTCACAAGGGATGCAGGAGTAGCCCTACTGGGCTTACCAGATGCACTGGCTCCAGGCCACACCAGTGACAACCTAATACATATCTTGCCTGAATTTCTATCCCCCTAGACGCTGATTCTCATTAGGGTTAGAAACAGCTCAAGGACAGAAGTATTATTTTAAAGAAAAAAGCCATTTCACTTGAAAAACTATTGCCAGGAACAACACTTGCTATACCCAAGCTGGCATGTTTCAGACAGGGCATGCCCTGAAGCAAAGAGCACAGCCCTGCCCTGTGATTCGGAGAGCACATTCTCCACCTCACAGCAAATGGGAGAAGGGGCAGAAGGGACCCATGGAAGGGTCCATGAGGGTATCAGTGTGATAGGAGGGATGGGGACGGATTGTTCCCACTAGTGAGGAGGATCTCCCCTCTCCCCACCTACCTGTAACTCAGCTTCTGGGTTTTCACGTGAACGTTTTTCAAGGATAAATGTTTGGTAAACTCCTTTCCCAGCTCCCAGCCATGCCAGTGGAGAACCTCTGTCACTTCTGTGCCCCAGAAAGTGCCTTTCTTCTCCTTGGCCTTCCTCACAGAGTGCTCGCGGGGCCTCAGGGGGGACATTGGCTTTTCCTGAAGGACAAGGGAGAAGTCACTCACAATGGTCAGCTGCCTGTGCTGGGATCTTCAACTGCCACAAGGGGGGCGAGGTCCATCCTTCCTACAGCATAGCCCCAAGGGCCGTTGGATGGCTTTTGTGACCCTCCTTCACAACAACACAGTGGCCTCCCCCACAAACCCACAGAAGTTATAGGGTGCCATGAAACAGGCAAGTAGCAATGAGAATGTCCCTGAAGGCCCCTTGCTTTAGCCACTCACCTGCCTGATGCTGTTGCACCGGCGTCTCCGGCCGGAGTTGGCGCTTGGCAGCCCCCTGGGCATCTGGGCGAGCATCGGGCACCTGAAACGAAGGGGCAGGTTGCTCCTATGTCCTGCGGGAATGTCCCAAGGGAACAGCCTGGCCCGGGAGATGGGCTGATCCGAGTAGTCCAGCTCCAACCTGCCAAGCCCCATTGAAGCCATTGCCCAGGGCCAGGCTGTTCCCTCCTGCTCACTCCAGTCTAGCCAGGGGGCTCCCCAGGCTCCCACCCTGGACACCTGCCGAGCTGGGCGAGGGAACAGGTCTCCCCTCGTGGGTCCTGGCCAGGGCCCAGGCAGCCTGCAGGGGGCACAGTGCTCAGGGCTTTGGGTAGGTGCTACCAAAACAGTGGGGCCTTGGGGTGTGAGTTACCGGGGTGAGGCTACCTCAGGAGCGGGGAGGGGCAGGGGTACAGGGGGCTCCTGGGAGGGTTCCGCGGGGCCCCAGGGCGGGGTGGGGGAAGGGAGGTTCCGTGGGGCCCCAGGGCGGGGGGGGGGAGGGGGAGGGGGGTTCAGCGGGGCCCCAGGGCGGGGCTGGGGGAGGGGGGGTTCAGTGGGGCCCCAGGGCGGGGTGGGGGTAGCGGGGCTGGGGGAGGGGGGGTTCAGCGGGGCCCCAGGGCGGGGCTGGGGGAGGGGGGGTTCAGCGGGGCCCCAGGGCGGGGCTGGGGGAGGGGGGGTTCAGTGGGGCCCCAGGGCGGGGTGGGGGAGGGGGAGGGGGGTTCAGCGGGGCCCCAGGGCGGGGTGGGGGAGGGGGAGGGGGGTTCAGCGGGGCCCCAGGGCGGGGTGGGGGAGGGGGAGGAGGGTTCAGCGGGGCCCCAGGGCGGGGTGGGGGAGGGGGAGGGGGGTTCAGCGGGGCCCCAGGGCGGGGCTGGGGGAGGGGGGGTTCAGTGGGGCCCCAGGGCGGGGTGGGGGAGGGGGGGTTCCGCGGGGCCCCAGGGCGGGGTGGGGGAGGGGGAGGAGGGTTCAGCGGGGCCCCAGGGCGGGGTGGGGGAAGGGGGGTTCCGCGGGGCCCCAGGGCGGGGTGGGGGAAGGGGGGTTCCGCGGGGCCCCGGGGCGGGGTGCGGTACCGCAGCAGGGGGGGGGCGGGGAGATTCAGCGCCACGGGGCCCCGCGCCCCGCCATCTTGCCGTCTCTATGGAAACTGGACGCGGCGGCGGGATCGGCTCGAGCAACGACGGCGGCCGGGAGGGACCCGAGGAGCAGGAGGCGAATCGCGCCGCGGCAGGAGCAGCCGCCAGGGGGCAGCGCTGAGACTCCCCCCCCAGGGTGGGAGGCGGGGCTGAGGGGGTTGGAGGGGCTGGGGGGGGTGGGGCAGGGACAGAGGCAGCTGGGGCTGGGGGCGGGGAAGGATGTTAGGGGCTGAGGGGGTTGGAGGGGCTGTGGGGGTGAAGTACTGGGGAAGGGGCTGGAGAGGGGGGGAGGGGCAGAGGGAGTTAGGGGCTGGGGGCGGGGAAGGGATGTTGGGGGTTGAGGGGGTTGGAGGGGCTGTGGGGGTGAAGTACTGGGGAAGGGGCTGGGGAGGGTGGGGGAGGGACAGAGGGAGTTAGGAGCTGGGGGGGGTTGGAAGAGGGTAGCTGGTTCTAGGCACGAGAGCGCTGGGTTACCCAGGTGGGGCCTCCAGCTGTGGGGCTGGCTGTGAAGCTGGCTCTGGGGAGTCCAGGCGGGCTATGTGGTGTGGGAATTGGGCCCAGTGATGTGCGGAGCCTCTGGCCTGGGCTGGGCCCTGGGAGAATGGAGGGATTCCCAAGGAGCGCGGCTGCCAGCCGGCCACATTCCCCTGCTGACCCTCTCCCCATTAAGAAGCCAACAGAGCATCTGGTCCTATCCGCTGTCTCCTGCGTGGACTAGAGCAGCCCAACGGCCCCGTGAAGCTGGTGCCCATATCAGATGAGACTGATGGTCCATCTAGATGGTTGACTCTGGCTCCTGTCTCTCCTGGTTGGTTCACATCAGCAGGTCTATCTGGAGCAGCAGCCCTGCCTCTTGCCGGACCAGATCAGACTAATGGTCCATCCAGCCTTGTCTCCTGGCTCCGCACGCCCTAGCCCCTCTCCCACTACTTCACCCCCCACAGCCCCTCCAACCCCGTCAGCCCCTAACATCCCTTCCCCGCCCCCCAGGGCAAGGGGCCACACATACCACACCCTATTGCAGGTGGGCAATGGGGATTCCCTCCCCCCACCTGTCCTGCTTTTCACAGGCCAATACCATGTCCTGCAGGCTCAAGTAATAGGCCTTTAACGTGTCACAGAACATATCCCGGCCCAACCCGAGACGCTTTCCAAAGTGGTAGGGCTGAGTGGATCTCCTAGCCCTAGTGGGGTTAGCAGAGGCCTTTGAATAGGTACTACCTGGCCAGGGTGCCCTTGGCCTGGCACAGAGCCGCTCAGGTTGGAGACCTGCATGGCCATGTGGGCAGAGGGGGTCGGGAAGGGAGAAATGTGTCTTTAATGGCATTTGTCTATGTTTACATCGTGAGTCATGCGGATAAGTGGCTGTAAATCAGCCCCCATCTCCCCCAAGACATCCAGAGTGTCCCCTTCCCTTCATCCCCCCAGAACTGGATGTGTGCCCGGATCCTGCAGAAACAGCCTCATAAATAACAGCAGCAAAATAAACCCTTTTCACAGCAGCAAAGGCCCCAAACACACTTGGCACAAGATTAACACCTCCCATTCATCACTTTAATGGTTGTACTTTGGAAATTAAACCTGTCATGGCCCATCAAGGTGAACATTTTAAACCTGTGCCATCCCTACGTGCCTCTCGCCTTCCATCGCATCCTGGAGCACGCTCGCTCTTTCTTCTCCAGCTCGTTCCCACGTCCTTGCTCTCCTCTCTGGCCAGCCGACCCCATGTCCTGCTCTCTCCCCTTCTCGCTAGGCCCTACACCATGGTGTCCACCATGCCAAGGCTCGGCGCTGGGTTGGAGTTACAGGAGATTGTGTCTTACGTCGGGAAGGATGCGTATAAGGCCACAGACCCACCCAAGCCCCAGGCCACAGCACTGGGCTGACGGAGTTGGGAATAGTGTCATGCATCTCGCCCAGGCTCAGTGTTTTGGAGGCAGGGCCTGCATCTCTCTCTGTAGGGTACCCTGAGCTCCCCGACGTCTCTGGTCGCTCCTGTAAGGCTGCAGCTCAGGGGTTTACAGGTGCTGCGGGAGGGATGGAGATGAATCGGGGTCTGTGAGGAGGGACAGCCCAAGGGGGAGGGGGGGCATCCAACTCTTACGGCCTTATTATGAGAGGCAAAATGCCCACAAGAACTCACAGGCAGACCCCCCTGCCACCCTTCTGGCTCTCCCCAGGCTCCATGCTGCCTGTGCCAGATCACTGCGCAGAGGAGATCAGGGTGCCCCCATCACGGCACATGTGACAGTGCTACTCCTACTCCCAGGGGCCTGCTCCATCCCGGCTATGCTGCCAGCGTTCATCGTCTGGCCCCACTTCCATTGCCCTGTGAGCGTTAATCCTCCCATATTGCCTTCTCTCCTTCCCTCGCACCCTGCACCCTCCCTCACCTCCCGCATCCCGCTCTCACTCCATTCATCTCTCGCCATCATGATGGGGTCCTCCAGGCCCCTCATTCTTTGCCCCTTGCCACGTACGGGCTGGGCTGTGTCCCCTCTCCTGGAGCGAATGTTAACCTTGCTGATGCCACGTGAGTGTGTCACCTTGTGGCTGACTAAGGCTGCTGCTGGGGTGTTTTCCCAGCAGCTCTGGGGCCTAGTTTCTGGAGCAGAAGGTCCTGGGCTCTAGTGTGTCGACCAATATGTCTGCATAGCTCATGAGTGTCGACCAATATGTCTGCATAGCTCCTTACTCCACCTCGCTCTCCTGTACAAGCCTGCGCTGAGGGGCTGCTTCACTTTCTCCTGCGGCCCTGGCAGGGCTTGTGGTATTTGAGATGGACACTGCCCCATGCTGGGTGTAGGGCAGGGCTGGCCAGTTCCCCTGGCTCCCCACTGCCCTCCGTTCTAGCCAGGCCCTCACAGAGCCCTCGTCACTGAGGTGTCTGTTATTAGGGCATCCCCCAAAGGGTCCTGCAGCAAACACCTGCCCTACCAGCTCTCTGGTGATGTGTGAGCTGCAGCAGCCTCCCAGTGCAACCCTGACCCCTAAGGCCCCAGCTGCTGCTGGGAACACCCAGGGCCTTTGGTCTTGCTTTATCGTGTCATCTCTCTCCAGCTGTGCAGCACCCCAGGTGCCCCCGTGCCAGGAAGGCCAAGCACACTAATCCCCTGAGCGGCTTAGGCAGGCTACAAAGGTGGCATGCTGATCTGCAGTACTTCCAGGCAGCCACCAAGTGTCACGCTTGCCCCACACAGACTGTGGGCTAGTCATTCCCCTGCAGGCACTGGATTATTGACAGCTCGCAGCTGGGCCTTGCTCTCAACTCCTTGGGTTTAACCAGCTCTGCAAAATTACTGTGCAAATGCACCACCCAGGTGCCAAACTCTCCTGGCTGCCCTTTGCCCTGGTGCCGATGGAGAAACCAGTGATCTGGTCCTGGCCTGCCTCCAGATGGGGACTCCCCAGGGCGAGTGGGCCTGACAGCTGTGGGATGACTTAGACTGCTTTTTGAACCCCCTCCACTGTCCCCCTTGGGTTCTCATTTGCTACTGTAGTTGGGACAGGCTGGGATTTGCACTGGGACTGGAGGTCGCAAGGATCAGGCTGAGGCTCATTCAAACCTCATCTCCAGCTCTGTGCAGATGCACTGCTCCACCAAGCACACCCTGCTCCACTGCCCCCGTGCCCCTATCCCGCGTTCCCATCCTACGGATAAGTCTCCAGCAGAGATGAGTGCTTGGGCACCCCTGGGTCTCAATGCAAACTTTTGCCAGGCTCTGAGCCTCCTGCAGGGTAGCAGGTGCAAGCGAGACAGCTGGAGGCTGCAGTACCCGCAGGGGATGTCAGGGCAGTGAGTGCAGCCTGGGCTGGAAGGTTGGTCTGCCTGCTGCAGGACTGATGGGTAGAAAGGGAGCGAGGCAGGAGAGATGGAGCTGGGACAAGATGTAAAAGCAGGACCCGCATGCAGTCGGCTCCCGCATTGTGCCCTGACCCCATGACTCCTGGAGCCCAGCCTGCACCCCACATCTCCTGCCTCTTTCCTTTCCAGCACTCCTTGCCTTCCTCTTCCTCCTTTTCCCTCCTTCCACTGCAGCTCCGTCCCGCCACACACATCCGTTCTCCCCTTCCCCGTGGACTCATGCATTCACCTCCACACTCACCCTGCCTCCGCACAACCGCCCCACGCAGCCCCCACCTCCCACCCCCAGTAGGCCACGCTCCCACTTCCCCAGCAGCCACTGCTCTCTGCAACAAGGAGCGTGAGCTGCCGCAGGGGGGCTGGAACCCTCTCTGGGGCTCCGAGGCGGGGAGAGGGGGCCTGGCACGTGAGACTGCCTGCACTAGAGGGCTGCTCAGCAGGCAGGCTGGCTCTCTGGTGCTCATCCACCTGGTACAGCTAACAGGGCAGGTGACTAGTTTGCTGGATAGACAATTGGCTGGTTGATTGGACAGATGGGTGGTTGGACAGGTGAGTGGATGGCTCTGTTTCTCTACATGCTTAGATGGCTCCCATCTCCATAGTACCTGGGCACCCGGTTGGCCAGAGAGGTGTGTGGTTGGATGGGTGGGTCCATGGCTGGCTGGCTGGCTGGCATGCTGAGTGGCTGTTTGGATGGGCACTTGGGGTTGGCTAGTTGGGAAGACTGGCTGAAGTGGGGGGTAGCTGGGGAATTGACTGATTGGCTCAAAGAGTGGTTTGTTGGTGATGGTAGGATGGGCTGGTATGTGCTTAAGTGGTGAGCTGGTTAGACAAGCAGCTGGGTGATCAGTTGGCTGATTGGTTGTGGATAGGCGAGTGGTTATTTGGGTGGGTGGTTGAGTGATTTGTTAGCTGGTTAGAGGTGCAGATGGTGGTGGTTAGGGGGTAGTTGAGAGTTGTTTGGGTGGGTGGGTGAGTGATTTGTTAGCTGGTTAGAGGTGCAGATGGTGGTGGTTAGGGGGTAGTTGAGAGTTGTTTGGCTAGGTGGGTGAGTGGCTGTTTCTTTGGACAGGAGGGTGACTGTCTGCTGGGGGTGAGGGAACATTGTATCTGAATGATTGTTTGTTTTGCTGGGTAGGTGCCCAGATGCCTGGCTCAGTGGTTGATTTGTGGGTAGACTGGTGAATAGGTGGCTGTTTGGTTAAGTGGGTGATAGGATAGGTGGGTGGTTGTTTGATTGGCTGGCTGGGTAGGTGGTTGGCTGGGCAGATGGTTGATTAGTTAGACGGCTGGTGGGTTGTTGTTTAATTTGATGGATTGGAAGGGTTGACTGGATAGGTGGCTAGTTAGTTGGATGGCTGAGTACAGGGATGGGTGAACAGGTAATTGGTTAGTTGTATGGATGGGTAAGGGCTGGCAGGAAAGGAAATTGGTTAGATGGATGGTTGGGTCAGGGTTGGCTGGATGGGTGGTTGTTAGTTGGATGGTTGAGTAAGGGATGGCTGGACAGGTTGGTTAGCTGGAAGGCTGGGTGGGAGCTGGTTGGCTGGATGATTGGTTAGTTGGATGGCTGGGTAGGGCTGGCAGGTGGATGACTGGTTAGTTGGATGGCTGGGTAGGGATGGCAGGATGGGTGGCTGGTTAGTTGGATGGCTGGGTAGAGCTGGCAGGACAGGTGGCTGGTTAGTTGGATGGCTGAGTAGGGCTGGCAGGACGGGTGGTTGGTTAGTTGGATGGCTGGGTAGGGACTGGCTGAATGGTTGATTGATTAGCTGGATGTCTAGATAGGGGCTGGCTGGATGAATGGTTGGTTACTTGGATGGCTGGGTGGGAGCTGGTTGGCTGGGTGGTTGGTTAGTTGGATATCTAGGTAGGTGTTGTCTTGATGGGTGATTGATTAGTTGGATGGTGGGTGGGTGTGAAACTCTGTACCTCAAACTAGCACCCTGGAAACCCCATATTCACCGTGGTGATATGATTATGATATGTTTTGTTCAAAGTATATGTTGTCATTTTAAAAGTCTTTACCTGTTGAACAGTAATAACCTGTTGGATTGTATGTACTATCATTGTATGTGAAGTTATGACGTGTTGCCCTATGTGTTACTGAAATGTGTTGTGAGGTTGGGAACATCCACAACCAGCCTTTCAGGTACAACAAAGGAGGAGACATCAATAGCCAGACAGCGTTAATGGCTCTTCAACACCCATCAAGAAAAGAATCCACTATCCCAGATGCAATGGAGACAGCCTGACCCATAGGGACTGCCTGACCCCACAGCACAGCAAGGATGTTCCAGCAAGCTGGAAGAAAATATAAAAGAAGGGAAGTGACATCATTACTTGGCATCTCCCCCCACACACACCCCAACACAACACCTGGAAGAACATCTGGAGGACAAAGACTTTGAACTGAAGTTTGGTGCCAGACTGGAAGGGATTCCCCGCCCGTGTATTGAGGAATTGTGACCCGCTTGTGCCATGCGTCAGGATGAGAAAAGGTGTTTGATTCAACTCATTGTTAGACTAAAAGTTTAGGCTTTAGAATGCATGATTCTGTTTTTATCTCTGACCTACCGCTTGGAATCCCTTACGGTCTCTGTCTGGAGTTAATAAACCTGTCTGACATTTGACCTAAAGTCGTGTGTTTTGGTGGAAATGCTTGGAAATCTCAGCTCAGGTTACAAGGGCTGTTGCATGTCCAGTACCCTTTTGTCAGCGTGACAAACTAGCAAATGGACTTGCACTGGCCAGACTTCCAAGCAGTGCAAGACCGTACAGTTCTGAGGTGCAAGGCTGTGGAGCTGGGGAATTGGCTGCAGCCACCCTACTGATGGCTCATGAGTGGCTGTAACTCAGCTGGATGTGGATGCTGCAAGTGCAGAGCCTGTCAGAGGTTTGCAACTTCACATTAGCATCGCAGTGTGAGCACCAGCCCGGCTTGGTGGGACAGAGGGCTTGGGGTTAGTTGGATGGCTGGGTAGGACTGGCAGGCGGGTGACTGGTTGGTTGGACGGCTGGGTAGGGCTGGCAGGACGGGTGGCTTGTTAGTTGGATGGCTGGGTAGGGCTGGCAGGTGGGTGATTGGTTAGTTGGATGGCTGAGTAGGGCTAGCAGGCGGGTGATTGGTTAGTTGGATGGCTGGGTAGGGCTGGCAGGCGGGTGATTGGTTAGTTGGATGGCTGAGTAGGGCTGGCAGGCGGGTGATTGGTTAGTTGGATGGCTGGGTACGGCTGGCAGGCAGGTGACTGGTTAGTTGGATGGTTGGGTAGGGCTGGCAGGCGGGTGGTTGGTTAGTTGGATGGCTGGGTAGGGCTGGCAGGTGGGTGACTGGTTAGTTGGTTGGCTGGGTAGGGCTGGCAGGACGGGTGGTTTGTTAGTTGGATGGCAGGGTAGGGCTTGCAGGCAGGTGACTGGTTAGTTGGATGGCTGGGTACGGCTGGCAGGTGGGTGATTGCTAGGTTGGATGGCTGAGTAGGGCTGGCAGGCGGGTGTTTTGTTAGTTGGATGGCTGGGTAGGGCTGGCAGGCAGGTGACTGGTTAGTTGGATGGCTGGGTAGGGCTGGCAGGCGGGTGGTTGGTTAATTGGATGGCTGGGTAGGGCTGGCAGGTGGGTGACTGGTTAGTTGGTTGGCTGGGTAGGGCTAGCAGGACGGGTGGTTTGTTAGTTGGATGGCTGGGTAGGGCTGGCAGGCAGGTGATTGGTTAGTTGGATGGCTGGGTATGGCTGGCAGGTGGGTGATTGCTAGGTTGGATGGCTGAGTAGGGCTGGCAGGCGGGTGTTTTGTTAGTTGGATGGCTGGGTAGGGCTGGCAGGCAGGTGACTGGTTAGTTGGATGGCTGGGTAGGGCTGGCAGGCGGGTGATTGGTTAATTGGATGGCTGGGTAGGGCTGGCAGGTGGGTGACTGGTTAGTTGGATGGCTGGGTAGGGCTGGCAGGCGGGTGACTGGTTAGTTGGATGGCTGGGTAGGGCTGGCAGGCGGGTGATTGGTTAATTGGATGGCTGGGTAGGGCTGGCAGGCGGGTGACTGGTTAGTTGGATGGCTGGGTAGAACTGGCAGGTGGGTGATTGGTTAGTTGGATGGCTGGGTAGAACTGGCAGGCGGGTGTTTGGTTAGTTGGATGGCTGAGTAGGGCTGGCAGGCGGATGATTGGTTAATTGGATGGCTGGGTAGGGCTGGCAGGCGGGTGATTGGTTAATTGGATGGCTGGGTAGGGCTGGCAGGTGGGTGACTGGTTAGCTGGATGGCTGGGTAGGGCTGGCAGGCGGGTGACTGGTTAGTTGGATGGCTGGGTAGAACTGGCAGGCGGGTGTTTGGTTAGTTGGATGGCTGAGTAGGGCTGGCAGGCAGGTGATTGGTTAGTTGGATGGCTGGGTAGGGCTGGCAGGTGGGTGACTGGTTAGTTGGTTGGCTGGGTAGGGCTGGCAGGACGGGTGGTTTGTTAGTTGGATGGCTGGGTAGGGCTGGCAGGCAGGTGATTGGTTAGTTGGATGGCTGGGTACGGCTGGCAGGCGGGTGATTGGTTAATTGGATGGCTGGGTAGGGCTGGCAGGTGGGTGACTGGTTAGCTGGATGGCTGGGTAGGGCTGGCAGGCGGGTGACTGGTTAGTTGGATGGCTGGGTAGAACTGGCAGGCGGGTAATTGGTTAGTTGGGTGGCTGGGTAGAGCTGGCAGGTGGGTGATTGCTAGGTTGGATGGCTGAGTAGGGCTGGCAGGCGGGTGTTTTGTTAGTTGGATGGCTGGGTAGGGCTGGCAGGCAGGTGACTGGTTAGTTGGATGGCTGGGTAGGGCTGGCAGGCGGGTGATTGGTTAATTGGATGGCTGGGTAGGGCTGGCAGGTGGGTGACTGGTTAGCTGGATGGCTGGGTAGAACTGGCAGGCGGGTAATTGGTTAGTTGGATGGCTGGGTAGGGCTGGCAGGCGGATGATTGGTTACCTTTCAGCGTTTGATACATTTGCTGCAGACCCCTTAGCATTGACGAAACGAGCGAGGTGTCATCATCCTTCTGTGGCTCTGCCCCTGGGGCGGGTGACACCCACCTCAGTGCCGGCACGCGGAGGGTCTGCGTTCCCCTCTGCACACAGGCTAGCGTGGTTCCTAGGCTCACAGCCAACGCCGAGGATAGTCGGGTCAGCAGAGTCAGTAAGTACCATATCCCGCAGTGCATTGATCAAACCCCCTTCCCTGTGTGCAGGCAACGAGAAACTGACCCTGCAGCAGCTCTGGCAGCCTGCAGGACACTGGCCGTGGATCTGCACCGGAAAGCATTGGGGAGTCCGTGGCCGGCCCCTGGGGGTCTCCCAGGGAACGTGGGTCAGGGTGGGGGATGAGTGCAGTGACATGGGGCCGGGGATCTCTACTGAGGGGCATTTAATGTCCACCTGCCAGGGCCTCCTCGCTCTTCACCCGGCAGAGGCTTTGATCTAGACCTGTCCAGCACTGCCCCCTCCAGGCCTGCCTGGGCACCCTCCTCTGTGAGACCCGTACCCCCAGCTCTCAGCAGAGCCCTCATGGGGGTTAAGGGAGGGGCCCTACCCCCTATGCATTGGTCTTGGCCCCCTTGTAAGGAAGAGCACCAGCTTGCTGATACACTGTAGCAAACATCTTTATGGGGGAAGAGCGGGGGGGGGGTCTCAGTCCAGCCCACCCTATCCCCAGCCGCCAATACACACTGACAGAATAATTACGGGTTAAATAGAATCCAAACACACATAAATTAAAGGAGATGGGCAGGTGCCACAGAGTCTCCTCAGTGCCGCTGCCTGGGTCGGGTCTCTCAGTCTGCTAGGAGCGGAGGTGGCCACAACCCTGGCTCTGTCAGGCTCGCTCCAGCTCTGGGCTGCTCTCTCTGCTCTGTTTTATGGGGTGATCGCTCGGGACTGCCTTTCATAACGCTGAGCCGATCTTCCTGTCCATGGAGCTGAACTGCTCCTCTTCCTCCCCGGAGCACGAGGAGCCCGGGCTGTAGCCGAACTCTGTGGCACGGTGGTGCAGGAACGCCACACTGGCACCGTGCCTGTTGAATTCAGGGCCCTCCTCCTGCCCCTGCGGCTCGCTGGGCAGCAGCTTCTCGGTGGCTTTGCTGACCCCTCTTTGCTTCTCGGCCTCGGCTTGGGCCACCTGCTCTTTGGCTTTCCGGCTGCGTTTCCACTTCATCCTGCGGTTCTGGAACCAGATCTTCACCTGCAGAAGACCAACAGGAGGGTGATTATAGGGCCTCCCCAGCCACACACCCGGGGCAGCCTCTCCCAGCGCTGACACGCCGCCAGCCCCAGGGTGGGGCACAGCACACTTGTCGTTATGTTATACTGCCATGAGCGCAGAGCCGGGCCCTGCTGGGCCACACGCTGACCGCACCCCGTGAGAGAGTCTCTATCCCGAGGAGCTGAACAAATTAATAGATCACCCCCTCCCACGTCATCCGTCCTGGAGATCACCCCCTTCTGGGTCACCCACCCTGGAGATCACCCCATTCCAGGTCACCCACCTTGGAGATCACCCCCTCCCGGGTCACCCGCCTTGGAGATCAGCCTCTCCCGAGTCACTCATCCTGGAAGTATAAAGGGTTTATAACAGCCCTGATCCCAGCCCCTAGTATAAGGGTGGATCAAGGGCATGGCCAGAGTGCTCAATTCTACAGCTGTCCTTTGCTTCCTAGGTCCACTGGGTGCTGGGGAGACATTTAGAGCAGCGCTGAGGTTGCTCTAACTTACACTGGGGGCTGGTCAGGTGCCTACACTGCCCTAGAATGCAGAGATCAGAAATGTTAAAGCCACCTTAACTACCAGCCCCCAATGCCCACTCCAAGCACAGACACAGTATCATGGAGAATCAGGGTCACTGGGTGGGATTCCAGTAGCCCCAGTGCTAGAACATGGGGAGCATAGCTGCCCTGGAGGTTGGGGTTAGGAGGGGCCCCCAGGGGCTGAGTCTTAGGAATATAGCATTGTGTTGGGGACACACACACACATGGACTAGAGGGGCTAGAATCAGCCCAGGGTCCCAGAACGGTGCGCGCGCGCACACACACACACACACACACACAAAGAGGGTGCCAGATCAGTAGCCTCAGAGGACAGAGCGGGGACTGGCCCTGCTGCTGGGTGACCGATTTCTGGATGGAGTCGCTGTGCCAGGAAAAGAGGCAAATCTTCTGGGGTCACCATTGCAGGTCGGGAGTCCAAGACCCATCGGCCCTGCCCCTCGCCCATAGGTGCAGAGGGAGGCCAGTGGGCAACTCCCCCCCGCTCCCCTTTTCCCATCCCCCAGCTCCTGCGAGGACTGTACCTGTGTCTCGGTCAGCATCAGCGACGTAGCCACCTCGAAGCGCTTGGGCCTGGACAGATACTTGTTGAGCTTGAACTGGTTCTCGAGCTCCAGCAGCTGCTGGCTGGTGAAGGCCGTGCGGGGCCGGCGGCATTTGCCCATCAGGCCGGACTGCGGAGGGGCTGAAATGCAACAAGTGGGCACAGGTCAGCGGGTGGGGGACGGGGGCTGAGAGCTGCAGCAAGTCCCTCCCTGAGGGCAGGGCCAGGCATCTGCCCCGCCCGGTGCTGAGCACCTGGACCCAGGGTCAAGTCCTGCTTTACCGTACGTGACTTGGGGCGAGGCTCAGTCGGATCTCGCGCTACTCTGCCCTGCAGGGGGGGCGCCCTGGGGGCAGCCGCTATAGAGTGGAAGATGCTCATCCCCCCGGCAGCAGGCGCTAGCTAAGGTCCCTGGCCCCAGGGCAGCGGGGAGAAGACGGGGCTGCCAGGGAAAAGCCAGGGAGGGGGAAAGAGGTGGGGCTGGGCAGCAGGAATTTGGGAGCCGTGACCCATGAAGACCAGGGGGCATTTCGCGGAGGTGACCCAGGGTTAGGCGAGGCGGGAGGGTGGAGCAGACGGGACACTCCTGTGAAGCTGACGGGTGGGTGCTCGGGGGAGGGGATGGGCGAGGGAAGCCTGACGCCCCCTTGGGTGGGGGGGGAGAGCTGGGGGGGAGGCACTTCCTGAAGATGGAAGAAGTGTCCAGGGCCGAGGGACGGTGCAGGGTCTGGGCTGCGGGACGTCACTAGAGGCAGGGAGGAGCATGGGCATTTGGGGAGGCTGGGCCCGAAGCTCCCTAGAAGTGGGAGGAGCCACCGGTGCCTGCCCCGTGACCCCGCCCCCTTCCCTGCCCCTGCCCAGCCTCCAAAGCCCCGCCCATGCTCCACCCATCCCAGCCCAGGCCCTGCTCCCGCTTAGCCCCTTCCCCGAGGGGCCCCCTCGCCTGCCGCCCACACCTCTCTGCCTCTCCGGGGGTGAAGAGGTGCACGCAGCGGGTGGGGGGGAAGGAGGAGGAGTCGTGGCCACGGGGCATGGTGTGGGCATGGCCATGGGGCGTGGGCAGGGCCACGGCCCAGGCACCTGTCGGGAGGCAGCGTTCCGAAGGCGGCAGGCCAGCAGCATGCCCCCAAAGGGAGGTGCACCGCATCCCGTTTGGGGAGGCTTGGCCTCCCCTGGCCTATGGTGCCCGCTGCTCATTTGTGGTATGTGGGCACTGAGGGTCACTTCATTGCAAACACACCGAGGGGCACAGAGAGGGGAAGTCACACAAGGCCAGACCATGGTGGGCCCCCTGGTCCAGCTCATTTCCCTGCAAACCGACCCCGTCTCAGCTGGGATTCTGCTGCTGAGACTCTCTGCACCCAACCCGGAGTGGATGGAGCTCTCATGGGCTGAACAGGGCCAGCCCCGGGAGCCAGACCCCACTGGCCAGCCCATGTGCCATAGGACGTGGTGGTTCGGTCAGGGACGCTCCCCTTCGGAGGAGCAAAAACTGAGCAGCGTGTGTGTGAACGCCTGGCGCAGTCCCAGGGAAATGAGGCCTCTTCCTGGTAGCCAATGCTGCTCCCCAGAGAGCCCCTGCCTGGCCACATCTCAGCGCCCAAGAGCCAGCAGGGACCCCCAGAGGACCCCGGCACAGGCTGGTGATGCGGTGCCCCCCGGCCCCGGGGCAGAGCACGGGGTGCGGAGCGCTAAGTGTCGCTGTCAGCGCCTGCTCGTCCAATAATGGGTTTATTGCCCAGCTGATATTAAACTGGCAGCGACGTTATCAGGACTCGTTTGGAGATTGAAATTGATTCCGTTAGCGAAATGAAAACTCCTTGATTAGCGTGAAGTGTATTTGATTACCCTCAGCTGCCAAAGTCTGCGATAAGAGCAGCAGCCCGTGGAGCGGGGCCCAGGGCCTGCTATCTCGCTAATCACTCCTTATCGCAGGGCCATGCTGAATCAGGAGAGAAAGGAACAAAAGAGCCATTGAGAACCCAGCGCGGCGTGGCAGAAACAGGGCACGCACTGTCTGATTCCCCCTTCATCTCCACTGTGCCCTCGTTATTGGCTCTTTGGGGCTCCATTTTACGGCCCTTCTTTAGGAGAACAGCCGCTATCGAAACCAGCAGGTCCGTGGCGGGGTGCGAAGTGCTGAGCCGGAGATGGAGGGGTGATGGGAGAGACTGCTGGGGGTCAGGCTGGAGCCAGGTCCCTGGGCATGTCACAGCGCTTCACAGTCCTGTGTGTTCCCACCAAGTCTCCGCATGGAGACGGCTCCAGGACGAGCAAGGCAGGGGGCTGGGAATTGGGCAGACGCCCCCAAGCAGAGAGAACTAGTGAGCATTAGCAGCCTGCAACGCTGGCAGCATGTTCGTGCTGAGAGGCCACGTGGGGCTGATCCCCACCCGCACAAGGCAGACGTGGCCTGCAGTCCGTTCCACTGGTGCAGTGACAGCACAAGGGATAGAGTGGCAGCGAACGAGGCCCAAGGTGGGCGTGACAGTAGGACCTTCGGGTCAGCTTTTAGCTTCCCACTCGGAGACGCTGTAATGCCCATTGGAAAAGGGAGGAAATCCACAGTGCCGGAGCATCCAGTGGACTTAACACCGTGAGATCGCAGCATGCGACCCAACACTGAACATCTGACACCCAGGAGATCTGCCCCACGTCCCCAGAACCAGCGACTGCCAGAAGAGTTCGCACCATCCTTTATAACCAGGAATTTCCTGCCTCCAGCACTTCTCCGCCAGGTGGCTCAGAGCTGGTCACAAACTTTAGCTCAGTTTTACCAGATGCATCTCACATCTAGCCTGCACCCATGGCACCTTGAACCTTGACCTTCTCTGGTCCCATAAGCTAAGCCGGGGGGGCTGAGCCAGCATGGGAGTCCCAGGGGGACTGTAGAAAGTGGGGTGAATGATGCTCTTCCCTCTGGCTCAGAGCTGTAATATTGAGGTTTAATAAGAGGTCACTATCGATCCAGAGATGCTCTTTATTGGAGCTGGGGTGTTAACCCCAGAGTCCTGGCCCCACTCCGGCTCTGGTAATCCTTTCTACTTCCCTAGAGCCCCCTGCATAAGGCATTCTGCTCACTTCTCATCCTACACTCCTCTGCCGTGGCACTGAGCACTGCTGAGCCGCCTGCCCTCCCCTGGCAGAGGAGCTGATTCATATGGTTTGTAAAGTACTTTGGGCCTTTTGGGATGCAGGGTGCTTTACAGATCTGACCCTGTATCCTGTGCAGACATCAGTCACTGCCCTCTCTCCTAGGACGGCCTACAGCTCTGAGCCGGCATTCACGACACAAGCTGACGGAAGGTGTCACCGGAAGGAGGTGATTTTATGTTTTAAACCCCACTATAGACAGGACGCCCCTGTTAAAATCGAACCTGATTCACGTTTAGATGCCATTGCTCTTTATGGAGCATGGCATCGCACCGAATAAGGACGTAAAGCTTTGACACAGAGTGTTACTAGTGGCTGGTTCGTGGGAGCGTAGCTAGGAGATCTTCCCACACTCAGTCATGAGCTTCAAGCAGGGAACCGCTTAGAACTGCACCACAGCTAACAACAAACATTTCTCCAAGATCCATCTGCCTGTATAGTCAGTTAAATGAAACTTGAGTATCTCTAACAGCACCGACTGGTGGCTCCCAGTACTATTACAAGGAATGCACCTTGCCCTCCTTTCCAAAAGAATCCCCCTTAATATGCATAAGGAAATGGATCTCTGTAGCTCTCAGAAACCTGCTAGGAGTCTGCAAAGCACAGCTGTTACCCGCCCGCCCCACATCTTCCAGTGGCTGGTAGTGATACTGGGGGCCAGGGGCGGCTCCAGGCCCCAGCACATCATGCGTGTGCTTGGGGCAGCAAGCCCTGGGGGGTGCTCTGCTGGTCCCGCGAGGGTGGCAGGCAGGCTGCCTTTGGCGGCTTGCCTGCGGAGGGTCCGCTGGTCCTGTGGCTTCGGCACGCCTGTGGGAGGTCCGCAGGCACGCCTGTGGGAGGTCCGCTGAAGTTGCAGGACCAGCTGACAGTCCGCAGGCAAACCGCTGGAGGCAGCCTGCCTGCCGTGCTTGGGGCGGCAAAATCCCTAGAGTCGCTCCTGCTGGGGGCAGAAGCTTGGTGAAAACAAACTGACAACACATGGAATTTGCCCCTTTTGGTTCTACAAGAGGATCAACCTTTGCTATCTCCAGGCGAAAAAAACACTTGAAATATGCAGAGGGGCCGTTAACCTTTTGGCACCCACAGTGCCACGCACCCCCCAAAAGCTGAGATCTCCTTGGGCCAGCCGGCTGCAAAGTCCCAGGGTTCGAAGGGTTAAAGCTGTCAGTATATTCAGGGCCTGACATCTGCAGGGCAATCATCTCAAGGAGAGTATTGAGGAAGCAGATAGTAGCCAGGAAGGGGAGGGGGAGGTTGGGAGGTGTTAAAGGAACTGGAACATGGATGTGACCTAGAGCTCATGGATAGATGGGTCCAAAAAGGGAGGAATTTCATAGGCTCTGGACAGGGACACCCCTCCTCTGCCCGCCCTCACCGGTTCAGGTGACCCTAAAGTGCTTGCTCAAAATTCACAAGCTCATGAGAAGTATACGGACAAAGCAGCAAAACAGGGAAATTGTCGGCATGGGAACTGAAGTCAAAGGTACCAGGAAGGAACCTCCCTGAGCTAATAGCAGTGTGCAGCCCTTAGACAGCACTTTCCATTGTCACCGCTCTTTACAAACAGGAGTCAATTAACTGGGGATAGGCCACGGAGTTAATGATGTGTCATGCAGGAATTTAATGGATGTTGCATTAACTGAACATTATAAAGTTGCATTGGGTTGAATTCCAGGCGCCCAGATGCCAGGTGCCATGTAAGAATCTAGAGATCAGACACCATGGCTAACAGGAAACTCAGCAAAAGCAGGACTAGAACTCAGACCTTCATGATGCTGGCAAACCAGAAGCCAGCTCGTGCCAAGATCTCCATTTCTCAGCTGTGCACTGAGATACATAGCTAGGCCTAGTCTGGCTACCCTGTGTTAGTGCCATTAAAATCAGTATTAGAATGATAAGAACGTGTTTAGGGTTTAGACTTAGTCGAATGCTTATGAGTGGCTTCCAGCATTAATCTCAGTTATAACAGCTGTGTGCTGTGTTGCATGGTAATATTTGAGCATTTGTGTTACAAGCCTCTGTGACTGTAAAGCACCAGGTAGGAGAGAGATATTAACTAGTGCGAAGTGCTGGTCTCCAGCTGAAGGTGTTATCTCCTGGCCAACCGGGAAGGTCCAACTCCCTACGGCTATTGTGAGACGAAAAAGAGGACAAAAGACATTGCTTGTTCTCTCTCCCCCCACCCCCGTGAAGATGAGTCTTGCAAGTGGATTCCTTCCATCAGCTGAGCTTGCAGCTGTGAGCACAGGGGAGAATGGGAATAAAACCTCCTAACAAGAAGGAACTGTATCTCTGTGCTGCTTGGACTCTCAGGTGCAAGGTTTACTAGGCATAAGTAAGAGATCCCCTGTGTTTAGCACTGGTTAGCCCTAAAGGACATATAATGAAATACATCCTAGAATACTCCAGGTGCTGACTGAGGAGATATCTGAGCTGTTAGCAATTATCTTCTAAAAGTCTTGGAAGACGGGAGAGATTCCAGAGGACTGGAAAAGGGCAAATCTAGTGCCCATCTATAAAAAGGGGAGTAAGGACAACCTGTGAATTACAGACCAGTCAGCTTAACTTCTGTACCGGGAAAGATATGGAGCAAATAATTAAGCAATCAGTTTGCAAACACCTAGAAGATAGTAAGGTGATAAGTAACAGTCACCCGGTAGCTTTCTTTGACAGGGCAACAAGCCTTGTGGCTAGGGGGAAATGGTAGATGTGGTGTATCTTGACTTTAGTAAGGCTTTTGATACCATCTCGCATGACCTTCTCATAAACAAACTAGGGAAATGCAACCTAGATGGAGCCACTATACAGTGGGTGCAAAACTGGTTGGAAAATCATTCCCAGAAAGTAGTTATCAGTGGTTCACAATCAGGCTGGAAGAACATATCGAGTGGATATGGACAGGGATCAGTTCTGGGTTCGATTCTGTTTCCTATCTTCATCAATGATTTAGATAATAGCATGGAGAGTACACTTATAGTTGGCAGCCGATACCAAGCTGGGAAGGGTTGCAAGTGCTTTGGAGAACAGGATTAAAATTCAAAATGATCGGGGCAAACTGGAGAAATGGTCTGAAGTAAATAGAATGAAATTCAACAAGGACAAATGCAAAGTGCTCCACTTGGGAAGGAACAATCTGTTGCACGCATACAAATGGGCAATGACTGCCTAGGAAGGCAATGACTGCGGAAAGGGATCTGGGGGTCTGTCATAAACAAATAGCTAAGGGTTAATGTCTGTTTCACCTGAAAAAAAGTAACCTGAAACACCTGACCAGAGGACCAATCAGGAAACAAGACTTTTTCAAATCTGGGTGGAGGGAAGTTTGTGTGTGAGTCCTTTGTTCTTGGTCTTGTCTCTGTCCCTCTCGGCTATGGGAAGGATTTCTCTATTTCCTGCTTTCTAATCTTCTGTTTCCCAGTTGTAAGTACAAAAAGATAGGTTTGTTTTTTTGTAGTTACATGTGTGTAGTTGCTGAAGTGCTTTGAATTGTATTCTTTTTGAATAAGGCTGTTTATTCATATTTCTTTTAAGCAATTGACCCTGTATTTGTCACCTTAATACAGAGAGACCATTTTTTATGTATTTTTCTTTCTTTTTACATAAAGCTTTCTTTTTAAGACCTGTTGGAGTTTTTTCGTTAGTGGGGAACTCCAGGGAATTGAGTCTGTGCTCACCAGGGAATTGGTGGGAGGAAGAAGTCGGGGGAAATCTGTGTGTGTTAGATTTACTAGCCTGACTTTGCATTCCCTCTGGGTGAGGGGGGAAGAGAGATTAGCTCTCAGTACTTCTGTTTTCCAAGGCTGGAAACGGGGAGGGTGGAGTCCCTCTGTTTAGATTCACGGAGCTTGCTTCTGTGTCTCTCTCCAGGAACCTAGGAACCTAGGGAGGGAATACCTGGAGGGGAGAAGGGGGGGGAAATGGTTTATTCCCCTTTGTTATAAGACTCAAGGAATTTGGGTCTTGGGGTCCCCAGGGAAGGTTTTTGAGGGGACCAGAGTGCCCCAAAACACTCTAATTTTTTGGGTGGTGGCAGCTTTACCAGGTCCAAGCTGGTAACTAAGCTTGGAGGTTTTCATGCTAACCCCCATATTTTGGACGCTAAGGTCCAAATCTGGGACTAGGTTATGACAGGGTCATAGTGGCCCACAAGCTAAATATGAGTCAACAGTGTACAGTGCTACAAAAAAAGTGAACATCATTCTGAGATGTGTTAGCAAGAGCGTTGTAAGCAAGACACAAGAAGTCATTCTTCTGCGCTACTCCACGCTGATTAGGCCTCAACTGTAGAATTGTGTCCAGTTCTGGGTGCCACATTCAGGAAAGATGTGGACAAACTGGAGAAAGTCCAGAGAAGAGCAACGATGAAAGGTCTAGAAAACATGAGCTATGAGGGAAGATTGAAAAAATTGGGTTTGTTTAGTCCGGAGAAGAGAAGCCTGAGAGGGGACCAGAGAACAGTTTCAAGTACATAAAAGGTTGTTACAAGGAGGAGGGAGAAAAATTTTTCTTCTTAACCTCTGAGGACAGGCAAGAAGCAATGGGCTTAAACTGCAGCAAGGGCGGTTTAGGTTGGACATTAGGAAACACTTCCTGTCAGGGTGGTGAAGCACTGGAATAAATTGCCTAGGGAAGTGGTGGAATCGCCATCACTGGGGATTGTTAAGAGCAGGTTGGACACACACCTGTCAGGGATGGGCTAGATACTACGTAGTCCTGCCCTGAGTGCAGGGGACTGGACTAGAGACCTTGCGAGGTCCCTTCCAGTCCTAGGAGTCTATGATATAGAGCTTGCTGATTATAGAAGCTTCTATTACTTTTTGAAATTTAAGATAGTAACTCATTTGCATGTATCTGTTTACCTGCTTTAACCTCTCTTGTTTCCTTTTTCTAGTTAATATATCTTGGTATAGTTTATTACAGGCTTAGCTATATGCGTTTGCTTTTGTGTGAGACCCAAAGAGCAACTGGCCTGGGGTAAGTGACTGGCCCCTGGGACTGGACGTAGCCTGAATATTACTGTGATTCGTGGTGTGAGGGACGAGCTAGCACAGAGATACGCTCGTCGGGGCACGAGGCAGACCGGGGTACCCAAGAGGTCTGTCCCAACGCTCTCCCAAAGAACGGCCAAAGCTGTGCAGGGGACACCAGTGGCCCGCTCTGGGGAAGGGCACACAGTCAGTATGGGGGCTCAGTGCTACCAAAAGCAGTTTATGGGCCAAACAAGAGCCAGCAAGAAAACTCAATCCTCATCCACGGACAGGGGAGATCACTAACCAGTGACAACAGCAGCTACTGTCCCACAGCCAGGCCAGGCCAAGGGAGTCCAAGTACTGCTCCCCAAAACAGGAGGCTGAGCCCAGGGCAATAGCGAGAAAGCCCGTCAGAGCCAAGGGACGGCTCCTGAGAAGAGAGGCCTGGGCCAGCCAGAGGACTACGTTAAACATCACACTCCTGGCTCACACCTTTGCAGGGATCTTCCCCATCCCAAAACAGCAGGGATCAAACAGCCTAGACCCCCCCCACACCAATATCCGCTCCCACCCCCAAATCACCTGCTGTCCCAGGGTCACTGGCCCCTGTAAGCGCGAATGGGCCCAGTTCACCTGGGACTAGTTAGCTGCCTCTCAAAGGAGCCTGATGCAGGGCGTCTGTAAAGAGCCAGGCAGCAGTTAAAAAGGAGCAGCTGAGAGCAGATGAGAGCTGTGTGGAGACAGCAGGAGCTGGGAGCTGATGAGAGCCGTGGGAGAGAACTGGCCAGAGCTGGGAAACCCTGCTGAGCAGAAGGTCTACGCCGAGGCCCCAGGCAAAGGGAGGCACCAGGGTGACGTTGCACTCCGACTCCTTATGGTTTATGGAAATATGCTTATAAGTGTGAATATGAGGTAACTGGAATTGCTTTATGCAAACGGTCTCTTGTAAGGTATCATTACAAAGCATATAACCTACTGGCTATGTTCCCCCTATTCGTATGAATGTATCACTCTTGTATCTGAAGCTAGAAATATGAAGTATAGCTCCCAGGTCCTACTGTAATTATGCAAAGTGGGGGCCATTAATGGTGGTTTGGAAGCTTGATGGCTCCCATTGACTAGGATAATTGGTTATAAATGGCTCTGGTTACTTGCAAACCTCCCTGGATGCATGCGGGCCAGCCCTGGAAGAGTGGAGGCTGGGGTCTCACAGGACATGTGACCATGTCACCTGATCCTGGAATCCATCTTAAACCTGGCTCTTTTCCATTCAGAGGGAGACAAAAAGATTCCTGCCTTGGGCCAAAGCTATAAAAGAGATTAGAACAGAACAAAGGGGGCTGCAGTCATGAGAAAACCCCTAGTTACCACCAGATCTGGAACTAACAAGGACTGTACCGGGGGGAAGGATTGGGCCCAGACTAGGAAGGAGTCTAGTCTGTGAAAGAAGCTTCTTGGAACATCTCTGAGGGTGAGATTTTACCTGTAATCAGTTTCGTGATGCATTAGGCTCAGACTTGCGTGTTTTTGCTTTACTTTGCTTGGTGAGTTACTTTGTTCTGTCTGCTATTATTTGAAACCACTTAATAAAAGCACTTTTGTTTATTAATAGACTCAGAGTAAGTGATGGATACCTGGGGGAGCAAACAGTGATATAGAGGCCGAACGATTTACGAATTTACCTTGTATAAGCTTTATACAGAGTAACACGGATTTATTTGGGGTTTGGATCCCATTGGGAGCTGGTATCAGAGGGGAAGCCGTGTTAGTCTGGATCTGTAAAAGCAGCAAAGAATCCTGTGGCACCTTATAGACTAACAGACATTTTGGAGCATGAGTATTCACCCACGAAAGCTCATGCTCCAAAACGTCTGTTAGTCTATAAGGTGCCACAGGATTCTTTGCTGCTTTTATTGGGAGCTGGGTGTCTGGGTGCTGGAGATAGTTGACTTGCTGAGCAGTTTTTGGTTAAAGTCTGCAGCTTTGAGCCATGGCCAGGGACGGCTCCAGGCCCCAGTACGCCAAGCACGTGCTTGGGGTGGCATGCCGCGGGGGGGCGCTCTGCCAGTCGCCAGGAGGGCGGCAGGCAGGCTGCCTTCAGCAGCATGCCTGCTGAGCATCTGCTGGTCCCGCGGCTTCGGTGGAGCTGCGGGACCAGCTGACCCTCCGCAGGCACGCCTGCGGGAGGTCCACCGGAGCCATGGGACTGGCGACCGGCAGAGTGCCCCCCACCCGCCATGCTTGGGGCGGTGAAATGTCTAGAGCCGCCCCTGGGCATGTCCCAGGCCTGGGTCTGTGTTGCAGCAGGCTAGCGTGTCTGGCTCAACAAGACAGGGTTCTGGAGTGGGGAAAACGGGCTCAAAGGTCATTTCAGCACATCAGGTGGCAGTCCCAAGGGGGTCTCTGTGACTGAACCCATCACAACCAGCTCAGGGCAGGCTGGGCCAGGAGAAAGGCTTGACTCCAGAGGGAGGTTCCCATGAGAAGTTGCTCAGCACCGGCAGGACTTGCCCGTGAAGGCACCTGGGGAGCGGAGCACCGTGGGGAGCTGAGCTGAGGCTGTGGGAGAAGAGTTGCAGCAAGCGCTGAGAACTGCCAGGGGTGCGGAGGCCCTGGAATAGTGGGGGCACTGGGGAAGAGGCCTGACCACTCGCAGGTGGCTGGCCCGGGGAGGGAGGCAAAACTGGGAAAGGCAGCAGGTGGGGGATCTCAGGTAGGCAGTCTGGAAGTGGCCCCTGGAACGGGGGTGGGGAATGGCTACATTTTACTCTGGGGCTTTGGGAATTGTCTGACTGACTGATCTGCTGAGGGTTGCACTGATACAAATAAATTGTGCCCATAAGCAAGGTTTGAACTGGACTCTGGGGGGTGACATTCCTTTCCCGGGCGGGGGAGGTGACTGTTGGTCTGATCTGTGGCAGGGAGGGTGGGCAGCTCCGACGGCCCTAGGGAAACCGAGGCAGGAACTTTGTGCCTTGCTGTGGTTGGCCACATGAGGGCACTCTGGCAGGGGTGAGCCCTGTTACACCAGCTCAGGGCAGCAGCAGTGAAATTCCATGCAGAGACCACCTCGAATCAGATTATTTCAGACCCATCCACGGCTTCCTGTGTCCACACGAACCCCAGAAACACACGTACACTGGGCATGTGTTTCGGGGATGTGACGACCCTAGGGCCTGGCTATGTCTGAGGGGAGCCCTGCCGCTCTCTGCCTTGCTGCACCATGTGGGGCAGGGAGGGGCCTGCAGTTAGAAACTGAGCCACTCCTGCAAATTGTAAAAAGCTTTTTGCTCTGACTGAGTTCCCATCACTTCCAGCTCTGGGCTACCCATGCAGCCTGCAATGGTTTCCGAGCCGAGACTCATCAAGTGGCTCGTGGCTGTGGGCTGACCCCTGACCTCACTGACCCACACACGAGGACCTGCGAGGTCCTTCTGAGACAGTAATTCCTAGAATGGGGCTGTTCTTACCTAACCCAACTCCATTGGGTGATGCCAGTGACCTCGGAAGGAGAACGCCCCATTCTGACTTGCCAAGAAACTCCAGAGGAGACGCCTCGCTCAGGAAAAGCCCCAAAGGGGCGGAACCAGCCAGGCCACCATCTTCACAAGGAATGGAAGAACCCAGGCTTCCACCTGCTGCTGTGGCTGCTGTTGACCGCTGGTCTCTGTCTGTGCAATACCACCATGCCGGAGAGAGGCCTGTGCTTTCCAGGCTGGCTGCCGGGGGGGAGCTATCCGGCAACATGCGACATCTAGACTTGACGTCTGCCAGCCAGTAACCCGGGGCCAGCCAGCTAGTCCATTGATACTAATCAGCCAAGCCAATAAAACTGACAACTGGTCTATCCGACCCCGTACCAGCTTCCTGAGAAAGAAACAAACTACCAGGACCACAATCCGCTCCCCCCTGCAGAAATATCAACCTGGTCATAGATTCCAAAGCCAGAAGGGACCATTGTCATCACCTAAGGTGAAGGTCCTGCCTTGTTTGCTGTAGCTAACAGAACCTGTCACCCTGGAGCCCAGGGTGGGCCTGGTGGGCTTTTCCCCCAGTGTCATGGCCAGGACTCCAAGGTGCTGGGGCAGACAACAGAGCTGACGCTGACCCACTTGAGCCATTGAACTGGCTATATCTGCCTGGCCCCACAGACGGCGCTTAATGGCCCCCTTCTACACCCTGTCGTCTTGGGCCTGTTGCCTTGGCTTTTCCTCCTGGGACCCGGGCTCCCCCACCACCTGGTTTCCTTCCTCTCGCTTTTGCTCTGGTGGTCTTAGCCACAGGACCATTCTGGGAGGTTCTCCAAGCCCCCCACTTGTCCCTGGCTACCTCCTCCCGCATGGCCACATCCCTGCAATTTAACTGCACCCCTCCCGCACTGCCAAGCCTGGCCCTACCCTGCGTGTCCCACTGGGCCATCGCCATGCCAGGCACCGTCCCAGCAAGCAGGCTTCTCAGCCACGTGCCCAGCTCACCCGTCCCCTCTCCCACTTGACTCCACCGGGCGGCCTCCCGGACCCACCACTCACAGAGGTTTAAGGCCAGAAGGGGCCATCTGGTTGTAGACCGACCTGTAGATCAGGCCCCGCCAGCCATGCACTGAACCGAACTAAGGCAGCTTCCAGGAAGGCCTCTGGGCTGGATCTGGAGACACCAAGAGCTGGAGAAGCCACTGCTGCCCTGGGGGAGTTTGTCCCAGTGGCTAATTGCCCGCAGAGCTAACAATTCCTGTGGGAATGTGCCTGGCTTCAGCTTCCAGTCACTGGCCCTTGCTCTGCCTCTCTCCACTGCAATAGCTACAGATCCCTGTTAGTGTGCACTGGGTTCTCCCCGCGGAGGCACCGACACTGCAATTCACTCCCCTCACTAGACAGATCGAGCTCACTCGAAGGCGTTTTCCCCAGCACTTGAATCATCCCTATGGCTCTGTTCTGTGTAACACGGGGACCCAGAACTGGACGCCATATTCCTGTCGGGCTCACCAGTGCCGTGTACAGAGGTAAAATTACCTGCCTACTTCCACTTTTATCCCCTAGTTAGACACATTAGCCCCTCTTGTCACCATTCGTCTTCAGCTGTTTGTCCACTCTCACCCCCACACCCTTTTCAGAGTCACTTTTGTCCAGGATCTGGCCCCGGTTCTGTAGGTCTGCCCTGCAGTCCTTGAGCCTCGGTGTCTGGCCTCACATTTGGCTTTATTAAAATTCATTTTGTCTGAATGGGCCCAGCTTACCAAGTGGGACCAAGTGGGGGATTTTCTTGTTTTTTCCTTGGTTTTCCAATGGTTTGCATGCAGGGGGGCTGGGACTCAGTGTCCCCGGGTGTTACTGGTTTAACGAGGGGAGGGGAGAGGGAGTTTGTTGGTACAGGGGACTGGAGAGGGAACTTGGGACCCCGGCCGATGGCCTGGAGGATGGACACCCCAGCGATCAGTGACCTGGGGACCCGGAAACCCAGCACAGGAGTCACAGCCGGGTCTGGCTAGTGGGGACAATGGGCTGCAGGGAGAGGACCCCGGTGCCCTGACCAGCCGGTTCCAGCCCAGAGGGGCTAGAGGAGGCTGAGAGGAGAGGAGACCCAGGCCACCCCATTTACGGCCCTGTTTACCTGGAAAGAAGCCAATGGACAGAGGGGGCTTGGGGCCAGGGATATCGGAGGCCCAGCTGGGAAGCAGGGGGGCTCGGGGCTGGGAGCAGGCAGAGCCCCCCTGGATGCAGGGGGACTGGGATGTGCTGTGCTGAGGGAGGCCAGGCCTGAGGCCCGGAGAGTTTCCTGTGCTTTGTTCAGCATTCAATAATCCCTCCTGTTTTATGCTGGCTGAAAGTCGCTCCGGTCTAGAGAATGGGGTGGGCAGGGGGGCATCATCCCCTTTGGGGGAGGTGGAGGTCCTGGAGCCCCAGAGCGAGGGGACTCCCTGGGGGGGCCCACGGCAGAGACAGATGTGCTGAGGCTCAGAGAGGTGCGGCTCCAGGAGGTGGAGGGGCCTGACCCCGAGAGACAGTGGACCCCCGAGAAGGGCTGTCTCAGTGGAAGGGGCACCCCCCACAGACCGCATAGTGCCAAGAGTGGGCATGATCTGTGAGTCCGTAACCCTGAGCAATCCACTGCCCTGTCCTCAGCATCATTTACCACTCCCTGCTCGGTGTGTCATCTGCAGTGATTTGATATTTTCTTCCAGATCACTGGTGCCAATCTTGAATAGCATCAGACTTAGAACTGATCCCTGCAGAACCTCACAAGAAACACCCCCGTCCAGTGATGATTCCCCAGACACAACTGCTTTAGAGATCTGTCAGTCACCCACTTCGTTCGTGATTTGTGATAGTGCTGATTTGTGACGGTACTGAGACAAACACCTTACAGAAGCCTCTGTCTGTTACATCTACGCAGTCACCTTAATCATCCAAACCTGTAATCGCAAAGGATGAAATAGGGTTTGTTTGACAAGACCAGTGTTCCCCTGCGCCCCGGCCTCCTGGCCTGGCATCCGCAGTGCCCTGACCTCTCCTAGCCCTCCCTCCTCCTGCTCACCATCACACTGGGGTACCCGCCGGCCGCTGGCAGCTAGCTCTCGGAAATGACAGAGCATTGGGCTGCCTATGTGAGCCGGAAGCTGCCCCAGGGCACTCGTGTCTCTGACCCGCAGAGCTGAAAAGGAATCACTGTCCCCAGCTCCCGGGGTTTAAACCACAACGGGGCTGAAGTGCCACAGACGGGTGAGCATCAGGCCCACTTCCAAGCTGTAAAAGGGACAGGCCAGCGAGCATTAACTGCCAGGATCTGGCTTAAATCCAAACAAGGGGAGCGCTGGGCACTGGTGCTGCGTTGGCCTGGCAAGGCAAATCTTGGGCGCTGACCAAGACCAGGGTCCAGGCATGTAGGAGGACACGACAGATGCAGGGAGGCTGGGTCATTGTCCCCACTGCACAGCTGGGGACCTCGAGACCAGCAAGGCCGAGGAACTTTCCCAGGGTCACCCAGGAGCGGGTGGCTGATCTGAGTCCAGTGCATGATCCTTGCCCTGGGAACCCCCTGTCTGTTTACCCCATCACCCCACTGGTGGAGCAGGAGGGGCCTAGCCCACCGCTCAGAAGCCCAGATTTCTATAATCTGTGGGAGGGGGGCTCTGACCCTAGAACGACGCTCCTGCCCTCCCCGCAGGAGCGTGACAGTCCTGTGCCTTCCCAGCCGCTCCCTTTGCAGGAGCTCAGCGGGCAGAGCCGGAGGCCCTGCCTCTCTCCTGTCCAAGGTCTCCTTGACTCCAGCCAGGCACAGGTGGCCCCAGTGGGAAAGCCGAGAATGATTCACTCTTGCAAAGAGCTTTCACACGCTCGCCCGTCCAGAGATATATATCAAGTCTTTCAATGCCCATAAATCTCCAGCTTGGCAGCTCTCTGCATAGGGCCTCAACGGCCTGCATGGCACTTCCCTACTTCTGGCAGGGGGCACAGAAATCAGAGCCTCCCCCAGGAATCTGAACACACACCGGCTTCCTGCGCCAGCCGCCCCTTCATGCATGGCCCATCAGCGCAGCCCAGCGGGTCCCCAGCCAGCACCAGCGAAGAAATTCATAAGGCTTGGGGAGAAACGCAGCCCTGGCAGACTCCGCCCTGTTTGGCTTCGCTGGGCCCCGGCTCACGCCCGCCTGGACTGGATCCCTCCTGTCTCGATGTGCGACAGAGCAAACGTGCTAGCCTGGGTGGTCGAAGGCTTCTAGGTCCAGTCCCTGGGAAGGGTCAGACCCAACGGCTGGAAGCCGCAAGGCAATGTGATCCCTCCTGGCTCTCGAAGCAGAAGAGAGGCCCCCTCTCACAGAGTCCCTGAGCTGTCCCAGGGCCAGACACCAAGCCCAGTGCCCAAGCTTGGATGGCTCAGAAGGCCAGAGCCTTCCTGCTCCACGCTGCCTGGCTGGACGCAGTCTAGGCTGGCTTTGAGAGGCAGCTGCCAATCCAGGATGTTCTGCCAAAACTTCAGGGAACCCCAAAAGAATTCCTCCCCTCAGCCTTGTGCTGAGCCCTAGGTCCCGGGCGGCCGTGGAGGGGCAGGAGGGGAAGGAGGAATCAGATTGTTTGTTTTCTCACTCAGATAAAATGATTTCCGGGAGAGTCGCTGCCCCTGTCTGGGCCTCAGTTTCCCGCACCTGTGAAATGGGGATAAAGAGATTGACACGCCTCCCCTGGGTGGGGGATGGTATATTCATTAGTGAGCAAAGGTCAACCTGTGCAGAGGGCTAGAGCAAAGCTTAGGACGGGTTTCGCCCAGGAAGTGACAACCAGGGGATACCAGGGTGAATGCTACTGAGAGGAAGGGTGATCCAGTGATGAGGGTGCTAGCCTGCGACTCTGCTCTGCCACTAATGCCTGGGTGACCGCAGGCAAGTCCCCTTAATGTCTGAGCGCCTCAGGCCTCCATCTGTACAACAGGGGAATAGCCCTGGCCTGCCCCACAGGGGTGTTGTGGGACTACATCCATCAAAGCTTGTGAGGGGTTCAGACACTCCGGGGTCGGGGGGGCAGATAAAGCTTTCGCTCGGTAGCAACATTCTCTTGATATAGTGAATTTTGCTCACACAACTTATTCAGAAGAGGAATCTCAATGTCACATGTGTGCACAGGTGTGTGTCTGTGTGCAAATGTGTCTGCATGTGTGTGAACACATCTGTGTGCATGTGTGTCTGTGTGTGTGCATGTATGTGTGTGCATGTGTGTGTGCGTCTGTGTGTGCGTACGTGTGTGTGTGCGCATCTGTGTGTGTACATGCATGTGTGTGTGCATACATGTGTGGTGTGTGCGTACATGCATGTGGCATGTGCGTCTGTGTGTGCATACATGTGTGTGGTGTGTGCATCTGTGTGTGCATACATGCATGTGTGTGCATCTCTGTGTGCATACATATGTGTGCATACATGCGTGTGTCTCTGTGTGTACACGTGTGTGCGTCTGTGTGCATGCATGTGTGTGCGACTGTGTGTGCATCTGTGTGTGTGTACATGTGTGTGATGTGTGTGCTCTCTGACTCCCAAACCCATCCTATGCCCTTGTAATTTAGTCCTGTTATTAATTACGGCGGCAGCCAGGAAAGCCATTCACAGATGGGGCCCTCTCATGCGGGGAGTGTACAGAGGAGTCCCCAAAGGGACAGGCCCTGCCCCAGAGAGCTCACGACCTATACCTTGGACTTGCTCTTCCAAAAGATTTTCAGGAGCTGTGGGGATTTTGTGGCTGTGGCAGGGCTGGTCCAGTGGGGGCCAGGCTGCATCGCCCCAAACCTCCTTTCAGTTTGCTGGCAGAAGCTGCCCCTGCAGCCCAAGGGCAGCAATAAACGTGGCTCTGGCCTGAGGAGCGGAGGCAAGGGCTGCAGTGACTGGGTAGGACTTGCGGGGGCATCCACCTGAGCTCCCCGCTGCACCCCTCCCCAAATCACACCGGTGTACGGCCCTCCTGCACCAGATTGGCAGCCATCCTAGGGAGCAAGGAGCCACTGAACATTGGAGCATACGGGTTGCCAGACTGGGTCAGCCCAGGAGTCCATCTAGCCCGGTATCCTGTCTGTGACAGTGTCCTGTGCTAGCTGCGTCAGAGGAAGGTGCAAGGAAACCTCTAGCTAGAATAACCTACCGACAGGGGAAATTTGTTCCTAACCCCAGTCACTAGAGATTGGCTGGAGCCCTGTAGCAGGAGCATTTATAGCCCTCACAGGCTTCTTGTGCCTAAGGTACCTGTAGCTTTTTCATATCATTGTCTGTGGGCTTTTGAAAATCCTGCACAGCTCTTGGTCTCTGTATCATGTGGCAATGAGTTCCACGGGTTAATTACACATTTTGTGTATAAAGAGTGAGCCTGATTTGTCTGCTGATTTACACAGGCATCAGCCAGAATAACTGCACTGAAGTTAAAGCTCTGGGATGGACCAGCCAGTCCTGGTGACTTGTTGCAGAGAGAATTATCCTGATGTTCCAGGCCTTCCTCTTTCAACCCTTCAGTCTCGGACTCCCCTCACCTCTCTGACCCGGAAAGAGTAGGTATTTTCCCCAGCTCTTCTGTGGTGGAGACTGATAGAAAGGGATCATTTTAGCTTCTCTCCCATATGCTAATCCTCTCTGACTGCTCCCTTTGCCCCCTGCTGGACTCACGGCCCCAGACCCTCGCCGGCTTCCAGCTCCTGCTCTCCCCACAGAATGTATTTGTTTTTCTGTCTCTGGCGATTTGCTCTTCAGATTCTATCATTCCCCTAATGGCCAGCACTCGTTTTACTGGGCCCGGCTCGGGCTCTTTTCTGTGAGCCGAGGGCCACGGCTCCAGCAATCTCTTCACTTTGTGCGTTAGTCACAGTGATGGTTTCTCCTCCCTGCATCTCGGGTGCACTCGGCTTCTGGGGCTCCCGTACGTCCTGCTGCGACAGTAGCTCCCATGATGAGTGTCAGGATCTGAACATGAGGCTCCTGGGTTCATTCTTTCTAACCAGCTTCCTCAGATGTTTTTAATCCTCTTTCCTGGCCGCCAGTGTCAGAGGGTTAATTTGTGATGCTGTTCTTCCCCCAAGGATGCTGGACTTACGGTAATGACACTGTGCCCCTGCCACGGAGTGACTCAGCTGAAGGACACACAGCAGCCAGTTCCTGGACCAGACTCCTGCCCTAACTCTGCCTATACTCGGACCAAACTCCCGTTGACTCCAGTACACTTTGCCCCAGTACAACGAAGGGCTTCAGGGTCTGGCCCCAGGGCGTTGCTTAGGGCCCAGTCCAGACCAGTCCCTTCGCTCGTTACTCCAGTCTCAGCTGTCCCACGTAGATACCATTTACGGTGGCAAGAGATTGCCCCTGCTGGCTGCGTCCTGCTGGGACACGTGCCAGTCGGGAGCTGCAGTTGCCCGTTATTCCTGTTTCAGCAGCTTTGGTGGCCTCTCTGCGGTTCTCTATCGCTGTCCTGATCCAGTGTCCACCACCAGTGGGACCTGCTACAGTTATGGGCCCGATCCTGCAATCACTTCACTTCTCAGATAAGAACATAAGAACGGCCAGACCGTGTCAGACCAAAGGTCCATCCAGCCCAGTATCCTGTCTGCTGACAGTGGCCACTGCCAGGAGCCCCAGAGGGAGTGAATCTAACAGGTAATGATCAAGTGATCTCTCTCCTGCCATCCATCTCCACGCTCTGACACACAGAGGCTAGGGACACCATTCCTTACCCGTCCTGGCTAATAGCCATTAATGGAATTAGCCACCATGAATTTATCCAGTTCTCTTGTAAACTCTGTTATAGTCCAGCCTTCACAACCTCCTCAGGCAAGGAGTTCCACAGGTTGACTGTGCGCTGTGTGAAGAAGAACTTCCTTTTATTTGTTTTAAACCTGCTGCCCATTAATTTCATTTGGTGCCCCTAGTTCTTATATTATGGGAACAAGTAAATAACTTTTCCTTATTCACTTTCTCCACATCACTCACGATTTTATAGACCTCTATCATATCCCCCCTTAGTCTCCTCTTTCCCAAGCTGAAAAGTTCCAGCCTCTTTAATCTTTCCTTATATGGGACCCGTTCCAAACCCCTAATCATTTTAGTTGCCCTTCTCTGAATCTTTTCTAGTGCCAGTATATCATTTTTGAGATGAGGAGACCACATCTGTACACAGTATTCGAGATGTGGGCGTACCATGGATTTATATAAGGGCAATAAGATATTCTCCATCTTATTCTCTATCCCTTTTTTAATGATTCCTAACATCCTGTTTGCTTTTTTTACCACCTCTGCACACTGCGTGGAAGTCTTCAGAGAACTATCCACGATGACTCCAAGATCTCTTTCCTGACTCGTTGTAGCTAAATTAGCCCCCATCCTATTGTATGTATAGTTGGGGTTATTTTTTCCAATGTGCAATACTTTACATTTATCCACATTAAATTTCATTTGCCATTTTGTTGCCCAATCACTTAGTTTTGTGAGATCTTTTTGAAGTTCTTCACACTCTGATTTGGTCTTAACTATCTTGAGCAGTTTAGTATCATCTGCAAACTTTGCCACCTCACTGTTTACCCCTTTCTCCGGATCATTTATGAATAAGTTGAATAGGATTGGTCCTAGGACTGACCCTTGGGGAATACCACTAGTTACCCCTCTCCATTCTGAAAATGTACCATTTATTCCTATCCTTTGTTCCCTGTCTTTTAACCAGTTCTCAATCCATGAAAGGATCTTCCCTCTTATCCCATGACAACTTAATTTACGAAGGAGCCTTTGGTGAGGGACCTTGTCAAAGGCTTTCTGGAAATGAAAGTACGCTATGTCCACTGGATCTCCTTTGTCCACATGCTTGTTGACTTTACTCCCATGTGCAGTTCCACTGGGCCCAGTCCATTCCTGCCAGGGGCTTCTTGTGATGCTTGGAGCTTGGGCCTTGTCTAGTTTCCCAGTCTCAGGCCAGTGTAGGAATAACGCAGCACTGTGCCAGCCCCACTGATGTCAGTTCAGCGACTCTTGGGAGTAAAGCCATGTCTTTGCAGGGCCGTTGGCATTCGTCTGATCTAGGATTTGCCTCCTTGCCTGCGTGTCTCTGGGGACAATCAGATGCCCAGTGTCTGGGGTCACTATAGCCCAGGAGGTCTCAAACTGTGGGTCAAGACCCCATTTTAATGGGGTTGCCAAAGCTGGTGTTGGCCCTGGGCCCTAGCAAGTCTGAAGCCCAAGCCCCCTCCACCCAAGGCTAAAGTTACATGCCCCCCACCCAGGGCAGAACCTTGGGGCTTCAGCTTTGACCCCCCTGCCCAGGACAATCTTCGGTCCCCCTTCCTGGGGCCGTGTAGTAGTGTTTGTTGTCAGAAGGGGGTCACAATGCAGTGACATTTGAGAACTGCTGGTCTAGCATTTTGGAGTCCAGTTCTTCCAGGCAACAGGTGCGATATTAATAACAGACCGAAAGCAGATGGGCACCAAGCAGTGACTATGCCCCGTCTTGCAGGTGTTCAGATTAGCCCAGTAAATGTGATTAGAAGAGTGAAATTCAGCCCTTTGCCAAAGGCTGCCCCAAGACTGAGACACTCCACAGCCCCGCTTTGGCCCCTGAGGCTCCAGGAGCGTCTCACCCTCAGGCCAGCCTTCGGCAAAGGGCTGAATTCCACCCATGAGTGAATATATTCGTATTTAGCCCCGTGAAGTATGAAAATGCAGCCAGTTAACACCCCTGATGCTTTGTAAATGCAACACCAAGTACAAGCTGTAAATGTATCTGTCTCCCTCCAACCCCACCCCACTTCTGCATGGGGAGGAGAGAGGCAACGTCCCATAGGAAGGTGCCTATCCCCAGAGAACAGCCCCACTGGCTCTCTGGGCCCAATCATTAGGTGTTTAATATCAGGAGATGGGAGATAATGGGGCTTTTCCTTTTAACTCTCCATTTCTACACCATTACTCATCCGTTCGGGCTTTTAATTAACCAGATTGCCTGGCTGTGTTTTTTTAAATGGGCTCTGAAGTTATTAAATCACGAAACTTACATAATAAATCCATGCTTTTAATAGCCAATTCATCAAAGAATCGGGCTTCATTCTAATGACTTGGGACCTAATCCCGGCCGTCTTTGCACAAGCAGGATTTCCATTGACTTCAGTGGGAGATACAAGGGCAAGGACAGATGTGGGATACAGATATATAAATATATATTCCTCTCAGCTAGAGTGAAAACTCAGGACAGAATAAGGTCCCAGCACCGTAGAGCTATAGGACTGGTGTCAGAGTAGCAGCTTTGTTAGTCTGTATCCGCGAAAAGAACAGGAGTCCTTGTGGCACCTTAGAGACTAACAAATGTATTTGAGCGTAAGCTTTTGTGTGTCAGTTAATATGCTTGCAACGTATGTTACCCGTCCCACTCTACCGACTGGCTCACTGGAGGACAACAGCCTACTACTGAGGCATGTTAATAGAGTTACACTGGAGTTATATATTGGAACAGGGAAAGGTTCAGAAAAGAGCAACAAAAATGATTAGGGGTATGGAACAGCTGCCATATGAGGACAGATTAATAAGAGTGGGACTTTTCAGCTTGGAAATGAGATGGCTAAGGGGGGCGGGATATAACTGAGGGCTATAAAATCATGTCTGGTGCAGAGAAAGTAAATATGGAAGTGTTATTTACTCCTTCTCATATCACAAGAACTAGGGGTCACCAAATGAAATTAAGAGGCAGCAGGTTTAAAACAAACAAAAGGAAGTATTTCTTCACACAGCACAGAGTCAACCTGTGGAACTCCTCGCCAGGAGATGTTGTGAAGGACAAGACTAGAACAGGGTTCAGAAGGGAGCTAGAGAAATTCCTGGAGGACAGGTCCATCAATGGCTATTAGCCAGGCTGGGCAGGGATGGTGTCCCTAGTCTCTGTTTGCCAGAAGCTGGGAATGGGCGACAGGGGATGGATCACTTGATGATTCCCTGCTCTGTTCTGCCCCTCTGGGGCACCTGGCACTGGCCACTGTCGGCAGACAGGACACTGGGCTAGGTGGACCTTTGGTCTGACCCGGTCTGGCCACTCTTATGTTCACTGTTAGCTTCAATGGCAGAGGGCTGTTTTCTGGTTCAGAAGGACCTGACTTCAAAGCCTACTAATAACCCATTGTGGGGAGGAGTCGTTGCAAATACACAAAGGCAAATTCTGGTTCTGTTATTGTCACCGCTAGAGCTAGAGCAAACTGGGGAACAAATGACCAGTGAATATTTGTTTGAATTTCAATTTTTTTCCCCTGCAAATATCCACAAAATGGAGAGTCACTAGCACAGAAACATGTAAATGGTGAAATTTGAATTTAAACGTTCCTCAGAAGTGAAATTCAAACTGTGCATTCAGCTGGCCCATCCCCAGTCTGCACTGGCCGGGTTAGCTCTGCAAGCCACGCGGACTGGGAGCAGCACAGCACTGCGGGACCCGTGTAACCAGTTACCAGTAGGAACTATTCCCAAGCTGCTAATGGTCTGCAGAGCCAGGGTCACTGGCTGGGGCCCTGTACAAAGAACTGCCCCTCGTGAATCAGTCCCAGAAACGTACAAGAGGAACGGCTGCGTTCTGACTCGTTCACTCTGACTCAGGTGCTCAGCTGCAGTCAGGCCTCAAGGGTGACCCACCAGCCATGGGGAGAAGTGACTTTGTCTGTGCTCTGCACATGGTCAGCCAGTGGCCCTTACTCCTGCTCCAATTGGAGCCAAGGGCAAAAGTCCCCTTGCAGCCCTCAGCCCGTCCTGGGCAAAACCTCCACACAAGTCAAGGAGCGATTTGCCCGAGGAGCCAGCCCCTCTAACAAACTCTCCAATGTGTGGCACATCCCAGCGCTGGGCCTGGAGCTCTAGGAACCAGGGATAGGCTCCATGGACACAGAGCTAGTGACCAGCATTGCCAGCCTGGTCTCTGAGGCCCCCATTGGTCCCTCCAAGCCACCCAAAGTCACCTTGGCGGCCTGTCAATTCAACCACCTTGTCAGCCTCTGCCAATCATCACCAGCTCCCTTCCCCGCCTGCAGCAAGTGCACAGGGCATGTGCCCCCCTGCAAGGCCTAGATCTCCTGGTGCATTCCCGCTCCCCTCCTCCCAGCCTCCCTTCCCTGCCCCCTACGTGGCTCCAGTGGGCAGAGAATCAGCACGAAGCTTCCTGGCCATCACGCCACTGCCCAGGCTGGTCACTGTTGAAGCTGGCTCGTGTCAATGTAACTTAAATCGACAAGTGACCAAATTAACCTCAACTGATTTCAGAGATGTAAACCACTACGTGCCCCCCTGTTAGGGGGCTGAACAGGCATCCTTAGATTTGGGGACCAGTGCAGCTTTTCCTGTGTGCACCCGCCCGCCCGCCAGCGCGATGGCCGGAGCCTGCAGCTGTGCCCAAGGGCTTGTGCTGGCCCCTTGCACAGGGGCGAATTTCCCCCGGAACCAGCGGGTTTGCATCTCAGAAAGTCTCTAAAACTGGTCGGGAACATTCTTCTTGCTCTCTCCCGGGGGCATGGGGCTGAGCCCTCCTCAGGCTCCTGAGCCCTGCTGGGGCAGGACAGGGTCCAAAGGAACCAGCTTCCCCCTGAGAAAACTCCCTCCCGCCCTGCCGAACATTGATCCTACCTGCCTGGGATTGGCTTATTTGTGGCTGATGCCACACAGCCAACATTTGGAACAAATTGGGGGCGGGGGGGGAGATTCCCCATCAGTGCCCATTTTTGAATCAGGACTGGCTGGGGTAAAAGCTCTGCTCTGGGGATTTGGGGGCGGGCGGCGCAGTTCTCTGCCCTGCCTTCTACAGCAGATTGGACCCGATTCCTTCTGCTCTTGGCATCTCTGGCCTTGCTGGCCTGTCTGCAGCTTGTGGGCTGGTATCCCGGCCCCCCAGCCCGCCCACGGTCACTGCTCAGTGTGTTTAAAGCACAAAGGTTCAGGGATCCCCCTCCCCACTTCCATCGTCTACAACCCCCACCCCACCCCTTTCTGCCCGTTTCCCAGGAGCTTCCCAGCCGGCCCGAGGTCCAGAGGTTGTTAGCACCGGCTAGAAACCGGTCCGACCCGCTCCCTGTTCGCTGCGCCGCCAGGTTAATGATTAAGGCGCAGAGGCAGGAGGATCCCCAGGCGGTTCTCCCCCTGCCCCGGGAGGCCAGGGAAGGTGTCTCCCCGGCCCAGAACTACCCGCCGCCGGCCCCGGGAACCGCCGAGCCGGCGGCAGGAGCCGGAGGAAACTGAAAGCAGGCTCCGGGCTGGAGGAAGACCCACGCCGCCCGGGGAAGAGCCAGGGCTGGAGGAAGACCCGCGCCGCCCGGGGAAGAGCCGCACGGCGGGTTGCTCCCCCTCCCGCTCCGGGTCCGGACGCACTGGGTCTGCAGCCGTTTCACACCCGTTCCCAGGGGCCGCGCCCCGCTCCAGGAACCCAGCCCCGGGAGAGAAACACTGGGACACGCTGCGCTGAGGCCCGGATCGGGCCCCTGGGAACGCCGCTAGTCCCCAGGGGAGCAAAGGGAACGGACCCCCCCCCCCCGACCTCCAGGTGGCTCTCAGTGTGAACGGCCCCAGATGCGCTGCCGGGGGGCTGGGCCCCTCTGCGGGGTGCTAGACCGGGGGGGGGCGCGTTTTCCCGCAGGCTTAGGCTGGCTCCGGGCAGGGAGCCCAGGTCTGAACCACGCTGCGGACAAACAGCCCCTTCCCTCCTCCGCTGGCGGGTCGGTGCTGGCCCTGCCGACCCCCGGCCGGGTTGGGGGCAGATCGCGAGAGCTGTGGGGGAGCCACTGGGAGCTGCTCCCCCTGCCCCTCACTCCTGAGCCCGGGCGCCACGAACCGACCTGCCCCGATTCCCGGGAAACCCGAGATTTGGCTGCGCCAGGGAGTGGCAGAGAGACCCGCGCACCGAATAACCACGAGGCGGCCGGCCAGTTCACACGGGGACCCGGAGCAGGGGAAGGAATGGGCAAGCCGTGGATAGACGCGGGGGGGGGGGGGGAGACCGAGGTCATTAAGAGTTCGCTTCGAGTTCAAGGGGCTGCGGTCGGTTGACCCGGCCAGGGACCGGCTGGGGAGCAAGGCTGGAAAGTGGGTTGAAAGTAGCTAAGGTTTTGGGGGAGCGGAAACCCCGTAATTTCCCGCCGCTGCCTCCTGAAAAACTTTGCTTTAATTACAAACGAAAGTCAGGCCTTTGGGTCCCATAACCTGGCGGGGCAGGTGCTGAAGCCAATGCGGGGTCCGAGCGAGGCTGCCAGGCCCCTGGGCCAATTGCCCGGTGCGGCGCAGGACGCTTTTACTGCGCAGTAATGCAGGAATCGAAATGTCCCGTGCGGGGAGCCTCGCGAGTCTCTTCCCGCTCCTGCCTTGTATTCGACCAGCAGGACCACCCCCGGGAGCAAAGAGCGGGGAGGTCTTCGCGACCCCACCCCGGCGGTCGTTTCAGTCTTTACGCAGAAACCCGGCGTGTCAGACCGGGGGTAAATACTTTGATTGGGCGGAATTCCGCTTCCCCGAGGGGCACAGAACTGCCGGGCTGGGGGTCCCGGAAAGGGGCATATCGCCGGGCGCTGCCTGGCCCAGGAGACGGACCGAGGGAGCAACGGAAAATGGGGAATTGCAGAAAAATCCTCTTTCGATTCTGGGTTGCAAAGCTGGCCCCGCTCCCGCCCCCAACGCCCCTCGCCCTGCTGGAATCGGAGCGACCCGGCCCAGGAGCGGGTTGTGGCCGGAGGGTTTCCGGGTGGTTCTGCCAGAAGGTCGCGGCCAGGTTTGGCTGCGGATTCCAGCGCCGCCCTGGGCGGATTTTGACCCTCCCGGGCTCCATTTTCCCGGCTGAGGCGGTGACCCGGAGCCCGGGCCCGGGCCCGGCCCCGGCCCCGGCCCCAGCCCGCAGGGAGGGTCCCCGCGGTTACCAGGGCACCGGGACAAATCGTTAATTGCAAGAAAAGCGCCGCCCCCGGCACGAGAAAAGTGTCCGCTGAGGCGCAAACTCGCGGGCGCGATTTCCCCGCGGGACCCTTTCCCCACCCCGGTCCAGGGCTCGCCGGGGTCTGCCTGTCCTTCCAGGCCTGCCTGCCTGTGTCTGTCCTTCTGTGTCTGCCTGTCCTTCCAGGCCTGCCTGCCTGTGTCTGTTCGTCTGTGTCTGCCTGTGTCTGTGTCTGCTTTTGTGTGCCTGCTTCTCCTTCCAGGCCTGCTTGCCTGTGTCCGTCTGTCCTTCCAGGCCTGTCTGCCTGTGTCTGTCTGTCTGTGTCTGTCTGTCCTTCCAGGCCTGCCTGCCTGTGTCTGTGTCTGCTTGTGTGTGCCTGCCTGTCCTTCCAGGCCTGTCGGTGTCTGCCGGCCTGTCTTTCCAGGCCTAGCTTCTGCTGCTCGCTCCTTTCCGAGGGCGATTTTAATGTTTATTTGTTGTAATTTCCGTTTAATTCTATTGAACCCCAAATGCTTTGAAAATGTGCCATAGGCAGCTCTTAAGACAGAGGCCCGGTGCCCACCGAACCTCCTCGGTCCGTCTACACTTCATTGCTCGGTCATTCTGCCGGACTAGGAGATCACTGCCACTAGACAGAGGGTGTGTGGGGATAGATAGATAGATAGATAGATAGATAGATAGATAGAGGGGGTGTCTGAGGATGGATAGATAGATAGATAGATAGATAGATAGATAGATAGATAGATAGATAGATAGATAGATAGAGGGATGCCGTGTCTGGGGATGGATAGATAAATAGAAAGACTAAAATAGTCAGATCTTTACAATCTAATCTATCTATCCCCACACCCCCACCCGGTCTCTAGCAGGGATCCCCTAGTCCTGCAGAAGGAGGGACGGGAGTAGCAGGACCGGCTCACAACGCTGCGCTTTGCGGGTTGTGGCCCGGTGGATCTCAGAAAAGCGAGGCGAGGTCGGGGGAGGTGGTAGTTTTGGGGCCAGCTCCTGTGGGTGGGGCCCGGCTTTGGAGCCGCGGGGGACCCGCAGAAGAGAGCGGCGAGGCTGACAGCTTGTCCCTGGCCCCACGAGAAGTGGGCCGGATAGCGGAGATGGCCGCACCCGCCGGTTTCTTCCCATTTCCACTCGCCGCCGCCGCGCCGGGCCGCAGCCCAGGGAGCTCCGGGATCGCGCCTCTGCCGCGCTCCAGGCTCTGTTGTGATCCGAAAGCCCGTTTACACGGATGTTGCAAAATCCTGACCCTCGGCAGCCGCCTTCGAGTGCCCCGGGGCCGAGGGGTCTGGGCCCGTGCCCGGGGACCCGCCTGTGACTCTGGGTACGCGGGCAGGGCGGGGCGGGCCTGTTTCCAAGCTTCGCCGGCTCCTTTGGAGCCCTGCGCGCTTTCCGCGCTCGCTTCTCTAGGCCGAGGCGCAGACTGGGCCTTGCCTCCGGGGATAAGGCCCCGGGACCCCGGTGCGCAAAGGGCACGTGGACCCTAGACACGCTGATGCCTGGCACCCCCATCGCGTCTCCAGGGCCCCCCAGGAAGAAACACCTCACGGGGAACCGCCGACCCCCGCCTCCAGCGCATCCGGCTCCCCAAACTCTCCAAGTTCCGGTATTCCTGGGCCCTGGCACCGGCTCGGAGCAGCGCCGGGCGCCCGGGACCCCTCGGATATCAGCGGGCAATGGGAGAGACATTTCCCCGCGCCCTGGGCAGCGCGGCTGGCGGTGGCCGGGTTTTACGCCGGTTTCCCCACGTGGGATTCCCCGCTTCCCACCTCCTCCTCCGGTCTGTTTCTAGGTGCCTGAAACCCCTCCCTTGACCCGCCTGCTCCCAGCCTCTGCCCCGCAGCGGGAGCGAGCAGGGGAGCCCGGAGCAGACGCACGAGAGGGTGATTCTTTCCCAGGGGGATCCGGCCTCCGGCCTCGGGAGGAGTCCCCGGGAGTTCGCTCCCTCTAGGGAAGTTGCTGGTGGCTGCCCTGGGCCCCGGTCTCCTGCCCCCTTGAGAGCTGCTACTCACCGTGGAAGTCCGACAGCCGGGGGAGCATCATTCCAGCGCGGATCCAGTGCTCCAGCGGGAACGATCCAGCCACTGCCGCGGCCTTCAGGTGCTCCGGGCCGGGCTGAGGCAGGTGGGCGAAGCCGGGATAAGGGAAAGCCGGGTGCTGCCCCCCCAGCGCCCCGATCGAGTACAGGGGGGGCGGGTACATGGCCGGCAGGGCGCTCAGTCCAGGAGGGGGCAGATGCAGCAAGCCGGGCTTGGGGATGAATCCAGGGGCAGGCAGGGGGGCCGCGCCCTGGGGTGCACGGGGAGAGGGCGTCTCGGTGCGGGCACAGGAGCCGGGGCTCCCCGCCGAACTCTCGGGGCTCAGGCCCTGCGGGGAGGAGCTCGCCAACGGCCGGGGGAGCTCCTCAGCCAGGAGGGCGTCGATCCGAAAGTTCTTGGACTTCTCCATGGGGGCTGCACGGCCCGGCCCCCTGCGGACCCGGCGCCCTCGGGAGAGACGCGGGGGGCCCTCGGCCACCCCAAGTCCCGCACACTCGCTGCTTCTCCGGAGGCAGGAGCTCCCCGCGGCGGCTTCCTTCCTCACGGGACAGTCCGCAGCCTCCTCCCAGGGCAGGCCCTGCCTCTTCTCCAGGGGGGCGCCCGGGTCCCTTCACCAGAGCTCCCGGCCCGAAGGCGCCTTCACCCCCCGCCAGAGCGCACCTGCAGCGGCTCCGCCGGGATAGGGTCCCCGGCTCTGGAAAGTTTCGCCGCTCGAGCGGCTGGTGGCTTCTTTGCAGTCACCTCCCTCTCTCCTCCCCCTCCTGCTCCTGCTCTGGCTCCTTCCCCCCCCCCCCCGCCTCTGGACAGCCTCCCCCCCGCCTCTGAACAGGCCCCCCCCCGCCTCTGGACAGCCTCCCCCCCCGGGTACTTCGGGTTCATCGCCCCTCCACTTGCCCCTTTGCTCCCGGGATCTCACTGCCCCCGCCCCCCCCCCGCGTCTGCCCCCAGGCTTTGGGCTTCTCCCTAATGCATGAGCGACTCCCTCTTTGCGGGTCGGATCAGAGCCAGACTCCAGTCTGGAGGAGGTGGGATCCGGGAGGCAAGGCTGGGAGACCAAGGGGAGCTGGGGGGGGGGCTTGGGGCTGCCCCCGGCCGCGCAATGCCAATGCCCAGATCCGCAGGACTGCAGGGCCCCGGGGGGGGGGGGGCGGTGCCTTTGCCTGGTGGAGAGTCGGGAACCAGCAGGACACGAGGAACGTCAAACACAAAACGAATTTCGTGAATTTTCAATCCGAATCACGATGAAATTTCAACACGAATTTAAACACCCAGGCGGCCAGCGGGAACCTGCCGGATCCGAGTAACTGACTCGCCAGTAACTGGAGGGCCCTGAATTAATTGTTACTATTGCTGGGGGGAGGGGTGCTCCTGAGCTCTGAATTGCGTGGCAAAAAGGGACCCAAAATATGTCGCTAGGTGTAAAAGACCCCCCGCCCCGCGCCCAGCCCCCCAGTCTCCCCCGCACCCAGCCCCTCGTGCCCCCGCCCCGCGCCCAGCCCCCCCAATCTCCTCCGCACCCAGCCCCTCGTGCCCCCGCCCCGCGCCCAGCCCCCCAGTCTCCCCCGCACCCAGCCCCTCGTGCCCCCGCCCCGCGCCCAGCCCCCCAGTCTCCCCCGCACCCAGCCCCTCGTGCCCCCGCCCCGCGCCCAGCCCCCCCGTCTCCCCCGCACCCAGCCCCTCGTGCCCCCGCCCCGCGCCCAGCCCCCCCCAGTCTCCCCCGCACCCAGCCCCTCGTGCCCCCGCCCCGCGCCCAGCCCCCCCAGTCTCCCCCGCGCCCAGCCCCCCCAGACTCCCCCGCACCCAGCCCCCCGTGCCCCCGCCCCGCGCCCAGCCCCCCAGTCTCCCCCGCACCCAGCCCCCCCAGTCTCCCCCGCACCCAGCCCCTCGTGCCCCCGCCCCGCGCCCAGCTCAGCTGCTGTGTCCCCCGAGTCCTGCCCGCTGCCGAGGGCCCCGGCTGGGGGGCGCTGCGTCCGACGCGTTCTTTGATTTGGCCCTGTTACTACCCGGGCCAGGCAGCCTCCCGCCTCCTGCCCGGCCGGGAGGGGCGAGTCTGGCTCGGCTCGGGTCCCGGTTCCCCACCAGGTGCGTTTCCGAACTAGGGCCGGGCCCGGCGGAAGCCTGAGGCCCCTGGCACTGGGTCGGGCCCGAACCGTTCGGGCTGGAGAGGGAAGCCTGAAGCCAGGTCCAGCCCCGCCCGTCTCGGACTCAGGTCACCAGCAATGACTCGCCAGCGGGGTCTTGGGGGCGCGTCTCCGCCCCCCCCAACAGCAGCACTAGGGAGGGGTCTGTGCGTGTCGGGGGAGCGAGGGGTTGATCCACCTCTTGTGGCACCAGCCGGGGCCCATTCCCTGGGCACGAGCCACACGCCGCTTCCAGGCCAGGAGCTGGAGCGAAATCGGTTCGGTGCCGGTGCCTCGGCTGGGCCCTGGGAGCTGTGCGCGGGGAACAACGCGCCCCCGCCCCTAATCCCACCGCGGCCTCGAGCTACTCCTGCAGCGCCGCTTTACACGGCAATTCGCGCCGGGACTGGCCTAATCCGGAGCAGACCCCGTGTGAACGGAAAGCCGGCGGGCGCTGGCTGGAGGAGCAGAGCCTCTGCTTTGGGGAGAAACGAGGCGTCCGTCTCGCTGGCCCTCGGGCCAGGCTGGCTGGCGGGCTCCTCCGAGGGGCGAGGGCCGTCCCGGGACCCCTTTGTGCGCCAGCGCCGAGCACAGCCGGGCCCTTTGCCTTTGCTTGGCGTCAGGCTCCCAGCTAACGAGGGGGGGTGAGACACAACCCGTCGCGAGTGCCGGCTGCACAGGCCTGGTCCTTTCCTCCCCCTGCCCCTGGCTCGGCTTGCCCGCTACACCCCTCCCCGGCTCCGGATTCCCGCCTTGACACATCCCCGCGAGCTGCTGGGGGTAAAGGGGTGTCATTAGCTGGTGTCTGGACTCTAGTGACCCCCCTCTCGAGTCCCCCCGCACTGCCCAGCCTTGGGTGTCTCTTTTCCCACACAAACGGGCCTTTATCTGCCCGGAGATTAGTCCCGCTGTTGACTTTCGATTGGGGGCGGTGTTTAACCTTTGATCTGAGCTCATTTCCCTCGCGGGAGTCTCTCCAGGCTCCAAATTACCCCCTGCAGATAAGGACGAAATTAATAACGAGCGCGATGTTTGTAGAACTCCTGCCCCGCGTCTTTCCCAAATCGGAGGGGGGGGGGGGGGCGTTCAGGCAGCCACGGGCCCAGTTCGCCTGGAATCAATGACAGCTCCTGCTCCCAGGCAGGCAGCCTCAGCTGCCCAAGGCCTCCCCTGGAGAACACCTGCCCCTGGGCAACTCCACAGGACCCAGTGAGATCCCTGCCGGAGGGGCTGTGGAGCCCGTCTCTGCCAATCTGCTTCCCTCACACTCAGACCTGCACTAAGGGACGGGCGGACTGGGTCAGCCCAAGGGTCCGTCCAGCCCTGTGTCCTGTCTGCCGACAGCGGCCAGTGCCAGGTGCCCCAGAGGGAGTGAACAGAACAGGGAATCATCCAGTGATCCAGCCCCCGTCGCCCATTCCCAGCTTCTGGCACACAGAGGCTATCGACACCATCCCTGCCCAGCCTGGCTAATAGCCATTGATGCACCTGTCCTCCAGGAACTAGTTCTTTTTGAACCCTGTTCTAGCCTTGTCCTTCACAACATCCTCTGGCGAGGAGTTCCACAGGTTGACAGTGTGTTGTGTGAAGAAATACTTCCTTGTCTTTGTTCCAATCCTGCTGCCTATTAATTTCATTTGGTGACCCCAGCACTTTCTTATTTACTTTCTCCAACCCAGCCATGATTTTATAGACCTCGGTCATATCCCCCCTTAGTCATCTCTTTGCCAAGCTGAACAGTCTCAGTCTTATCAATCTCTCCTCATACGGCAGCTGTTCCACACCCCAATCAGTTTTGTTGCCCTTTTCTGAACCTTTTCCCATTCCAATTTCTCTTGTTTGAGGTGGGATGACCACATCTGCATGCAGTATTCAGGGTGTGGACGTACCATGGATTTATATAGAGGCAACATGATATTTTCTGTTTTGTCCTCTATCCCTTTCTTAATGATTCCCAACATTCTGTTCGCTTTTTTGAAGTCGCTGCACATTGAGTGGATGTTTTCAGAGAACTATCCACAATGACTCCAAGATCTCTCTTGAGTGGTAACAGCTCATTCAGGATTATATTTTCCAATGTGCTTCACTTTGCATTTATCAACATGGAATTTCATCTGCAATTCTGTTGCCCAGTCACCCAGTTCTGTGAGTAACTCTTTGTAACTCCTCACACGCAGCTTTAGACTTCATTATCCTGAGTAGTTTTGTATCATCTGCAAATGTTGCCACCTTGCTGTAGAGCGGGTACAGGGCTGGCTCTGGGCAAGCCTTTCCCACACATCTCTGCGGATGCCCAGGGCTGGGCTATGGGGGGCTGCAGGTCGGGAGTGGGGGGCATTGGTAGAGCTGTGGTGTGTGGAGAAGCCCAGGGTGGGAATAGCAGCAAAACTGGTTACAGGTCTGTCATGGTATAATCCCCCACTCTGAACCTTAGCGTCCAAAAGATGGGGTACCAGCATGAATTCCTCCAAGCTCAATTACCAGCTTAGTACTTGTAGCGCTGCCACCAACCAGGAATTCCAGTGCCTGGTACACTCTGGTGCCCCCAAAACCTTGCCTGGGGACCCCCAAGACCCAGTCCCTCTGGATCTCAACACAAGGAAAGTAAACCCTTTCCCTCACCGTTGCCTCTCCCAGGCTTCCCCTCCCTGGGTTACCCTGGAAGATCACTGTGATTCAAACTCCTTGAATCTTAAAACAGGAAAATTCACCTTCCCCCTTCCTTCTCTCTCCCCCTCCCAGACTCTCCCTGAGAGAGACAGTAATCATAACACAGAGAGAAAATAACCTCTCTCTCCCCCTTCCCTCCTTTCTCTCCACCAATTCCCTGGTGGATCCAGACCCCGTCCCCTGGGGTCTCACCAGAATAAAAAACAATCAGGTTCTTAAACAAGAAAAGCTTTTAATTAAAGAGAGAAAAACAGTAAAAATTATCTTTGTAAATTTAAGATGGAATATGTTACAGGGTCCTTCAGCTATAGACACTGGGAATACCCTCCCAGCCTCAGTATACAAATACAAATTAAAATCCTTTCAGCAAAATACACATTTGAACTCCTTCCAGCCAAACACACATTTGCAAATAAAGAAAACAACCATAACCTAATTCGCCTTATCTACTTAGTACTCACTAGTCTGAACTGATAAGAGCCTGTATGGGAGAGATTGGAGAGAAACCTGGTTGCACGTCTGGTCCCTCTGAGCCCCCAGAGTGAACAACAACCAGAACTAACAGCACACACAAACTTCCCTCCCTCAAGATTTGAAAGTATCCTGTCCCCTAATCGGTCCTCTGGTCAGGTGACAGCCAGGCTCACTGAACTTAACCCTTTACAGGCAAAAGAGACATGAAGTACTCCTGTTCTATTAACCCTTAACTATCTGTTTATGACAAGGTCTAGTAAACATGAGCTATGAAGGAAGACTGGGGAATGGAGCTTGTTTAGTCTGGAGAAGAGCAGCCTGAGAGGGGACCTGAGAACAGTTCCAAGTACATCAAAGGTTGTTACAGGAGGAGGGAGAAGAATTGTTCTTCTTAACCCCTGAGGACAGGTGTGGCATTACCTGAGCAAGCGATGACTGTACAGATCATTGCTGCAGCCACGTTACACACTTGCAACGAATCTTGTAAAAATGTGGCCCATAAGATGCCCTGGACAGGGTTCTGGTTGCTGGTTAGGATTATGCTGTCTGGGTGCAGGGATCATTTTTGTATTTGAAGTTATGAGTTTTGGCTCTGTACCTGGATTTCAAATGTTTGCTCCTGGGGTAATGCCCACAAGGTAGCGCCCAGCACATCTTGGAGGGACCATTCAAACTGAGTCAGGGTGGCGGGTTTGTATAATTTTTGGTGAGGCCCAGAACAGGTCCAAGTTCCCCCCACCCCTCTCCCCACCACAACCTGCTTACAGCTCTGGGAGGGAGTTTGGGTGTGGGAGGGGTGCGGGCTGTTGAGGGTGTTTGGGGGCGGGAGAGGGGCAGGCTCTGGGGGGAGTTTGGGTGCAGGAGGGGTGCGGTCTCTGGGAGGGAATTTGGGGGCAGGAGGGGATGGGCTCTGGGGGGGAGTTTGGGGGTGGGAGGGGTGCAGGCTCTGGGAGGGAGTTTGGGGGTGGGAGTGGTGCGAGCTCAGGGCGGGAGGGGTGTGGGCTCTGGGAGGGAGTTTGGGGGTGGGAGGGGTGCGAGCTCAGGGCAAGAGGGGTGCTGGCTCTGGGGGGGGGAGTTTGGGGGCAGGAGGGGGCGGGCTCTGGGGGGGAGTTTGGGGGCGGAAGGGGGTGGGCTCTGGGGGAGAGTTTGGGTGCTGGGCACGGCCGGCCCCAGAGCCAGGTCACCCACCCAGGGGGCTCTTCCCAAGGGCACCGCGGCTGCCCACACCATGGCATCAGCCAGTGCAGCAGCCGCTCCCACTGCCTGGCTCCGGCTCCCGGCCTCAGAGTGGGGGGAGGTTTCAGAGCAGTAGCCATGTTAGTCAATGAGGAGTCCTTGGGGCACCGTAGAGACCAGCACAGTTATCTGGGCAGAAGCTTTGGTGGGCTGGAGCCTACTTCCTGGGATGCCTGGAGTGGAGCACACAGTAGGGAGGGACAGACACAGCACATGGAAAGATGGGGGTTGCCGTACTGGGGGGGGGGCAATTCAGTCAGGGTGGACGTGGCCCTTCCCAACTGTTGACAAGAGGGGGTGAGTATCAGCAGAGCCTGCACTTACCTGAGAAGCAGCAGGCGGCAGGGCCATGGAGGGGACGAGGCCTTGTGGCAAGGGGGGGCACAGGCCCCCCCAATTTTCTGACTAGCGCAGCTCACTCCACTCCCCGGGAAGAGGCTGGTGCCAGCACTAGCGGGCAGCATCCCCTCCAATGCCTGCTGTATGCGGGACTCACCGACTCCAGCAGCCCCCCCAGCACAGACACGCTGCCGGAGAACCTGTTTCTCCAGGGAAAGCCAGGAGCTCTTTGGTGGGGCCGGCCATGCCAGCCAGAGAAGGCGAATTGCCCCTGGCAGGAGCCATATCCAGGACACGGTGATGCCAGCAGCCAGGGCGATCGCAGCTGGGCGGGAAAACTGCATCCAAACAGGTTTCCGCTGGGAAATGTCGTTTTGATTAAACCCGTTTTCCCCCCATGAAATGTGCCCTGATTTTGGCAACCTTTGGCTCAGGAGGAAGAATGGGGAAGCAGCATTCTGCCCTGTCTGGAACGAAATCATCACTTTGGAATCTACTTAGTGAGATACAAATTGTTTAAACAAGAAAGAGGCCGAAACTGAGACAAAATATCCACCCGACAGGGCCAGCTCCAGGGGTTTTCCCACCCCAAGCAGCCAAAAAAAAAATAAAAAATGCCGCGTTCGCAATCTGCGGCAATTCAGCGGGAGGCCCTTCGCTCTGAGCAGGAGTGAGGGACCCTCCACCAAATTGCTGCTAAATAGCTGGACGTGCCGCCCCACTCCGGAGTAGCCTCCCCAAGCACCTGCTTGCTAAGCTGGTACCTGGAGCCGTCTCGCCTGACCCAACACAGGTCTTTCCCCCAGATTTCAGTTCCTGCAGATCGTTCATTTTGGGCTTTTTGTCCTGATTTGGGACAAAATTTGTTTTCCACATTTTTCACGGGACGGGAACTCCAGTTTCAGCCAGCTCCAAGGAGATGACCCCAGCACACCCTGCCTGCGAGGGGAGACCCACTGACTATGTCGGAGGGCAGTTCCATTGACTCCAGGACTGGCTGTGGGGCTGGCCCGGTTCTCTCTCTTGCCTTGTTCCATCTTGGCGGTGTCCTGAGGCAGGTCTCTCCCAAAACTGCTCTGTGTGGGCCCTGTGTCCTGCAGTTACACTGGCTGGAGGGCTGGGGAGTCTCCTGTGTAGGGCAGAGGCCAGAGAATGGGGCCTCAGCATATCAAACCTCCTGGTTCGTCCTTGCCCTGCGCCTGGTGCAGCCAGCAACAGGCGGGCAAAGTGGGCGGGACAGGCTGTGCGCTGGTGTAAATGACTAGCTCCCAGGCCAGGGATCCAGTGGATTCGCCCCAGAGGCTCCATCTTCGAGCCTGGCCCTGGCGCTCACTGGGAGGAGGACGTGGCTGGAACCTGCAAGCAGGAGGAGATTCGGAAAGGGCAGGTTAGAAAGCCAGCCAAGGGGAGCAAAGGGCGACCCTGCTAACAAGCATGATACCCCAGCCCAGTCCCTGGCCCCCCCTCCACAGGGCAGACCCCCCCTGTGAATCCTCATCCCCAGCTGGGCAATTCCAGAACGGCCCTTCCGGGGCTCCCTCTCCAAACGCCTCTGGGCACAGCTGGCTCTGCAAGCTTGACGAGAACAAGGGGGCAGGAAGAGAGATGGGCCCCGGGCCTGCGTAGATGAGAATCCCATTGACAAGGCAGCCAGCAGCAGGGGAGGCACCCAGGCCTTGATAGATGCCAGGAGGGCTGATGAGTTCAGAGGCTTAGGGGTCATTAATCAGATCCGAGTTGGACTAAGGTGTCTGGGGTCTGATTAGCTTCATTTCCCAGCTCAGGAAGGAGGGAGCCGGCTTCCCCATCCATCAAGCCAGGAGTGACAGCACCTGGCCGCTAAGTAACACTGGGGATTGCAGTAAGTGAAAGCAATCATGGGCTGGCCCCTTCCCCCACCAGCCCCCGCCCCAGGGCACAGCCAGGCCAGACCCATGTGAAAGCAGCTATGTGCAGCCCTGAGCTTCTGGATTGCGGGTGGCAGCAGCAGGTGTCATGCCACAGGGTAGCTCTGGGACAGAGGCTGTAAGCTCAAAAGCCCCGTTGTGCATCTTGGTCTGTGCAGCTCCCTGGGCATGCAGGGCTCGTCAGAGGGGCTGCTCACTGGGACGGGAACACAGCGCTGGAGGAAGGCAGAGCCGGCTGGGAACAATGTGGGGCAGGGGGACAGCAGGATGCAGACAGGATGGGTGCTGAGTTCCAGGCCATGTTGTCACCCCTCTGACAAGTGGCAGCCGCTGTCAGGGCCTTGCAGGTCAGTTTCCCACTGGAGAAGCAATCAGTGACATGGAGTCTGGGTGTTTTCTTTGTGCTGCTTGGTCATGCCCCAGTTCTGGGACAGAGGTGGTCACAAGGAGTATGCAGGTAAGTCCCCTCTTTCAGGGATTTCAGCCGGAACGCCACCCCCTGGTTCCCAGGGAGCAACTGCCCCAAGAACTGACAGTAGTTAGAAAGCAAACTCCCTGGCTGCTTGCAAGAGCACCCTCCCCAGGAATGTGCATGACCACAAACTAACCATCGTGGCCTGAGTGCCTCCTGAGCCTGGAGACGCTGGGTAACCTTGCCATGCTCCCTTCATTGTACTGTCTTTCGGGGTCCTTGTCCTCCCGATCACAGGCACTGCTCCCAGCACAGCTTCCTGGAGCAGGGAACCACAGTTCCAGCCCTGTGATCCAGCCCACGGCGATGTGTCTTTCTCTGGGAGTTTGGTTCATTGGCACATCTGAGGGGTGGGGAGCAGGGACCAAGGACTAGACTAGCAAGGGGGTGCAGATTGGGATTGAGGGGCATTGGCAGAGGTATGATCCAGGAGTTTGCCGGTGCCTGGCTCCCAGCGATCAGTGCTTGGCCCAGGTTGGACCCGCCGTGGCCCTAGGCCCCAGTGGCCCTAGGCTGCTCTTCGCCACCCCCTCTGGATGGGGAGTGGCGCGGCGCTGCTGCACAGGGCAGGCAGGGGAACCGCCCTCCCGGGCATGTCTGCAGAGCTGCCCTGTGGCCCCCCCGGTTGGTGAGTCACAGGCCCCCACCTTTGCGAAGTCACCCCTGAAACGACGGGATGAAATCAGGCCCCGTGGAGTCGCGGGCGGAGCCAGCAGCTTCCCAGCCATGGGTGTGTGTATAGTGTGGCACGCACGTTTCTGCCTCCCAGGAGGCTGGTCTGGGTCAGCGTGGAGCTGGGGCAGACACCCAGCAGTCCTGGCTCCCAGCTCAGTGCTCAGCCCGCTAGGTCACGCTCTCGGTCACTGGGTCAGCTAGACAGATCCCTGGCTCTGCTGCCTTTCCAGAGGCCTTCAGCACCTCACAGGCCTCCTGGGAGCCAGCCCTGTGCTTTGGGAGTCTGCCTTGGGCTGCTGCCCCTCCTCTCTGCACTGCCTCCCCCAGGGTCCCTGCTATCTCTGGAGTCTGGGAAGCTCCAGACGGCTGGTGGGGAAGGTAAACAAACCTCCAGCCCTGCAATGATTTGTGGCGAAATGAAGAGCTGAAAAGTAACCTGTGCTCGGCTGGGAGCCCATTCACTGGCCACGGAGCACAGGAGAAGCCAGCTCTGCCCGGCCCCTGCCGGAGCAGGGCCGAGTCCACCTCCCAGGACTGGGGTCCCTGCCTCTTGGCGAGCGGGCAGCTCAGTGCCCCTAGATACCTGCTGTTCTTGGCCCAGTCCCCCTACCCTGTGGGCACCATGCAGCCCCTCATCTGCAGCCCCCTCCCGGGCCCATCCCTGCGACACCAGGCCCACGAGCGCCCGGCACTTCCATCAGCAGGCCAGTGTGTGACTGAACGTGCCAGGTGAGCAGCGAGCTACCTTGTCCCCACCTCCATCTCTGATTCACCCGCCCCTTGGGCACCTCAGTTCCATCCGCCGTGGGGCTTGGGCCATCACACAGCGCCCTGCCCAGTGGGGCCAGAGCCCCCGCTGCCCCAGGCCAGTGGCCGCTCCTGCAATACAAATCATAGCAGACAGCAGGCTGCTGAGGCAGGCGCTGTGTGCGTACAGCACCGCACACGTTAGACATAAAACCCTAGGAACTAAGGGGCTAGGGCTGGAGGGGCCCTGGAGACGGGATCCCCTGTAGGCCCTGGTGCCAGTGGGTCCCTGCTTGACAGAGCAGGGGGGATGGCCCAGTGGGTAGGGGCACTAGGCTATTCCTAGGGTACTTCCACACCACAGTAAAACCCTGCCGCACCAGGTCTCAGAGCCCACAGCGGCTGGGCTGCAGGGCTAAGACTGCAGTGAGGCCGTTCGGGATCAGGCTGGAGGCCGGGCTCAGAGACCCACCCTCCGTCAGGGTGTCCCAGGGCTCCAGGTCCATCCCGAACATCTATGCTGCAGTCATTAGCCCCACAGCCCAAGCCCCATGGGCACAGGCAGCTGCCCCAGGCCAGCCGCACCCTGGGTCTTCTGTTGCAGTGTAGACAAACACAGATGTTTGAGGCCAGTTGGGATCATCGAGTCTGCTTCCCCCTCGCCCCCCGAGCCCTCGCACACAAACCTACCCACCGAAATGAGACCCACAGGAGACCAGCCCATGATGTGCCACCGGCAAAGGAGAGGAGGGAGCGAGGGGCACCAGTGCCCAAGGCCCCCGTCATGGCAGGGCAATGCTGACGTGAGATACACCCAGATGAACCTGGCAAGTGACCCCACACTGCAGAGGAAGGAGACAAATCCCCAAGGTCCCTACCAGTCTGAGCTGGGGGAAAATTCCCTCCCCACCCCACATACTGCGATCAGCTAGACCCTGGGCATGTGAGCCAGAGCCAGCCAGCCAGCCACCCACCGGAGACAGAGAATGCTCGGTGCCACCGCAGAGCCCTGCCCCTCCCCGCCCGATGGCCTGTCTCCCCCCGTGGCCAGCGCGGGTGCATCCAGGGCCGGGGCCCTAGCACCAACAGAGGTGGCTGCGTTTCAGTTGCTGGGGGAGCAAGCCGGCCATAAAAAGCTGCTGCATTCCACCCCAGAGGTGGCTGCCGCTCAGTGGTGAGTGCAAAGTCCTTGCTGCTGTGGGATCGTGTCTGACAGGACCAGTTCATGGGGCGCAGCGGGAGGGAGCAAACCTCCAGCGTCTCCTCAGCACCATGGCTTGGAGACAGGTTGTGAAATGGCTCCAGTTTTCCAGCCTGGGATAAGAAGCCTAGAATTTGGCTGCGGCCTGCAGCAAACACCCCCTGCCCCCACATCTGTCTGTCACCATCTGCCTCTGATCACCTGCGCGGCACTTGCCAGGAAAGTTGGCAAAGAATTTTCTGTCTTTGCCACCCCTCCCCCCCAATCACTTCCCGGTGACCATTCCCCTTCCCCACCAGCCGCTCCCCAGGAGCACCCCCCCACCCTGGTCCCAGCACAAAGTGCTCACTCGTACCATTTCCAGGAGATCACTTGTACCAGGGGGGTGCCCATGGCCTGGCAGCGAGGGCGTGTGGAGCGCCACCTCCCCCGGTGCCATTCGTCCTGAGTGAGCACGAAAGGTCCCTACCCCAGAGCTGTCCAGAGAGGGCTCCCCACCCCGACCCCGAGCCCCCAGGGCCCTGCCGGCCGCGTCAGGCTGGCGATGGCACCTCTGAGCGCTGGCCATGGAGAGGGCATGGGGAGCCTGGCACCGGGCCATCGCAGGGCATGGGAAGGGCCTGGGCACGCAGGGGGGAATGCAGCCCTCTGAGCCCTGCCCCATGGGCAGTGCTGTCCCCTTGCTCTGGGCTGGGTTTAATGGACACCCGCTCGCAGGTTGTCCCTTAAATCAGCCACTTCTCCCAGGACCTTGGGCTCTAATTAATGTCAGCTCATTAACGAGATAACAGCCATTTATTCCCCGGCCTCTCTGGCTGCTGATTAACCCCTTCCCCAGCGTGGGGGGTGGCCACAGCAGGGGACCCAGGGCCAGGCTGGCAGGAGGGTGGGGACACTGGTGGGGGCAGGGTCTGGCTTGGGGCTACACAAGGGACTGAGGGGGCAGCAGAAGGGGGTGATGCACAACTGGGGTGTCAGGACTCCTGGGTTCTATTCCCAGTGGTGCCCTTGGGCAGGAAGGATGACCCAGTGCCTAGGGCCCACGAGCTCTGGATCAATTCCCTGAGTGTCACAGACTCCCCGTGTGAATGGGGCAAGGCACTTGGCCTCTCTGTGCCTCGGTTTCCCCTCTGTGCAAAGGGGATAACAGCCCTGCCCGGCCTCCCCGTCGATTCCTTATAGCCTGGGAAGGGCTTTGAGACCTACTGATGAAATGAGCTCTAGAAGAAACAGGCACTGTTGTGATTCCCCAGCCTCAGTTTCCCCACCTGTGCCATGGGGAGAATGCTCTGGCCCACGCTAGGAGACACGCCCCAGGCAAGCTTGCAGGGTCCTTTGTGGCCCTCACAGAGGGCTGATGGGGCCAGACAGAGGAGGGTTGTGAGACCAGAGACGAGGCTCTGGCTGGCTGCCTCCTCGTCCATTAGGTCCAGGCTCTGGCCCAGTGTGACAGCACCAAAGCCCTGGCGCTCATGGGACTTGTGGACTCTCCCCGCAAGATTCCCAGCTCCAGTTACCGACGCCCCACGGCCCACCCGAGAGGGCTTCATTTCCAGGGTGTGCCTGTCTGGGTCCAAAGCCTGTTCCCAGAGGCACCCGCAAAGCCCCACTGCCCTCCAAGCCCCGGCGTGCCCTGCACAGCTCCTGAGCGTGGCACGTGCCCATCTCGAGCAGGGGTGCGGGGCAGGTAGGAACGCAGGGGGGCCCCATCCTGCTGGGAGAGGGAGCCATGCGACCGGCAATGGGGGAGGGGATAAGCCTGTCTGCTCAGACACACTTTTGCCCCCCTGCCCATCCAGGAGGTGCCCCTGGGGCACTGCAGTGCCACGTGGCTCAGTGCAGACAGCGAGGCCTAGTTCTGGCATGAGGGTTTTCTAGGGCCAGGCTGGAGCCTCATGTCAGCGCCAGCTGCACCTCTGCCCTGCATCCCCCCATCCAGGGAGTGCGAGGGGCCCACGCTGAGACCCCCCGGCCCCAGGGAGGGGCCTGCCCAGCCGGCTGGTGGTATGAGACCCATCAAGCCTACGGGGCCGGGCAAGGAGATGTGGGGCGGGGGGCGCAGATCAGCAGATTGCCTGGGCCACCTGACACTGGGCGCTAGGAGGACACAGAGCCCTCCAGGGCCAGCTTTTCTCAAAGCTCTGCCCCACCCCAAGTCACTGGTACGGCTGCTCCCCGCCACTCCCTCGCCCTGCGGGGATGTCACCCCCGCTGACTGGAGATCAGCCCTGCTCTTGCTGCTGGGGGCCGGGGTAAAGGGACGTCTCTGGGGGGTGGGGGCCAGGCAGGGCTGCCCCTGTACTGGCAACGGAGCCTGGCAGGGCCTGAGGCTGCAAGGTGCTGAGCTCCCAGTGGGGCTGGGGCTCCGAGCCTCCAGCTCGCTGCCAATGTTACTCTGGTTGCTCCACTCGGTCCTGTGGAAAGTGTCTCTGGGGGACCGGGCTGCCCTGGCGCTGGCATCAGCCCCTAGGAGTTGGCACCTCTCGCATCAGCCCTGGGGCCAGTGCTGCAGGGCCAGAGGGGGGCCGGTGGCCAGAAGCAGTGGGGGGGGGGCCGCAGGGAGGAGGAGGTGGGGCAAAGCTCCCTGTGGAAGGTGCGAGCCCCTGAACCAACCTTCCCCTGCGCCCTGGGCCCGTCAGCCCGTCGCTAAGGCAATAAATAAAGCAGGCGCGGAACCGGGCAAAGCCGCTGAGTCTAACGAGCTCGTTATATCAATCATTCCACTCAGCTCCCTCTTAGCGGCGGCTGGTTAATCAGGCTGAGGGCTTCGGCTCGTTAAGCTGACACCTCCGTGCCGAGACCGAGATGAGGGGCCACCCAGGCGCTGCTTATTTATGGACTTCTTTCCGGGGAATAGATTAACCAAATGAAATCTCTGGGCTGGCGCGGGCGGCAGGGTCAGGACGGGCGGCTGGGCTATCATGGGTGGCTGGGATGGGGCGGGCAGCTGGGCTATCGTGGGCACCTGGGCTGGGGCAGGCGGCTGGGCCGGGGCAGGCGGCTGGGCTATCGTGGGCGACAGGGTCGGGGTGGGCGGCTGGGCCGGGGCAGGCGGCTGGGCTGGCCCAGTGCCTGGCAGACCACCACTCTGCGCCAGGACAGGGCTGTGTGGCACCACCACGCCTGCTGTCAGGGCCCCAGGGCACAGCCCCAGAGGGAGGCAGCAGCCGGGGAGCAGGAAGCTCAGGGAATGGAGTGGGTCCTGTGACCACATCCTCCATCCTGCGCCTTCCCGCTCCAGACTTCTGCACCCAGGCTCTGATGCCCTGGGGCCCCACCCTGGCCAGCCAGTGACTTGCAAGCAAGCAGGCCTGGCAAGCCAAGTGGATGGAGCCTGGCTGGTAGCTGGCTGGGAGAGTGCCCAGGGGACGCAGGCGACAGTGTGGGGGAGTCACTGGCTAGAACTGGTGCCCCCTGAGGTGCTGCTAGGTGACCTCACGGACTGCACCATGGTGAGCGCACAGGGCAAGTCCTCAGAGCCAGCCTAGACCCACAGCCCCACAGGGACCGCCCGGGTCATCTGGCCTAACCCCTGCCAATGCAGGACTTGTTGGGTCTAACCCATCCCCCACAGACGGCTCCAGCCTCCTCTCGAAAACCTCCAGTGAAGGGGCTTCCACAACCTCCCAAAGCATCTGTGCCACTGTCCCACTGCTCTTACGGGGAGGGAGTTTCTCCTGAGATTGACTCTAACTCTGCTCTGCTGGAGTTTGAACCCATCGCCTCTTGTCCTGCCCCCTGTGGCAAGAGAGACCAACTTTTCTCTATCTTCTTATTGCATCTGTATCTTTCAGTATCTGAAAACCCCTGTGATGTTCCCCACAATCTCCTCTTTTCCAAACTGAACATACCCAGTCCCTTCAGCCTTTGCTCGTACGGCTGCATTCCAGCCCTGGGATCATCTTTGTCGCTCGCCTCTGGATCCTTTCCAGTTTCTCTACATTCTTCCAATACATCGGTGACCAAAACTGGTCCCAGTTCTCCAGCTGAGGCCTAACCAGTGCAGAGGAGTAGGTCTATCCCCTCCCGTGACTTGCAGGCTCTGCCTCTCTTAATACAACCAAAAATTGCATTGGAGTTTTTTGCAACAGCATCGCATTGCTGACCCATGCTGCGGCTGTGATGCACCATGACTCCCAGATCCTTCTCAGCAGCGCTGCTGCCCAGCCAGGTCTCCCCCAGTCTGTATTTGTGCATTTGGCTTTTCTTCCTAACATGCAGCACCTTCCGTTTGGCTTTGGGGAATTTCATGTTGTCGTCTCTAGCCCAGTTCTCCAATTTATCCAGATCCCTCTGAATTCTAGCTCTGGCCTCCAGAGTGTTGGCAACCCCCCAGCTTTGTGTCCTAGAGGGTGCAGAAGAGGCCGGGGTCTCTGATGCCCTCCAGCTAAACCCAGCCCGAGCCACTGTCTGCACTCAGGACAGATCCCCTCTGGCTACCGAGGCTAGGTGGACAGAGCCGCATTAGCCCCATTAGAATGATAACGAGGAGGCCAGTTCGGGCCAACGCCTAGGAGCCAGGCCAGGGCTGTCCCCTCCTGGCCATTCTCCAGGGCCTGGCCCAGGCAGCATGAGGATGCCCGACATGCTGGATTGGGGATTCACGCAGAGCCCCTCATCACAGGACTGCAGCAGCTGGGGCTTTAGGAAAAACACAAAGTCTCACCAGCCTGGCGATCAAATCTCGAGCATTAGTGGCACCGAGGGCTCAGTCTGATTCAGCAGGACAGCCTCCTGCCCCAGCCCTGCAGCTGGTGATGTCGCAAAAAAGTCCCTCAGCAGTGATGGAAGCTGGGCTGGGATCTGGGCTGGGTCAAGCTGTCACCTGTCCTGAGTCCTGAAAGCAGATGCTGTCTGCTGGTCTCAGACAGGTGCCCAGCTGCTTCAGGCCCCACGACCCCGATTGTGCCAGAAACGCGAATCTTTCCCACGATCTAAACTTTCCGCAGCTGCACGATTCTCAGAATCCCGCCAAGGTGCTGTTAGTGGCCTGCTGCGTCCCGCCCCAGAGCTGGCTGCACTTCACAGGGTGACAGGAGGACTCTAGCCAAACAGAAAACATAGTCATTGATCAGCATTATTTTATTTGTTGACAATGTATAAATTCACCCCCCATCTGGCAACACCCTCCCCCCCCCCCGGCGTTACAAGGACCCAGCTCGTCTCTCCGAACTCGCTTCGCCGCAGTCCTTCAAGTGCCTCTTTATCTGAGGCCTGGCCCCACCTCTCCCTGGTGGCCGGGTGACTCCCCAGAGGTTAGTGACGAATTAGAAATAATTTAATTTACCTCTCTTGTCAGGAGCGTTGATGAGCTGAAAGGCCCTTGTCAAGCCGCGAATCCATCTTCCTCCAGCCTTACATCAAATTTCATTCACTAATTAGAAACTCTTGCCCCCGGTGCGTCCGATTTCCCCCCCTCCCCACCGGCACCATTATGAAAATAAATAGTTCCATTAGCTGCATTGTTGTGGCTTCTGGGTCCCTGACGCCTTGAGTTATTAGAGCAGGAGGGAGGGCGTTTGATTAAGATGAATGATTTATTAAGGAAAAGGGCTCTGATTAGATTTAATTCCCCCCCCCTCACTCTCCAGTCCATCGGCCAACCCCCCGCCCCCCAGAGTTGTCTGTGGGAAGGTCACCATGAAATTGCTGAGTGTTCCTCAGCAAACCTGCCGCTGAGCCTGTCGCAAAGCCCTGGTTCCCGGGGCCCATCCTGTTAGCAAGTGAGAGGGGTCGTGCTAGTTATCATGTGCCCACTGGTCCTTGGTGTTCTGCGTCTCGCTAGTGACTGGTCCATATAAGCAGGTAACAGCCTATTACTGCTACCAGCTAGCGGAGCCACTCCATTAGCTGCAGGCGTAGGGTCGTGAGCATCCAGCACTGAAGCTCTGGGGTTTCGTCCCCAGTGAGGCCCCCCTGGGGGGGGCATTACTGGTTCAGCCTGATGCTGGGCTGGGGAGGAGCAAGCCAGGGGCTGCCCCAGTGATTCGTCAGGAGCCCCAGGGCACTGCAGGGACCCCTTGGGCGTCGCCATGAGGACTTCCTGGTGGGCCTAGATGCGAGCGGCTTGCAGGCTGCATCATGGGGCCTGGGTGAGACGTGGCCCCACAGCCGCACTGGGCCACATGCAGGCTCCCGTGAAAGGGCAGGAGAGGGGGCGCGAGCATGAAGGGAAGGAGCCCCGCTTGCCCTGCGCCATGAGGCCGTGCCGTGGGTGGGATCCCGGAGGAGCTGCACCGGGCCAGTGCTGGGACCGCGGGGCTGGCAGACACCACCAGGAGGAGGCTGTGAATAGGGGACGGATGAAGCAGCCCCAGTCTCAGCTCTCTCCAGCTGCAAGGGACGCCCCAAAATCCGGGTGCTGGGGGTGAGCTCACGTGCCAGGAGCAAGGGGAGCAGCTCCCTTTGTGAACAGCCTGACGGGCCAGGGTGGCTGCTAGGCGAGTGGGAGCTGCTGGGCAGTCCTTGGGGAGCGGGGCATCATGCCTACCCCTCCTTCGTAGCAGGGAGGCGTGGCTTTGCAGGGGGGCTGTCTCTCCCTTTGGGTCCCCTGTGATGCGCCAGGAGTGGGGACTAGCTCGGTGGAGCAGAGGTGGGCCCGACTCCGGGAAAGGCTGGCTCCGTCTCTGCCCAGGCGCGCGACACGTCATGCAGAAGCAGAAGTGCAAAGCCCAGACTCTGGCCCCTTCGCTCCCTGCCCTGCCCCAGCGCCGACACGCAAGGGAGCTGGCTCCGGTGGGGTGGAGGTGGCGGAGGGAGCTGCAGTGAATGGGAAGGAAACGGGTGCTGGGAGAGCTGCTCTCGCAAGTCGTGCACCTCACATTCTGCCCCCTAAATCCTTGGCCTGCATGTTGGACTCGCCTTCCATTCCTGCTCTAGGCAGCTGTGCAGGGCTGAAAAGAGCTGGTGTGCTCCGCCCCAGAAGTGGCTGCATCGCAGGTGTGGGAGGGAGCGATTCTTGTGTCTAGCACTTTGGGGCAGAGGGGGTCTAGCCGGAGGACCTTGCTGGGAAGAGGATGCGCCCACAGCTGCCTGCCCATGCTGCAGGGAGAGCCCTGCACTGCTGAGCCTGCCAGGTCTGTGCCAGCTGCAGCCTCTGAACCGGAGCAAAGCTCTTTCCTGGGTGGGGAACTGGGACGAGTGCCTCCAGGCATCCACGTCACGTGGCATTTCTGGGAGCCTGGATAGGCCCCGCCCTGCCCAGGCCCCAGGAGGGCAAAGCCCAAAGCAAACACGGGGGGCATTAGTCACAGCCCAGCGACAAGCACATAAAGGGGGCAGAGCCAGCCTGGCCGGGGGGGGGGGCGGGGAGGGCAGGGGAGGCCTTGAGCCAGTCACATGCAGGGGCAGCGCGGGGCGGGGGGGGCGCAACATTCCTGGTGGGGCTGGATTTGGGTCCAGCTACTTTACAGCGTCTGGGCTTGGAAGGTTAACTCTGAACAGTGAGCGTGGCCTGTCAGCCGCGCACGTGTGTGTGCAGGTGCACGTGTGAGTATGTGTGTGTGTGTGCACACGTTTATGTGTGTGTGTATGTGTGTGCGTGCACGTTTATGTGTGTGTGTGTGTGTGTGTGCACGTTTATGTGTGTGTGTGAGTGCATGTGTGTGCATTGTACATGTGCTTGTGTGTGTGTTTGTGTGCATGTATGTGTGTGCATGCATGCACGTTTGCGTGTGTGCGTGGACGTGTGTGTGCGCGTGTATGTGTGTGTGTAGGCGCACATGTGAGTATGTGTGTGCGCGCATGTGTGCACATTTGTGTGTGTGCAGGTGCACATGTGTGTGTGTGCATGTGCACGTGTGTCTGCATGTATGTGTGCGTGCGGGAGCGTGTGTGTGTGCATAAATGTGTGTATGTGCATGTGTATGTGCATGTTCATGCATGTTTGTGTGTGCGTGTGCACGTGTGTGTGTGTGTGTGTGTGTGTGTGTGTGTGTGTGTGTGTGTGCACATGCAGCACTGCCCTCTCCAGGAGGAAATCAGGGCTGCTCAGCTTTACATCAGAGCCCCTATACTGCTGATGGCTAATGATGATTCTCCTTTCGCTCCAGCCTGAACTGGGGCTGGGAGGAGAGAGGAACGAGTGGGAGGGAAATGGGGCTGAGCCCCCTGGGCACAAAAAGCCTCCTGCAAAGGGCTTCAGGGTGGTCTAACCACCAACATCCTCAGGCTCTGCCCTGGCACAGGCCAGGGAGGGGGCATGATGGGGTGGGGCGCGTGCTGCCTCCTGCCTCTGACCAGCCAGGCTCAAGTCATCTCCCCTCTGGCCCTGCACAGGGACGAATCTGGAGGGGACAGATACAGACGAACCCCCAGAGCCTGGCCCAGCCAGGGGGTCCTGGGAGGGGAGGGGGGGGCAAGTGCTGGATCCAGCGTATTAGAGTAATGGCCCCATGCCGGCTTCGCTCGGCCCATCGATCGCGCCTGTCACGGGGGCTCTCGTGAGACCCCATTAGCTCAATTGGAAAGCGCTGCATGCTGGCCAGGGGCCTGGGCCTGTGGGGAGGGCGGGGGGGGGGAAGGAGCGTCGGACTCACGCTCCAGCTGCTCAGCCATGTGGGGCAACGGAGCATTGGACCCAAAGTGTGGGAGGGAGCCCCCTGCATTGGGCCTGCCCCCTTTCCTGCCGCCGGAGGGCCAGCCTGGTATTGCCCTGCAAATCGGGGCAGACCTGGGTGCTGGGCAGAAGCAAAGTAAGTTTGGGGCTTTCACATTGATGCCCATAGCAAACCTCTGGCTCTGGGCTGGGCTAGCAGGGGCTGCAGGTCGGGAGTGAGGGGCACCGGCAGAGCTGTAGGGGGAGCCCAGGGCTGGGCTAGCAGGGGCTGCGGGTCAGGAGTGAGGGGCACCGGCAGAGCTGTAGGGGGAGCCCAGGGCTGGGCTAGCAGGGGCTGCGGGTCAGGAGTGGGGGGCACCAGCAGAACCAGGGGAGCCCAGGGCCAAATCAACAGCTCTCCCAGACTGATCTCTGGGTGAGATTTATGCCCGAAGCCCCAGTTGCCCCAGGCCAGCTGCCCACTGCACAGCAGAGCCCCCGGAGCCACCTGGCCCCCGTTCCCTGCACTCGGCAGCTCTGGCAAGTTGAAGAATGTCCCCTCACCCCCTCCACCCCCGCCCGGCCACAGCAGCGCAGTGCACAGCAGCTCCTGCCCGGGCCGCCCCAGGGCCCAGCGCACTTGAAGAAGTAATTAGGCTAATGAACGTGTCAGTGTGTGACTGGCATCTGGGATCCCCCAGTGCCCCCCCCTACACCCGCCCCAGCAGCACAATAGGGCGTCGGTGGCAGAGGGGCCAGGGGAAGGGGGGCAGCAGGGTGGGGGAGGGAGGGCTGGCGGAGGCTGCCAGACTCCTCAGGCATCTGCTAGCTTGTTAACCACAATAAGCAGAGCCCACCCTGTGTGCTGCCCCTCCCTCCCCCGCCCCCAGCCTCCACCCCCTCCCAGACCCCCCACAGAGCACCTGCCGCCCCCTCCCCCCCCCAGCCACAGTGCATCTCTGCCCCCCCATGCCCTCGGGTGCCCCCTGGCCCTGACACACACAGCCCCCCTCCCCCGCAGCACCTCGGCTCTAAGCCGCATGTGCGGCCCCTGGCTGACCCGGCCCAGGTCTCCTCCTGTGCCCATCACCCTGGTGTCCAGCTTGTGCATTAAGTAACGTGGCCGAGAGTCTGTCCCGCGTGGCTCCTTCTCTCGCTGGCTGACGAGCCCATCACCACCTGCTGCAGGTCAGCACTGGCCGTGCCAGCTGCGGGCAGAGCCACCAGGCTGCACAAGGGGCTTGGGTCTGCTGAGAACGGTGCTTCACGCTGGGTGTGGGGGTTCGAGCCCCAGGGGAGCATGACCCATCTCTCCCCAGTGTCAGGCCAGAGGTAATGGGGTCACCAGCTGCCGGGCTGGTGGGCTGCTGTGGCCAGTTCTCGGCTCAGTTTGGGGCAGGAGCCCCGCACCTGGCTCTGGAAGGCTCCATCCAGGCACCCCCATCCTGGCTGGGCCCGGCTCCCTGTTGCTGGACAGACTGGGCACCGCTCGCCCCCTGGCCTGCTCCCATTTCCCCATCGTGGCCTCGCCCTGCTTACTGGCTGGGCCCTGCGGTGGCTGTGCTGGCCGCGTCAGGGGGCTCCATGTCGAGGGGGGGGAGTCACTTTGCCCCTGAGTTTCTGGCAGTTTGTACCAAACCGTTTCCCTTCCCCACTGGGCTTAGCCCGTCCTGGCTGGGGGCAGATGAGCGGGAGGGGTCATGGTGCTCCAGCCTGTGGCTGGGGGTCTCAGGGATCCATGTGTGTTCCTTGGCATCCTGTACCCAGCTGGGCTCCCTGGGTCTGGGTTGGTTCCCTGGGTTACCAGATCAGGGCAGATCCCCCTGGGTTACCAGATCAGGCTGGAGAGTCTGTGGGTCACTGCTGGATCAGGACGGGGTCCCTGAATTACCAGATCAGGGAGGGTTCTCTGGGTCAGTGGATTGGGGTGGGGTTTTGGGGTCACCAGATCAGGGCAGGTTTTCTTGATCACCAGATCAGGTGGATTCTCTGAGTCACTGGGTCAGGATGGTTCCCTGGGTCACTGGATTGGGGTGGGTTCCCTGGGTCACTGGATTGGGGTGGGGTTTCTGGATCACCAGATCGGGGCGAGTTCCCTGGGTCACCAGATTGGGGCAGGTTTTTTGGGTCACCAGGGCAGGGTGGGTTCCCTGGGTCACTAGATTAGGGCAGGTTTTTTGGGTCACTGGATTGGGGTGGGGTTTTTGGGTCACCGGATCAGGGCAGGTTCCCTGGATCACCAGATCAGGGTGGGGGGTTTTGGGTCACTGGATCAGGGTGGGTTTTCTGGGTCACTGGATTAGGGTGGGGTTTTTGGTCACCAGATCGGGTGGGTTCCCTGGGTCACCAGATCGGGGTGGGGGTTTTGGGTCACTGGGGCAGAGGCGGGTTCCCTGGGTCACCGGATCAGGGTGGAGTTTTGGGGTCACCGGATCGGGGCAGGGTTTTTGGGTCACTGGATCGGGCGGGTTCCCTGGGTCACAAGGTCACTAGATGAGGGAGGCAGAGTCCCTGTCCCAAGCGCAGAACAGAGCAAAGCCGGTAAAGGGGAAAATCCTACAAGCCCGTTAAACCCCAGTCGTGTGAGTGACAAGGACACTGCCTGGCACATACGATGCCCACTCCGTGCCTCCAGCCCTGGCCCCCTGGGAGGCTGGGGTGGGGCCTGGGACCTGAGGGGTGGGACGGGAGCTCAGACAGAGCCACTGAGGTGGGAGGGCAGAGGGGGCGGGGGATCCCCTTGTTAACATCTCCGGGTCGTGTCGCCTTTTCACACGGTGAACAGAGGCCAGCGGGTCCCTTCCCCTGAGCTCAGGCGGGGGGGGACAACGCCCCCCTCCACAGGAGCCAATGGGGAGGGCTGGCAGCTGCCCCAGATGGGAGTGGGTAGGCGCAGGCCCCACCCTCCAGCTGCCCCTTCCCCCTGCACCATTCACAAGGTAACGAGGACAAATTGATGGAGACGTCTCCATTGTGGTCTGTCTCTGGCAGGCCACGGCCCAGCCACCCGCCACCCACCGCCAGCCCCATCCATCACCGCCCAGCCCTGAGTTAGCTGGGCCAGGGCCAGGATGGAGCAGAAGGGTCCCACCCCCCCAAGCACTTTCCGGGGTGCCCAGCTCCCCTGCCCACAGGCAGCGCTGCCTGAGTGCCCTGGCATCGACCTCCAGCCAAGCCCCAGTTCCCCCATCCGCTGCCCCCGCCTCACCCCTGTCCTGGCACGGCCCCTTGGGGGATGGATTCTGTGCCCCGTTCGTTCCGTGGGCTCAGAGCAGGGACCCCAAGAGAACCAGCAGGGGCGCGCAGGAACGGCTCAGTCAGTGCCGACCCCACGGGCTCCAAATCGGGGGCTGAGGGGAAAGGCCTCAGAGTCCATTTGCTGAGCCAGCCAGTTCCTGCCCTGGGGCCAGAGCAGAACCGGTGCCCCCCAGAGGGGACAGGCCCCTGCCCCATTTCCTCCCCCCTCCCTTCAGCCAGGCAGTCCCTGCCATGGGGCCAGATCAGAACTGATGCCCCCTAGGGGACAGGCCGAGTGCCCCATTTGCCCCCACAAGCCAGGCAATCCCTGCCCTGGGGCTGGATGGGAACCGGCGCCCCCTAGAGGGGACAGGCCCCTGCCCCATTGCCCACCCCCTGAACCAGCCAGTCCCTGCCCTGGGGCTGGATGGGAGCCGGCGCCCCCCAGAGGGGACAGGCCCCTGCCCCATTGCCCACCCCCTGAACCAGCCAGTCCCTGCCCTGGGGCTGGATGGGAGCCGGCGGCCCTCAGAGGGGACAGGCCCCTGCCCCATTGCCCACCCCGAGCCAGCCAGTCCCTGCCCTGGGGCTGGATGGGAGCCGGCGGCCCTCAGAGGGGACAGGCCCCTGCCCCATTGCCCACCCCGAGCCAGCCAGTCCCTGCCCTGGGGCTGGATGGGAGCTGGTGGCCCCCAGAGGGGACAGGCTCCTGCCCCCATTGCCCACTCCCTGAGCCAGCCAGTCCCTGCCCTGGGGCTGGATGGGCGCCGGCGCCCCCCAGAGGGGACAGGCCCCTGCCCCATTGCCCACTCCCTGAGCCAGCCAGTCCCTGCCCTGGGGCTGGATGGGCACCGGCGCCCCGCAGAGGGGACAGGCCCCTGCCCCATTGCCCACTCCCTGAGCCAACCAGTCCCTGCCCTGGGGCTGGATGGGAGCCGGCGCCCCCCAGAGGGGACAGGCCCCTGCCCCATTGCCCACTCCCTGAGCCAGCCAGTCCCTGCCCTGGGGCTGGATGGGAGCCGGCGCCCCCCGGAGGGGACAGGCCCATCTCCTGCTCTGCGCTGGCCGGGCAGTGGGGCTGGCTGTGATTTATGACACGGGCGCTGGCGCGATGGAGCCCCCCCTGCCAGCTGGCCACAGCTGAGCCGGGAGGTGAGGAGGCAGCAGGAGGAGGTGGGCCCTGAACTCCCAAAGGGCAGAGCCAAACCCTCCCCTCTTAATTAGCACCAGTCCTCACTCCCCGGCCAGCCTGGGGCCAGGACAATTGAAACCTCACTCCATAAAGCTCCTCTCCCGGCCTGACCCCGGGGACCCTGGGGACCAATTTGTTCTGCTCTGTAATAAAACCCTAATTCAATTAGACTCCAGCGGCCTCGGAATTAGCCCCCCCACTCCCGCATCGGCCTGGGCACTGGCTCGCTCTGCGCTGTGCTGGGGCTGAGCGGGGTCCCTGGGCACCCAGAGCCCAGCCCCAGGGATAGAGTCTGCACTGGGGGGAGGGGGGGGGATTGCTGGGCCTGAGAGGCGAGTTGGGGGCTCGGGGGAGCTGGAGGGGGCCTGAGAGGCGAGTTGGGAGCTCGGGGGAGCTGGAGGGGACTTGAGAGATTTGGGGGCTCGAGGGAGCCAGAAGGGGCCTGAGAGGGGAGTTGGGGGCTCGGGGGAGCCGGAGGGGGCCTGAGAGGGGAGTTGGGAGCTAGGGGGAGCTGGAGGGGGCCTGAGAGGCGAGTTGGGGGCTCGGGGGAGCCGGAGGGGGCCTGAGAGGGGAGTTGTGGGTTTGGGGGAGCTGGAGGTGGCCCCAGGGCCTGAGAGAAGATTTGGGGGCTCAGGGGAGCCGGAGGGGGCCGAGAGGGGAGTTGGGGGTTTGGGGGAGCTGGAGGGGGCCCCAGGGCCTGAGAGGAGATTTGGGGGCTCAGGGGGAGCCAGAGGGGGCCCCAGGGCCTGAGAGGGGAGTTGGGGGCTCGGGGAAGCCGGAGGGGACCCCAGGATCTGAGAAGTGAGTTGGGGGCTTGGGTGCCCCATGGCCTGAGAGATTTGGGGGCTCAGGGGAGCCGGAAGGGGCCTGAGAGGTGAGTTGTGGGTTCAGGGGAGCTGGCAGGGGTCTGAGAGGAGACTTGGGGGTTTGGGGGAGCTGGAGGGGGCCTGAGAGGCGAGTTGGGGGTTTGGGGGAGCCGGAGGGGGCCTAAGAGGCAAGTTGGGGGCTTGGGGGAGCTGGAGGGGGCCTGAGAGGCGAGTTGGAGGCCCGGGGGAGCTGAAGGGGGCCTGAGAGATTTGGGGGCTCAGCAGAGCCAGAAGGGGCCTGAGAGGGGAGTTGTGGGTTTGGGGGAGCTGGAGGGGGCCCCAGGGCCTGAGAGAATATTTGGGGGCTCAGGGGAGCTGGAGGGGGCCTGAGAGGGGAGTTGGGGGTTTGGGGGAGCTGGAGTGGGCCCCAGGGACTGAGAGGGGAGTTGGGGGCTCGGGGAAGCCGGAGGGGACCCCAGGATCTGAGAAGTGAGTTGGGGGCTTGGGTGCCCCATGGCCTGAGAGATTTGGGGGCTCAGGGGAGCCGGAAGGGGCCTGAGAGGTGAGTTGTGGGTTCAGGGGAGCTGGCAGGGGTCTGAGAGGAGACTTGGGGGTTTGGGGGAGCTGGAGGGGGCCTGAGAGGCGAGTTGGGGGTTTGGGGGAGCCGGAGGGGGCCTAAGAGGCAAGTTGGGGGCTTGGGGGAGCTGGAGGGGGCCTGAGAGGCGAGTTGGAGGCCCGGGGGAGCTGAAGGGGGCCTGAGAGATTTGGGGGCTCAGCAGAGCCAGAAGGGGCCTGAGAGGCAAGTTGGGGATTTGGGGGAACTGGAGGGGGCCTCAGAGGTGAGCTGGGGGCTCAGGGGGAGCCGGAGGGGGCCCGGGGCCTGAGAGGCATGTTGGAGGCTCGGGGGAGCTGAAGGGGGCCTGAGAGGGGAGTTGGGGGCTCAGCGGGAGCTGGAGGGGGCCTGAGAGGTGAGTTGGGGGCTCAGGGGAGCTGGAGGGGGCCTGAGAAGAGATTTGGGGGCTCAGTGGAGCCGGAGGGGGCCTGAGAGGCAAGTTGGGGGTTCGGGGGAACTGGAGGGGGCCTCAGAGGTGAGCTGGGGGCTCAGGGGGAGCTGGAGGGGGCCCGGGGCCTGAGAGGCGAGTTGGGGGCTCAGGGGAGCTGGAGGGGGCCTGAGAGGGGAGTTGGGGGCTCAGGGGAGCTGGAGGGGGCCTGAGAGGGGAGTTGGGGGCTCAGGGGAGGTGGAGGGGGCCTGAAAGGGGAGTTGGGGGCTCAGCGGGAGCTGGAGGGGGCCTGAGAGGGGAGTTGGGGGCTCAGGGGAGCTGAAGGGGGCCTGAGAGGGGAGTTGGGGGCTCAGGGGAGCCGGAGGGGGCCTGAGAGGGGAGTTGGGGGCTCAGCGGGAGCTGGAGGGGGCCTGAGAGGGGAGTTGGGGGCTCAGGGGAGTTGGAGGGGGCCCCAGGGCCAGAGAAGCAGCCAGGGGATGGATCCCAGTGATGTCCAGCTGGGGATGGGGCCCGTTGTGGCCAAGGGCTCTACAGGCAGCCCTGGCGGGGAGCTCCGGGCAGGGCTTCGGGCCAGCCCCTAAGAGCCCAAGGGGTCCCCACTCCTCTCCCGCCCCCAGGTGACTCCTGGGCTGGGGGCAGCGTCGGTGGGCCGGGCCCCATTGGGGTGACGGGGGTGCAGGCTGGCCACCATCCGAAGCCCGAACTCGCGCCTGGCCCTGCTGTGGGTGCCTGGCTTGGCAGCACCTGCCTCGTCCCCCTGGGCCTGCGCTGGAGCCCGGGTCCCCACAGCCCTGTCCCTCCCCGCCCTGGGGCAGCCGTGGGGGGGGGCCGCAGCCAAAGCCCCCCCAGGCCTGGGCCCAGCTGCCCTGCCCCAGGCGGATTTGCTGTGGGGCAGCGCCCCCTGCTGTCCCTTTGGGAGCACTCCCGGGGCGGCTTTATATGGGCCAGGCCAGGAGCGGGCTGGGAGCCTCCGGGCAAGTGCGGGTCTCCCCCCCCGAGTCAGGGCTGCCCCTGAGGCCCCGGCCCCTGTGCCGGCAGGGGGGTGTCTGCACCGCCTGCCACTCGTGGGCATTGCAGGCCCCCAGCTCTTCTCCTGCCTCCCCGGGAGCATTTCCGAGGGGCGTGGGGGGGGCGCTGGGCTCTGCCCCAGAGCTGGCCGCATTCCCCCCATGGCCTGCGTGGCCAGGGCCGGGGTCACCGGCGGGGCAGGGGCAGCAGCTTGCGGGCGTTTGCCGGCGGCTTAGCTGGAAACCACAGAGACGCGTGGAGCACCCGGGAGTCCATCGCTTTATTGGCCTGGTCCCCGCCTGGGAACGCTGCAGTGACGAGCCAAGCGGCTCCGGCCCACGGGCGCCACGACCGCCGGCGGGACAATAACCTTGAAATCAGTTCGGCTTGACCCACCCCAGGGATCCAGCGAGCAGAGAAATAAATAACAGCAGCGGCCGCCACTGCTGCCCCACTGCCTAGCCTTGGGGGAGTCCCTGCGGCTGGTGCTGCCGGGGGGGGGGAGCGGGGGGGAGCAGCCATGACTTACCCTGTGGGTGGGGGGCCTGGTAGCCAGTTCAGAGCCGGGGGGGACACCTGTGGGCGTGAATGGCACAGATGGGGGGGACAGGGACAGGTGGGCGAATTAAGAGTCGGCATCAGTAATATTGGGGGGGCTCTCCACCCCCCCACCCCCTGCTCACATCTGGCTAAGAGGCACCATCCCCTGGGGCTGCATCCCAGGTCGCACCCAGTCACTGCCCAGCCCTGCCCACGATGTCGCCCTCTGCCAACGCACCATGCACACCATGGGCAGGAACCCCCCAGGGCATGAGCCCCCCAGTGCCCTCTCCCCCACTCATACCCCAGCTCCCCCCCACCCGCAGGGATGGCCCATCCCTGGGGACACCGTCTTGTTCTCAGCAGTGACTTCGTTTCCACCTGGCGTATGGGGCTGCCCTGCCGGCTGGGGGTGTCTGCCCAGGGCAGGCCATGGGGCGCAGGCGGCTGGCGGCCTGGCTGGGCACGGAGCGGCTCTGGCACTCAGGGCGCGTCGGGCAGCTCAGATCTCTCCTCTGCCGCCCTCCCGCCCTGCTGCAGGCTGAGACCAGCAATGGCAGCGTCAGGGGAGGGATGGGGGCCCCGATACGCCGCGCCCTGACCCCTGTGCTAGGCACAGCCACACAGCAGCAGTCCCCACCCCCTACCCCGCCACGGCATGGGGGGCTCCCACCTGGCCCCTCCTTCCCGGAACTTGGTCATTAGCGAATCACACACAAAAATAGCAGCATGTAGATCCAGCTGGGGCGCCCCCTCCTGCAGCCCCCCCCGGCCCGGGGCCCTGGGCCGGTTGGCAGAGCCCAGGCTGGCAGGGAGCTGGGGCAGCCCTGGTGCCAGCAGCAGGGGGGGGGAGACTGGCATCCAGGCCGCACAGGTCCAGGCCTCCCGGAGCAGCTGGGGACTTGAGCTGGGTCCCCCAGCCCCAGGCCGGTGGCTCCGCCCGGGTCTGTGTGGTGCCGCCCAGCCATGCTGTCACACGGGATCCGGGCCCAGGGGAGGACGTGCCCACTCTGGCCGGGCCCTGCACAGGCCCAGCGGCCCCACTTCCTAGGGCAGGCGGCATTCAGAGCGTGGCTGGCTCCTCTTCCCTGCAGAGCGGCCCAACGGCCACCCCTCCGCTCCCTGGCAGCCCTCAGCTCTCGAACTGGGCCGTTCCCAGCGGGTGGAAGCTCTCCGGGGCCAGCAGCAGCCGGCCCACGCGGTACAGCAGCCCCGAGTACCAGTGCACGCCCTCCGGCTGGGTCCTGTGCCCGCCCGCCAGGCTGTGGTAGAGCCGGAGCGGCCAGAACGCCAGCTGCGCCAGCCACTGCTCCTGCACCAGGGCGAAGCAGGAGGCCACCACGTCGTCCACCACCAGGGTCCCGTGGCGGGTGAGGGGGGCATAGGCCCCGAAGTCTGTCTGGGTGGAGACATCCACCACCCTGGCCGGCCGCAGGCTCGTCCCCACCGCTGCCACCAGCACGTAGTGACCGGGCCGCACGTGGCTGGCGAAGGTGGCCTGGAAGCGGGCAGCGGGCGCCGTGGAGTTCTCACCCACGAAGAGCAGGTGGGCAGGGGTCAGGGCCAGGCGACGTGGCGGCTCCCGGGTCTCGATCACATAGAAAGTGGTCGGCGCCGACGCCTCCTTGTCCAGGAAGGCCAGGAAGTCGCTGTAGGTGGCCCGGCCCTGCTCGTCCATAGCCAGCACCCGCTGTCCCGGGCGCAGCGCCCACAGGGGAGTCCTCACCCCACCCTCCAGCGTCGCCAGGGCCCGGGCAGGGAAGCAGCCGCCCGTCTTCGCTGCTGCCGAATGCTCTAGAGAAAGGACAGGCCAGTTACCCTGCAGATCCCTGGCATCCTTCACCTGGTGGGCAATGCAGCCACCTCTGGGGTGGGGCGCAGGGGCCGTTTATACAGGGATCCCCCCTCCCCCCTAGTGCTGAGATGTGGCTGCTTCTGGGGTGGGACCTGCCTCAACCCAACAGCCAGAGCAAAAATGCAACCTCCCCGTTTACCTCCACACTCCCTGTAATGCCATCCCACCCCCTTCCACTCCCTGTAATGCCAATGCATCCCCCTCACGCACCTTAGCACCCTTCACCCCTCCACACCCCACTATAACACCCAATAACCTACCCCCCCATTTACCCCCACACTCCCTGTAACACCAATACCCTGCACCCCCCCATGCACTTCAACACCCCTCACCCCTCCACACCCCACTATAACACCCAATAACCTACCCCCCATTTACCCCCACACTCCCTGTAACGCCAATACCCTGCACCCCCCATGCACCTCAACACCCTTCACCCTTCCACACCCCACTATAACACCCAATAACCTACCCCCCCATTTACCCCCACACTCCCTGTAACGCCAATACCCTGCATCCCCCCCACGCACCTCAGCACCCTTCATCCCTCCACACCCCACTATAACACCCAATAACCTACCCCCCCTTTACCCCCACACTCCCTGTAACGCCAATACCCTGCACCCCCCCATGCACTTCAACACCCCTCACCCCTCCACACCCCACTATAACACCCAATAACCTACCCCCCATTTACCCCCACACTCCCTGTAACGCCAATACCCTGCATCCCCCCCCACGCACCTCAGCACCCTTCATCCCTCCACACCCCACTATAACACCCAATAACCTACCCCCCCTTTACCCCCACACTCCCTGTAACGCCAATACCCTGCATCCCCCCCCACGCACCTCAGCACCCTTCATCCCTCCACACCCCACTATAACACCCAATAACCTACCCCCCCTTTACCCCCACACTCCCTGTAACGCCAATACCCTGCACCCCCATGCACCTCAACACCCCTCACCCCTCCACACCCCACTATAACACCCAATAACCTACCCCCCATTTACCCCCACACTCCCTGTAACGCCAATACCCTGCACCCCCCACTCACCTCAGCACCCTTCACCCCTCCACACCCCACTGTAACACCCAATAACCTACCCCCCCATTTACCCCCACACTCCCTGTAACACCAATACCCTGCACCCCCCCATGCACTTCAACACCCCTCACCCCTCCACACCCCACTATAACACCCAATAACCTACCCCCCCATTTACCCCCACACTCCCTGTAACGCCAATACCCTGCACCCCCCCATGCACCTCAACACCCTTCACCCTTCCACACCCCACTATAACACCCAATAACCTACCCCCCATTTACCCCCACACTCCCTGTAACGCCAATACCCTGCACCCCCATGCACCTCAACACCTTTCACCCCTCCACACCCCACTGTAACACCCAATAACCTACCCTCCCCCACAGCTTACAATCCCATTCTGCCCCCGCAACCCTCCATTTGTACCCCATGACGCCCTCCCACTGGGCCCCCACCTGCAGACCCATCCCTCCCAGCTGTGGGGTCCCAGGCACCCCAAGGAGCACTGAGTGTGGGGTGGGGGGGCTGTACCCCAAGCTGTACTGCTCCCTTGCTGGTGGATGCGGGCAGGGGGGTGTCCCTGGGAGGCCTGTCGCCCCTCTGTCCTCACAGCCGGAAAGCTGCTCCCGACCCCATCAGGCTGGCTTGGGGTCGAAGGCAGAGCTGGGGGGGCCGTCTGCAGCTCCTGTGGCTGGAGCCCGGGCAGGTGAGGGTGGTGTTACAGGGCTGGGCGGGGCTGGCGTCCCTAGGTGAGTGCACCCCAGCCTGTGCCCACAAGCCTGGCCGGCCCGCGGTCACCAAACCTCTGGGGGGGGACATCCCCGGGAGCTGGCCTGGCCCCTGCGTGGCCCCTGCCAAAGTCGGGGGCTGGAGCAGTGACAAACTGGGGCCCCCCAGGGGGCTGGGGCAGGTGGCAGAGCCGAGCACTGGAGACCAGGCTGCAGGGCCCAGCCCGGGTGGCTGGGGAGGGGGCTGTGACTGCGGCCTGGGGCCCGCGGCCCTGGCCCGCGTGGGGCTCTGACCGCAGCAGCTGGGCCAGAGCTGGGTGCCCAGGGTGGGGGTGGGGGATGGGCACTGGGGGGTCCAAGGGCTGGGTGCTGGGTGCAGGAGATGGGCACTGGGGGAGAGGTCCCAGAGCTGGGGACCCAGGGTAGGGGATGGGCACTGGGGGGTCCAAGGGGCGGGTGCCTGGGGAGCGAGGGGCACTGAGGAGGTCCAAGGGCCGGGTGCCCAGGGAGCAGGGTGGCTGGGAGGGGTCCAAGGGCCGGGTGCCTGGGGAGCGGTGGGGCGCTGGGGGGGGTCCAAGGGCCGGGTGCCTGGGGAGCGGGGGGGGCTGTGACGGTCCAAGGGCCGGGTGCCCAGGGAGGGGGGGGCATGCTCAAGCACACTCACACAGGAGCTTTGCCTCTCAGCAGACACTGGCTTTGGCTTCTTTAAAAATAGACATCCGCCCCTCCCCCCGTGCAACCGGTGTGGGGGTGTCGAGGGTGGACGTTCAGGGCAGGGCAGAGGGGAGGTGATGGGGGGTGTCCAGGGCAGGCGGGGGGGATGGAACCAGTGAGGGGACGTCGGGGGTGGGCGTTCGGGGCAGGTGGGGGTGATGGAACCGGTGTGGGGGCGTCAGGGGTGGGTGTTCGGGCAGGCGGGGGGGATGGAACTGGTGAGGGGGTGTCGGGAGTGGGCGTTCAGGCAGAGCAGAGAGGGGTTCGGGGCAGGCGGGGGGACGGAGCAGGCAGGGACAGGTGTGGAGGTGTCAGGAGTGGGTATTTGCAGGGGCACAAGGGAGGTGATGGGGGGTGTTCAGGGCAGGGGGGGTGATGGAACCGATGAGGGGGCATCGGGGGTGGGAGTTCGGGCAGGCAGGGGGGATGGAACCGGTGAGGGGGAGTCTGGGGTGGGCGTTCGGGACAGGTGGGGGGGATGGAACCGGTGTGGGGATGTGGGGGGTCGGCGTACGGGGCAGAGCAGAGGGGAGGTGATGGGGGGTGTTCGGGGCAGGCGAGGGGGATGGAACCGGTGTGGGGGCGTCGGGGGTGGGCGTACGGGGCTGGGCAGAGGGGAGGTGATGGGGGGTGTTCGGGGCAGGCGAGGGGGATGGAACCGGTGTGGGGGCATCGGGAGTGGGCGTTCGGGGCAGGTGGGGGTGATGGAACCAGTGAGGGGACGTCAGGGGTGGGTGTTCAGGCAGGCGGGGGGGATGGAACCAGTGAGGGGGTGTCGGGGGTGGGCGTTCGGGCAGAGCAGAGAGGGGTTCGGGGCAGGCAGGGGGACGGAGTGGGCAGGGACAGGTGTGGAGGTGTCAGGAGTGGGTATTCACAGGGGCACAAGGGAGGTGATGGGGGGTGTTCAGGGCAGGGGGGGTGATGGAACTGATGAGGGGGCATCAGGGGTGGGAGTTCGGGCTGGCGGGGGGATGGAACCGGTGTGGGGGGTCAGCGTACAGGGCAGAGCAGAGGGGAGGTGATGGGGGATGTTCGGGGCAGGTGGGGGGGATGGGACCGGTGAGGGGGCTTCGGGGTTGGGCGTTCGGGCAGGCGGGGGGGATGGAACAGACGTGTGGCACTGAGGATGGGGAGCAGCCCCCCGCAGCCCGCGCCTGGTCTTAGCCACGGGGGGGATCCCCAAAAATCATGGCAGGGGCCCTGAGCCCGCAGGACCCAGCCGCATGCTGGAGCTCCCTGGCCAGCCCCACTCAGTGCCCAGGTGCCAGGTCCCGTCATTGTCCGGGGGCCCTGCCCCTCGCTGGCCTCGCTCCAGGGGGGCCCCTCTTGGGCCTCGCTCCAGCTGGTCCCGGGGGCGCTCATCCTGCCCGGTCCGGGGCCGCCGGCAGCGCGGGGCCCAGGCTGCGTCCGAGCACGTGAGGCTGATGGATCCAGGCTAAGGTGTCAGGCCGGGGTGGGGCTGGGGCCCAGCAAACGTTCCTGCCCAGCAACCAGAGCCCCAGGCTGGGCGAGCCCCAGGCGCCTCCCGTCACGCTACTGGGCAAAGCACAGCGAGAAGAGGCCACGGCCAACACCCACTCGCTCGGCCCAGCCCAGCCCGCCTGCGCTCTGGGGCACCCCCGGGGGGCTGGGGGGGATCGCTGCCTTCTGCGGGCGGGAATCAGAACTGTGCCCCGTGCACCACAGACCTGTCACTGCCCGCAGGGCCACTTCTCCCTGGGCACCGACGGCAGGGCCTGTCCCGGCCGCCCATGCGGGCCCCAGGGCCAAGCAGCGCAGGGGTGGCAGCCGCGCCCCAAGGCAACGGCTACAGGCAAACACAGCCTAACCAGTGCCCCTCACTCCCGACCCGCAGCCCCTGCTAGCCCAGCCCTGGGCTCCCCCCCGCCCTGCCGGTGCCCCTCACTCCTGACTCACAGCCCCTGCTAGCCCAGCCCTGGGCTCCCCCCCGCCCTACCAGTGCCCCTCACTCCCGACCCACAGCCCCTGCTAGCCCAGCCCTGGCATCCCACCAGCCCTGCCAGTCCCCCTCAATCCTGACCCACAGCCCCTGCTAGCCCAGCCCTGGGCTCCCCCCAGCCCTGCCAGTGCCCCTCACTCCTGACCCGCAGCCCCTGCTAGCCCAGCCCTGGGCTCCCCCCCGCCCTGCCGGTGCCCCTCACTCCCGACCCGCAGCCCCTGCTAGCCCAGCCCTGGGCTCCCCCCCGCCCTGCCGGTGCCCCTCACTCCCGACCCACAGCCCCTGCTAGTCCAACCCTGGGCTCCCCCACAGCTCTGCCGGTGCCCCTCACTCCCGACCCACAGCCCCTGCTAGCCCAGCCCTGGGCTCCCCCCCTCCCTGCCGGTGCCCCTCACTCCTGACCCGCAGCCCCCTCCTAGCCCAGCCCTGGGCTCCCCCCCGCCCTGCCGGTGCCCCTCACTCCTGACCCGCAGCCCCCTCCTAGCCCAGCCCTGGGCTCCCCCCCGCCCTGCCGGTGCCTATCACTCTCGACTCACAGCCCCTGCTAGCCCAGCCCTGGGCTCCCCTTGTCCCCCACCCTGCTGCTGCCCCTCACTCCCGACTCGCAGCCCCCTGCTAGCCCAGCCCAGTTTTCCTCCTGAGCAGACATTGCCAAACTGGGATGTTTCGAGATGCCATGTCTGAGCTCTATCCCGAGCTGTTCGTTATCACCCCAGAGCAACCAGCCCCTGCCTCCCATCTCTCCACCGCTGTCTTCCCTGCCCAGAGTGCGGGGAGAGCGAGAGAGATGGGATGGGGGAGACTCAAACGGGGTGGGCAGGCGAGTTGCTGTGTGGCTCTGATGTTTGGGCAGAGGAAGCAGGGACGGGGGCGGGGGCAGAGCCTGGGGTGGAATAAGTGTGTGGGGGAGACGGCCTGGATGGGTTGGGGGGTTCAGGTGGGGATGGCAGGGGGCGAGGGGGGTTGGAGCCCAGGGCGAGGTACGCTGGGTAGCATAGCCTGGGGGGAGCGGGAAGCAGGGCAGGCAGAGTGATGGGACAGCTGGGGGGAGTTTGGCAGGGGCAGGGCTGTTGGAAAGCTATGGAAGAGTGGGTGAGTGCAGGGTGGGATGGGTGCTCATGGAGTGGGGGGTGGGCGAGGGAGGGGACCAGGGGGTTCAGGGTAGTTGGGCCTGTGGTGCCAGCCCCGGGGCTGGTGCCAGCCGAGCAGTTGCCCCCGGGTCCCTGCTCTGGGGTACCACGGCCACATGCCCGCGAGCAGCACCCCGGCCCGGCCCGGCCGCCGGCCCTACCTGACTTGACGGAGCAGTGGATGTGGGCCTTGGACTCGTAGTAGACCCAGTCGAAGCCGGCCTCCACGGCCAGACGCGCCAGCAGGCCGTACTTGTTGCGGTCCCGGTCGGAGGTGGTGATGTCCACGGCTCGGCCCTCGTAGTGCAGCGACTCCTCCGAATGGTGCCCGTCCTCGTCCCAGCCCTCTGTCACCCGCAGCTTCACGCCCGGCCACTGGTTCATCACCGAGATGGCCAGGGAGTTCAGGCGGTCCTTGCAGCGCTGCGGGCAAGGGGCAGCATTAGTGCAAAGCCGGGGGGGGCAGCACAAAGTGGGGGTCAGGACAGAGCAGGAGGGCAGGGCAGAATGGGGGGGGTCAGGACAGAATGGAGGGATCAGGACAGAGCAGGGGGGGCAGGGCAGAATGGGGGGTCAGGACAGAATGGAGGGGGGCAGGGCAGAATGGGGGCATCAGGACAGAAAGGGGGGGCAGGCAGAATGGAGGGGTCAGGACAGAGCAGAGAGGCAGGTCAGAATGGGGGGGTCAGGACAAAATGGAGGAGTCAGGACAGAGCAGGGAGGGTCAAGACAGAAAGGGGGGGCAGGCAGAATGGAGGAGTCAAGACAGAGGAGGGGGCAGGGCAGAATGGGGGGGTCAGGACAGAATGGAGGGGTCAGGACAGAGCAGGGGGGCAGGACAGAATGGAGGGGTCAGGACAGAGCAGGGGGTCAGGACAGAATGGAGGGGTCAGGACAGAGCAGGGGGGCAGGACAGAATGGAGGGGTCAGGACAGAGCAGGGGGTCAGGACAGAATGGAGGGGTCAGGACAGAGCAGGGGGGCAGGACAGAATGGAGGGGTCAGGACAGAGCGGGGGTCAGGACAGAATGGGGGGGTCAGGACAGAGCAGGGGGACAGGGCAGAATGGGGGGGTCAGGACAGAATGGGGGGGTCAGGACAGAGCGGGGGCAGGACAGAATGGGGGGGTCAGGACAGAGCAGGGGGACAGGGCAGAATGGGGGGGTCAGGACAGAGCAGGGGGTCAGGACAGAATGGAGGGGTCAGGACAGAGCGGGGGGCAGGGCAGAATGGGGGGGTCAGGACAGAGCAGGGGGGCAGGACAGAATGGGGGGGTCAGGACAGAGCGGGGGGCAGGACAGAATGGGGGGGTCAGGACAGAGCAGGGGGTCAGGACAGAATGGGGGGGTTATCAGCCTGTTACCCTGAACCCCCAGGACCTTGCTGGGAGCCAAAGAGGCTGTGCATGGGGCAGCAGGACCCAACCCCTGCCAGGGGGTTCCCCCTCCCTCTGCCCCATACTGCAAAGCCAGCCTCTGCTGCCCCCTGCTGTGTGTGTGGGGATCCGCCATGCCCCGCACAGCGTACCCCAAGCTAGCCCCCCACCTGTAAGTCCAGCCCCTCCCCTATCCCAGTCCCTGCTCTGCAGCCAGCAGCGACTGGCCAGGGCTCCCACGGGACGCAGACACGCCACTCTCCAGAGCCAGCAGCCCCTGCCCGCTCGCTCCACTGGGGCAGAGGGACACAGGCCTTGCCAGATGGGATCAGAGCCCAGTCCACCTGTCTGTGCCAGTGCCTAGCACAGACGCTGCAGCGGAAGGTGTGGGAGGCCTGCAGGACTAGATGGAGATAATCTGCCTCCCCCCACAGATTGGGTCAAGCCCTGAAGCAGGAGGGGCAACAGCCCTGCCAGAATTTATTTAAATGACTCTGGGGAGTCCTGTAGCTGCAGAAATGTCCCTTTTATGGAGCTTGTCAAGTTCTTGGCCCCAGTGACTTCCTGTGGCAGTGAGTTCCACAGGCTAATGAGACATGTGAAAAAAACGATTTCCTCGTGTACTGATTTTGCCTTCCCCACTTTTTGGTGTAATCCAAGTGCCCTTGTTTTGGGGAGAACAGCAGGCACAAGAACAGTTCTGCCACAGGAAGGCGGCTGAGACGGGGAGAACAGAGGTGCTGAGCTCCCGTCTCGCCCAGCCCGTACTATCACGGCCCCTCTCCTCTGCTCCTCCTGTGGGAACAAGCTCCGTTTGTTCAATCCCTCATCACAGGAGGTTCTCGTCACCCTCCTGAAACCCCTGCAGCTGTGCGATGCCCCATGGGAGACAGGGGAGCAGTGCCGCACACAGTGACTGGATGCAGGTCTTCCCCAGTGGATCCAGGGAATTCAGGCTCCTTTACACCCACCTCAGAGTACACGGGACTGCATTTCACCTGCCACCGTCTGCCCCATCCTCACAACTTCTTTGGGGATCCCTGAAGTGCCTCACGTTACCCTAAATCTCCTGGGGTAACCGTCCACGTCCGTCCCGCTTGGCAGATCACTGCTGCCTCTACAAGCCGCCCGTGGCCACTGGTAGCCTTTGTCCCGATACAAACTGACTCTTTAATCCCCCGCTTTGCTGTCTGGGGCCTGGCTGGTTTCGGAGCCAGGCCGGTACTTTGACTGTGGAGACGCCTTCCCCGCCCCTCCCCATCACTCCCCACACATGGGCCAGGCCAGTGCCATCACAGCACCCTGAGCTGCTACCACGTGCCCTGCAGCAGCCCCACGGCCTCTGGGCACAACCCGCACTGCCATGGATGCCACGTTCACACCACACCCCTGACAATCGCTTCCCCTCCCCACAGGGCGAGGCTGGCAGACCCCGTCCCCGACTGCCAGGGCCAGGGCACCAGCAGTGGCTGAGTCTGGCCCCGACATCTCGCCCGCACGTGGCATGACAGAGTCGGCAGGACCTGGTCGCTGAGCCCTGCACTCACTTCCCCCTCGCACCCGCCCAGTGGGGGCCTGGTGGTCTGGGCAGCCCTCTGCTGGGCCTGGCAGTGAGGGGGCCGGCTGGTGCCCATGGGTTTGGCGAGGTGGGCAGCTGCTCTTCTGTTACTGCTAGCCTGGGGGGTTAGACCCAGAGCCCCCTACCAGCCCCCGTGGGGGGTGGTTCTCACTCTCACTGCCCCAGAGACACTCCCCAGCGGCTCCCTCAGCAGCCCAGGTGGATTCGCTCCTCCCCAGGCCAGGTGCCCTGCATGGCTTCAGCAGGCATCCTTGCAGCAATGGGAAGGGCGCCCCCAGGAGGACGGGGATGGGGCTGCACTGTTGGCTAAGGTCTGACGGAGTCTCCTGGTCTGATCAGAGCTCCCAGCGAAAAACCATCCCAAACATGGGCACCACAGACCCCAGGGACGGCCCTTCCCTCCCCTCCCCCGGGACAGCCCCTCCTCCAGCCCTCAGCCCCCAGGGAAATGGTTGGGCAGCCCCCAACCCAGCCACGGGGGCTCTCCTGCTCCTGCTGACTCTACAGCCTCGTGTGATATGGTGCCAGCCCATAGCCCTGTGTCAGAGCCCTCAGTACCCCCTCCCCCATTGCCTGCCCCTCCCCCAGGCACCTGCAGCCCGGGCTCCCACCCAGAACAGGGATCAGCGCAAGGAAGGGTTTGGAGACATGGACATGAACTAGGAGGTGGCTGGGCCGGGGCTCATTCTAACTTGGTGACCTGGGGCCGGGGGAACTTGGTCTGTCATCCCTGAACCCTGTGGCCAGGATCAGCTGCATGAGAAACCCCCAACTAGCTGGACCCCAGGCAGCCCCCAAGGGCCACGGGGATGGGGAGGGCAGGGAGATCAAAGAAGCTGACACACACAACCGCACCGCAGCCCTCAGCCTAGAAATCTGAGCTTCGGGATCACAACCAAACCAGGCCCACACTACTATCCTCCACCCCAGCTCTGCCAGTGCCCCTCACTCCAGATCCGCAACCCCTGCTCCCAGCCCTGGGCTCCCCTTGTCCCCAGCTCTGCTGGTGCCCCTCGCTCCCAAACCGCAGCCCCGTGCTTCCAGCCCTGGGCGCCCCCTGTCCCCAGCTCTGCCGGTGCCCCTCACTCCCGACCCGCAGCCCCCTGCTAGCCCAGCCCTGGGCTACCCCTGTCCCCAGCTCTGCTGGTGCCCCTCACTCCCGACCCGCAGCCCCTGCTAGCCCAGCCCTGGACGCCCCCAGAGCAGGAAGATGGGTGGTGATGAATAGCCACGTGATGATAACTGGGATGTTCCAAGCTGGCCCCTAGGACTGCAGCTGAGGCTTCTACGCTCAGGTTAGTTGTGAGCTCGGGAAGATCCAAACCCAGGGCAGGGAAAGGTTGGACAGGGCAGCACCCCGGGCTCCAGCTGGTGCCTCAGGCTGGGCATTCAGAGCCTGGCACTGTGTTCTCCCCCTGGGGCTCTCCCAGGCACCCCCAGCCCTACCCCTCCCATGACACCGCCCGTGGGCTTAGACGGGAGTTTGCTGGAGGGGCAGACAGGGTCAGCATGGTGATGGGAAGTAGGGGTGGGGGCTTCCCAGCCACAGGTCTAGGGTCACTACAAAAGCTAACATCCTCCCCCGGTTACTCACCCCTTCTTGTCATCGGTTGGAAATGGGCCACCCTGGTTACATGGGCCTCGTTACCACTGCAGAAGTGACGTTTGTTCCATTGCTATTCACTGTTGAGAACAGCCCACTGCCACCGGAACTGAATTGTCTCGTTAGCACTGACCCCCGCGCCCCCGGTACGGCAACCCCATCTTTCCACGTGCTGTGTCTGTCCCTCCCTACTGTGTGCTCCACTCCAGGCATCCCAGGAAGTGGGCTCCAGCCCACCAAAGCTTCTGCCCAGATAACTGTGCTGGTCTCTACGGTGCCCCAAGGACTCCTCATTGACTAACATGGCTACTGCTCTGAAACCAGGCAAAGTCTCCAATGTGCGGGGGGGGGGGGCACAGTGCTGGGGGGCCCTTCCTGATGCAGAGGGAGGGGGTGAGGGAAAGGGGCCTTTGCCCCAGAGAGGTTCCCCTCAGCCCTCCCCCCTCCCCCAGCAAGGTGCAGTCTCGGTGTCTGGGCCAGCCGGAGATAAGACAGGGAAGGAATTTGACAAACACAATTCATGGTGGGGGGGTGGGGGGGGAAGCTTTGTCCCCATGAACCACTTACCCAATGCCGCCCAGGCACATGGCACCACGGCGTGAGTGGCACCAGCCTGCCTGGGAGCAGGGCCACCACACCCCCCTCAGCCTCCTGGCCATGCAGCCCAACCACCCCCAGAGACACCGCTCCTGGCCGGGGGTGGAGGGGGAGGCTGGCACTGGGCCCCCTCAGCTCTGCAGCCAGGCAGGGATGGGGCCGGACCCCAGGCACTGGTTTGACTCCAGCTCACAGCAGCCGACAGGAGGGGGAGGCTGTTCTGCCACGTGGACCCACAGCAGCCCTGCTCCCCGCCCTGCCCCAGCTGCACCAAGAGCCTCCCAGGCAGGGGGTGCTCATGCGGAGGGGCCCTAATCCCAGCACCAGGCCGGGCTGCCTCCCTGGAGCCTAGAGCATCACGTACTGTAACTGGGCTCACCCCGACCCTTTCCCTAGCCAGACAACGGCATCCAGCCAGGATGCCCCCCTAGACCCTGGTCACCCCCCACTATCCTGCCAGCATGGGGCCACAGAGCTCAGTCCGCACAGAGCCCCCAGCCCAGCCGTTCGTTTCCTCCCTCCCAGCCCATCCCTGGAGCAGCTCCTCTAGGATGGACAGACACACACAGACACAGGACAGACAAGAGGAAAAGCGGGAAACATTTGTAGCAGGGGCTGGACCCATAAACGTCTGTGCAATGGGAGTGGGTGGGGCCCAGCAAAGCCCCATATGGTCCCACCGGGCCTGCACACACACCGGCACATGCAGACACGGCATATTAGCCTCTTCCCGGTGGTGGATCCCCGCAGCGGATTAAAGCCGCCCCCTGTGCTTACAGATCCCCAGCAAGCTCCTGGCCTGTTCCTCGCCCCCTCTCAGCCCTTCCTCCCTGGGGCAGATCTGGCCAACAGGTTATGTCCCGCTTCTCCTGGCTCAATCCCTCCTGACTGCGTAGGACCCTCCCTCCGAGGAGGCGAGTTCTGGGCCAGGACCCCTGTGCTACATGCTGCATGGGCAGAAAGACGCTGGGTCCTAGCTGAGATTCTCAGCTTCTCACCTTTTAGCATCACCTGGAATCCCCCAGCCCCACTGCCCAGCCCCAGGCGTGCCCCCTGCATGACAATTCCCCATCCATGGGGCGCACTGTCCCAGGCGAAGGGGACATGGCTGCACAGGGCAGGAGTCAGGGGAAGGGGGCTCAGACCCCAGCTGCTGGCCAGGGAGCAAACCTGTCCCACCCCGGCCACCCAGGCCCTGCTGTGTGGGCACACGCCAGGGAGGGGGCGTGCAGGGGGCAGCTGGGAGGTCCCTGTGGCTGGAGCAAAGTGCTGCTCTGCCAGTGCCAGCTCTAGCCAGCAGGTGTCACTGCAGTGCCAGAGAGTCCGCACCGCCGCGTGCCTGGGGACGGGGCACAGATCGCAGCCCCCCCATGGGCACGGGATGGTCCCCGGCAGCCTGGGCCGGCCCACCGGAGGGCTGCATCGAGGACCCGGCACAGGGACATTGAGAGCAAAGTGAGATTGCTGCAGCCGACAGGAATCAGGGGCCGGACCTGGCCCGGTGACAATCCCCAGCCCAGGCAGTGGCCACGCTGCTGCCTTGAGCTCAGAAATCAGGGCATTGCCAGGGCAGCACAGGTCGTGGGGAGGGGGAAAGGTGCCCAAGAGGTGGGGGAGACAGAAATCCCTTCAGCGTCCACACGGCATGTGTAGAGTGGGCTCTGCCCTAGCCCGATGCCTAGTCTTCAGTGGGAGCAGAGCTGCCCCCCCGACACCCCAACTCAGGCCATCGCCATGGCGACAGGTGGCAGCCACGCACTCAGATCACAATGGGTAGAGAGATCCCAGAGACTGGCACACAAAGCTGGGCACAGAGACAGGCTCAGGCCCTGCCCCTGACTGGAGCAGGGCTGCCAGGTGCTTGCATTGCTGCCTGGCATGGTGAGGGCTGGGAAGGGCACAGCAAGAACCCATCATGGGCTCAGTTTGCCCAGTGCCGTGAGCAGCCACCCAAGGAAATCATTGGCAGGAGGGTCAGAACCTCTTTACACAGCTGGCCTGTGGAACTCTCTGCCACAAGGAGCCGGCGTGGGCAACGGCATGGCTGTGCAGCGCAGGAGTAACAAAGCGACAGGGTGGATCCAGTCTCCAGCCAGGGACATTACGGGCGGTGCCCTGAACCATCGGCTGGAGACAGGCTGCTGGCCTAGGCAGGTGCCCGGGGCTTTCAGAGGAGCTGGTGCCCTTCACACAGCAGCTGCTCTCAGGCAGGAGTGGCAGCCAACGCCCTGTCTCGGGTTTGCAGCCTTTGCGGCTCGGGACCCTGGGAGAGCCAGAGGGGGAGCCGGAGGGAGATCACAGCTTGGAGATGCCCGGAGAGACCCTGGCCCACAGGACAGGTAAGCAGGCTCACTATGACAGACCAGCTCCCCCAGGGCGAGAAGCCAGCACTGACAAGTGGTCATGCCCAGCTGCTCGGTGCTCCCAGCTTAGTTCTGTGCCAAGCTTGGCGGCCCCAGCAGAGGCTGAGGGCTGAACAGGGCCTTGGAGAGGGAGCGCCCCTCCCCTAGGGTGCTCCTGCTGGCAGGGTGCTTGGCACTGGGCACATATGCTGTGCCTGCCTGGCACTTTGAGCTCCTAACAGTCACTCACAAGCAAGCCCAGGTGGGACCGGCTCCCAGGCTGAGCCCCACCCCGACACACACACACAGGGAGAACAGCCAGCAGCCCCACCCTGGATGGGGACCAAGGCCCTGGCGTGCCCATGTTGGGGGGCAGGTGTCAGAGGCATTTCCTCAGCAGGGCAGCCTGCCCAGGCACTGCCAGCCCCACGGTGCAGGGGGGTGAGGAGCCACCCAGGAGGGGGCAGCACACTGCGTCTGCAGGCTGGTGGGGCTGGGCAATGAGGCTGGGCTGTAGGGCACCATGGGGGGGCACTTGAGACATTCCTCTGCCCAGCAAGGGTGGAGAGGGGCCGGCTCCATGGGAGGGGAAAGGTGGGGCCTTCTCTCAGCGCCTGCCAGCGGGCCCAGCGCAGAGCAAACAGACGCAGATTCTTGAGGCAGATGAACCGATAAGGGGAGGCGAGGAGCAGCCCTGGCCCCCCCGGCCAGCATCTCCCAGCACCACCCGGACGCCCAGACCCTTGGACTTGGGGAAAACAGGTTCTGAGGTGAGTCAACAGCAGTAAAAGCCAGTGAGGCGAGGGAGAGGGGTTGCATGGAAGTGGGTCCCGTCCCCTCCCCCAGCCGTCCTGGCAGCATGGAACCTGCACCTCGAGCCGCCTGGGGCCCTGGGGGCATCTCTCCCTTCACTCTCCCCCCGGGGGGCACTGGGAAGGCTGGGGAAGTTTGCCCTGAGGGTGCTGGGAGTCCTGGTGCCATTGGCTGGCAGCCCCCTGCTCCCCCAGCCAGGTGTCCCTATATCTTGGCCACCAGGCTCCCACCAGGGCCAGGCCAGCGAGGGCCCAGCCCCTGAGTCAGCAGGCCACTTTCGGGTGTAATGTCTGGGCTGTGAGGTGCTAAGAGGCTCCGGTCAGGGCCCCACTGGGCTAGCCACTGTGCACATGGCGAGAAGAGAGTGTGACACTGGGATTACCTGAGACCGGTTCTGTCCTGCCTGATGCAGCAAGACAGACAGAAACAGGGCTCACAGTTGGGACATGGGGCCTGTCCCCTCTAGGGGGTGCCAGCTCTGATCCAGCCCCAGAGCAGGGAACTGGCTAGCTCAGGAAGGCAGGGAATAGGACAAGGGGCCTTTCCCCTCCAGGGGCCCCAGACTCTAATCTGGCCCCAGGCTGGGAACTGGCTGGCTCAGGGGGGGTGGAAGATGGGGCTCAGGGCCTTTCCCCTCCAAGAGGCGCTGGCTCTGATCCAGCAGCTGGCATTGGTGACTCATGTGACAGTCAGGGCTAGCTGTGAAGTGCTTTGGGCTCCCAGCCCACCCTCCAGCTGGCACTAACTGCCCCGGCTGGCAGCCTCAGCAGGGAGGTCCAAGCAGGTCAGGCAGGAGCAGCATGGAGTGCAGGGGGCTGTCCCGGGCGGCACCTATCCACGGATCCAGCCACCAGTGATGTCACACTGCCCTACATTCACTTCCTGGAGTTCTCGTGTCCTCACACACACCAAGGCCGGAGTCCACTGACCCTCTGGTTTCCCAGCCTCCTGTGCTCAGCCCAGGGCCCGCTAGTCATTCCCCCGCCAGCCAGGAACCCATGGGCCCAGGGTGGCCAGCACCCGCCTCCAGCCCTGGGACCCAGAGAAATTCACCTGGGCTGTAAAGCAGTGCAGACTGCTGGGACCAGGCTCCTTATCTGCATTCCTGAAAGCCGCAGGTATTCTCCTTGCCCACACCGAAATGCAGGGTAACCTTCGTCCCAGAGCCACCCTCCCCTGGCCCAGGCCGCCTCTGCTGGCTTCCAGGTGGAATTTACGACAGGCCATTGTCCCCTACATTAGACACAGCCTCACCCGGCTAGGGTCAGTAACTTTCAAACACTCCACCCTAGACAGCAACCAAGTGCTCCCCCAGCTCCCAGAGGCAGGGGAAACTGAGGCACAGAGAGGGTGAAGGGGCTTGGACAATGCTGCGCAGCGAGCTGCCTGCTCTGAGTGAAGCCTGTGCCTGCTAGGCCGCTCTACCCAGGGCTCTGGGTACATTAATCCCCTCCCCAATGGAGAGGGCTAAGTTCTGCTTTGCCGCCCTGGGCAATGCCCGTCTGTGATGCTGTTGGAGCCCTGCAAGGCCACAGCCCCCACTCCTGCTGCCATCCCAGGCTCTCAGCCCATGGACAGAGGCCAGATGGAGGGTGCGGTGCACTGTGTCCTGCCCACAATGGTCACACCTGAGCCCTCCCCTCTTCACCCCATTCTCAGGCCCTGAGCGAAGGGGCCTGCCCAGCCAAGACAAGCACCCAGTTGTGCCCAGAGCCTTCATGGGAAGCTGCCAGCTGCCTGCTCTGCTCCTCGTGGGCCCAAGTCACTTACGCCAACAAGGGCTGCTGGAGCTCTACGGAGCCCATGCAGCCACCTCCTCCGCCCGGTCCCCCGTGGGCAGCACCGGCAGGGACCTGGCTGTGGTCTCAGAGGCCAGTAGAGAGGACAGAGGACCTGGCCATTGAGCAATCAAGGGTCATGCCAGCCGCCCCCCTTTCCTGGTCCCTCTACAGCTCGGCTCTATGCTGCTCTGGGACAGCACCACAACGCCCCAGCAGCTCTGTCCCCGCTGGCACCGGGTCCCGGACACCCTCCACTGCCCCCCCAGCATTGGGTCCCAGGCACACACACCCACACACTGCAGCACTGAGTCTCAGACACCCTCTGCTGTCCCCCCCAGCACTGGGTCCCAGGCACCCTCCCATGCTCCCCCCCAGCACTGAGTCCCAGGCACCCTCTGCTGCCCCCGCCAGCATTCGGTCCCAGGCACACCCTCCCCCCCACTGCAGCACTGAGTCTCAGACACCCTTTGCTGCCCACCCCCCCACAGCACTGGGGCCCAGGGACACTGGAGATTTCAGACATGGAACCCTACCCCGTTAGTGCCAAGGGACTGCCCAGCTGGGGGCCTCCCCGGGCCGGCAAGGGGTGCTATTGCCCACCCCTCCCCGCTCCCTCCAGCGCTCTGGTCCTCCACAGCATCGCCCCTGACTCCCTCCTGGCGGGCTGGGCAGCAGCTTGCGCCCAGGAAGCCCCTCGTGACTCAGAGCATCTTGTGGCTGCTGGAGGCCGGCTGTGAACTCGCCACCTACTGCGCCTCGGTCTGGTGCTGGCGGGCGCGGGGCCGCAGTCGGAGACCCGGAGCGCAGGCTGCCCGGCAGGTGACTGGGCGAGCCGCGCTGCGCGCCCTGATCCCCGCAGCTCCTCTCCGCGGTCAGAGCCTGGGGGCCCGCGGCAGCGCTGCCGCCCCGCGCCGCCGGTCACTGCAGGGGAAGGTCCCCGAGTTCGGTGGAAGGAGGGCAGCCGGGCCCGGGAGAACAGAGGAGACCCCTGCCGCGCACTGGGGATCCGGCTGGAGAGGGGCCCCGCGGGAGGACAGGTGCCGGCAGCCGAGGCTCACCGCAGTGGGCAGCTATCCGGGGAGGAAGCATCTGCTCGGGCCATTGCTCTACCTCGCACCGCGGGGCACTTCCCGGCCTCCCTCCCTCCAAGCACCTGAGCCCGGGCCCCCGGACAGCCCCGCGCCCCGCCGGGCGGGGTGGAACGTTCCCCGGAGCCCGGCATGGCTGGCCCCAGGGGAAGGGAGAACAGGGCTCCCCCGGAGAGGAAGGGCTGCGGGACACAGAGGGCCCAGGAGCCCGGCATGGCCCGGTTCGTACCTGGGTCATGAGGCGGTCGGCTCCCGTGTTCTCCTCGTCCTTGAAGATGATGTCGGGGTTGTAGTTGGGGGTCAGCTCCTTGAAGCGCTCCGAGTTCCGGGCGATCTTGCCCTCGTACCTGCCGCTGGCGCCCAGGGTTTTCTCCGGCACGTTGGGGCTGAACTGCTTGTAAGCCAGCGGGATGAGCTTCCTGGGGGGCCGCCGCCGACTGCCCACCACTCGGCCCGGCCCGCACCCCCGCACCGCCGGGGCCAGCAGCAGCGCGCACCCGCTCAGCAGCAGCAGGAGCCGGGCCAGCTTCATGGCAGGGAAGCCCGGGGGCAGTGGGGACGCTGGGCTGCTCCGCCGGGGCTGGGAGGCGGGCGACAGGGGGATCCTCAGCCCGGGAGCCCCTCAGACTCGGCCGGGGTGTTCGCCGTGCCCCAGGGGGGTCGCCATCCAGTGCGTAAAGGTGGCCGTGTGCCGGGCAGGTGCTGCCGTGCGCCCCGCTGCTGCTGGCCGGCGCCGAGGGCTGGCCGCCTGCTCTGAGCTCTCCTGCCCGGCCGCCTCCAATAAATAGCGAAGGGCAGTTTGTTTTGGCAGCGGGGCGGCTGCTGCGGGACCGGGGACCGGCTGCCCGGAGTCCCCGCGGTTTGCGCTCTGGTGGTCAGGGCGGCGGTGGCTGCAGGGGCTGGGGCTGGAGCCGGAGCCGCTGCTGCCTCCACTCCCAGGGCACGAGTGAGAGGGGAAATTGAAGAGATCCGGGATCGGGAACCGCCAGGACCGCACCCTGCCCATGTCCCAGCCTCCCAGCTCCCTCCCTCCGCCTCCTGCAGAACCTGCCATGGGCCGCCGGCAGCCTCCTCCCCCCGCCAGGAGCGCCGCTGGCCGAAGCCCACCCCACCGGCCGGGGAGGCGCCCCGCTCCACCCGCCTCTGAAGGCGAGCCCCGGTAGGCAGCTGCCCCCACTTCGCCAACGAGAGCGAAGCCACAGGTCTCCCTCCTGCCGGGAGCCAGCCCTGCTCTGGGGGCCCCAGCTCCCGGGCGACTTCGACAGGTGTCAACAAAACACACGTGGAGGGCCCCTAAGCCCGTCACAGCGGGTGCCCCCCGCCCAGGACCCCTGCAGCCCGAGCAGGTGCCCCCTACTCCTGGGCTCGATTTGCTCAATTGCTCAGGTCCCTGGGCAGGGCAGGCAAAGATGCCACCTCCAGTCCTGCTCCCCCTGATTCAGGGCTGATACCAGGTGCCCCAGCGCACGGGGGGGGGGGGGTGTCAAACAGAGCAGGGAGGCAGCTGGTTGAAATTTAACCACAATATTCTCGGTCTCTATTGTTTGGAGGGAGGCCCAATATTTCCACAACAGGATTATGGGATCTGATTAACTCACTGAGACAACAATGCGGGGCTGGGATGGGCTTCCCCTTCCAGCTGCCAATAGGGGAAAGTAAACACAACACCCTGATTTCACTACCCAGGCCAGGGGCCAGTCCCCGGCTCTGCACTGGGGAGGGCACCCGGCCCCTCTCCCCACAGCCAGCTTCATCTCCCCAGGTGGACCAACTCCTTTGGGCGTCCTCCGCCCAGTGCCACAGCCCTTCCAGGAGTGGTCTGGCTAGGTGAGGCGGGTCCCAGAGGGCAGAGAAGTGGCCTGCCAGGCCGAGAGGGGTGCCACACTGGCCCTGGGGGCACCATGCTGCAGGGGAGCAGCCAGTGGGGCTCATTCTGGGGACCACAAGCCCACGGATGCAGCCAGAAGCACCCACTGAGTTGAGATGCCCAGCTTGAGAGGCCTGGGGCCGGATTTCCAGAGATGCTGGCACTGCCAGCTCCCAAGGCTGCTCCTTCCCACTCTCTGGTGCCTGTCCCCAACCCCACTCACCGTGCCACGATGCCCAAGTACTCCCCCAACACCGCTCATGGTGCCACAACACCCAGGTATGTCGCCAACCCCAATGCCCACCTGGGTATGCCCCCAACCCCACTAGCGGTGCCACGATGCCCAGGTATGCCCCCCCAACCCCGCTCGCGGCACCACGACACCCACATACACCCAACCCTGCTCATGGTGCCACGATGCCCCCCAACCCCACTCACAGTGCCATGACACCCAGGTACACCCCCCAACCCCACTTGCGGTGCCACAATGCCCAACACCCCCCAACACTGCTCACGGCGCCACGACACCCATGTACGCCCCCCAACCCCGCTTGTGGCACCATGATGCCCATGTACACCTCCAACCCCATTTGCGGCGCCATGACATCCAGGTATGCCCCCCAACCCCGCTCGCGGCACCACAACGCCCACGTACGCCCCCCAACCCCGCTCACACACAATGTCTACATAGGCCCCACCACCCACAGGCACCACAAAGCCCACCGATGCTCCCCTCCCAGTGCCATGACACCCACATACGTTCCCCCCACACCCTGCAGCACCACAACACCGATGTACATCCCCCTCCACTCATGACTCTGTGTCACTTGGTCACAGATCTGTTTAGATCCCACAACTACCACTGGGGTTGCTGCAGAGAGGGGGAGCCCTGGAGGCCTCTGCCTGACCGTGGGCATCCGATGGCACGAAGCACCATTAGTCCGGGTGAGTGCTGCAGCTCACCCCCACCCACGGGCTCCCCAAACTGTCTGGATCACTAACAAACAACCAGCAAGTGAGTACAGCCCCCTGCCTTGCTGGGCCCCTCAACCCACCCCCACAGCCCATCAGTATCTCATGGAGTGCCCCACACCATCAGAGCTGGGAGGGAGGGCTGAGGGGCTCAGCTGGCAGCTAGGCACTGGGCTGGGACTGAGGAGACCACGTGGGGGTCCATGGGCCCTGATCTGTCAGGGTCTGTGCAGTGCCCAGCATGACGGGGCGCTGATCTCGGTCGAGGTCTGTGCAGCACCTGGCCCAACGGGGCCTTGATCTCGGTCGGGGTCTGTACAGCACCTGGCACGACGGGGCCCTGATCTCGGTCATGGTCTGTGCAGCGCCCCAGCATGATGGGGCCCTGATCTCGGTTGGGGTCTGTGCAGCGCCCAGCATGACTGGGCCCTGACCTTGGTCGGGGTCTGTGCAGCGCCTGGCCCAATGGGGCCTTGATCTCGGTCGGGGTCTGTGCAGCACCTGGCATGACAGGGCCCTGATCTCGGTTGGGGTCTGGGCAGCATCTGGCACAATGGGACCTTGATCTCGGTTGGGGTCTGTTTGGCAGGGAGGGATGGCTCAGTGGTTTGAGCCTTGGCCTGAGAAACCCAGGGGTGCAAGTTCAATCCTTGAGGGGGCCATTTAGAGATCTGGGGCAAAATTGTCTGGGGGCTGGTCCTGCTTTGAGCAGGGGTTGGACCAGATGCCTCCTGAGGTCCCTTCCCACCCTGGTATTCTATGATTCAGCACCCAGCCCAATGGGGCCCTGATCTCGGTCAGGACCTGTGTAGCGCCCAGCCCAATGGGGCCCCCATAAGCCCTACTGTTAATACCCCTAACAGCAAGGCTGCTCCAGAGCTGGGCAGGGGGCAGGTGCAGAGGAACAAACCTCACCTCACAATCACTAATGAAGACAGCAGGGATGCCAGGGGGCGGCTCAAAGGGCAGGGAACCCCCGAGCATGCAGGAAAGTCCCCCATCTGTCACCTCCCGCCAGGGCCCTGGCCCTGAGCTCTGGGGCATGGCAGGCCCTGCTCTGCTCTCAGCCCCAGCACTCGGGCGGCCGGGGCCAGGGCCGGAGCATGCGCAGGAGAGGGAAAGCAAATCCATCACACTTGTTAATAACCCAGGCCTGATGAAGAGCAGCAGCCCCCTGCCCTGTGCCTCACTGGGTCCCCCTCCCATGGGCCAGCAGGGGGCAGCCTCAGGGAGGGGGCATCACTGAGTGAAAGCCCCATGGGCGGGGGGGAGGGCGTTAGGAGCTGGACCCGACTCAGCTCCGGAGACCAGGCTGTAGGCGCTGGGCCTGGCGAAGGGGAAGTGCAGACGCGAACCCCTGGGGTTGTCACTGGCTCCAGGCCAGCGCTCTCTGGGGGACGTGGGGGAGGGCAGTGAGCTGGGCACAGGGGACTCTCCCCACTCCCAACAGCATTGCAGGGTCTCTATTTTGCCTGCCCACTCTCACGCCCCTGGCCCCCATGGGGGGAGAGGAAAGAGTGGCTGGGGGAAGGGAGGGCGACCAGACAGCAAATGTGAAAAATTGGGACGGGGTGGGGGTGGTAATAGGAGCCTATATAAGAAAAAGACCCAAAAATTGTGACTGTCTCTATAAAACCAGGACATCTGGTCACCCTGCGGAGGGTGACGTGCTCACCCCCCTGTACTGGACACATGGGGGCTTATCTCTACTACCTGGACCAAACAAACCACACCACAGTCCAACATGGGGGGGGGCACAGGAGGCTAGGGGAATCCCTTGCCCATGGGGCTGGAGGCTAGGGATACCCCCTCCTGCTCTGGATTCATCCCTGTGCTCTGTGCGAGAAGGGCAGAAGCACACAAAGAGCTGCACAAAACGAGCCCCCCCACTTCAAAGTGTGGGGGCACAGATGCACTTGGGTGACAGGCAGACCCTGCTGTCACCCACAGGGCAGGAGGGAGCAAAGTTCTGGGGGGGTGGGGGAATGTCCCCCAAAGAGCCTGGGCTGTTCCCCTAACCACTGGTGGGTCAGTGAGGTGGGAACCAGGACTCCTGAGTCTATTCCCAGTGCTGATTTGTTGAGTGACTTTGGGCAAGTTCTGCCTCTTTCTGTGCCTCAGTTTCCCCTCTGTACAAGGGGGTGCTGACCCCAGGGAAGATGCTTTGAGATCATGTTATTTATAGCATGACCCTCCCCAGTAGTACTTTGGCACCTGGTACTGAGCAGAGCAGGAAACCCCCCAGGGTTGGACCAGGCCTGCCGGGGCTGCCGGAGCCCCGTGGCCCCAGACCTTGCAGAGCGGGAGCAGGAGTGAGGCGCAGAGCAGAGAAGGCCCAGTGACATGCCGGCTGATCCAGGGAGGGAGCTGCAGTCTAGGTGGTGCTATTTCCTTAGTTTTGTACCAGGCCAGCTCGGGATTTTCCTCTCCCGGCTGGCCTGGGGTTCCCCCCCGCCCCAACCCCTTTTCTAAAAATACTTGAAAGCGACTGAAAGGTCCCTTTAATCGAGGCTACAGAGCAGTTGTTAAGACCACGGGCTGGGGTGCGGGGCCATGCCCTACATAACGGCTTCATTAAACCCTACAGAAACTAATATTTGTGGACTCAAATGATGGAGGCTGAGCCTTTAACTCACTGGAAGCCTGAACCGAGCCGGGTCCTGGGGAGAGATCCCAGCCGCACAGGCTGCCCCATGGCTATGGGCCATGACCCCTACCCCCTGGAAGCCTGCCACTGACCCAGGCCAGCAGGGTCCCCGCTGGGGCCAGGCCCCCTGGGGCTGGGATTTCTCCGGGGAGCAGCGCTCACTCTGGATGTCGGGAGGGGGGGATGTTTGAAGCCCCCCATCTCCTGCTCCCCTCTTCCCTGCAGGAGATTCCTGCTGAGACACAGCGCTGAATCATGATGCAGACTGCAGAGCGCAGCTGAGCGCTGGGTCTCCCTGCCCCACAGGTGATTTCCCAGCCCATTTGTTTGGCTCCCTTGTTTGTGCCGGACGGCTGTGGAGGGTTTAATAGGCTGCAGAGAGCAGCCTGGCTCAGGCAGGGCCCTGTGGGATCCCTGTTGCACCGCACCCAACCTGCCCCACTCTCCTGCTGGTGCGCAAACACCCCAAGCCTCTCACCCCGGTGCCTGCCGTGCTGCACAGACAGCAGGGAAGTCTGGGGTGGAGAGATGTGAGGGAGAACCCTGCTGCTGAGGTCACCAGTCAGTGGAAATTTGGGGATCTCGTTCCAACCTGGGGATATCACAAGAATTTCAGTGAGACTGGCACAAGGGCTGGGCTAGCTGGGGACTGAGGGGACTGGCAGAGCTCTGGGGGAGCCCAGGGTGGATAGCAGGCGGCTGCGGGTCGGGAGTGAGGGGCACTGGCAGAGCTGGGCTAGCAGGGGGCTGCAGGTCCGGAGAGAGGGACATTGGCAGAGCCAGGGGGGAGCCCAGAGCTGGGAAAATGAGGGGCTGCAGGTCGGGAGTGTGGGGCACCGTCAGAGCTGAGGGCGAAGCTCAAGTCTCTGGTGTGTTTTGGGGGCCTTTTGCTCTTTGAAGCCCAGCCCCCAGCACAGGCTGGGCAGCCCAGCGCTGCCAACACCCCCGAATGCAGAGCGAGCTGCCCCTGGCCCGCTGCAAAGGCTCTCGTGGCTGCCAGACAGCAGAGCTCCACATGGGCCTCTCTCCAGCCCAGCAATTCATTCTGCCCCGAGGCCCACCTCTGCTCCTGCAGCTCCAGCGGCTCTGCACCCTCCTCCCCGGTCACCAGGACAAGCGATGGGGGAGCACAGCCACCCATCCAGGAGCCGCCCTCAGCTGCTCTTTAGCGCCCCCTCCCCTACTTAAAAAATTCCCTAGCTCCTGGGGAAGGGGCGAGGCAAAGAGCAGCAACTCTAATTGGCTGCCCTTCCCCAGGGGGAGGGGAAGCAGGGAGAGTGGCCAATCAGAGGAGTCTTCCCCCAGGCAGGGCTGAAATTCACGAGGTCCCAGCCCTATCCAAACTCCTGTCTCGCACTGGCTGCCCTGTGAACGCATCCCAGGGAGTGGCCGCTGGCCAGCTCCCTCCCACCCCCAGGCCTGGATCCATGTCCCACATGGGAATAAGCAGCACTGTCATTGGAAATCCAGGCACCACGTGGCAAGGGCCCGGGGAGATGCCTGGCACGGACGCAGGAGCATCCTGCAATGGGAATCAGCCTCCACCCCAGCGATCAATGAGGTCACTCTGCTGTGCTCCAGGGAGCCCTGCAGGGCCCCCAGCACGGATTTGCACTGAACCTCCCACCTTTGCAGTCACAGGAAAACCTTCTGAATAGGAGACAGGCACAGAGGGACACGAACTCTCCCTGTCCCCACTGATCAGGTTTACACTGGAGCCTAATGATGACACTTCAAACATCAGCAGCATTAACGATGTCACAGCTGACCTTCCCTGCAGAAGCACTAAGCTAAGAAGCTGGCTGATCCTGGCTGGATGATGGGAGTTGGGACTGAGGTATTCAACTACCCTTCTCCCAATTTTTAAGTCCCCTCTGCCCCAAAGTGGGAGGAGAAAAGGCTGCACTCTCCCCACCACCACCCCAGGCCAAAAGCCTCTTCCTCATTCAGGAGAAACCATCACACAGCGAGTGGCCTGAGTAAGTTGGTGACTACACAGAATGGGGATGTGGGTGCGCTAGGCTCAGGCTTTTAAAGAAGGCAAAACCGCCACTCACCTGCTGCCCCCATCCCACGGTAGCTGAAACAGGCACTTCCGTGATAAGGAAGCAAGAGTTAGATGCTATAGGGGAGGGGAAGCCCAGGGCTGGGCTAGCAGGGGCTGCAGGTCCCAAGAGAGGGTCACTGGCAGTGCCAGCAGAGCCATAAAAACTCTGGACTGAGGACACCCTCTGGTCCCAGCAAGCCCTGCTCCTGCTCCATCTTCCAGAACACAAGGGTGGTGGGTGCTATACGCTGACCCGTAAGTGCTCAGCTTCCCAAGGATCCTGTGGCAGCCCCAGCCCCCAGGTAACGATTGGTGCCCAGCTGGGGCCTTGGTGCTCACTCCCCAGGCAGGGAGGGTGCGCAGAGAGCCCTGCTGGTTCAGGCTCCTAAGGGAAGTTGTCCCCAGAGGCTGTGCCCAGGATGCATGAGACTGAGGCGGGGCCCCCCATCCCAGACATGAAGGGTTGGCCCAGGCGAAGGGGAGGGGTGGGGTAGTGGCCCCCTGCCTGCAGATTCAATGCTGCTGTGCAGCAGCGCCCCCTAGTGCTGGGACACAGTCTCATCCGTTACTGACCCAGGGCAGATATTGGGGAATCACTATCAGCCTAGGATGACATGGGGGATGCACCCCAGGATCCTTCTGCCAGCCCTGCCCCCTTGCTCTGTGCCCCCTTTGCCATGCACCCCCCACATACTGTGCAACCCCTCATCACATCTCCCATTCCACCAGGCTACCCCCTCCTCATGCAGCCCGCACCCTGCCATATGCTCCCACGCCATCATGCCCCACCACACCCCACCATGCCCTGTAACCCTGCCATGTCCCTGGGGGCGGCCTGCTGCTCCAGGGGTCAGCATTGGCGGTGCAAGCAGAAGGTGGGTGTTAGCGTACTGTGGTGGGAGGCTTCCTGCAGCTTCCCCTTCCCACCCTGCAATGTCCATGCTTGGAGAGGAAATACTCCCTGCATGTGCTCCGGGCCCAGCAAAGGGCCATTGAGTCCCTTCCACACACATGAGCGCTCTCCCTCCGTGGGATGCTTTTCCCCCGTGACAAGAAACGCGCTGCAGCCAGCCCAGCCCAGAGCAGCCCTGCCCCCACCTGGGACTCAGCTCTGCCAGAGACCATCCCCCACACCCACCCCCTGGGCCCCGGGAAAATAATGGCAGTGCCCTGCCTGGCTGCCCTGCCAAGGAACTGCTGGCCCCAGCCTGATCTCCACAGGGCATCCCCAGGGCCCACAGCATGGCTTGTGGGCATTGGGAGGGGGAGCAGGATCCTAGTGCAGGCCCTGGCCTGTGAAGCCAGGAAAGGAGCTGAGGATGGAGAAGGGAGCCGGTGAAATGCTGCCAGAAGGAGAAAAGTGACGGGTGGGTGGCCGGATAGCCAGCAGGGCACTTCTGCCGTGGGGGTGAGACGGAGCCAGGGTAAGGGACAGGCGGCACACACGAGCTAGTGCTGAGGGGAGGCTCTAAGAACCTTGCAGAGGGGGCAGCATGGCAAGGAGGCAAGCTGCTCTCAGGCCCTGCATGGGCTAAGCAACCTGCCATTAACCTTTCCTTCAACATCAGTTAACCCTTCGGAAGCTGCTTTGAAGCACCCCTCCTAGGCTGGGCGCCCATCGGGCAGGGCTGGCTCCCCGCTGACTGGGTCAAGGCTTTGATGGGGCTCCAGCCACTCCCAGCAAAGAAGAAATCCAAGATTTCCCTGCCTCAGGACAGGGCTGGTTGGCACCCAGGCCCTCTGCCCAGTTCTGCACTCAGCCTGGCTGGCACCACTGGGCATGAAGCCCAAAGCCTGTTATCTCAGGAACTGGCACCCTACAGCCACTGCTCAGCCCATGGCCGCCTCGCCTTCAGTGCAGAACTGCAACCCCAGGAGCACCTGCCGGGTGCCATCGGCCCCCTGTGGCGATTACGCTGGAGCAGGGCATGCTGGGAGCTGTAGTCTCCACAGGCCATGCCTCCAGCTGGAAGATGAGGGAGGCTGCAATTGGCTCCATTTCAGGAGTTGCCCTCGGCCTCCTGGTTGGCAGCTTATGTGGCTCCTGGCTGAGCAGAACCTTCCGGGAGGGTAGGGGACCAGCTGCGGGGGCAGAGGCTGTGAAGGGGACAGGCTGGAGAGAAGGGCCAAGGCTTCCGTGTGCCCCCACAAGGGGCTGGGACTGAAACTGCTCCTATGGGGTACCTGGCAAGACCAAATGGGAGGAGCCAGAGCTGGCCCCACCCCCAGCCAGACACAGCATCCTCGGGCAGAGAGGGGCCTTTATTGCAAAAAAGCAAGTGTGGAGCCACCCGTCGAAAAAATCAGGAACCTGCCCCCCTCATCCATGGTCTCAGCCCTGCAGAGCACAGAAAAGGGCAGTCCCACAGCTGCGGGGCAGGGTAAGGGCTGGGCAGGAAAGCCAGGCCAGTGTGGGGAGAGGAGACACCTGCCACACTGGCTCTGCTAGTGGAGAAGCCTGGCCATGGGAAGCACCAGAAACTTCCCAGCATCTAGTGCCCACAGGTGAAGTGAGAAGGGGCTGAACGAACCTCCTTCAGCAGGATCTGCCATGGGGGGAGAGGGCCCCACGCGCTGTCTGGAGTGGGAGCCCTGATTGGCCCTTCCAGATGCTGCGTCAGGGATTCAAGGTTCTGTGCTGGTGTCCTGAAGCTGCCACGGTGAGCAATGAATGCCTGGGGCCAGACCCCTCCCCACGGCAAGGGGGACGGACAGCGGTGCATCAGCCGAATAGCCCCTTTGCCTTCTTCCTCTTGGCCTTGGACACGAGCAGCCGGGCTCTCTGGGCTGGAGAGGAGGGAGTCTGGAACCAAAGGAACCTCTGTCAAAGCAACGGGAACGCTCCCGCGGGCCAGGTCTGTGTGTGAGGCTGTGTGCGCATCGGTGTGCGTGTCCATAGTGCTGAAACTAGGGGCACTGGGGGGCTGCCGCACCCCCTAGTTTGAAGTGGTTTCCATCATATTCAGCATTGGCAGTTTGGGTCAATAGCTCCCCACTGTACAAAGTGTTCCAGCAGCCCAGTGCATGTCTGTCTGGGTGTGCATCCGTGTGTGTCTGCGCGCGTGTGTGTGAAACCACATCTCTGGGCACCCGTATGTCCATGTGCGTGCACGCATGCACAAAACAGGAGCACTGCACTATAAGTCTAGTCCCTACATCCCAAAGCACTTCCCAGCCTGTAGCTCCCGGCACGTACCCAGCTGGGATGGGCACAGCAGTGCCACCCTGCAGGTCAGGGCAGGTGGTGAAGGCCGTTTGTTTCCAATTAAAAGTGCGGGTTTGATGGAAAAACACTGCCCAGCCCAGTCACCACCCCAGAGACAGTGAGGGGCTCCCAGTCCCAGTGCTCCCCCCCCACACACACACACACAACTGGCTCACAGCCATGTGCAAACGACACACAGGAAAGTTGTGAGTGACAGACGCCTCCTCCCTGGGGCCCGGCCCTGCCCTGCTGGGATGCACCCCCCAGCATCGTGCCGCCAGCACAGCACTCTGTCCCTGCTGGAGCCCAGCCCATCCTCACACAAGAAGCTCCAGCCCCGGCAGTTTCCAGCCTTGCCCAAGGGAAAACCTTTCTGAGTGGCTGCCTGCCCTGCTGCTCCGCCTCCTGGGGAACAGGAGCCATCAGAGATGCTGTAGGAGGCGGGCAGAGTTCTTGCCCCACCCTGCAGGGGCCAGAGGCGTTTTTGTGTAGAGGAGGAGGAAGAGGGAGCAGCCAACACCATTCTCACAGAAGGGGAGTAGGGAGCAGAGCCCTGCACTGGGACTGGGCTCCTGCAGCACCTGCTGCCATGATGGTGCGAGTGGGTGACGTGCTTTGTTGCAGGCAGGATGGGGCAGGCAAAAAACCAGACTGCGGGAATTTGCGGGAAGTCACTAAATCTCTCATCAGTTTACCAAGATTGGCCTATTCAGAGCATTGCTAATTATTTTGTTTAAACTTTCTTTCCTACACCTGTTTATCTCCCTGGCTCCAGATCCGGTTAGATCAGAGAATCACTCACAGGGTTTGTTCTGGGACGTCACATACTCGCAGACGGTCGCTGTGGTATCAGCTGCCTGTCAGTGCTGCAAGCAGTTTTTCTGTTCAATGTTTTTCAAAAAGCAGTAATAATCCTGACACAGAAATAACTTGACTGGGATGTTTCAAAGTTCTAAAAACAGCACTTAAGTGGGTTAAAAATTTCCAGGTTTTTTTTAAAACAACTTACTTTTTATAATCATTAAAAAACCTGCACCTTTTAAGGCAAAACTGTGGGGCAATTTGTGTTGACGTTCCGTGTGATAGACACACAGCAGCAGTTTGTCAGAAACAGAAATTCAGCAAAGTAAAGCAAGTTTTTCCTTTTTTAAAATAAAGGTTTTAATACTTACATTTAAGCGAGGGACAGAAAGAGACTTGATGTCTATTATGAAAAGTATCTTTATGCAGTTTAAGCAAGATTTGTTTAATTCTTTTAGTGGTAAATATTGTCTGAATTCTGTTTAGAATGTATTAACCCCCGTGATGGTTTTTCTGAGTAGCATGGGGGAATCTGTCTCTCTTGCAGGATCTTAGGCTTTTATGGGTGGGAGCAGGATAAAAATGCAAGAAACAATGTGGGAGCAGGGCAAGTGGGAGTGGGTATTGCAGGGCAGGAGCAGGATTAAAAAATAGTCCAAGGCAGAGCTCTAGTAGGGAGAACAGAGCCCAGCAGGCCCCCTCTCATGAGCCATGGGTCAGTCGGCTCCCCCATTGTCAGTGGGTCAGTCTGCTCCGCCCTCCCCTCCTGTGAGCCATGGGTCAATCTGCTCCCCCCCCCCTTTCAGTGGGTCAGTTTGCTCCCCGCTCCCCCCTCCCCTCCCGTGAGCCATGGGTTAGTCTGCTCCCCTCCCGTCAGTGGGTCAGACTGCTCCCCACTCCCTCCTCCCCTCCCCTGTCAGCAGGTCAGTCTCCTCCCCACTCCCTCCTCCCCTCCCCTGTCAGTGGGTCAGTCTGCTCCCCGCTCCCCCCTCTCCTCCCATCAGTGGGTCAGTCTGCTCCCCGCTCCCCCCTCTCCTCCCATCAGTGGGTCAGTCTGCTCCCCGCTCCCCCCTCTCCTCCCATCAGTGGGTCAGTCTGCTCCCCGCTCCCCTCTCTCCTCCCATCAGTGGGTCAGTCTGCTCCCCGCTCCCCCCTCTCCTCCCCTCAGTGGGTCAGTCTGCTCCCCGCTCCCCCCTCTCCTCCCATCAGTGGGTCAGTCTGTTCCCCACTCCCCCCTCCCTTCCCCTGTCAGTGGGTCAATCTCCTCCCCACTCCCTCCTCCCCTCCCCTGTCAGTGGGTCAGTCTGCTCCCCACTCCTCCGCGTCTCTATAACACCTCTGTGGGCAGTGCCAGCGGGTCCCACTGCAGTGCGTCCTGGCCAGAGCAAGGGGAAGATGACCCCCGGAGCTGCAGGAGTGGGCTGGCTGGCACAGCACTGGAGCTGGAGGCTCTGCACCAGCCCGCAGCTGGGCCAGGGTCACCTCGCTCTGCGCCCTGGGGAGCTGGGAGTTCTGGAGCTGCACACCGGGGCAGTTCACAACCCAATCTGGGGGTGTTTAGACTGGACACGTCCCATTAGGAACTTGGCTGAGACCCACCAGGTAACAAACAGCCACTGGATGGGAATTAGCTTTGATCAAATAGGGCCAGAAAGGCTCCATGTACATAGTACTCTGAGCCAGCCAGTTCCCGCCCAGGGGCCAGATGGGAGTGGCACCCCTAGAGGGGACAGGCCCCATGGTTCATTGCCCACCCCCGGAGCCAGCCAGTCCCCTACCCTTGGGCTGGATCGGAGCCAGCACCCCCTGGAGGGGAAGGGCCCCATGTCCCATTCTCCACCCCCCAAGCCAGCCAGAGGGGAAAGGCGCTGCATCCCATACTCAGTCCTATGAGCCAGCGAGTCCGCACTGCAGGTTGGCTTGTGTCAGAGATCGAGGCGGGACCAGAGGGCTCCGGAGCAGAACCCAGTCACTGCAGGCGCTTGGTGGAACCTCTGCAGGGTGGAGGCTGCTCCGCATCCCTCCAGGCCCAGCCAGACCCCAGTCACGTCTCTCACACCAGCCTTCCAGGAGGCTGCAGGACTGGGAGCTGCACTTACCACTGCGGCTCCCAGGCTCTGGGGCAAGTCAGAGGGTGGCTCAACCTTTTCCTGCTGAGAGCCCAGCGTGACCAATGAGTCCAGCTGCGGAGACGAGGTGAGCTCTGTGGTCTCGCCATCCCCTGCCCCAAAGAGAGAAGGCAGGAGTCAGATGTGTGTGACGGAGCAGAGAGGCCAACAGCTAGGGGAGAGGGATGTCAGCCCCCCACTGACTCTGGGGAGCAAAACAATACCAACTCCCCTAGCTACAGGGACCAGACCCTCCCTGCCTGCCAGGCCAGGAGCTCCAGGACCATTGGGATGGGGTGATGCCCAGTGCCCCCCAAGCTCCTTGTGGGAAAGGGCCCCCGGTACAAGCTGCACTGGACACATTTCCATCAGTTGAAGGTTGCTCACCTGAGTGGTGCCGCTTCTGCGCTGCCCTCACCTCCTGCCTGGCCACGGCCGTGTAGAGATGCTGCAGGGTACTTGTGAATGCCTGGCCGTCCCCTGCACCGCATAGCTGAGGCAGACTCTGAATGGGACAGGAGGCAGTGTCAGTCCCTCTCTGTGCCGTGCCAGCACCTGGTGCTCAGCCCAACGCTGCTGCTGCCGACTGCTCGGGTTAATTAGCAGGAGCAGCAATACCCAGGGCCGACACTTCCATTTAGGCGACCGTGCTAGGATTTGGGGGGTCGGCATTTTGCTGCCCTCGGCGACAATTTGGCAGCGGGGGGTCCTTCGCTCTCTGAGTCTTCGGCGGCAATTCTGCAGTGGGTCCTTCACTCGCTCCAGGACCCGCTGCCAAAGTGCCCCAAAGACCGGGAGCCGCGGAAGGACTCCCACGCCGTAGAATTGCCACCAATGACCGGGAGAGGCGGAAGGACTCCCCCGCCGAATTGCCAACAACCGGGAGCCGCGGAAGGACTCCCTCACCGCAGAATTGCCGCCAACGACCGGGAGCGCGGAAGGACTCCCCCGCCTAGGGCACCAAAAACCCTGGCGCCGCTCCTGGCAATACCCACCTGGGAACTTCACTGATCCCAGGCACTCGGCTCCATCTTATCCGAAACACCCCCAGCACGTTACTTTGCCACTACCTGCCAGGAGAACGCCACCTACTGACCCCACCTGACACCCTGCAGCACAGCACCCCTTAGTGACCCCACCCCACTCCCTGCAGCACAGCGCCCCCTAGTGCCATGCTAGGACCAGCACTTCCTGCCGGGGAGAGCGCCCCCTACTGACCCACCCCCTAATGCCATGCTGGGACCAGCACTGCCTGCCAGAGGAGAGCCCCCCTACTGACCCACCCCACCCCTGCAGCACAGCCCCCTAGTGCCATGCTGGGACCAGCACTGCCTACCAGGGGAGAGCGCCCCCTACTGACCCACCCCACCCCTGCAGAAAACGCCCCCTAGTGACATGCTGGGGCCAGTACTGCCTACCAGGGGAGAGCGCCCCCTACTGACCCACCCCACCCCTGCAGCACACGCCTCCAAGTGCCATGCTGGGACCAGCACTGACTGCCAGGGGAGAGCGCCCCCTACTGACCCACCCCACCCCTGCAGCACACGCCAACTAGTGCCATGCTGGGACCAGCACTGCCTGCCAGGGGAGAGCGCCCCCTACTGACCCACCCCACTCCCTGCAGCACACGCCTCCAAGTGCCATGTTGGGGCCAGCACTGACTGCTGGGGAGCGCACCCCCTACTGACCCCACCCTGCAGCACACCCCCTCAGTGCCATGCTGGGGCCAGTACTGACTGCCGGGGAGCGCGCCCCCTACTGACCCCACCCTGCAGCACACACCCCCAGTGCCATGCTGGGGCCAGTACTGACTGCCAGGGGAGAGCGCCCCCTATTGCCATGCTGGGACCAGCACTGACTGCCAGGGCAGAGCGCCCCCTACTGACCTCACCCCCTGCAGGACAGTGCCCCCTAGCGCCATGCTAGGGCAGTCGGGTCAGCAGTGACTGCAATGGGGGAGAGCAAGCCCCGCCCCATAGCTTGGCAGGCTGCCATCCCAGTGCCTTGAGCAATGTGATGGAGGTTTGATATATAACACAACTCTGGTGCCCCAGGGCGGTCTCATCCTTCTTCTGGGAGTGCAGGGGGGTTAACTGGAATATGTCCTCACCATTGGGCAGCTCGCTGCCTGCTCCCCCAGCATATCACCCCATCTGCCCAACACATTCCTGAGCGGGGCCCCACCCCTGCAAGTGCAAAGCCATCTGGGCCAGCCTGCCAGCGGCTAAGTGGGCTCCTGGCTTTGCATTCTGCCCCTCAGTGGAGCAGGATTCACTGCACTGCAGGGGCCCCTGGCCAACTGCAGCTGGGGGCAGCCTCAGCCCAGCCGGTGCCTCATACTGTCCCCCTCAATCTAGTGGCCCAGAAATAGGCCCCAAGTTCCTGCCCCTTTACTGTAGGGCTGTAGGAACACAGAGAACAGAGAAGGCAAATCCGGCTTCTGTCCTGTGTGGCACCTCCCCCTTTCCCTCTGGCACTCCCTCTCCAGAGCCCAGCTCCAGCACGAGGGGCTGCTCCCACAGCCGATGGGGACCGGGACAGATCACATGGGTGGGGCTCAGGCCAGCGAGGGCTCCTGAGAGGCCAGGGCCAATGCCAGGACACTGGGCTCAAGGCATAAGCTGCTAGCTTCAGTCTCTCAGTGCCCCACACTGCACCCTGGGTGGCTCTGGCCTGCTGGGGCCTGGATCAGTGTCACTTCTATTCTTGATGTTGCAGCAGCACCATCCAGCATCAGGACCCACACTGCCAGGCCTGAGAGATCCTCCCTGTCCCAAGGACCTTGCAGTCTAAACTGAGATAGGTGAGGAGGCAGGATTACGAGCCGAGGCCACACTGGGAGTCTCTGGCAGAGCCAGGCGCTGAACCTGGGTTTCCTGGATCCCTGGCCAGCACCTTGACCACAAGGCCAGCCTGGCCCTGTGGGAGGAGATGTGATGGCGCCCTGCTTGCCATGTGCAGATGAAAAACATGGAGCTTCCTTAGTTCAGGGGCACAGCACGCAGCCACCTCAGCCTTGGCCCAGGGCCAGTGGGCACTGCTGAGTGGAAGAGGTGTCTGGGCACCCATCTCCAGCCTCCCTGGGACACTGCTGGCCTGGCAGCTTGGTGCCAATCTGGGCCCTGCTAGGGCAATGGGCTCCTCCCGCAGGGGCTGAGCAGCTGGCAGGACAAGCCTGCTCCAGCATTTGGCAGAGCCCTGCTCCTCCCCAGCTGTGCACACACACCTGCTCCAGCCTGTGGGCTGGAGTCCCATTCAGCAGAGGATTCCAGAGGCCATGTCTGGGGCTCTGTGAGCTGAGAGTCATTCATGAAATGCTGCTGATACGATCTAATGGGAAGGGCTGCGGCTTCCCCTGCAGGAGCGACTGAGGCTCTGAATCAGGCAGCCGCCTGTGTGATAAGGGGCGTGTCTCAGCCAGGCAGGGGTGAGCAGAGACGGGACCCCAACCTCTAGCAGGGCACCCCGTCCCCTCCCCACTCTGCCTGAGGCAAAGGGAGGAGGCTGGGATTCCTGAGCACCCTGCAGCACGGCGCAAAGCTGTGCCCACCAGCAGCCACAGGGCAGCATTGGCATGGGGGGCAGGTGGGGAGACAGGGTGAGGCAGCTCAGAGCCCTTCTGCATAACTCCAGAGCCCACTCCAAGCCAGGGCTTCTCAGCATTGCCCAGGCCACCCCCAGTCCTGGGCACCCCCCACAGGCACTGCCCACGGAACAAGGCATGGGCCAGCTCTCTGCTAGCTGAACCCCAATGGAACTGGAGTCCATGGCCAGCGCTGAGGTGACATCCCATCCCAGGACACATGATCAGCACCTGCCTTGGGAAGGCCAGTACTCCGTCCTCTGCACCTCCAAGGGCATCAGAGGAGCTAGCAGCTGGAACCTGCACACTGATATGAGCCCCCTGCCCTTTCCGCTTGCTGCGATGTTCCCCAGGGCAGTGCCATGCTACACCCCAGAGCCAGCAGTCACTGAAAGCACCCATCTGTGCTGGGCCCACTTTCTCTCCCATCCCTTCTCTGGCACCAGCAGCGTCCCCCACCCATTTGTTTGCTAGACAGGGTCCCTTTCCTGGGTAAAGGTGCCCCGGGGACTCAGGAGGGCTCACGTGAGGGGGGGCTGTGGGCCTCACAAAGGCTGGGCATTGCCACCAGCTGCCTGGCATCATGACCAGCTCTGTTCCCCACTGCAGCCAGTACTTCCGAACAGCCACATTTGCCATCCCGCCGCAAAGCAAATGCCTTTCCAGGTTGTTTTTCCTGAATGGTTTTTTCTTTCGCTCGAGTGCGTGCCCGGCCCCAGCTCGGCACTGTGCCAGGCGGCGCAAGCGTCATGCTCGGCCGGGAGGAGAGTCTTGCAGCGTGGCCACAGGAAACTAAACAGCACTTGCCACATCTCTACCTCCATCTGAAGTGAGTTGCCATCCTGGGGCTCTGGGGACAGGAGTGGCCCTGGCCAAGTACCACAGGGCTCCTGGGGGAGCACTTCAGCCCCTCCCACAAGGCAGGAGAGACTCCCCTGCTCAATCACCAGAGCCGCGCTGCTCTCGCAGGCCCATGTGAGTGTGGATGGGGCCGCTGGCCTCCAGTCCATAGGCCCAGCGGCTCCAGGGCAGCTAGCCCGAGTGAGGAGAGGCCCCCGCGCCGTTAGCTAAACACACCCAAGTGGCAACAGGGACTTGGCCGAGGTCGCAGGGCAGGAATGGCCGTGGCCCAGGCAGCTCCTAGCAGAGCAGGGCAGACCCCAGCACGGCACTCAGCAGGTGCAGGGACCAGCAGCAGCAAGCTCAGCTCTGCGGCCCACAGGGGAGGCTGGGAAAAGTTACCCAAAGGAAGGAAATTCCCAGGCAAGGCTCTCACTGTGTCACCCCCAGCTCCTCCTCCTCATGCCCAGCAGGGGGCGCTGTGGGGAGCGGGGCGGGGGCACTGGCTGTGAGGAGAGCCAGCCCCACCTCTCCCAGCAGGGGGCGCTGTGGGGAGCGGGGCGGGGGCACTGGCTGTGAGGAGAGCCAGCCCCACCTCCCCCAGCAGGGGGCGCTGTGGGGAGCGGGGCGGGGGCACTGGCTGTGAGGAGAGCCAGCCCCACCTCTCCCAGCAGGGGGCGCTGTGGGGAGCGGGGCGGGGGCACTGGCTGTGAGGAGAGCCAGCCCCACCTCTCCCAGCAGGGGGCGCTGTGGGGAGCGGGGCGGGGGCACTGGCTGTGAGGAGAGCCAGCCCCACCTCTGCCAGCAGGGGGCGCTGTGGGGAGCGGGGCGGGGGCACTGGCTGTGAGGAGAGCCAGCCCCACCTCTCCCAGCAGGGGGCGCTGTGGGGAGCGGGGCGGGGGCACTGGCTGTGAGGAGAACCAGCCCCACCTCTCCCAGCAGGGGCGCTGTGGGGAGCGGGGCGGGGGCACTGGCTGTGAGGAGAACCAGCCCCACCTCTCCCAGCAGGGGGCGCTGTGGGGAGCGGGGCGGGGGCACTGGCTGTGGCAGGAGCTCCCCCGTACATCAGTCCCAGCCCCCAGCAGGGGGCGCTGCCCATGGGGCGCTCTCTGCTATGGATGCTGTGCCCAGACTGCACGGATGGAGATGCAGCAGGCTCCCTGCGTGCGGAAGGGGGCACATCGCGAGCACTTTACCCCCCAGCCCCAGCACAAAGCAAACCCATAAACCTGCCTGCAGCGAGTGTGTCAAAGGTCTGCGGGCTAATCTCTGCCGGCCCTGCCTGCTCCACACCCAGACAGCAGGGAGAACAAAGTGTAACAGATAAAGGCCAGTTCCTCTGCGCTGGAGGGGGGCGTGGATCTGCTCAAGGCCAGAGTCCACAGCCTGTGCGTGGCAAGTCACAGCAAGGGCCTGCGCTGACGTCCCCTCCTTCCCGGCCCCGGCCCCGGCCTGGGGCGGCTCCCTGGGCTGCTCGAGGGAGGGAGGAGCAGCCATTGCTGACAGGCCCCTTGGCTGGTGCTGGATGAGCTCGCCTGGTGCTGGTCTCAGTCCTACTGCCTGGGGCCGGGATGGCTGGAGCACGGCAGCCCCCTTGCACTAGCAGAGAGGCTGCTCGCTGTGGAGCCGAGGGGAGCCGCTGCCACCAGCGCCCAGGGGCCCCAGGAGGTTCCCAGTCACACGGGCGTGGGGTGTGGGAAAGGGCTCCTGGCACGACCAGGGGCAACTGTAAACATTTCGCTGCCTCAAGCACGGCAGCATGCCGCGGGGGGGCGCTCTGCCGGGCGCCGGTCCCGCGGCTCCGGCGGACCTCCTGCAGGCGTGCCTGCCGAGGGTCCGCTGGTCCCGTGGCTCCACCAAAGCCGCAAGACCAGCAGACCCTCTGCAGGCACGCCTGCGGGAAGCCCACCGGAGCTGCGGGACCAGCGGACCCTCTGCAGGCGTGCTGCCAAAGGCAGCCTGCCTGCCGCCCTCCCGGCGACTGGCAGAGTGCCCCCCGTGGCATGCCGCCCCAAGCATGCACTTGGCATGCTGGTGCCTGGAGCCACTCCTGGGCACGGCCACTGGGCAGCACAGAGCCCCTAGGACAGACAGCCAAGCACTCGCCCCACAGGCAGGCCGGGCCAGCCTCAGCCCACCACTACCCTCACGGAACTGGAGCCAGGACGGCTGCAGGCCTCAGGAGCGCTTCACTAGCCTGCGCTAGGCCCTCAGCTAGTGCTCCTCACCCCCAGCTCCAGGGGCAAGCCATTGGGCTGGGAGTCAGGGACCACAGGGGCAGTTCCTGGGCCCTTTGTGACATGGCCCCTGCACCTCCTGCTCCACCAGCTCCCATGTTCTCCAGCACCCTGACCTTCACTGCATTGCATCCCAGCACTTCTGGGCTCGCTGCCAGTTCAGCTCTTCTAGCACGAGACCCCCAATCCCTCGCCCTGCACTGGGGGCTCTGGGACCCAGATCCGAGCCTCAGTCAGATTTGGAGAAAGGTGCCAGAGAAGAAAGATGAGGAGGAGAGGGCAGAGACAGGAGTGCACTGGGCAGATGCTGCCAGCAGCTGCCCCCACCCCATTGCCCAGGCAGCCTGCAGGGCTTCTTTGGGGGAGGCAGTCCAGGCCCCTCCAGCAGCCCTGAGTGCAGTATGCTGGGAGAGCAAGGGGGAGCCATGGGGCACGAAGGTACAGGCTACTACCCCTCCTCCACAGCCAGGCACAGGAGGCAGCTCCCCCCTGCTGCCTTGGCAATGTGAAGATCCATGACCTGGAGCGGCTGCTTTCCTTGTGCTGTGACCCAGCTTGGCGTCTCCCTGCCCACTGCCAGAGACGGGAGGGACTGCCCGAGGGGTGAGCGCACTGCCTGGCCCCTGAACGTCCCTCGCTGAGCCATCCTCGGCACCTCGCCAGCACCTCACCAACGTGCACACGATTGCCTTGCAAGGGAGGGGGATTCAAGGGCCAGAGGGGGGGATGAGTCCAGCCCTTTGGGTGACCTTGCCCCATAGCAAAAAAACATGGCTCACAGGATGGAACAGCACGTTCAGAACCGCTACAAGGGAGCAGCGCAGTGTTCCCCTGTGGAACTCCCTGCAGCAGGAGGCAAGTGCGGGAGTCACACACATCCCATGCAGGGCAGGGGTGATTTGATGGCCATTGGTCACATCTGCAGCTCAGCACTAAGATTAGGATACTGCCCAGAACTGCCCCATGCTCTGCCCCTGGGCTATGGACACCACTCGCAGGGCTTCCTAGGGGTTGCTCCTGCACGGACACTAGTGGCCAGGGGCACCTGGGCAAAGTGGACACTGTGCTGTACCCGCCACAGAGGCAGCTCAGATCCACTCCCCCAGGTTTGCTCCAGAGGCTGCGAGAACATAAGAAGCCAGGAAGGTAAATGCACTTCAAAGGAAGACCAAGAGCAGCCAATGGAGGCCGGACGCAGCCCAGATCAAAGGCACAAGCTGGAGTCATAATTCAGAGAAAGGCAAACAGCAGCTCCCAGGAAAGTCGGGCACGGCAGCGGAGTGAGCAAAGTGTACCAGATAGCACCGTGCACGGGTCAATGCCCCAGAGAGGCGGGCACAAGCACGTCGCAAAGCACAGGGCACAGCGACCCCTGCTGCCTGCTGCCTGCAACTACCAGTGGAGACTTCTATCCAAGCTGGGACAGAGCTGTCAATCCCTAGCCCCAAGCAGCAGTGCCCCAGCTCAGCACTATTGTGGGCAGAGCACTGGGGCTCCTGGGATTTTACCCTGTGCCACAGAGATCTGCTCAGACACCACAGATGGTGGGATCACACGGACACTCCTGGCACTGCTGCCCAGTGCAGCTGCACCCCTGAGAAGGCAGCAAGGAGAGATTTTAAGCAAAAGCTTGTTGTAGCCCCAGTCCCTGGGCACAGCTCCACACACAGCAAGAGTGCTAGGCTGTCTCATGCAAGCTGAGGATCAGGCCCCGATTCGAGGAACAGCTTGTCTCCCAAGTGCTTAGCAGCACTTAGAATCACAGAATCTCAGGGTTGGAAGTGACCTCAGGAGGTATCTAGTCCAACGCCCTGCTCAAAGCAGGGCCAATTCCCAACTAAATTATCCCAGCCAGGGCAATGTCAAGCCTGACCTTAAAAACCTCTAAGAAAGGAGATTCCACCACCTCCCTAGGGAACCCATTCCAGTGCTTCACCGCCCTCCTAGTGAAAAAGTTTTTCCTAATATCCAACCTAAACCTCCCCCACCGCAACTTGAGACCATTGCTCCTTGTTCTGTCACCTGGTACCACTGAGAACAGTCTAGATCCATCCTCTTTGGAACCCCCTTTCAGGTAGTTGAAGGCTCCTATCAAATCCCCCCTCACTCTTCCCTTCTGCAGACTAAACAAACTCAGTTCCCTCAGCCTCTCCTCATAAGTCATGTGCTCCAGCCCCCTAATCATTTTTGTTGCTCTCTGCTGGACTATCTCCAGTTTGTCCACATCCCTTCTGCAGTGGGGGGCCCCAAACTGGATGCAATACTCCAGATGTGGCCTCACCAGTGCCGAACAGAGGGGAACGATCACATCCCTCGATCTGCTGGCAACGCTCCTACTCATGCAGCCCAATATGCCATTAAGCCTTCTGGGCAACAAGGGCACACCGTCTACTCATATCCAGCTTCTCATCCACTGTAATCCCCAGGTCCTTTTCTGCAGAACTGCTGCTTAGCCACTCGGTTCCCAGCCTGTAGCAGTGCCTGGGATTCTTCCTTCCTAAGTGCAGGACTCTGCACTTGTCCTTGTTGAACTTCATCAGATTTCTTCTGGCCCAGTCCTCTAATTTGTCCAGGTCACTCTGGACCCAATCCCTACCCTCCAGCGAATCTACCTCTCCCCCCAGCTTAGTGTCCTCTGCGAACGTGCTGAGGGTGCAATCCATCCCATTGTCCAGATAATTAATGAAGATGTTGAACAAAACCGGCCTCAGGACTGACCCTTGGGGCACTCCGCTTGATACCGGCTGCCAACCAGACATGGAGCCATTGATCACTAACCATTAAGCCTGACAATCTAGCCAGCTTTCTATCCACCTTATAGTCCATTCATCCTGCCCATACTTCTGTAACTTGCTGGCAAGAATACTGTGGGAGACGTATAAAAAGCTTTGCTAAAGTCAAGATATATCACATCCACCACTTTCCCCATATCCACAGAGCCAGTTATCTCCTCATAGACGGCAACCAGGTTGGTCAGGCATGACTTGCCCTTGGTGAATCCATGCTGATTGTTCCTGATCACCTTCCTCTCTTCCAAGTGCTTCAAAACGGATTCCTTGAGGACCTGCTCCATGATTTTGCGGGGACTGAAGTGAGTCTGTAGTTCCCCAGGTTCTCTTTTATTCTCTTTTTTAAAAGCTGTTGCTGACCTGTCCTTCCACACCTGGGGCGTGGCTGGCACTGCCCATGGGAGTATGCTGCAAACGGGGGCTTGGCTGGGACAAGAGAAGTGCCACAAGGCACAGTACCCCACCCTCTGTGCCACTGGGCAAGGAGCTGACTTGGCTGTAGGCAAGTGGGGCTGCTCCCGGCTTTCCTTCTGCAACAGGAGACCTGCTGCCCACCCCACTGCTGTAGGCTTCCCCCAGCGCTCCCCACCCAGCTGTGCCTTGGGATAAACAAGCTCTGGGACCGCGATCCCTCCACAGGCGTGCGCCCCAGCCAACAGCTAAGCCAGCTCAGCCGCCTGCCCTTCTCCCTCCCAGTGACGCATGTGCTGCTCCCCTGTCAAATGCACCAAACACTGCACTGGAGTCTTGCTTGGGTGCCTGCTGGACAGCTGCTGGTTCCTAGCCCTGCACTCAGACCCCAGTGGCTCTGGGAGCTGAGGCTCACTTTCCCAAGCTGAAGCTCATCAGCTGCCCAAGCCCCCTGAATCTTCATACTCCCCCAGGGAGCCGACCACAATCCTTAGTGACTTTCACTAACAGACCCAGTAGGTGACACCTGCAAACAACTCCGGCCACTGACCACTTCTCCTGCAAGTCACTGACACACAAAACAGGCCTGGTCCCAGTCTGGCAAGTCCGGCTCTCGCCAGGCAGCCTCTCAGCATCTCCATTCCCATCACAAAGCCTCAGGGGCTCTTTTTCCTTACCACGCTCCTGAGGAAACATGCTGTGAGTTGAGGGCTGCAGCCACAGAGTGGGCTTGTCGGAGCCTAGGGGCCATCACAGAGCTGCTTTCTGGGCCTCCTCACAGAAGCTGAGTTGCACCAGAGCCAAGTCAGCTTCTGGGGCAGTAGAGGGGGGTCAGGGCAAATACGTTCATTTGGGGAAGGCCCCAGGAGAGGAGCTGGGTGGAGCACACACTCTCCTTGTCCAGGAAGCACTGCTGGCAGGGCTACTTAGCCCTCTGGCCGGGTAGCAGGTAAGCAGCTGATCCACAAAGCCCTGATCTCAGCCCAGGCTGGGGAGCTGGAGAGCCAGCAGCTCAGGGCGAGCGGGGGATGCCCAGCATGTTATGACTACCTGGCCACAAGGCCAAGTGGGCTGCGTGGGTATCAGATGGAGCGACTCAAGGCTACGGCAGGAGGCTTTGCAGCACACCCTCAAGAGCTGTGCGATTAGTGACCGGCAAAGAATTCCAGGGGGCTCCTGGGCAGACAGAAGCCCTGATCCCTGCTACAAGGCAGGCAGTGCCTGAGGGGAAGTGGAGCTGCTTCCCCATCCTGTCCCTGCAGCTACTCATGCCCTGGGGAACCTCAGCTGGAAGGGTTGGCTAGGCAGGCTGCACCCGGGTCTGCAGGGGCCAGGCTTGCTGAGACGACATGGGCTGCAGAAGCTGAACGCTGCCTTGCCTTCCTGCCCAAAGGGCCTGTGTGGCATGACAAAGGGGGTGGTGCCACAGAGCAATGGGCATGGGGCACATCGGCACAGGGACTTTGGGAGCCATCTGAGAGAGGTTTCAGTCTGGGACCTTCACTGTAGTTCCCTCTGAAATGCTGCTGGTTCCACGTCGGCCACACGTGATGGTGCCACAGAACCCAGGCACCAGGGAACGCCAGGGCTGGCTTTTCCACACTGGGTTGCCAGTTGCTAATGCCCATAGGCAAGACTCCAATATACGCCCCACCCCTATTAGCGCCTCCTGTTCCAGAGAGTCCCCGCAGAGTCACCGGGCCCTGCTCCCGGCAAGGGAGGGTGACGGAATCTGGCCCAGTGCAGGGCTGTGTCTGGGGCCAGACACCTCTTACTGACCATGGCCTGCAAGAATAAACGCTGGCTTTTAGGTTCCCAGCACAACCTAATCTGACAAAGCATATTGCTAAACCTGAAGCACAAACCATTGTTATACACCCTCTTCATACAAACCCCTGGATATCCAACTGAGGCCTCCAGCCCAGCCCCTGACAGGCAGTGAGTTCCACAGGTTACTGGCGTGTCAAGCATAACACACCTCTCTCTTTGGCTCAATCGTGTCTGATGGTATCACACAGTGACAAGAAATGTCTCCTGGAGGGTGAAGAGCAGCACCCAATCTGCCTTCTCTCCCCTAGACATCATTCCCTATGCTCCTGTCATGCCCCTTTCCTTCGCTTCCTCTCCAGACCAAACAATCCCACTCTTTTCAACCTCTCCCCACATGGGATGGCTCTCCAGGCCCTAATCACTCGCTGACCCCCTCTCTCCTGGCTGAGACAGGATGCCAGGTTCCCAGAGGAGGGCGTCCAACTGATTGATAGAAGGGCACTCCCATTCCTTCACCAGCCTGACTCCCCCTCCATTTACTTCTGGGACCACCCTGCACTCTCAGCTGAGATTCTCTCTGAGCTGCCCACAATGCCCTGCAGGCAACAGGTGATCGCCCTGGGCTGGGCGACAATCAGCCATCCATCCTTCCACACTGCCCCACAGCATGAAAACAAGGAATGGAAGGGAAACACCTTCACAGCCACCTGGAGGGAGTGCTACCCTGCATACTTTGTTTACAGCCAGCCTGTGGAATTCACCTGCTGCGGCACAGGCTGCGCTGGATGACCCTTGGCATCACTCACACACCTGCTCCCTCACAGACACAGCTAGAAGGGCTCACTATGGTCATCTAGTGACGTCTGCCACTGACATAGCTTCTCCCAGTCACTCCTGCAGTGGCTGGACCGGAGCTGACCCATCAGGCACCATGGGGAGCCCCAAAGCCTAGGGGAGTCATTCCCCTCCTAGGTACAAATCTGCACCTTATTTCCTGTCTGCATGTGCCTGGCTACAGTTCCTGGACCTTGCTCTGCCCTTGGCTGGTAGGGTGGGAGCCCTCTGCTACCACACGCGATCAGTTCCACTTTCATCTCCAGTGCCCCCCATGCAAAGGGGAGCCCTGTGCACAGTCCAGTGAGATAATCCTGGGGCTGAGCAAATCACCACCTCCTGGCATTAGCCCAGCCCCGCAGGCGTCAGAGAAGGGTTTCTCCATCCACACCAAGGGCATGCAGGACACTGCCTTGCCTGAGACATCAGCTGTTGGCCCTGCTGGAGGCAGAGTCGCAGGCTGGCTGGACCAACGGTCTGATCCACTAGAGCAAATCCTCAGCTACTGTGTTAGCGCCAAATGCAAGAGTCTAAATCTGTCGCTCTCGCGGATGGAGACGGACCCTTTCATTATCACACCAGAGCTTTCTCAGTGGCTGCAAACATTCCTCTCTGCACACCCCACATTCCTATTTTTTCATATATTTTTAACTGAAAAACAGAGCCATTGGGGCCTGTTGGAAATTACAGGCTGGCTGTTGCGGCTTGTATGTCAGATCTGCCCACATTCCCGTGGCGAGCCTCAGCACATGTTCCACCAAGGGCACGCTTCATAATTCATGCTGCAGCCAGGCACCAAGGGGCGTGGACCAGGGAAGGGGAGCTCCTGCTTTCCCAGGCTCACTCCCACTGGCGGGCTCCATGGAAGTGGTGTGGTGGAACGGCACCCAGGGAATGGCACTGGGACTACCAAGGCGGGCCTAGCAGCACAGGTTGGCAGCTCTGTACCACTTCACAGTGGGTGCAGGATGACTTGGTGGCCGGGGACATTTCGGAATCAGCCCTTGTGACGAAGTGGGAATGTTCTTAATGTTTCCTCGGAATACTATGTTGGTGCCTCAGTTTCCCCTATGCAGTTCTTAAGTCTCTAGGCGGTGAGATTGTTGCAGAGCAAAGGGCCAGTGCCCACAAATGGCTGGCACTCTGTCTACTGGCAGCTAATGGCCGGGGCCCTTCCCCCCTGCAAGGGGATGCTAAAGGTGTGGGAGAACAAAGGAATCAGGTGATCTCCTGGCCCGGGAAAGGAACAAAGCCCATAGGAGGAGGGGCTGGAGGGGGAGTCAATTTGGAGCTGGCTGGGGACAAGGAGTGAGTGCAGACGTGGGTGTCTGGCTCGCTGACCCCCACAAATGGACCCGGCTGAGGGGTCCTGTTCTCTGTACCTACAAGCTCTGTTTGAGACCATGTTCCTGTCGTCTAATACACCTGTTTTACTGGCTGGCTAAGAGTCACGTCTGATTGCGAAGTGGGGGTGCAGGACCCTGTGGCTTCCCCAGGACCGCGCCAGGGAGGGCTCACTGTGGGAAGCGCACGGAGGGGCAGAAGATACTGAATGCTCCAAGGTCAGACCCAGGAAGGTGAAGCCGTGTGAGCTTCTTGCCTTGAAGACAGTCTGCTCACAGAGAGGAGACTTCACCAGAGTCCTAACTGGCTTTGTAGGGAGCAGTTCCAGAGCATCGCCCAGGGACTCTGTGACAACTGGTGGCAGTGGTGGGATGTACTGCAGCCCATGGATGGCGCTTCTTGCAGTAAGTGACTGGGAAGCAGTAAAACGAAGACGAGATAATGAGGCCCAGGCATGCTGAAGGCTCAGAGAGGGACGGTTTCAGGTGGCAATTAACCCCTGGGAGTGTGTGACTTTTGCAGTAACATGGTGCCCCTGAGGAGTGAAACTAGTGGTCCCAGGGGCGGAGGAATCTGCAGCTCGACCCTGGCAAAGAGGTGGTGATCACGAGAAGGGCTGGCACACCAGGGGTTCTTCCTGGAAACCATGGGGGAGCTAAGAGCACACAGGCCTGTGAGTCCAGAGCAACTTGGGAACGGTGAAGTGATGGCCTATCACCATCTCCTCAAGACAGACATTGTAAGCCTGTGCACAAAGAGAGGGTCACGCATTGGGAAGTTCACCAAGGCACAGTTAATTGTGCAGCTGGAGGAGGAGGACCGCTCTGAGGAGATTCCTGACCCAGATGGGGCTACAAGAGGATCTGGGAGCAGCTGGAGCAGCAGCCAGGCATCCCCAAGAGTCTGGTCCCCAACCAGACGAGGGTCTTCATGATCGGGTTCCCCATCAGGGGATCGGAGACGGATGGGATGGGAGCAGAGCCCAAGAGAGCGAGAGGACCGTGAGAGAGAGCAAGAGCCCGAGGAAAAGCTGCAGGAGAAGCAGCAGCAGCATGGACTGGCAATGGTGGAGCGGAGAGGCATAGGGGGCTGCCCAGGGGTGAGTGGGGATAGACCCCGGGCTACCAGTTCCGCAGGGAACCTCGACACTAAATTGCTGCCCCTGGTTAAGGAGGGAGGGGATGTGGATGCCCACCGTACTGCCTTCAAGCAGGCAGGTGATTTGAACCAGGGGAACCCTGAAGAAAAGCCCCGGTATCTAGCTCCCTTGCTGGGTCCCAAGGCCATAGACGCTGTCACCCAGATGGGTGGGGTGGTGGACAGGCTCCCACTCCTGGCCCGGGCCAATATGTCTGCATGGAGTCTCCTGGGCTCAGGCCCCTTGGACCCCCAGTGGGAGTGGAAGATGGGGTTCAGTGGGGAGACCTGCCTGAGGTGGCGAGACCCTGGGACAGGGAGAACTGGGGTGGTGCAGCCGCAGATGCTGAGGGACTGTGGGACCTGGGTGAAGGTCTCTGGGGTGAAGCCCCTCGCCCTGCCTATGGCCCGGATCCCTGTGCAGACACAGGAGGGGTCGGGCTGGCTGGTCGTTGGGGTTCTCCAGGATATCGACTGTGAGGCCCTGTTGGGGGGTGACTGGGTCTCTTTGGGACAGGATCCAGGCCCTGCTCCTGTAACGGCTGAGAATTTGAATTCAAATCCAGGGAACCAATTGGCTAGGATGGAAATGGTCAGTGAAAATGCAAATGACCTGGCTGGCAGGGGGGAGGGGCTGCTGGACTCAGGATACCTGCCTACCTGTAACCAGCCCCCTGGGGCTGAGTGGGAGGGAGAGATGCTCCCCGCCCCCCTGCACACCGGAGACGGGGCTCACGCTGGCTCTGATGCTGTGACCAGAGCAGAGAGCTCGCTGCCTGCCCCCACTGGGACAGCAAGGGCAGTGCTGAGCACGGGGGGAGCTGAGACCCCAGCTGAGTGGGAGGACACCCAGGCAGGGCAGGTCGGCTGCCAACCCGGTTTGCCTGGTCCAGATGTGCTGCTGGGAAGTGATTACACAGCAGGGAGGGAGCTACCAGGGACAGGGCTCAGGGGGGCTGTGACCCCAGGCCCAGCCAGCGAGAGGGAGCAGGTCCCACTCCCTGCCCCAGCAGCTGAATCCCAGACCGAGCTGCAGAGGGATCCCTCCTTGGAGAAGCTGGGGGAACTTGCTGGCCACAGCGCCGCAAACCCCCTTGGGGAAGGCTATAGGGACAGAGTCCTGCGGAAGAAGGGATTCCTGTACCGGGAATGGGCTCCCCAAGAGGAAGTAGAACTGGGGGGAATCGGGAGGCAGCTGGTGGTGCCCCAAAAATCCACAGGGTTCTTCCCTCTTGAGCTGCTGTATGGGGAGAGAGTGAGGGGACCCCTGGACCCAGAAGGGGAGGATTGGGAGGAGAAGAGGGAAGACCCCCTGGGGGATCTCTCCCCGAGGTGGGAGCCAATCTCCCCATCAGGTGTTCCCCGCTCAGAGTCACTGGGAAAGCAGCCCAGAACCTGGAGAGCAGGGGCGGCTCTATGTTTTTTGCCGCCCCAAGCATGGCAGGCAGGCAGCTTTCAGCGGCGCACCCGCAGGGGGTCCGCTGGTCAGGCGGATTCGGCAGCTTGCCTGCGGGAGGTCCCCCTCGCTGAATTGCCGCTGAAGCCACGGGACCAGCAGACCTCCCGCAGACATGCCAATGAAAACCGCCTGACTGCCGCCCTGGCAAGGACCGGCAGGGTGCCCCCACAGCTTGCCGCCCCAGGCACGTGCTTGCTGCGCTGGTGCCTGGAGCCGCCCCTGCTGGAGAGAGAGGTCAAGGACATGCTGGCTTTAGATGTGATCCAGCCGTTCAATGGCCCACGGGCTTCACCCGTGGGGCTGGTACCCAAGGAAGACGGGACGATCTGGTTCTGGGGGGACTATCGGAAGCTTAAAGCCATCACCATGCCCGATGCCTACCCCATGCCTAGGCCTGGAAAGATTCTAGACAAGTTGAGGGGGATGGAGAACGTGGCCCTAGCGTACGATGACGTGTGTCTTTAGCCAGACCTGGGAGGAACAGGTGTCCCAAGTGAAGAGGGGGCTGGACTGCCTCAAGGAGGCAGGACTGATGATAAAAGCCAAAAAGTGCAAGGTGGAGATGATCAGAAATTGGCCCATTCCCCAGACCAAGAAACAACTCCAGGTCTTTATCAGGATGGTGGGGTTCTACCAGAGGTTTGTACCCCACCTTAGCCCCTAGTTGCCCCCATCCCTGAGCTATGTGAGAGGGGGAAGCCAGACGAGGTGCTCTGGACTGAGCAGTGCCAGAGGGCTCTCTGTATACTGAAGGAGGCTCTAATCCAGTGCTCAATAAATTTGGTAAACCCAGACTTTGCCAAGCCTTTTGCTGTGTTCACCAACGCCTCAGACGCAGGGCTGGGCGCGGTGCTGATGCAAGCCAATGCTAAGCAGGGAGACACCCCATTGGGTACCTGAGCAAGAAACTGCTGCCCCGGGAGCAGAACTATGCGGCCTCAGAGAAGAAATGCCCAGACATGGTGCCGGTCCTTAGAAAGCTGCAGCTGGATCTATTTGCGTGGTGCTTTACTGTGCATACTGACCACACTCCTTCAACATGGCAGCATCAAATGCAAGGGGCTGATGCCGAGCTGCAGGGGACAGACACATCTGTTCAAAGGGTGGCCAAGGTCAAGCTGGGGGCTCTTAACCAAGAGAGCCCAAATTGCAGCCCTCCAAACTGGAGCACTGGGAAAAGACCCAATCCCAGTTTCAACCCCAGGGGTATTGGGGTGGCAAAAGGGTACGGGCTGCTTAAACCTTCCCACATGCAGCATGCAAACGCCATCAAGCACACCTGACCTAAGGGAGGGTGAGAGACTGGACGGTCATGGTGTAACTCCCACCAAGGAATGGGAGAGATGATGGGACATCCATGGGAGCATTGGTGGGTTCGAACTTCCCCAGGTCACCGGCTGAAGTGACCTCGCTCAGTTCGGTCTCGAAGGGGGGAGAGATGTGACGAAGTGGGACTGTTCTTAATGTTTCCTCGGAATACTGTGTTGGCGCCTCAGTTTCCTCTATGCAGTTCTTAAGTCTCTAGGGGGTGAGATTGCTGCAGAGCAAAGGGCCAGTGCCCATAAATGGCCGGCACTCTGTCTCCTGGCAACTGATGGCCGGACCCCTCCCCCCTGCAAGGGGATAGCTAAAGGTGACCTCCTGGCCCGGGAAAACAAAGGAATCAGGTGACCTCCTGGCCCAGGAAAGGAACAAAGCCCAGAGGAGGAGGGGCTGGAGGGTGAGTCAATTTGGAGCTGGCTGGGGACGAGGAGTGAGTGCAGACATGAGTGTCTGGCTTGCTGCCCCCCCTAGAATGGACCCTGCTGAAGGGTCCTGTTCTCCATATCTACAAGCTCTGTTTTAGACCCTGTTCCTGTCGTCTAATAAACTTGTGTTACTGGCTGGCTGAGAGTCACGTCTGACTGCGAAGTGAGGGTGCAGGACCCTATGGCCCCCACAGGATCCTGCCTGGGCAGACTCGCTGTGGGAAGCGCACGGAGGGGCAGAGGATGCTGAATGCTCCAAGGAGAGACCCAGGAGGTGAAGCCGTGTGAGCTTCTTGCCCTGGAGACAGTCTGCTCCGAGGGAGAGGAGGCTCCCCAAAGTCCTGACTGGCTTTGTAGGGAGCAGTTCCAGAGCGTCGCCCGGGGACTCCGTGACAGCCCTCAAGGCCCCCCTTGTCACCAGGCCTTCCCTAAGTTATCACCTTCCACATCAACAGCAACACATCAAGAGGCATCGAGAACACATGCTGCACCCCTGGCTGTCTCAGTCTCCCTCACTCAGCACCCTGGATGGCCTCGCTGCTGTCTAGGTACCCAGCTCCCACCAGATCAGCACCACCACCAGTGCCCAGCACCCCTCCCCGTACAGGCCAGAATCAGCAGAGAGAATGCCAGCTGGTGCCTACAAAGGGCCATTCAGTTCCCGTCCTGGATCAAGTGGAGAGAAAGAAGCGCGCGCACTCGCCCAGTGAGTGCAGAGACCAGAGCCCCTGCTCGTCTCTAGCCCTCCAGACACCACTGGCCTCCCAGGGAAGCTGACAGACACGGCTCCCAAGTTCACAAGACTCTTGTCTGGGGAGCCTCCCACATCCCTCCCTGCCAGCGACATCTTCAGCCCGAACTCTTCCCTCCCCCGCACCCTCACATAGCTGGGACACAAGAAGCACAAGAGCCCCACCCACCCATCCTGGGCAGGTCACTGCTCCTCCAGACCAGATCAGCCCTCGGACAGCCCCCATCCTGCTGCCAACAGCCAGCCTAGATGACTTGTCTACAAAACAACCATTTGCTGCTTGCTTCCCCTCACCTCTGTCCACCCGTCGGTGTGTCCATCCTCAGGCTGTGAGCTCCGGGGGGAGGGGAAACACCCGGAGAGTGCCCAGCACATTGGAAACACCACCAGAACAAATAACCAGAAGCAACTACATGACTCAAACTGAACAACTCCTGGACTCTGCCCAATTCCAATCTGCGCGAGAGAAGGTGCTGCCCCACCCGAGGGCAGGTGTCAGAGGGGCACCCACAGCTTCAGCTCACCAGATCCAGACGAGGCACCAGTGCCCTGCACACTTGGCACAGTTCATAGAATCACAGGATCTCAGGGTTGGAAGGGACCTCAGGAAGGATCTAGTCCAACCCCCTGCTCAAAGCAGGACCAACCCCAACTAAATCATCCCAGCCAGGGCTTTGTCAAGCCTGACCTTAGAAACCTCTAAGGAAGGAGATTCCACCACCTCCCTAGGGAACCCATTCCAGTGCTTCACCACCCTCCTAGGGAAATAGTGTTTCCTAATATCCAACCTAGACCTCTCCCACTGCAACTTGAGACCATTACTCCTTGTTCTGTCATCTGGTATCACTGAGAACAGTCTAGATCCATCCTCTTTGGAACTTCCTTTTAGGTAGTTGAAAGCAGCTATCAAATCCCCCCTCACTCTTCTCTTCTGCAGACTAAACAATCCCAGTTCCCTCAGCCTCTCCTCATAAGTCATGTGCTCCAGCCCCCTAATCATTTTTGATGCCCTCCGCTGGACTCTTTCCAATTTAGCCACATCCTTCTTGTAGTGGGGCCCAAAACTGGACACAGGACTCCAGATGAGGCCTCACCAATGTTGAACAGAAGGGAATGATCACGTCCCTCGATCTGCTGGCAATGCCCCTCCTTATACAGCCCACAATGCCGTTAGCCTTCTTGGCAACAAGGGCACACTGTCGACTCATATCCAGCTTCTCATCCACTGTAACCCCTAGGTCTTTTTCTGCAGAACTGCTGCTTAGCCACTCGGTCTCTAGTCTGTAGCAGTGCATGGGATTCTTCCGTCCTAAGTGCAGAATCCTGCACCTGTCCTTGCTGAACCTCATCAGGTTTCTTTTGGCCTAGTCCTCTAATTTGTCTAGGTCCCTCTGTATCCTATCCCTACCCTCCAGCATATCTACCACTCCTCCCAGTTTAGTGTCATCTGGAAACTTGCTGAGGGTGCAGTCCATGCCATCCTCCAGATCATTAATGAAGATACTGAACAAAATCGGCCCCAGGACCGACCCTTGGGGTAGTCTGCTTGAAACCGGCTGCCAACTAGACACGGCGCCATTGATCACTACCCATTAAGCCCGACGATCTAGCCAGCTTTCTATCCACCTTATAGTCCATTCATCCAGCCCATACTACTTTAACTTGCTGGCAATACTGTGGGAGACCATATCAAAAGCTTTGCTAAATCAAGGAATAACACGTCCACTGCTTTCCCCTCATCCACAGACCCAGTTATCTCATCATAGAAGGCAATTAGGTTAGTCAGGCATGACTTGCCCTTGGTGAATCCATGCTGACTGTTCCTGATCACTTTCCTCTCCTCTAAGTGCTTCAGAATTTATTCCTTGAGGGCCTGCTCCATGATTTTTCCAGGGCCTGAGGTGAGGCTGACTGACCTGTAGTTCCCCAGATCCTTCTTCCCTTTTTAAAGATGGGCACTACATTAGCCTTTTTCCAGTCATCCGGTACCTCCACCAATTGCCATGAGTTTTCAAAGATAATGACCAATGGCTCCGCAGTCACATTCGTCAGCTCCTTTAGCACCCTCGGATGCAGTGCATCCGGCCCCATGGACTTGTGCTCGTCCAGCTTTTCTAAATAGTCCCAAACCACTTTGGCCTTCCTGATTTCACTCCTGCAGCCTGAGCAATATTTTTGTATTCTTCCCTGGTCATTTGTCCAATCTTCCACTTCTTGTAAGCTTCCTTTTTGCATTTAAGATCAGCAAGGATTTCACTGTTAAGCCAAGCTGGTCACCTGCCATATTTACTATTCTTTCTACCTATCAGGATAGCTTGTTCCTGAAACCTCAATAAGGATTCTTTAAAATACAGCCAGCTCTCCTTGATTCCTTTCCCCCTTCATGTTATTCTCCCAAGGGATCCTGCCCATCCATTCCCTGAGGGAGTCAAAGTCAGCTTTTCTGAAGTCCAGGGTCCGTATTCTGCTGCTCTCCTTTCTTCCTTGTGTCAGGATCCTGAACTCAACCATCTCATGGCCCACGTCCAGACTAACCCGCGGCATCGGCAGGTTAAAATCGATTGCTCGGGGATCGATATATCGGAGTTCCGGAATCGACACAGAGAGCCGCGGACATCGATGCCGCGCCATCTGGATGGGTGAGTACCTCGATTTTAGAAATTCGACTTCAGCTATGTTATTCACGTAGCTGAAGTTGCGTATCTAAAATCGATTTTAATACCCTAGTCTGGACGTGGCCATGGTCACTGCCTCCCAGGTTCCCATCCACTTTTGCTTCCCCTACTAATTCTTCCCGGTTTGTGAGCAGCAGATCTAGAAGAGCTCTGCCCCTAGTTGGTTCCTCCAGCACTTGCACCAGGAAATTGTCCCCCACACTTTCCAAAAACTTCTTTGATCGTCTGTGCACCGCTGTATTGCTCTCCCAGCAGGTATCAGGGTGATTCAAGTCTCCCATGAGAACCAGGGCCTGCGATCTAGTAACTTCTGCTAGTTGCCGGAAAAAAGCCTCGTCCACCTCATCCCCCTGGTCTGGTGGTCTATAGCAGACTCCCACCACGACATCACCCTTGTTGCTCACGCTTCTAAACTTAATCCGGAGGACGGCTTGGCGCCAGCAGCATCGGACCTATTGCCTGGTCTGCCACCTAGTGGGGCCTGTCCAGGGAACAATGGGAAATGCACGTCCCCCTCACGGCACGGCTAGGCCTCACAGATGCCCTCATAGGTCTATCGGTGCCCCCGGTGCCCCTGGCCCGGCCATCGGAGCCCCTGGTGCCTCTGGCCTAGCCCGGCCGTCGGCGTCCCTGACCCAGCACCGGCCGTCGGCACCCCTGGCGGCCCCGCCCGTCGGTGCCCCTGGCGGCCCCGGCCCTGGGCCCAGCCGTCGGTGCCCCCGGCCTGGGTCTGGCCCTGGCCGTCGGCGCCCGTGGAAGCCCAGGTCCAGCCGTCGGCGCCCCCGGCGGCCCAGCCCGGCCAGCTATTGGCACCCTGACTCGGCTGGGCCCAGCCAGCTATTAGTGCCCCAGGGGAAGCAAAAGCAGGGAGAACAATGGGAACAAGACTAACACTTGTCCAAGTCACCAATGGCTCCCAAAACACGTTGCACAGATCACTGTGGACATGCAGCCACCTCTGGGGGGGAGGATGGCAGCCAGCAGGGGTGGAAGACAGAAGAAACATTGGCCAAGAGCTGCGATCACTAATGTCCCTGTGGAACAAAAACAGAGGGGGGGCTAAGGGCCCACGCGGAGCAAACAGCGCAAAACTCAACAGAGCCGCCTGGGAAGGTGACCAGCTGTCATCCTGATGCTCAGCCACTGCACCATCACCTCCATCAGGGAGCCCAGGATCCCAGCTGAACAACGCTGCCCCTTCCATTGAGACAAAGCTGCTGGCTCAGCTGTGAGAGGCAGGATGGGGAGTGAAGGAGGAAGAGCAGCTTTAGGGGCAAAAAGTGAAAGCATCACGGCACCTAGGTGCATGGCCCAGCAGGCAGGACAAACAAACTCCATGGCAAGGGCAGCGGGGCGGCCCGGCCCAGCCCAGCCCTCCTCCCAGCATTTCTCAGGCACTGGTGTTTTCCTTTCCCCCTTTCCAGAGAGTAAATGTCAGGCGCATAAAGGCCAGCACTGTGAGTGGAAGGCAGGGCCCGTGTCGCTGTGTAAGTGCCGCCTCGCACATAATCAAGGCAGTCTTTCCACGCAAGGCACCCGCTTAACAACCAAGGGTCTATGCTGGCAGCAAGACCACAGCAGCTCTGCAATTCAATAGCCTTTTCTTCCCACCGCTGCTGTTTTCTCCGCTTGGCTTACAGGCTTTTCTTACAGACACTGAGCGAGGGTGCAGTGGGGGAGGGGGACTCGGGGCCAAACCCTGATGCTTCCAGCCAGTGCAGCATGTCTCATGATGGGGATTGCTGCTGGGCTCTGTTCCTTTCCCATTCGTTAACTGCTTGGTTTGTTACGGTACGGTTTCTCAGCAGGGCTGGACGGCTCAGGCTGGTTTGTTATGGTAGGGTTGCTCAGCAGGGCTGGACGGCTCAGGCTGGTTTGTTATGGTAGGGTTGCTCAGCAGGGCTGGACGGCTCAGGCTGGTTTGTTATGGTAGGGTTACGCAGCAGGGCTGGATGGCTCAGGCTGGTTTGTTATGGTAGGGTTGCTCAGCAGGTCTGGACGGCTCAGGCTGGTTTGTTATGGTAGGGTTACGTGGCAGGGCTGGATGGCTCAGGCTGGTTTGTTATGGTAGGGTTGCTCAGCAGGGCTGGACGGCTCAGGCTGGTTTGTTATGGTAGGGTGACGCAGCAGGGCTGGACGGCTCAGGCTGGTTTGTTACGGTAGGGTTTCTCAGCAGGGCTGGACGGCTCAGGCTGGTTTGTTACGGTAGGGTTACGCAGCAGGGCTGCACGGCTCAGGCTGGTTTGTTACGGTAGGGTTTCTCAGCAGGGCTGGACGGCTCAGGCTGGTTTGTTATGGTAGGGTTACGCAGCAGGGCTGGATGGCTCAGGCTGGTTTGTTATGGTAGGGTTGCTCAGCAGGGCTGGACGGCTCAGGCTGGTTTGCTGTGGTAGGGTTATGCAGCAGGGCTGGACAGCTCAGGCTGGTTTGTTATGGTAGGGTTACGCAGCAGGGCAGGACGGCTCAGGCTCATTTGTTATGGTAGGGTTACGCAGGAGGGCTGGACGGCCCAGGCTGGTTTGTTATGGTAGGGTTGCTCAGCAGGGCTGGACGGCTCAGGCTGGTTTGCTGTGGTAGGGTTACGCAGCAGGGCTGGACGGCTCAGGCTGGTTTGTTATGGTAGGGTTACGCAGCAGGGCAGGACGGCTCAGGCTGGCTTGTTATGGTAGAGTTACGCAGCAGGGCTGGACGGCTCAGGCTGGTTTGTTATGGTAGGGTTGCTCAGCAGGGCTGGACGGCTCAGGCTGGTTTGTTATGGTAGAGTTACGCAGCAGGGCTGGACGGCTCAGGCTGGTTTGTTACGGTAGGGTTGCTCAGCAGGGCTGGACGGCTCAGGCTGGTTTGTTACGGTAGGGTTGCTCAGCAGGGCTGGACGGCTCAGGCTGGTTTGTTACGGTAGGGTTACGCAGCAGGGCTGGATGGCTCAGGCTGGTTTGTTACGGTAGGGTTGCTCAGCAGGGCTGGACGGCTCAGGCTGGTTTGTTACGGTAGGGTTACGCAGCAGGGCTGGATGGCTCAGGCTGGTTTGTTACGGTACGGTTTCTCAGCAGGGCTGGACGGCTCAGGCTGGTTTGTTATGGTAGGGTTACGCAGCAGGGCTGGACGGCTCAGGCTGGTTTGTTATGGTAGGGTTGCTCAGCAGGGCTGGACGGCTCAGGCTGGTTTGTTATGGTAGGGTTAACGCAGCAGGGCTGGATGGCTCAGGCTGGTTTGTTATGGTAGGGTTGCTCAGCAGGGCTGGACGGCTCAGGCTGGTTTGTTATGGTAGGGTTGCTCAGCAGGGCTGGACGGCTCAGGCTGGTTTGTTATGGTAGGGTTACGCAGCAGGGCTGGACGGCTCAGGCTGGTTTGTTATGGTAGGGCTGCTCAGCAGGGCTGGACGGCTCAGGCTGGTTTGTTATGGTAGGGCTGCTCAGCAGGGCTGGACGGCTCAGGCTGGTTTGTTATGGTAGGGTTGCTCAGCAGGGCTGGATGGCTCAGGCTGGTTTGTTATGGTAGGGTTACACTGCAGGGCTGGATGGCTCAGGCTGGTTTGTTATGGTAGGGTTACACTGCAGGGCTGGACGGCTCAGGCTGGTTTGTTATGGTAGGGTTGCTCAGCAGGGCTGGACGGCTCAGGCTGGTTTGTTATGGTAGGGTTGCTCAGCAGGGCTGGATGGCTCAGGCTGGTTTGTTATGGTAGGGTTACACTGCAGGGCTGGACGGCTCAGGCTGGTTTGTTATGGTAAGGTTACACTGCAGGGCTGGACGGCTCAGGCTGGTTTGTTATGGTAGGGTTGCTCATCAGGGCTGGATGGCTCAGGCTGGTTTGTTATGGTAGGGTTGCTCAGCAGGGCTGGACGGCTCAGGCTGGTTTGTTATGGTAGGGTTGCTCAGCAGGGCTGGACAGCTCAGGCTGGTTTGTTATGGTAGGGTTGCTCAGCAGGGCTGGACGGCTCAGGCTGGTTTGTTTTCACAGTGTTGCTAATGACTCCTGGGCCACTGGCAGGGGGTCTCTAAAAGGCTCTCTCAAAGCGGGGTGTGGACCCAACAAATGGTACGCACTGCACAGGGATCTGAGGTAACAGCAACAAAGCAGGTGACATCTTGGCCCCTGGCTTTGCCCTTTACCATGGCAGACCCAGTCAGGGGTCTGAATATCCAGAGCCCTGGGGACCCCCGACACAGCAGGGCGCAGGCTGGGAGAGCAGGGCGGGCACAAGGAGAGAGAAAGAGAGGGACATGTGTCTGGGAAGCTGCAGTCGAGTGGCAGTGGAAAGAGCCCATGGCGGGAGCAAGCGCTGTGGACTGGTGGCTGCAAAGCGCTTGGAGAGGGGTGGGGGCCAATAGGGGCCAGACACTGCAGGCACGGACATGGGAGAGGAGCCTCCTGCAGCCCGGCTGGCTGGGAGCCACCCTAGGACTGATAGGAGACAAGCACAGGATGGTGGAACCATGCGCCACTCCAGCCGCTCCTCGGTGCATGCCAAGCTGCATGGATTGACTGATTCATTTCCAAAGCTGTCACTGGCCCCACAGCGATCTCTCTGTTCCCCCTGCCCCCTGACTGCAGGGAGGGATGCCCACAGGCTGCACTGGATCCCGGCCCATTCAGGGCAGACTCACCCCAACAGGTGACAGCCCCCCTTCATTTCTCTTCTCTTGCCCCCACGCCCATCATCCCAGCCTGGCTTTAACTTGGCCACATGCACTGGCTCCCCGAGGGGCAGGGTGACCCTTCCAAAGCCAGAACTTCAGTCCTCCCCTCGCTCACCCAGGGCAGGCCCCTGTCTGGCCTGGCTCTGCTCAGGGCCTGGGTGGGAACAGCAGAGCAGACAGCCCGTGACTGCAGCAGCCAGCGCGGGTGGATGGGAAAGCGGGGACGGGCTCATGCCAACAGGGAGCACACTGGGTTTGTGCTGCTCCAGTCCAGGGTGCCCGGGTGCTAGCAGCAGCTCCAAGTTTGCAGACAATGCTCATGAAATGGCTCCCCAGTGAAACTGGCTCCCGAGGGCCTGGCGTCTGCCCTGGCAGAGAGAGCAGCCAGAGACCGCGGGGATGGGCCAACGAACAGTAGCAGCCAGAACCCCAGCGTGGCCCAGGACACCTTGCACAAGGGTTTCGCTGAGCAAAGAAAGGCGCAGAATGAGCCAGGCGAGATGAGAGGCTTTAGGGGGAATCCGGGCACACTCGGAAATGGAGCGAGCAGCAAGGGGACCCGGGAGCAGCACTGGCTCCCTGCCTGGATACTCTACCAAACTTGACATGCCCACTCTCTGGAGCCTGGCACGGACAGGAGGGAGAGCTGCATGGGGGCTCCTCTGGCTCATGCCCCACCCTCACCCAAAACTGCAGCAGGAAGTGGCTTGCGCACAAGATAGGAATGAGAGAAGCAGTGCTAATCCCACAGCTGACTCAGGTGTCTCTGCCGCCACCGCATGCCAGCGGAGACGGGCAGGGAGGACTGGGCTTCATACATCCCGACAGCCCTGCAGCCACCAACAGGCAAAGCAACAGAGACACTCCTGCTACTCTTCCCCCTTCCCTTCTACAGGACACAGTCCCCGCTCCCAGAGCCCACCTATACCCTCAGGCCACTGGGGGACTAGGACACAGTGCCTCCCTGGTGCTAGATGGGTCCCCTCAGTGCCAGCTGGATACCCAGGCACCGCCCTCTGCACACAGCCCCCTAGTGCCAGCCCGTACCCAGGCACAGCCCTCTGCGTTCCCAGATGGCCCCACTCAGGGCAGGCACTCCAATAGCCAGGTGTTGCCTCCAGGTGCTGGAGCCCAGTCTGGAAGCCAGGGCTGAGTTTTGGTGCAGTGCACACAGAGGTAGGAGGCCAGGCTGCCCCATGAGCAAGCAACTGCACAGCCCCTCCATTCATGGCCAAAATAAAGCCCTGGGGTGCGTTCCTCATGCTGGAACAGCCCCGCCCTGCCCTGGCCATGGTTATTCAGCACTCCTCTCATGAAGGACAGTTTAAGCAGCTAAATGATCTTTCAATGGGTCCTCCCCCCGCCAAAACCCACCAGGAGTGGCAGTTCCCCGTGAGTGGCCGCAGGGAAGGCCCTGGCAGCCCAGGCACCCTGCACTCACTCACACAAACCAGCCCTGCTTCCAGGGGCCAGGGAAAACACCAGGGAGCCAGACCACCTCCAGGAGTGGCTCTAACCCTCAGCCCCGCCTGCCACCCCAGAGGAGTCTGCCCATGGGATCCCTGCCTGTTAGCGGTGCCAGGCCCAGCAGCACTTGCCAAGGACCAGCAGTTGAGGTACTGGAGAAGGGGCTGTGCCAGGAGGAGTCTCCGGTCAGTTAGTCTGTGGCATCCGGCTCCCGTTACCCTGGTACCCGAGTCTCACCGTCTTTAATGGATTTCCCCTCACACTTAACAGGAGGTAGCACCAGATCTCTGGACATCTCTGGAATTGCCAGCAGCAGGGTGCAGCTAGCAAAACACTGCAGCAATCTGAGCAAGGCCAGCTCCAGCTTTTTTGCTGCCCCAAGCAGCAAAACGGAAAAAAAAAAAATAAAAAATGCCAATCGACAGCACTTCGATGGCAGCTCAAACGTGCTGCTTCATTCTTCTGCGGCAATTCGGCGATGGGTCCTTTGCTCCCAGGGACTGAAGGACCCACTGCTGAATTGCTGAACATGCTGCCCCTTTCCATTGGCCACCCCAAGCACCTGCTTTCTTCGCTGGTGCCTGGAGCCAGCCCTGAATCTGAGCTATACGGAACTGAGAGAGAGCCCGAGTCCTGAGAGTCCATGACACTGCGCACCAAGACAGCTGGTCAGCTCCCCAGCGTGAGCACTGCAGGGACAGCGAGGGCCCAGCCGGGACAGGGGCAGGGGCAGCGAGGGCCCAGCCAGGACAGCAAGGGCCCAGCCGGGACAGGGGCAGGGGCAGCGAGGGCCCAGCCGGGACAGAGGCAGGGGCAGCAAGGGTCCAGCAGAGACAGGGGCAGTGAGGACCCAGCTGGGACGGCAAGGACCCAGTCGAGACAAGGGCAGTGGCAGCGAGGGTCCAGCCAGGACAGGGGCAGTGAGGACCCAGCCAGGACAGCAAGGGCCCAGTCGGGACAGGGGCAGGGGCGGCGAGGGCCCAGCCAGGACAGGGGCGGGGGCAGCGAGGGCCCAGCCAGGACAGCGAGGGCCCAGCCAGGACTGCGCCGGGGCGGCACGGGCCCAGTGGGGACGGGCAGAGGCGGCGAGGGCCCAGCCAGGACAGGGGCAGGGGCGGCGAGGGCCCAGCCAGGACTGCGCCGGGGGCGGCGAGGGCCCAGCCAGGACTGCGCCGGGGGCGGCGAGGGCCCAGCCAGGGCAGGGGCAGGGGCGGCGAGGGCCCAGCCAGGACTGCGCCGGGGGCGGCAAGGACCCAGCCAGGACAGGGGCAGGGGCAGCGAGGGCCCAGCCAGGACAGCAAGGGCCCAGCCAGGACAGCGCCAGGGGCAGCGCGGGCCCAGTGGGGATGGGCAGGGGCGGCGAGGGCCCAGCCAGGACAGAGCTGGGTTATCGTTAGGCTGGGGAACGCGCATGATTTAGGGCTGGCCGGTGGCTGTTGATGGAAGGCCGAGCTGTGCAGGGCAAGGGATTCTCTTTCGCAGGGGATTACACATGGAACAGCTGGGAACACACAGACACAGACTGCTCCTGCCCCAGCCCTGACTGGGAACCCCGTGTGGCTGTGTGCACAGCCGACAGGGGCTCTGAAACCGAAACTGCCGGTGAGAGCTGCACACTCCATTTCCCACGCTTACAGATCCCAGGCTGCAGGATAGGGGAGAAAGGGGCTGCTCTGATCCCTCGCCCTGCTACCCTCCCCTCCTCTGCCCGTGGTCCCTGCCAGCCCTGCACTACCTTCTCCCGCCCATGTCTCTGCACCTGCGAGAGCCCCTTCCCCACAGGGTTGCCCCAGCTCCCTTCTCACGTCACCACCACCACCTCTCCCCTGTCCAGGATCCCCAGGCACGTGCAGATTGGTAGCATGGGGCTCCCACTGCCAGTGCCTTGGTCCTGCTCAGCCTGGTGAGCCCTGTAGGGACCTTGGGGGTCCTGGCGTGTGCCTACCAGGGACACAGGGTGCCCAGCATTACACACTGAAAGGGTGGATTTGATTAAATCAGTAGTCAGGAAGACTCAATTTACTCATGGATTTCTACATAAAGGTGCATTCTTGTTGGTTATTATAACCTTAATACATATTCTTCACAGCTCAGAGATAGATGAGACCCAAACTGGGTCTCTCGTACAGCCTGCTGCCATTCTAGGTTTTCCCTTCTAGTGAGAGAATGGTATGGTGGATCTCAAATCAGTGAAGGCTACACTCAGACCCCAAGACTTCTGGAATATGCTGCTCAAACAGTTTCACTTCTGTTTCTACTGCCTGTTCCTCCCTTCTCACATTCATCTCCAGACTTCTCCTTGTCCACATCTCTTCCACCCCCAACAATCTTCTATTCACTGAACCTTTTGAAACTCTGCACTTGTAGAGAGAGGTAAGGGATTGACTCTGTGAACACAAATTTGCAGAGGGACAAAAGGGCTGAGGTCTGTTATTTCTCACCTCTATATATTAGTTTATTTTTTTAAAACATTTTTGCTGTTAACAAGCTTGTTATCTCTGGAGACCCAAATCCAGAGTTTGAAAACTGCAAAACTAAGCGTCTCTGATGGTATCTTCTAGACTGAGCACTGAGTCCCACTGGGTAGATAGAAAGATTAACCTAAATAATCAATACAGAAGCCCCTGAAACTCCATAAAATTGGGTCCCTAATCCATGAACTATTGGAACTCATCTACAAAACTTTTCTTAAACATGACATGAATATATTGTCTCATATTATAGAATTAGAATTTATAACTCTATTCCATGATGAGAGATCTGAGCAATAATACATCTTAATTGTTTATTAAAAAAATCCAATTTAAATAAAAAACCCCATTGATTTTTATCCATCCTGCACACTGCCCACACAGTGCCAGGAGGCTCTGGGACAGAGAAGAAAGACAGCCCGGGCCCTAGCCCGCAGGCCCCGGAGTTACTGAGAGACACAGACACGTTGTCCCAAAGGCTGTTCTCAGATACACGTCAAGAGGGGCTGGGATACCCTCCTCCCCCGCCAATGCCAGCCATGGGACCCACAGCCACAGACCAGGAGCTGGGGGCTGCCCCAGCACGAAACACCCAAGACAGGGGTCAGGGGCATTCAGGCTGCGACCCCTGCCAGCCCAGAGCAGCATGCTGTGCCCCCCCTTAGGGTTAGAAACACCCCCTGGGCAGCAGCAGGTAACTAGCTGCGCCCTGCGCAAGGCTCTGCAGCATGAGCCAGGCTACCCCCGGGCCGGTTTCATTCCACTCTCCTACAGCCAGGCTCCTGTCGCCCAGAGGCCATCACGTCATGCAGTAACGCTGCCTTGGGGCTGCCGGGCAGCTTCTGCTGGGGGCCTGGTGTCCCCCAGTGCGGCACACACTGGGGATGGGCCCCAGGGGCAGGCACACGACACCTTTGCTACACAAAACCAAGCAGGCTGGTATTTCAGCGATGCTCTGAGATGTGCACATGCAGGGATGGTGGCGGATGCTTCCTAAGCAGCTGCCTGTGTTCCTGCTGCAGGGACCCAGGGCCAGCCTGGGCTTCCACAGGGCCCTAGAGACAGGCGCCTGAAGGCAGATAGCTGCTGCCCCATGGGGGCCCAGCACAGCAAAGGATTCAGCAGCTCCCATCACTTTGCTCTCGCCAGGGTGGGAGGCTGGCCTGTTGCTACCCTTTCAATTCCACAGGGGGAGGGGTACCAGGGGCTCCGAAGTGCCCTTTTAAACCCGAGGGGTTAAACCCAAACCCTGAGCAAGGTGAGATTGGCTGGGGACAGGCAGCCCCTCCTTAACAGCACTAACTGGGCACAGCAGGGCCTGGCATTCTGGGCGCCTGGCTCTCCTGGACCATCCATTGCACTCCCTGGGGCCCAGTCTCTCAGCAGCACAGAGGGGATCAGGGCGCTGAGGAGCTGTGAGGAATCAGTTACTATCTGTACAGGGTATCGAGAAGTGGCACAAAGGCCAAGGGCTGGAGCTCCCCTCTTCCTCTAGGGCTCGCCCTGCTGCTGGGCCAGGCAGCCCCTGTCTGGGGGATAAAGAGAGGACTCAGGCTCCAGGGTTGCCAATCACACACCTTTCCCCAGAGCTAAAAATACACTTCTAAAACAAAACAAAATAAAAAACCAAAACAAACCAGAAGGGTGAAAAATTGCTGGACGTTTCTCTCCTCCACAGTGCCTGAGGCCGGGAGGCAGCCGAGAGCCCTCGGAGTTTATCAAGCAAACACTTTCACACCCTCAGCAACTCTGCACACTGCAGCTGGAATGCCAAATATATATTTAAGCCCTGCTCATCAAAGGAGTCTGTTCGGAGTTGGTCTGGAACAACGGGCATGTGGGTTTGGCCCCACAGCACAAACCAGAGACGCTGAGAACATTTCATTCACACTCACACACACACACAATATTGGCAGCCTTCAAGGTCATGTGTCTGTAAGGTCGCGGGCTGGGCACGAGATGCCTGCCCCTGCGCAGGGAGCGGAGCGCACTCACAGCACTCATTCTTATCACCTAATGTCGCACACGGGGTGGGGATGTTTAGGCTGGATGGGGGCCAGCAGCAATTCTACATTCCAGCGCACTATAAAGTTAGTCAAAACTAAATGGTCCCAGCCAACAAAGCCAACAGGGCCGGGGGCCGGGGAACCGACCAGGAAGTGACACTTCAGGGGAAACCGCCAGGAGCTGGGCAGGGGTGGGGGGGATGAGGGCAGGGCAGGGCTGCCAGGGAAGGGAGAGATGCAGTTATAACAGCCAGGGGGCTGCGACAGGGGAGTTACAACATGCCTGGGCCAGTCAGCGTGCCCTGCAGAGGAGCCTCAGCGTGGCAGAGGGGAGCACGAATGGTCACCCAGGCACACACCCCAGGGTGCAGCTAGTGCCACGTTAGACCAGACACAGCCCACTGCTCCCCCCACCCAAGGGCTCAGCATGGAAAGACTGGGCTGGGCTGGGCTCTCCCCCACCCTCGTCTCTGGCCGCACGCAAAGCTGCTAGTGCAGAGATGAAGTGGGCTGCAGAGCCCCAAAGTGCCAGTGACCCATAGCTCTGCCTCCCTAGTGCTACAATCTCCCTGTCCCAGCGCCAACGCAGCCTGGCGCCCAGCAAAACAACCGGCTCTAGGCTGGCCAAGAGAAGGAGGCTACGCTGCCCCCACGCAGCAGGAGGCGCTCACAGGAGCACGCGGAAGCAGGCCTGTACTATCAAGGGAGGTTTGCCTTCCACCCCTACACAGCTCACAGCCTCAGGCCCCTTGGCCCCATCGTGCCCTGGGTCCTCGGGGAGCCACAGTGGCCTTTCCCCTCCTGCACACAGCAAAGGGGTCATGCCCATTCCACTGACGGGGGTTGTGCTTTGGTCACCACTGTGTGCTGCCCCAGGAGCAGGGCTGAGCTCTGAAGCCCTGACTGACCTGGGAGGCTGCAGCTCAGCTGGGATGTTCTCTCCCCAGTCCCTGGGGGTGGTAGCGGCTGTGTCCATGGGGAACCCTGCCCCTGCAGCTCTCCCAGAGCCCAAGTGGGGCTGACCCCAGCACATGGCGCAGGGGAAACAGCTGGCTCCTGTCTCAGGGGACAATTCCTATTGGATGGGGTTTTCCTTTTGTTCTCGTTACTCCTCCTATTCGAGGATCAGGCCTCTGATTCCCTGGGCCACAAGGGGTATTAGCAATTGGGCCTAAATCTTGGGCCTAATCCCAGCTGACAAGCCCCAGAAGATGGAGATGAAGAGGCAGAGGATGAGAGAGCTGGGAGCCAGCATGCGCCAGAGAGATCGCTGCCCCAAGCAAACACAGCACCCTGCGGCTGTGAAATCGCACGTTACGCGCCTGTCACCCGTGGCAGCACCAGCCTGTCAAGCTGTAGGGAGCTGAACACTTCGCGCCTCCGGTTACGGCCCGGGTAATCCCCACATTGGAAGGAAGCGCCAGCCTGGCACCGACTCGGGCTGACCCTGGGCAGGGATGCCCTGGCCCCTGGGTTCATCCCCAGGTGAGGGTAGGGAGCGCCAGGATTCACAGGAGACAGGTTGAATTACAGGGCACCTGCCAACAATAAAACACTCTGGCAAAGGACTCTTGACCCCTTCAGCAGGGGGAGTGGGAGGGGCAGGAACACAAGGGGGACAGGAGAGCTGTCCCAGAAGCAGCCAGGGCAGTCGGTGGGAGCCCATGCAGGGGTGGTAGATGGTGTCTCCCTCTCAGCAGGTAAGGGACTAAGGAGGATAGGAGAAAAAAGAAGGTAGCTCAGGGGCAAAACCATAGCACAGTCCACAGAGAACACTGGAGTGCTCTGGCCCCACAGGGGATGGTGACGCACAGGGACGCCCTGGGTGATCTCTCCCCACAGGGGATGGTGACAGGCACCCTCGCCCCCAAGTTGTGTGGTTGCTGCGTGGTGAGCCGCCAGTATCTCTGCTGACAGGCCAGTCCTCGCTTACAGACAGCCCCCCAACCAGCAACCACACACCATACGACAGAAACCCTAACCCAGGAACCGATCCCTGCAACAAATCCCATTGTTGACTCTGTCCGCATATCTATTCAAGTGACACCATCATAGGACTAACCACATCAGCCACACCATCAGGGGCTCGTTCACCTGCACATCTACCAATGTGATATATGCCATCATGTGCCAGCAATGCCCCTCTGCCATGTACATTTGCCAAACTGGACAGGCCCTACATAAAAGAATAAATGGACACAGATCAGACGTCAAGAATCATAACATTCAAAAACCAGTCGGAGAACACTTCAACCTCCCTGGTCACTCAATTACAGACCTAAAAGTCGCAATACTTCAACAAAAAAACTTCAAAAACAGACTCCATCAAGAAACTGCAGAATTGGAATTATTTTGCAAACTGGACACCATTAAATTAGGCATGAATAAAGACTGGGAGTGGATGGGTCATTACACAAAGTAAAAACTATTTCCCCATGCTAATTTTTCCCCTACTGTTACTCACACCTTCTTAACTGTTGGAAAAGGGTCATCCTGATTATCACTACAAAAAGTTTTTTTTCCCCCTTCTGATAATAGCCCACCTTAATTGATTAGTCTCATTAGAGTTAGCATGGCAACACCCATTTTTTCATGTCCTCTGTGTATATGTACCTCCCTACTGTATTTCCCACTGCATGCATCCGATGAAGTGGGTTTTAGCCCACAAAAGCTTATGCCCAAATAAATTTGTTAGTCTCTAAGGTGCCACAAGGACTCCTCGTTCTTTTTACCCAAAGGATAGTGCTCCTCCTAGCATGCCCCCCCTACACAGGGGCACGCCCTCCTACCTACTAGTGCACACCATAAGTACACTCCCCCAACACTAGTGCACCTCTATACACATGCTCCCCCTAGAAGTGGATTCCAGAAACGTAGGCTGCCCATCCCTGTCCTGCACAGGACACTCCCTGCCCCAGCAGCCACAAGAACCCTCATTCACAAGCACGACTCTCCAGCTCTCATCAGCTCATGGACCCAGCCACGTTCGAGGGGATCCTCACCATAAACCTCACCCCACTCATGGGCCAAGAAAAGCGAGACCTGGTGGATACTACGAGCACACACTGGCCTCCCCACTCGCCACCATTCTCTGACGCTCTGACTCAGGTGAAGCAGGTGAGAAGGAAGCTGGATGAGCAACAGTGCACATTCAGATGCAGATGCACTGGTCTCCCAGCACCTGCACCACAGCCGGGGGGGAGGCTAAGAGATCCTCTGCTTTTTCCCCATAGCAGAGGCGAAAACTCCAGCCTGCTGGACTTCCCCAAACCACCAATGGCTTTGGCAGATTGGACTGACCCATGCTATAGCTCCCCCACACAATACAAGGCACCGGTAACAGAGAGGGTCACTTGTCTCTGGAACATCACTCTGGCATAGGCTGAAGTGGAGAGATCACATGGCCCCACGCATAGGCACCAACTCGGTGAGTTCTCTGGGGCTGGAACATCCATGGCGAATGGGGGCCCCATGAGCCTGGAGAGGACCAGGTTAAAGTCTGATGCGGGGACAGGCTGTCTGATCTGGGACATTCCAGATCCTTGAGGAAGTGACCAACTACAGGGTTGACAAAGAGGGATTGACAGGACGCTCCTGGGTGGAAGGCCAAGATAGCAGCAAGGTGTACCCTTACGGAGGACACTGCCAGGCCTTGCTGTTTCAGGCGCAGAAAGCATTCTAAAATGAGAGGTACAGATGCCTGGGAACAGTGGTGTATGACATTGGTCACGCCAACAAGTAAATCTCTTCCACTTTGCCAGACATGTGGCTCTAGTGGAGGATTTGTTCTGAGCACAGAAGCTCCATGGGGTTCAGCCAGGAAGCTTCCAAGCTGTGAGACGACGGGACTGCAGGTCAGAGTGATGAAGGCAACCATGGTTCTGAGTGATTAGGTGACCGTGGTCCAACGACAGTTCCAGTAGCATAGTGTACCACTGTTGTCGAGGCCACGCTGGTGCTACCAGAATTATCTCTGCCCCATCCCTGCAGACCTTGAGTAGGACCTTGTGCACAAGAGGGAACGGGGGAAAGGCATAGAGCAGGCAGCCTCCCGAGAGTACCAGGAATGCGTCCATGATTGATCCTAGGCTGTGTCTCTGGAAGGACCAGAACACACTGGGCACTTCCTGTTGCTCTGGGTGGCAAACAGGTCGACCTGGGGAAACCCTCACCTTTGGAAGACAAGGTGTATGACATGTGCCTGGATGGACCACTCATGCATGTGGAAGGACCTGCTGAAGTAGTCCACCAGTGTGTTCTGAACTCCTGGTAGATGGGATGCTTCCAGATGAATGGAGTGGGCTATGCAGAACTCCCAGAGCTGGAGGGCCTCCTGGCATAGAGGAGAGGACCAGGCTCCATCTTGCTTGTTGATGTAAAACATGGCAGTGGTGTTGTCCGTCAGAACTGCTACACACTGGCCTTATAGTCGGGCCTGAAAGGTCTGGCATGCTAGTCGCACCGCCCTCAGCTCCTTGGTGTTGATATGGAGGACGAGCTCGTCCTGCGACCACAGGCCCTGCGTTTGGAGGTCTTCCAAATGCACACCCCATCCCAGAGCTGAGGCGTCCATTACTAGGAACAAGGAGGGCTGCTGAAGGGGACTCCTTTGCATACTGTCCAAGGGTCGAGCCACCACTGAACGGACTTCAGCACCTACCCCGGCACCGTGACCACTGAATTCAGGCTGTCGTGTCCGGGGCGATAGGCCAAAGCAAGCCATGCCTGTAGAGGCCTGAGCCTCAGTCTGGCATGCCAGGTCACATAAGTGCAGGTGGTCATGCGGCTGAGGAGACTCAGGCACTCCCTTGCTGTAGTGGTCAGGTATTGCCAGAGGCCCTGAGTGATGTCCATGATGGCTCGGAAGCAGGGCTCTGGCAAAAGTGCTCTTGCCTGGACCGAGTCTAACACCGCCCCGATTAATTCTATTCTTTGGGTCGGTTCCACGGCTGACTTCCTCAAGTTGAGGAGGAGACCCAGTCACTCGAATGTGTCTGACTAATCAGATTTGAGGCTCCACCTACCCCCTGGTGCGGCCCCTGAGCAGCCAGTCATTGAGGTAGGGGTATACCCACACATGCCTCTGATGGAGGAAAGCAGCCACGACCGATGTGCACTTGGTGAACACTCAGGGCTGTTGAGAGGCCGAATGGTAGGACTGTGAATTGATAATGCTTGTGATTGACCACAAAGCGTAGGAAGTGCCTGTGTGGGGGAGGAATCGCTATATGGAAGTACGTGTCTTTCATGTCAAGGCCAGAATACCAGTCTCCCGGATCCAGGGAAGGGATAATGGTGCCCAGGGAGACCATGCAGAACTTCAACTTTACCATGAACTTGTTGAGTCTGTGCAGATCTAGAATGGGTCAGAGACCTCCCCTTGGCTTTTGGGGATTAGGAAGTATTGGGAGTAGAATCCCTTGCTCCTGAGGAACCTCTTCCACTGCTTCCATGGCGAGGAGCGCCTGCACCTCCTGGATGAGGAGTTGCTCCTGAGAAGGGTCCCTGAAGAGGGATGGGGAAGGGGAGGAGGAGCAGACCTGGAGAGAATATCCCACTTCTACCGTACGGAGGTAGTCTGAAGCAGTCTGAAGTTATTTGGGACCAAACGGTAGAAGTGGGACAGACAATTAGAAAAAGAGAGGGAAGGATCCGGAAGTGAGGCAGGTGCGCTGTCCTCAGGCACACTTTCAAAAGGCCTGCCTTGAACCTGACGAGGGATTAGTCGGGCCCTGGCCCTGCCCGGAAAGGGGGTTGGAAGGCTTTCGTCTGCCATTCCTGCCCCTTCTCCTATAAAAGTCCTGCGTAGGAGCACTGCTGCTGAGGTTTGAAATGTCTATGTTGGGTTGCCAGGGTGTGCATATCCAAGGATTTCATGGTAGCCCTTGATTCCCACAAACAGGCCAGCCCCATCAAAAGACCAGTCCTGAATGGTCTGTTGAACCTCGGCGGGAGTCACAAGGCCTGCAGCCATGAGCTACATCTCATGGTGATACCAGAGGACAAGTTGCGTGCCGCCGAGTCCACAGCGTCCAGTTAGGCCTGTAAAGAGGTCCGTGCTATCGCCTTGCCCTCCTCCACTATCACTCCAAACTCCTCCCTGGACTCTATTGGCACCAGCTCCTTAAACTTAAGCATCGAGTTCCAGGAGTTGAAGCTGCACCTACTCAGAATTGCCTGCTGGTTGGCAATCCCAAATTGCAATCCCCCATAGAATATACTTTGCGTCCAAATAAATCCAGGTGCTTGGCATCCTTGGACTTAGGTGCTGGGGCTTGTTGTCCCTGCCTCTCCTTCTTGTTTACTGCCGCCACCACCACCAAGCAAGGCGGTGGGTGTGCAAAGAGGTATTTGTACCCCTTAAGTGGGACAAAATAGTTCCTTTCCACACCCTTCATGGTGGGAGGGATGGAAGCCATGGTCTGCCAAATGGTCTTAGCATTGGCCTGTATGATCCTGATGAGGGGTAGAACCACCCTCGATGGACCTTCCGGGGCAAGGATGTCAACCATTGGGTACTCCGACTCCACCACCTCCTCGGCCTGCAAGGCCATATTTCGCGACACCTTGCAAAGGACGTCCTGGTGGGCGTGGCTGTCTATGGGGAGAGGTCCCGAAACAGAGGTGCTGAAACCACCTCGTCTGGGGAGGAAGACAAGGAGGCTAATGCGGGAACAGAGTCCTCCTGAGCCTCTTGGTCTCCAGGGGCCTCCTGTCCTGCCTCTCTGACAGGGCCAGCTACACCTAGATCAGGCTCAGGAACTGGGTTTGGTTCTAGGGGAGGGTGAGGAAACAGTACCTCCTTGGCACCTCTAGGGTGGGGCGACTGGCGGAAGCCTCTGGCACCCGCAGTTCAGAGGTCGCCAACTGGGAATCTTTAAATTGGGTGCCCTGGGCCTGGTGGTACGCATAGGCCATGGCCCTGCCCCCACCTCAGGCCTTCCACGGCCTGACCAGTGCCAGCCTCGCTCCGAGTATCTAGATCCCGTCTCCAAGTCCGAAGATAGGGACCGAGGCCGCGATGGCCAGGGCAGTGCAGAGTGGAGCTGGACTGGTGAGCAGTGCCGCGCTGGGGAACGGTGCCACAAGGCTGGGGAGCAGTGCCACGATCGGGGCCTGCTACACAACAGGGATCGACGCAAAGAATGGCATCACGAGCAGAAGCGCTGGCACGACCTGGAGTGGTGCTGTGAGTGTGACCAGTGCCACGAGTGCAACCAGCACTACGACTCTGAGCGGCACCAGGACTCTATCAGCGGTGCTGAGGGACAGAGCATCACTGGTTTGCCTCGAGACGATGCCATGCGTTGTGGTACCAGAGGCTTGGCATGAAGGGTGGGGGACCTTGGTGCTGTCATGACAATGAGGTCCCTCGTGGCCTCAAAGGTGTCCAGGATGGATGGCAATTCCACCTCCTCCATGACCTGGCCTGGGGAGTCCAACAGCACCTGTCATAAACAGATAGCTAAGGGTTAATGTCTCTTTCACCTATAAAAGGGTTAACACCAGTAACCTGAAACACCTGACCAAAGGACCAATCAGGAAACAAGACTTTTTCAAATCTGGGTGGAGGGAAGTTTTGGGTGTGAGTTCTTTGTTCTTTGTCTTGGGACTGACCCTCTCGGCTCTGAGAGTGATTTTTCTATCTCCTGGCTTTCTAATCTTCTGTTTCCAAGTTGTAAGTACAAGGATAGTAAGACAATAGGTTTATATTGTTTTCTTTTGTATTTACATGTGTGTAGTTGCTGGAGTGTTTTGAATTGTATTCTTTTTGGCTAAGGCTGTTTATTCATTTTTTCCCTTTAAGCAATTGACCCTGTATATTGTCATATTATTACAGAGACCATTTTATGTCCTTTTTTCATTCTTTTTTATATAAAGCTTTCTTTTTAAGACCTGTTGGAGTTTTTTCTTTAGTGGGGACTCCAGGGAATTGAGTCTGCAGCTCACCAGGGAATTGGTGGGAGGAAGAAGTCAAGGGGAAAATCTCTTTGTGTTAGATTTACTAAGCCTGACTTTGCATACGCTCTGGGTGAGGGGGAGAGATTAGATCTCTCGGTACTTGTGTTTCCAGGACTGGAAGCAGGGAATCTCCTAGGGTCGTCCAGGGAGGGGAGCCCGGGAGGAAGTAACAAGGAAACAAGGGGAGGGAGTTATTTCCCTTTGTTGTAAGACTCAAGGCATCTGAGTCTGGGGGTCACCCAGGGAAGGTTTTGGGGAGACCACAGTGAGCTAGGCACTGTATAATTCTTAGCTGGTGGCAGCGATACCAGGTTCAAGCTGGTAACTAAGCTTGGAGGTTTTCATGCTAACACCCATATTTTGGATGCTAAGGTCCAGATCTGGGAAGAAATGTTATGACAGCACCAGATTCAAGGGTCCCACTCCAAAGACTTCGGCACTGGGTGCTCCATTCTGAGACATGTCCCATTGGCCGGTTCCAAACAGGTGGGTCTCTGAGTCGGAGATCCACTCCTCCTCTGCTTCCAGTGCCACTTCTGTGCCAGGTCGATCCTGCCTGTTTCAGTGCTGGGGAGCGGCAGTGCCATGGGTCTCTCCCACAGCCTTTTTGCAGTGCCGCTTCTACCATTGCCTCCGGGGCGCTGCGCACTGAGGAGCTCAGTGCCGGGTCTTGCCATGCTGATGTAGGTTGCAGTCTGAGTGCTGGCTCCATAAAGAGCTGCTTGAGGTGAAAGTCTCACTTCTTTTTCATTCTGGGGCAAAATCCTTTACAAATCCTGCACTTGACTGCTTGGCGTGCTTCCCCCAGACACGAACAAGCACTGTGGAGCTCGCCCCTTGGCATAGGCTTGTTGCAGGAATTGCAGGGCTTGAACCCCTGGGACTTGGGCATGTAAGCCCCCCAAGGAGAACACGGTTGGGGTGAAGGGTAAACCCCCCCAAGCCCAACAGCTAACTGTGATGAACTGGGAATGTTCTTAACGTTTTCTCTGAATACTGTGTTGGTGCCTCAGTGTCCCCTAGGCAGTTCTTAAGTATCTGGCAGAGCAAAGGGCCAGTGCACCTAAATGCCTGACGCTCTGTCTCCTAGCAACTGATGGCCTGGGCCCCTCCCCTGCAAAGGTGCCAGCTGAAGGTGTTGGAGACAAAGAGATCAGGTGACCTCCTGGCCCAGGAAAGGAAATGAGCAGAGAAGGAGGGGCTGGAGGGGGTTGTTAGTCTGAAACTGGCTGGGGACGAGGAGTGAAGTGCAGATGTGGGGGATCTGGCTCACTGTCCCCCAGACCAGACCCGGCCGAGGGGTCCAGTTCTCTGTACCTACAAGCTCTGTTTTAGACCCTGTTCCTGTCATCAAATAAACCTCTGTTTTACTGGCTGGCTGAGAGTCACGTCTGACTGCAAAGTGGGGGTGCAGGACCCTGTGGCTTCCTCAGGACCCCGCTGGGGCGGGCTCGCTGTGGGAAGCGCACGGAGGGGCAGAGGATGCTGAATGCTCCAAGGAGAGACCCAGGAGGTGAAGCCGTGTGAGCTTTTTGCCCTGCAGACAGTCTGCTCCAATGGAGAGGAGGCTCCCCAAAGTCCTGACTGGCTTGGTGGGGAGCAGTTCCAGAGCATCGCCCGGTCACTAACTAACTACAAAAACTAAGAACTACAAAGTACAAACAGCCAAAATGCTAGGGAAACACGGAGAGCCTGTGAAGCAAGACGCCACAGTTCCAACGCCCTTCACTGGCAGTAAGAAGGAACTGAGGTGGTGCCGGGTCGGCAGGGTCATATACTGAGCTCCATGAAGACACCACTCCAGGGGGCTCCACAGCCGACCAGACGGGTGCTGCTGGGGGAAAAACTTTCCAACGACTGTGCATGCGGCGCGCACACCTAATTGGAATCAATATGAGCAAGCACTTGAAGAAGAACGGGCAGTTTGACTCCAAGTTGGGTGCTTGGAGCTGCCCTCCCGAGGGGTAATAGCAGTGCAGACACATTAGGCTTTGCAGACCACTGACCCAATGGAAAGAACTGAACGTGCCAACCAACTTATCTTGATGAATTGGTCTGAAATCAGTAAGACAAAATTCAGTAATGACAAGTACAGAGTACTACACTTACGAAGGAAAAATCAAATGCACAGCTAAAAATTGGGGGAAACTGGCTACGTAAATATGAGTCAACAGTGTGATGCTGTTGTGACAAAGGCTAATCACATTCTGGGTGTTGTATGTAAGACACAGGAGGTAACTGTCCCACTCTGCTCAGCATTGGTGAGGTCTCACTGTGTCCAGTTCTGGGTGCTGCACTTTAAGAAAGAAGTGGACAAACTAGAGAAAGTCCAGAGGAAAATAACAAAAAAATGATCAGCGCTTTAGAAAACCCAATGTCTGAAGAAAAGTTGAAAAAGGCGGCTGAGGGTGACCTGACAACAGTCTTCACAGAAGTCAAAGGTTGTTACATAGAGAACAGTGATCAATTGTTCTCCTGCCCAGCAAAGGCAAGGTAAGAAGGAATTGGCTCAGTCTGCAGCAAAGGAGACATAGGTTAGATATTGGGCAAAGTTTTCTAACTCCCAGGCTAGTTAAATACTGGTAGGTTGTGAGGGCCCTTCCAGTCCCACATTTCTATGAGGTTCTATGAGAACATCTTGGTGTTCTAAGACCCACCCCACCTGAGACATGCTGGGGGCTCAACCCAGCTCCTGCTGGGACAGGTGTCCGCCCCACAAACACACCAGCTTTGCTGGCACTAACTCAGCACTGCCAACTGCAAACGCTGAAAAATCCAGAGTCAGAGACCTAAAGTTCAGGCATATTTAATTAATGTTACAGGTTGGGCTTCTGGCTCTTTGGCTTTGGGTCTGGGAGCTGTTCAGGGTCACTGGGCTGCACTACACACCTTCTCTGCAGCCAGGAGGCTAGGAACATCCTCACTTTTCCCAATGAAAGTGGAGATTCTCCCCTAATCCTGGGACTTTGGGAGCCGGCGCTTTCACAAACACCCAAGCACTACAAGACTGGCAGTAAAGTCGCCAGAGCTGGCTTCACAGCTGACAGGTCAGTCTCAGCAGAGGACAGGACTGAGTGAGCCTTGGAGACAGGATCTTCCCCGCCTGGGGTCCCTCCAGGGTACACTCCCCTTGCACTGCCTATGCTTGTTCCAGCGAATCAGCACCCACAACCCAGCCCCTTCCATCTGCACTGGACTCTCCTTGGACTGACGTCATCACAGATTCATGTATTACACCATTGGGCTCTCAGGAATCACTTGCAGGCCTAGGAGAGACAGGGTTCTCCCGGGGCTGGATTGGCTGCACTGGGTAGGGCATGTAGTGCAGGGAGTGCCTGTAAGTCAGTTTGCTCCAAGCCATTCTCAGGCCCTCATGGCCAGTCCTGGGGGAGCCCATGGAGGAGTCTCTTGCCCTGGGACAGGCTGGGAACACACAGGCTCTGCGTGCTGGGTTTCTCTTTGAAACTCTCCCCCACGCAAAGCAGATGTACAAATGGTTGATGTGGAAGGCGCATGTCGACCACTTGAAAGCTCATGGTATGAAATAGCTGGTAAACCATGGCCACTCCTCTGCCGCGCGGTGGCAGTGCTATTTATGGAGCTGTTGGTGCCACCCGGGGTTAGCTCAATAGCTGTGGCACAACCTTCTGCCAAGCTAGCTCCCCCTGTACACCCCTCCCCACAACCAGCAGGGCTGTCTGGGAATGGCCCCAATGCCAGCGAAAGCACCGTCACACTCCCAGATGGAGCTGGCCAGACACCCCCGGGAGGGCTTCCCCAATCAGGTCTTGATGGACAAACTAGCCAGAAGTACATGGTGGAGCTCTGCCTGCACACCTGGGGACGTCATGCTCCAGGCAACCCCCGGGACAGCACCACAGACCCCACCTCCTGAGACTCCTCTACAGCTCCCCAATCTGTCAGCTGCTGGACAAGGGGGGAAACAGAGCCCTGTGGGCCAGGAGGGGCTCCTTGATCATCAAAGAGGAGGCATCAGCCTAGTCCCTTGGGACCTCAGGGGCTGGCAGAGAGAGCAGTGGGCATGGCAGAGCCGGTGAGCAGCAAGGACAGAGCCCCCTAAAGGGCCCACTGAGCTACATACAAGGTCATGAGGAGAGTCCATCGCTCCCAAAGAAATGGACGTCAGCACCGGCAGGAAAAATCATGCCCTGAGCCGTGGGAATGCGGGCTGGGCTGCTGGAGGGAGCAGAGGCCCCTGCTATTGCTGTACATAGACACCTGCACTGGTCAGAACTGAGAGAGACTAGGGAAGATGGAGTCTCCTGGAGCTTCTCCATGTGTTTCCCTGGTGCCGCCAACAGCGTCAGTGCACATCCCCATTCCCCTCTACAGCGAGTCTGTCCCATTGCTGTGTGGGCAGAGAAAAAACACTCACTAAAATAGGAAAATGTGATTCTACCAAAAACACGTTTGCAGGGGGTGGGGGAAGTAAGGGGGAAAGAGACCAGAACAGGAGCAGCACCTAAAAACTACTTAGCTTTGCTTCTCAGTAGCCTGGGTTTCAGGCTGGCAATGCCCTTTAGCTGTGCTCTCCTAGGTAGTGCCAATGCACTAACCGGGATCAATGCTGTTCTCCATGTCTGTATGTATTTGGATTTAGCGGAAGTGTCTACAGAGTCTCACACCCTCAGCACTTACCAAAAGTCCACATGGATCAGTCTCCACAAAAGGATCTCTTGCCCCAACACCAAGAAATCCCTCACCAGGGACAGCCTGGCAAAATGGGCTCTGCAAAGCAATCCGGGCTCCCTCAGACTGGGAGGGGGCTAGTGGGGCCTTTGCCAGAGGTTCTCCTGCCACTTGCTCTCCAGTTTAGCCCACACGGCTATTAGTTTGGGTGCCTCAGCTGATCACAGTGATGAGCTACCATGGGGAGAGCTGGCCTCTCCAGCTGCCAGGACACAATCCATGGGGTTTCCTGAACCAAAAGGCACCACCTTCAACTCCCTCAGTCAGGGCAGTCTGGCCCCACAGCAGCGCACTCCCTGCGAGTAGCAGAGCAAGCAGCTCCTGTGCAGCGAGACTGTTCCGCCCACTCCCCAGCAATCCAGTCCCCAGGGGACAGACAGCGTGATCAGTCTGGCAAGGGCAGCGTCAAAAGGAAAGGTCATGACCTTCCTGCTGAGCATGGACATGGGGCAACCAGGACCCAAGGACTGAGCTATCCCCAGAGCTGCCTCTCTCCCTCCTCCAGGCAGCCCACAGCCAAGGCCCCCCATGTGGCCCCTACTCTAAGTTGCACCTCTCTGTCCTGCAGGAAGGTCTTGGTTGTGAGGTGAGACATTGCTAGCTCTCGCACCACTCTGAGCCCTGGCCATCCATCTCCAGCCCCTCGACTCAGATGGCACTCGCGGGCACTGGCTTTATCACACTCTGCACAAGGCACCCCACTAACTCCACAGACTGGACCCATGCCCAGGCCCCAGCAGTACAATCCATGAGCACCAAGGGATGGCCACTGTCCTTCCCTACCCAACCTACTCCACAGACACAGGAAGTTAATCCTCCCTCCCATCCACGGAGGAGACAGACACATTGATAGCCTCAGTGTAACAGAGGGGGAAGCTGATGCATGGACTGGGGAAGGGACCTGCCCAAGGTCACCCAGTAAGTCAGTGGCAAAGTCAGGAGTAGAACCAGGCTCCAAATTCTGCGCCTGAAGCTCCAGCCCGCCTGCACTGGGGCAGTACCCCCTGATCAGTGGAGGGAAGGCCTCCACCAACTCCGCTCTGAGGGCTTCTCACCGCCATGCAGCGTGCACAGAGTCCGGCCCCAGACAGACTACACCTGGAGGCAAGATCAAGAGCAGGGGTTTCTCGCTGGCGAACTCCAGAGACTTCTAGCCAGCAGCTGCGAAGGAGCTAAATTTGGGGTCATGGGTTTCCTGGGTGTGTTTGTGTGAGAGCGTGGCTAGGCCTGGGGCAGCTGCTGACATGGCTCTGGACGCGCTGACAGGCCTTGCGCCCTCGCTGCACGTGTTCCCTTCCTGCAGGAAGGAAGTCCCCTCTGCACATCCTCTCTGTACGGGCAGGCTGGCGGCTGGGGCAAGCATCTCCCCCACCCCACTTGGGTCAGCTCGGTCAGTGCCACTCACGCCGGCGCAGCCAACCCTCCTTTGTTGTCAGCGACTGGAACCAGAGCCCTTCTGGGCTGTCTCATCGGCACCCACAAGTCCTGATTACGGCCCCGTGGCCCAAAGTCTTTCCTCCCATGACCGCAAAGGGAAAAGTTTCCACATTAAAAACCTAAAACTGGCAACAAGGTGCCCATGCAGGAACCTCTTAAACTGGCCATTAAAGTTTATAAGTTAGACGGGCACCAAGCGCGAAGGAAAACAGAGCCACTCCTTCTGGGGCAGCCTGACCACTGCTTTCCCCTGAAGCCACAGGGCTGATGTCACAAGATGAGTTCACTTCCATCACCCACTGCCTGGACATCAAGAGCCCTGTGTTTACGCATACAGCCCCCCAGCACTGTCACTCACAATGCAGCCAATCTGTTTGCTCTTTGAGGTTGGCAGCCCAGGGCCTGGCGAGGAAAAGGAAAAGAAATACCAGAAACAACAAACCTCAGCGCCCACGAGGCAGCCTGCAAAACATGGAGACAAGGTCGGTCCCACTGGCACCAGGACATCAGGCTACTCTGGCCTTCTCACCATGGGGTGCACCAGGGAACCAAACTTCTCATCATAGGGTGCACGGGGTTGTTGACCTCACCATGGGGTAGACCAGCGTATCACCCTTCTTGCTGTGGGATGCAGCCGTGTTCCATCCTAGCCACCAATCCAGTTTGTTGCCAGGGATCAGTGCCCAGCCCCCTCTGCTCTCAGCCAACGGCCTGTCTCCTCTTCCCTGCTGAATGCACGGCCCCAGGGACGGGGGAACAGAAAGATTCAACATGACCACAACACAACGCACCAATGTGGGCTGGTGGGGGCCAGGACCTGCACGCTGCAGCTGGACAAGGGGTGAGCAGGGCCACCCTGAACCAGGTGAACGTGCTCTCTGGACTCAGCACTGCTCGCAGAGAGCCCCACAAGATGGCTTGTTCAACTACAGGCCAGTGGCAGGGCTAGTTGGTCCAAGCACTGACCCCACCTGACCCACAGGCCCCTCTAGTGACAAGCCGGGAGAAGCCATCCTGGCAGTTACTACCCAGTGCGCCATGTTTAAGGCCAGAAGGGATCACCAGGTATCCAATCTGACCTGCTGTGAGTGTATCACAGGCCACCAATCCCACCCAGCCCCCACATATGAACCCCCAACCACAGAAATGAGACCCATAGGAGAGCGACCCATGATGTGCCACAGGCAAAGAAGAGGAGGGAGCGAGGGGCACCAGAGCCCGAGGCCCCCATCATGGCAGGGCAATGCTGACGTGAGATACATCCAGATGAACCTGGCAAGTGACCCACACACTTCAGAGGAAGAAGACAAATCCCCAAGGTCCCTACCAGTCTGAGCTGGGAGGAAATTCCCTCCCCACCCCACATACTGCGATCAGCTAGACCCTGGGCATGTGAGCCAGAGCCAGCCAGCCAGCCACCCACCGGAGACAGAGAATGCTCGGTGCCACCGCAGAGCCCTGCCCCTCCCCGCCCGATGGCCTGTCTCCCCCTGTGGCCAGCTCTGATGCTTCAGAGGCAGAGATAAAAAACAAACAGTCTCCCTGGACCACAGATAGCCAGGCTGCCAGGGGGGAATGCCAGAGAGGGGCAGGTGCCAATGACTCTCTGAGCGGGACTTGGCCATAGGGATCACTGTACTTCTTGGCCCAGAGCATCTTCCTGCAGGCTGCTTTCCCTCTGCCTGACTGCGGAGGCTGCATGGACACTCCAACGGGTTCAAAACTCGGCATCCCATCCCCTGGGCAAAGGAAACATCACCCCAGCAGCAAATGTGCATCTCTGGCTTCCCATTCCCCCCAGGCCCTAGTCAGGACCCACCATGTTGGGCACTGCACAAACACTGGGATGACAAGGTCCCATCCCCAGGAGCCTACAGTCTTGATGAGTTAGGGCCTGTCATAAACAGATAGCTAAGGGTTACTGTTCTTTCACCTGTAAAGGGTTAATACAGGGAACCAAACACCTGACCAGAGGACCAATCAGGAAACAAGACTTTTTCAAATCTGGATGGAGGGAAGTTTTTGGGTGTGAGTCCTTTGTTCTTGGTCTTTCTCTTCTCTCGGCTCTGAGAGTGATTTTTCTATCTCCTGGCTTTCTAATCTGCTGTTTCCAAGTTGTAAGTACAAGGATAGTAAGACAATAGGTTTATATTGTTTTCTTTTGTATTTACATGTGTGTAGTTGCTGGAATGTTTTAAATTGTATTCTTTTTGAATAAGACTGTTTATTCATTTTTTTCCTTTAAGCAATTGACCCTGTATATTGTCACCTTATTACAGAGACCATTTCATGTCCTTTTTAAGACCTGTTGGAGTTTTTCTTTAGTGGGGACTCCAGGGAATTGAGTCTGCAGCTCACCAGGGAATTGGTGGGAGGAAGAAGTCAGGGGGAAAAATCTCTTTGTGTTAGATTTACTAAGCATGACTTTGCATACCCTCTGGGGGAGGGGGAAGAGAGATTAGCTCTCTCGGTACTTGTGTTTCCAGGACTGGAAACAGGGAGGGTAGAATCCCTTTGTTTAGATTCACGGAGCTTGCTTCTGTATATCTCTCCAGGAACCCAGGGAGGGAACACCTGGAGGGGAGGAGGGGGAAGGGAAATAGTTTATTCCCCTTTGTTGTGAGACTCAAGGAATCTGAGTCTTGGGGTCCCCCAGGGAAGGTTTTGGGGAGACCACAGTGAGCTAGGCACTGTATAATTCTTAGCTGGCGGCAGCGATACCAGGTCCAAGCTGGTAACTAAGCTTGGAGGTTTTCATGCTAACACCCATATTTTGGATGCTAAGGTCCAGATCTGGGAAAAAATGTTATGACAGGGCCTAACTTGGGGGCTGCACTGGCTCCCAACCCTGGGACGCTGTGGTTAGTGGAGCACAGAGTGAAACAGACAAAGGGAAAGTGGCAGATGTTAGAGATTTAGGTAAAATTCTGGAATGAACCATGACGCCGACAGGCTTGGACAAAGCACTGCCAAGCGAACGAGCAATGAGCCAAGGAGCTGAGGTGAAAGGGAGTAAGGAGCAGGCACTGCTCTTTACCCATCTCACCAGGGGACACGCAATGACACTAACCGGCAGCAACGTCCAAACTGACCAACAGCAATACTTCTTCACACAATGCACAATTAGCCAGTGGAACTCAATGTCACAAGATATCGGTGCAACCACAGGATTCAAAAGGGGAACCAACCTTTTGCTGGACAATAAGAACATCCAGAGCTGTCATAGTAAATATTAGCTCTGGCAGGGCTTTAAGCCCTCATACTTCAGAGCGTGGGCCAACCTCTAACTGCTGGGGGTCATGAGACATACCCTAGAAGGAGATTATCCCATTCTGCCTCCTACAGGGATTCCTGCCCCTTCCTGCAAAACAGCTGGTGCTGGCCCCTCAGAGACAGGAGACGGCTGTGGGGCTGGGGGCCAACCTCCTCTAACATTCCCAGCAGTGCTATGTGAGCGTAGGAGTAAGGAGATGCCACGGGCCTGCTGCAGGGGCCGGTACTAGCTCCAGCCCGGTCGAGACTCTGAATACTTTGCAAGAAGAGAAACCAGCATGTGACTAGAATGGGCAGAGGGAGAGCTGCTGCAATCTCCAGTCAAGACAGAGAACCAAGGGAGGGGGCTCTGAAGAGCATGGGTGGGAAACAACAACATGCCTCATGCTTTCAATCCAAACTGGACTGGCCAAAGCACTAGGAACATAGGAGCTGCCCAGGGTGCGGTGAATGGGGATTTCCCATCACTGCCATCTATAGCGCTATGAATGTGCGAGCTGAGGGAAATGATCCACAACGCACACACAGCCCGGCCCCCACAAGCTCGCGGCCTGGGGGGGACAGTCTAGGGAATTCCCAATGGCCTTGCCAGGTCCTGGGGTAACAGGGGGTGTATCACTGAGGCTGCACTGCACTCAGTGGGAGGGAGAGATCTGTCTGTCTTGGGAGAGACACTGCGTAAGTCTCTGCTATCAGAGCAGCTCAGGATGAGTGCACATGGCAAACTAGATGGGAGCCCCCCATGAAATATGGCAGCAATGTGATGGATGGACACGCTGGAATGGTGCGTTCTGTTCTGAGTAGCACAGCACCAGATCCTGTCTACCGGGAAAATTCAGGTGAGAGCCACACAACCATTCAGGGGCTGAGGATGGAGTGAAGAGGGAAGATGAGAAGACCTAGATCTGCCTGGCCTGGCCAAGTGACAGCCCGACTGTTTGCGATTCCCATAGGGTTTAATGGCCAGTGAGGGCCCAGGAAAGCTGCTCTCACTGCTCGCTATTGCTTCGAGCCAAGGGGCTGAGAGTGTCTCACCTGCTCACACCCCCAGCAGCCCCTGGCCACTGCCCAGCAGAGGTTTGTGGGTTATGTTGACAGCTTACGTCACTGGCCACAGTCCTTCCTGCACACCCTCTGAACCTGAGCACCACTGCCAGGCTGAGTTGAGCTGGGCAGCCTCCTGTGTGTGCCCGGAAGCAGGTAAATGTGCCAGCCCTCTGCACCCCAGCCTGTGAGTCAGCACCCACAAGCACACGCTCACACAGCCCACCGTTCTGATCCACGGGAAAAGAGAAATGTAAACACCCAAACACAACAGGGCAGCCTCAGCTAGCAACTGCTTGTTAAGTTAAAATTAAACTTAGCACAAATATTGACCTTTGGAGGGGACAGAAACTAGTCCCGATATATTTACCAGTTTTAAAAATGGGACTGACCACAGGTGCCCTATACGCATAGCCAGATGAGACGAGGCCGTAGAGGCACCTGGACGTGGTGGGTGGGAGAGGCATTCTTAACCCCTCCCCACACAGCTGAACACATTTAAAGAGCAAGAGAAAGAAAAAGAGGTGGCGGAGACCCTGGCTAGGTTTCGCCTTCCTCTGCAGCATGGGGCACGGGTCACTTGCGGGTTTGAACTAGAGTAAATGCTGGAGTCTCTGTAACGTGAAGTCTTTAACTCATGATCTGTGGACTGCAGCAGCTCAGCCAGAGGATCCAATGGCAGGAGTGGGGGGACAAGAGAGGCCTGCAATGTGCAGGAGGTCAGACTGGATAATCATGATGGTCCCTTTTGGTCATAGTGAATTTAAGGCAAAGGGACTGGGGCAAGGGGAGGAGGGGAAGCCAAGCACCACATCTCAAATGGAGCCTGACACAGACCAAGTGACACTGGGTTTCTCTTTTCTCAGGGCACGGCGCAGCAGGGTCTGCTGGTATCAGACTCAAGGAGAAATCCTGTGCCCACGGGAACCCCACCAGAACCAGGGTGTAGCACTATTCACCCAAGAAAGCCCTTCTCCCAAGAGCCCTAGGCCCAAGAAATACAGAGCCGTTAGCAAAAGCTTCTACAATGCTTATACAATCCCATCGGGCTCTCCCAGGGCTGGACAATCAGAGGGCCAGCACCTGCCTCAGGATAGGCTGCTCTTTCAGCAAGAGGCCCTGACACCAGCAGCAGGTAACGATTCCTTTCACCAGGCCAATCATTTGGCAATTCTCAGTGCAGAGGATAGAGGAAGATTCCCACACCTGAGCCATTCTTTTTAGGGGACAAATGTGAGGAACTGTCCCAGACTGAGGCATCAGGAAAAGGAGGTTTTAGAACAAATTGATAAATTGAACAGCAATAAGTCACCAGGACCAGATGTCAAGTATCAGAGGGTAGCCGTGTTAGTCTGGATCTGTAAAAGCAGCAAAGAATCCTGTGGCACCTTATAGACTAACAGACGTTTTGGAGCATGAGCTTTCGTGGATGAATACCCACTTCCTCAGATGCATGTAATGGAAATATCCAGGGGCAGGTATATATATGTGTGCTAGCAAGCAAGCTAGAGATAACGAGGTCAGTTCAATCAGGGAGGATGAGGCCCTGTTCTAGCAGTTGAGGTGTGAAAACCAAGAGAGGAGAAACTGGTTCTGTAATTGGCAAGCCATTCACAGTCTTTGTTCAATCCTGAGCTGATGGTGTCAAATTTGCAGATGAACTGAAGCTCAGCAGTTTCTCTTTGAAGTCTGGTCCTGAAGTTTTTTTGCTGCAGGATGGCCACCTTAAGGTCTGCTATAGTGTGGCCAGGGAGGTTGAAGTGCTCTCCTACAGGTTTTTGTATATTGCCATTCCTAATGTCTGATTTGTGTCCATTTATCCTTTTCCGTAGAGACTGTCCAGTTTGGCCGATGTACATAGCAGAGGGGCATTGCTGGCATATGATGGCGTATATTACATTGGTGGATGTGCAGGTGAATGAACCAGTGATGGTGTGGCTGATCTGGTTAGGTCCTGTGATGGTGTCGCTGGTGTAGATATGTGGGCAGAGTTGGCATCGAGGTTTGTTGCATGGATTGGTTCCTGAGCTAGAGTTATTATGGTGTGGTGTGCAGTTGCTGGTGAGAATATGTTTCAGGTTGGCAGGTTGTCTGTGGGCAAGGATTGGCCTGCCACCCAAGGCCTGTGAAAGTGTGGGATCATTGTCCAGGATGGGTTGTAGATCCTTGATGATGCGTTGGAGGGGTTTTAGCTGGGGGCTGTATGTGATGGCCAGTGGAGTCCTGTTGGTTTCTCTCTTGGGTTTGTCTTGCAGTAGGAGGCTTCTGGGTACACGTCGGGCTCTGTTGATCTGTTTCCTTATTTCCTCGTGCGGGTATTGTAGTTTTGAGAATGCTTGGTGGAGATTTTGTAGGTGTTGGTCTCTGTCTGAGGGGTCAGAGCAGATGCGGTTGTACCTCAGTGCTTGGCTGTAGACAATGGATCGTGTGATGTGCCCGGGATGGAAGCTGGAGGCATGAAGGTAGGCATAGCGGTCGGTGGGTTTTCGATATAGGGTGGTGTTAATGTGACCATCACTTATTTGCACCGTGGTGTCAAGAAAGTGGACCTCCCGTGTAGATTGGTCCAGGCTGAGGTTGATGGTGGGGTGGAAGCTGTTGAAATCATGGTGGAATTTTTCCAGAGTCTCCTTCCCATGGGTCCAGATGATGAAGATGTCATCAATGTAGCGTAGATAGAGAAGGGGTGTGAGTGGACGAGAGCTGAGGAAGCGTTGTTCCAGGTCGGCCATGAAGATATTGGCATATTGTGGGGCCATGCGGGTGCCCATAGCAGTGCCACTGATCTGGAGATATATATTGTCATCAAATTTGAAATAGTTGTGTGTAAGTATAAAGGCACAGAGCTCAGCAGCCAGTTGTGCTGTGGCATCATCAGGGATAGTGTTCCTGACAGCTTGTATTCCATCTGTGTGTGGGATGTTTGTGTAGAGAGCCTCTACATCCATGGTGGCTAGGATGGTGTTTTCTGGGAGGTCAATGCACAAAATGATAAGTGTAAAATAATGCACACTGGAAAACATAATCCCAGCTATACATACAAAATGATGGGATCTAAATTAGCTGTTACCACTTGAGGAAGAGATCTTGGAGTCTGTTGCAAATTGCCGGAACTATTTTGATGGGTCTCGTGCTTTCTCTTCTTTGGGGAGGGTTCAGGGCACCATTTCTTGCCCCTGCAGTAGAATGTTAACTGCCTCACTAGTGTCCTAGAGCAGGGGAGTGGAGAGGGAGGGATCTGGGCCTGCCCTCTAAGCCAGGTCCCAGCCCAGGGGCCCTGAGGATAGTGGTAAACCACTTGAACTGACACTTCCTTCCCCTGGGCTTCTTCCCTCTCTCTGCCCTTCAGCTTGTGGGGGGCTTCCTGCCCTCCCTCTGTACAAGCCAGGTGCCCCTTTACCTAGGGTCTTGGACTTCTTAGCTCACCGCAGCACTTATCCAAACTTTCCTCTGCTTCCCTTCAAACTGTTCTCTGCTCCAGCACCAATTCCTCTCTGCTCCAACTCCCACACTGTCTGATTGAAGCAGGGGTTTTTATCATGTGATTGGCTTCAGGTGCTCTAATTAATCTATAGCAAACTTTCTTCCCCTTACAGGGAATAAGGCTCCCTTCTAACCCTCTCCTGCTGCCCTCTAGCCATGCTGTATCACAAGTCATTGTGAATAGTTCTCTGAAAACATCTGCTCAACGTGCAGCAAAGGTAAAAAAAAAAAGCTAACAATGTTAGGAACCATTAGGAGAGGGATAATTAAGAAGACAGAAAATATCATAATGCCACTATATAAACCCAGGGTATACCCACACCTTGAATACTGCATGCATTTCTGGTTGCCATATCTCAAAAAAGATATATTAGAATTGGAAATGGTACAGAGAAGGGCAACAAAAATAATTAGCGGTATGGAACAGCTCCCATATGAGAGGTTAATAAGACTGGGACTGTTCCTCTTAGAAAAGAGACATCTAAGGAGGAGTTTGATAGAGGTCTATAAAATCATGACTAGTTTGGAGAAAGTGAATAGGGAGTCATCCAATGAAATTAGTAGGCAGCAGGTTTAAAACAAACATAAGGATGTACTTCTTCACACAACACACAGTTAATGTATGGGACTCTTTGCCAGGGGATGTTGTGAAGGCCAAAAATATAACTAGGTTAAAACAGAATTGGATAAGTTCATGGAGGATAGGGCCATCAATGGCAGTTAGCCAAGATGGTCAGGAACACAACCCCATGCTCTGGGTGTCCCTAAACCTCTGACTGCCATAAACTGGGACTGGATGACAGGAAATGGATCACTCAATAACTGCCCTGTTCTGTTCACTCCCTTTGAAACACCTGGCACCGGACACTGCCAGAAGACAAGATACTGGGCTAGCTGGACCATTGGTCTGACCCAGTGTGGCCATTCTTATGTTCTGTTCTCAGATTATGCTCCTGTTCCCTGTCCATACCACAGCCTCCTACAGAGATTCAACCCGGCAACTGCTCCCAATGGAGACAGAGTCACAACACTGCAACCAGAGAGCAGAGCAGCCATCAGGAACGAATCAGTTCCAGACTCTGCTCAGAGACATCAGAACACCCCGCCACTGGGCATGTGGTGGGCAGCGCTTCCACTGGCTCACTAGCCCAGAGGACAAGCCATGGGGAAACAGATCCACAGCAGAGACGGGCCCTGGAGAGGAGCGGAGGAAAGAGCTTCCACAAGTGGGGCTGCCATGACACTTGCCTAGAGTGAATGCCTGTGGGTTCCACAGCGGGTTGGACCCAGTTCTGCAGCATGGGCCATGGCTTTGATGCCTCGGGACTGGGGAATTCTGTGGCAGGTTCAAGTAGCATGGGAAGGAGGGCATTTTCCTGAATGCCAGAGGAAGCGGGCCAGCACAATCAGGGCAGATGCCTGGGTTACAGATTTGAACAGTAAATTGGGCCCCTAAAGCTTTTCAGCATACACAGACTCTTGTATGGACAGCACCTCTGGGAAAGGCATGTGGCACCTGTGATGGGTGGGAGGCAAGGTGAGGGTTTGCCAGCTGGCACACAAATCGCCCCTTTCCCTCTCCTGGGCACGGATGTGGGGAGCAGAAGTGTAGGTGACCTGACCTTTTTACATCAGGCCTGGACTCCAGGGCCAGATCCTGCAGCTATGGGTGGGTTTCTAGAGCTGTGGAATCACTGAAAACCCTGCAGTCCCCAGCTGATTCCATGTATTTCACAGGGCTTCCTTCCCACTTCCCAGGGCAGCTTTATGCCTGTCTACATAACCGGGGCCGTGTGCTCTGTGGCACAGGGACCAAATTCTGTGGCAAGAATTAAATCCTGCAGCAATATTAATGTGTTCATGAAATCCCCTCCATTGTTCTCCTTCCATCCCAAACACACATGACTTGGGCTCAGAGCTGGGATGCTCACCGGTGTATGATCCAACAGAGATTCCTTCCAATGGTTGTCTGTGATGATGGAGTTTTTTGCTGTGCTCTTCATGGGGCTCAGCTCTACGGGCCTCAGCAGTTTCAGTGTCACTGGGGTGGCCCAGCTCGGAATCTCCTCCTCTCACCCCAGGGATGCCACTGTAGTCAGCTTCAGTGGTTCTCCTCAGCTTCCTGGTCCTCAGCTGCTGCTCTATTCTCTAGGCAGCCTGGCTCCCTGGCTGCAAGCTGGACTCTAGCTCTGGCTACAACCACCACCTTCCTGGTTCTGTGGAACAGCACATACTTCATCCAATTAACTCCCTCTTGTAGGGAATAGTACAGAGTAAGAGGCAGCTGCAGGCAGGACCTGGCAGGGCAGGGAGACAGAAAACAAAATGCTGGGCACGACCTACAACAAAATAAAGAATTTGTCGAAATGGCATCTTGGAGAAAGGTGCATTCTACAGCCCCAGGGAATCATGGAGTTAAGAGGGCCCCGAGTAAGGGGACTAGGCGGTACATACCTCTCTGAGCCATTGTTTCAGGCTCTTTGCAGACCCAGGCAGGCATTGGTTACATTTGGGTCACATCTTCAGGGGTCTCTTCATAACCATGAGGACTAGAAACTTTGTTTTTTAAAACATCAGCCAAGATTGTGAATCACTGTTGTGCAGCACGGAGTGAATTCTGCACTAGATTCCACATGGGCCCTGCATGTAACCCAAACAGCTCACCTCCAAAATCACAAACTCATTCAACTTCTCTAGAGCGCCAACCCCACACCTGACCAGAACCAACCCAACAGCAAGAGAGAGGATAATGCCATCCATAGCCACATACTGCACAGGACATTAGACAAAGGCCTAAGCAGATAGTATACTAGCCACAGTGAAGATCAGATGAAAACCACCAATTAGAATGCTACAGCTCCCTACAGGAAACCTTCACAACATCCATTACCTTAGTAGAATAAAAACCAAAGGACGGGCAGCTGTGCCCGGTATCAATCCAGCCATTGCAGAACAGGAACAGCACTTGGGAGACACTGAGCATAGTGGACTGAGAACAGCCCAGCCCAGCCCAGCAGAGGAGAGAGCAAACTCAAGAGAGTTTCTACTCAACCATCCCACGGTGAAGCAAAGTGAGCCACAAAGCCCCTCGCCGCCAGCGGCAGAAGAGGATTTCCCACTCCAAGATGAGGAAGAGAAGTGGCATGTATTTCCAGAACAAAGAGCTGCTCAAAATCGCCCCCCTGCACTCAAACCCTACAATGAGTGAGAAGTACCATGTCAGGGCCTGCCCAGGTGACAAAGGGGCACAAGGTCAAACCCCATCCTTGCTGAGAAGCCCAGTGCCCGGCAGATGACAGACCCTGGGTGATGACCTGGCCAAGAGCGTCAGCAGGAACCAACCTGCTATGGGGCGCAATCGCACACAGACAGCACTTCCTGCCAGTGAGATGCTGGGCTGGGCACTGTCTCCTAGTGGAAGGACCAGGAGCCCCATGGTATCTGACATTTAAAAGCAGACTCGCTCAGGTGTTGGAGGTCACACTCTTGGGATCAATCCTGTGCTGATCCTTGGAAGGGGAGGGAGGCACTAGAGGGTCTTTTCCATGCCTGTTTCTTTGATTCCATGGCACTTCCTTTACCAATTCCCTTTAAACGCAAGAATTAAGTGTAAAAATGTAATAAGAAATACCAAAAAGGAGTCTGAAGAACAGCTAGCCAAAAATTCAAAAGGTAATAACAAAATGTTTATAAGTATATCAGAAACAGGAAGCCTGCTAAACAACCAGTGGGGCCCCTGGACGACCGAGATACAAAAAGAGCACTAAAAGTCATTGCGGAGAAACTAAATTAATTCTTTGCTTCAGTCTTCACGGCTGAGGATGTTAGGGAGATTCCCAAACCTGAGCCATCCTTTGTAGGTGACAAATCTGAGAAATTGTCACAGATTGAAGTGTCACTAGAGGAGGTTTTGGAATTAATTGATAAACTCAACATTAACAGGTCACTGGGACCAAATGGCATTCACCCAAGAGTTCTGAAAGAACTCATGTGAAATTGTGCAACTATTAACTATGGTTTGTAACCTGTCCTTTAAATCGGCTTCTGTACCCAATGACTAGAAGATAGCTAATGTAACGCCAATATTTAAAAAGTGAGCTAGAGGTGATCCCAGCAATTACAGACCAGTAAGTCTAACGTCATTACTTGGAAAATTAGTTGAAACAATAGTGTGACAGGTGCTGCCCGTGGGACCCAGCTGAGGTCACTCAATCAGGGTGAACTGCAAACCAAATGGGGCAGATAAACCCCAAATGCTGGTGGATCTTCTAATACTTAGATTTACCAACCAGCACAGAACAGCTTCTATAGCACCTCACTGGTTACTTAGAAATCCAAAAAACACAGCTCCTTTAAAGTACCCAGTCTCAGGCCTCTGTCCAGACACACCTGTCAAACATATGATGATAATTCCTGAAAATCTTATCTCATCACATAAAAGAAAAGGTTCTTCCAATCCCAAAGGATCAGCCACATACCCAGGTCCAATTATAACTTAGACCTTACCCAAAATACACGCTATAGTCAATTCTTATTAACTAAACTAAAATTTATTAAAAAGAAAAGAGAGAGTGTTGGTTAAAAGATCTATATACATACAGATTTGAATTCAATTCTTGAGGTTCAGATACATAGCAGAGATGAGCCTGTAGTTGCCAAAAGTCCTTTCAGAAATAGTCCAGAGGTTACAGTCCAATGTCCATGTTCAGGATGGCTCCAGTCAATGACTGGGGATCTCAGTCTTTGTGGCTTAAGGTTTCCCCCTCTTGAAACCCAAAGCAGATCTGAGATGAAGTAGGATCATGTCCCAGAGTTCTTATACATTTCCAGCAGCCTTTAGCCTGAGAAAACAATCGGCTTAATTCTCCTTCTCCCAAACATCCTGGCAATTAGCACTGAGTAATTTATCCATTAAACAGTTCAGATACAGGTTACCACAACCTTCAAAGAGACACAGAGACAATAATACTATTTCCCTCAAGCATCTTCCTAAATGTTAATACTCCTTTTTAGATCTTTGAATCAAAGTGATAGCAATAGACAAGACTTGTTTGCATATATCAACAAGCCCTGAGTAAACATCTACCCTTTTACCTATAACAATGCAGACTTGCATTTCAAAACTCTATTCATTTACATATCTTCCTCATCAGTTTCTACAATTCACCCATGGGTCAGGTCACTTTGAGTTAATTAACTCTTTCTGGCCCTGTTACCTTTCAATTAAATATTGTATTACACTCATAACATCACAAATAGTAAAGAATAAAATTGTCAGACACAAAGAAGAACATAACTTGCTGGGCAAAAATCAACATGATTTCTTTAAAGGGAAATAGTGTCTTACTAATCTATTAGAAAGCGACAAAGAGTCCTCTTGCACCTTCCAGACTAACAGACGTATTGGAGCATAAGCTTTCATGGGTGAATAAGGTGACTCAGGAATCTTTGTCACTTTTTACAGATCCAGACTGACACGGCTATCCCTCTGATACTACTAATCTATTTGAGTGCTTTGAAGGGGTCAACAAGCATGTGGACATAGGAGATCCAGTGGACATAGCGTACTTTGATTTCCAGAAAGCCTTTGACAAGGTCCCTCACCAAAGGCTCCTTCGTAAATTAAGTTGTCATGGGATAAGAGGGAAGATCCTTTCATGGATTGAGAACTGGTTAAAAGACAGGGAACAAAGGATAGGAATAAATGGTACATTTTCAGAATGGAGAGGGGTAACTAGTGGTATTCCCCAAGGGTCAGTCCTAGGACCAATCCTATTCAACTTATTCATAAATGATCCGGAGAAAGGGGTAAACAGTGAGGTGGCAAAGTTTGCAGATGATACTAAACTACTCAAGATAGTTAAGACCAAATCAGAGTGTGAAGAACTTCAAAAAGATCTCACAAAACTAAGTGATTGAGCAACAAAATGGCAAATGAAATTTAATATGGATAAATGTAAAGTAATGCACACTGAAAAAATAACCCCAACTATACATACAATATCATGGGGGCTAATTTAGCTACAACGAATCAGGAAAGAGATCTTGGTGTCATGTGGATAGTTCTCTGAAGACGTCCACGCAGTGTGCAGCAACAGTCAAAAAGCAAACTGGATGTTAGGAATCATTAAAAAAGGGATAGAGAATAAGACGGAGAATATCTTATTGCCCTTATATAAATCCATGGTACGCCCACATCTTGAATACTGCGTACAGATGTGGTTTCCTCATCTCAAAAAAGATATACTGGCATTAGAAAAAGTTCAGAAAAGGGCAACTAAAATGATTAGGGATTTGGAACAGGTCCAGGGCCGGTGCAACCATTTACGCGGACTAGGCGGTTGCCTAGGGCGCCGAGATTTGAGGGCACCAAAAAGCGCCCCCCCCAATTTTTTTTTAAATGGTTGAGCAGCCGCTGCTGCTGGGACAGAGAGGGAGTCTGAGCTGCCGGCAGCAGCCGGCAGTCCAGGGTGTCCCCTGGGTCAGGGCGTCACCGCGGCAGACGGCAGTCCAGGGTGTCCCCTGGGTCAGGGCGTCGCCGCGGCAGCCCAGTCCAGGGGGTCCCCTGGGTCAGGGCGTCGCCGCGGCAGCCCGCAATCCAGGGGGTCCCCTGGGTCAGGGCGTCGCCGCGGCAGCCCGCAATCCAGGGGGTCCCCTGGGTCAGGGCGTCGCCGCGGCAGCCCGCAATCCAGGGGGTCCCCTGGGTCAGGGCGTCGCCGCGGCAGCTGGCAGTCCAGGGTGTCCCCTGTGTCAGGGCGCCGCCGCGGCAGCCGGCAGCCCAGGGAGTCCCCTGGGTCAGGGCGTCGCCGCGGCAGCCGGCAGTCCAGGGTGTCCCCTGTGTCAGGGCGCCGCCGCGGCAGCCGGCAGCCCAGGGGGTCCCCTGGCCCAGGAAAACCCCGGGCTGCCAGCTGCCGTGGAGGCGCACTGACCCTGGGTCAGGGCGCCGCCACGGCAGCCGGCAGCCCAGGGTGTCCGGAGGGGGCGGCAGGCAGCTCCCGTGGAGCTGCCGCGGGCGGGCGGGCGGCTGCTCACGCGGCTCCAGTGGACCTCCCGCTGACACCACTGTGGCAGCTCCCCCGGAGCTGCGGGACCAGCGCACAGGGTGGCGAAATTGCCGTCCACCTAGGGCGCTCAAAACCCTAGCGCCGGTCCTGAACGGGTCCCATATGAGGAAAGATTAAAGAGGGTAGGACTTTTCAGCTTGGAAAAGAGGAGACTAAGGGGGGATATGATAGAGGTCTCCAAAACCATGAGTGATGTGGAGAAAGTGAATAAGGAAAAGTTATTTACTTGTTTCCATAACATAAGAACTAAGGGGCACCAAATGAAATTAATGGGCAGCAGGTTTAAAACAAATAAAAGGAAGTTCTTCTTCACACAGCGCACAGTCAACCTGCAGAACTCCTTGCCTGAGGAGGTTGTGAAGGCTGGGACTATAACAGGGTTTAAAAGAGAACTATATAAATTAATGGAGGTCAACTCCATCAATGGCTATTAGCCAGGACGGGTAAGGAATGGTGTCCCTAGCCTCTGTGTGTCAGAGCGTGGAGATGGACGGCAGGAGAGAGATCACTTGATCGTTACCTGTTAGGTTCACTCCCTCCGGGGCACCTGGCATTGGCCACTGTCAGCAGACAGGATACTGGGCTGGATGGATCTTTGGTCTGACCCTGTATGGCCATTCTGATGTTCTTATCTCTGTGCGAACATGAAGGGTTCTCCTAGGGCGAAGTGCTCAGGCTCTGTGCAGCCTGGACAATGCTCCCTTGCCCCTACGCTCCATGACACGATACTTCCTTCGGTTACAGGAGCACACACTAGATCTCCAATAGCTCAGCGCCTCAGATACGCACAGCGGGCACCCAGTACTAGAGCCTCGTCTCTTACTCTGTGTTGCTGTGATGGCCCAGTGCTATTTCTCCTGACTGAAGAACAGCCAAAGCTCAAGAGCTGTGGCACACCTGGAGCTCAGCCAGCTGCCTGAGGAGCCCTTCAGGCTATGCCATCTAAGGTACGAGCACAGCCCAGCAGAAGAGCCCTCCAGAGCCGCCCCAATGAGGCAGGGAGGAGGCAGCACGCAGTGACCTGAGAAGTGATTCAAAAGATACCTCTAATCACATGCTACAGTGAGAAAAGTGGGAGCACCTGGGGACAGAGGCTGAGTCTTCTGCCCAGTCCCTAGTGCACTGCTGGGGTTTCATCCCCGAGAATACCTCCAAAGAGCTGTGCAGCCCTGAAACCACATGTGCACATGCCCCCGGAAGGACCTGATAACACGTGCTAACACATGTGCATGCAAGCACATCTGTGCGCAGCTACTAGCTTGTGCAAAGAGAGTGCAAGAGCCTGAAAGGCTGGCCTGGAGGAGAGAGCACACAATCTGGCTGTGCCTGACAGCGCCTGCAGGGAAAAGCCAAGCACAGGCGTGAGGGCTTGCATGCAATAGAAAGCATGTGCAAAGAGACACGTGTGTGCTTGTGCCTGACAGCAAGTGAGTGCAAAGAGGAGTGCATGTGCACAGAACTGAAAGCATGTGCAAAGGAACCAGTGTGTGCACGCCTGCTGTCACGTGTCACTCCAAGCCCTGGGAAAGGCGGTAGACAGCAGCGTGGAAAGCTCCATGCATGCACAGGGTGATCCTGGTCCTAGGAAATGCTGAACAGAGTCTCATTCAGGCCGATGTAGAACACTGCTAAAACACACAAAAATCCTTTGACTAATGGGCGAGCGGGAAAGAGGCTCTATAATTACCAGTAACTGTTTGAGATGGTCGCTGCCCAGAGACGTGTACAGAGCAAAACCACTTGAAACGGGCCCCGGATGAAAGGCGAAGCCTGGGGGTGTTTCAAGCAGTCCCTCATGTAACGATCCCAGTCCTTCCAAAATAATTCTGCCATATTAAAAAAACCCCAAACCTCAGCTTAATCGGCCTGCACCACTGAGACTAGTGAGCCCTGGGAAGATGGGAAGGAAAGCAGAACCGGCTTCCAATTAGAGCCTCGTTAGAAAGAAAAGCTGGGGAGCTATTCCAGAACAGGGCACTGCGAAGCAGGCCAGGAGCAAGCCAAGCTGAGCTGTCTACTTCCAACAGCCAGGAAGGACATACAGCAGCACAGGGGGGATAAGCCAGTGCTCCCCCAGGCGCACAGCCCTGCCATGCCAATAGCTCCCCCAGGGTCACTGTTCCAGCTCAACAAGTCATTCTGTGGGGTGGAGAGAAAGTGGTGAGGAGAGGTAGCAGTCAGTCCCATACGGCTAGGAGGGAGGCAGGTAGGGATGATGCTACAGAGCCCAGGGGTTATGGCTCGAAAGGGACATTTCCAAATGGTGCTGAGGCATCAGGTCATGCTCCCCCTTCTCCTACATAATGGCAAGATTCAACCGGCACAGTCATCGTCTGTCTTGCTCCTGATCCATCTGCACCGTTGGGTTCACGAGCCACTGGCCAGCTCCCGCAGAGACAGTGGGGGTCAGGCCAAGCTGTTCTAGTAGCCATAGGCAGTTGGAGCCCAGCAACATGTGCAACCTATGTCTGTCCCGCTACCCCTCCCCACCCTGCCAGGGCTGCTGCATGCCTTTGACGGACCCATCCCATGTGTCTGTGCAGCGCCTGGCACCGAGATGAATGCTCCCGGAGCACAGAGAAATACAACCCCAGCGATCAGGGAGTTGGACTGAGTCCTGCGGAGCACCTACAGCTGGAGAGGAACCAAGCACATTGCAAACACACCCCCACCCCCAGACAGGCGAGACAACCCCACCCCCAACTCCACGTACACGCTCACATGCATCCTCCATACATCCACTCCCCACAGCCCCACACACGACCCTGGACCCCAGGAGCACAGAGCAGCCCGGATCCCCACACAGACGCCTGGCGCCCATGTGTGTTGAGTGCGTGCATGGCTCCCTGCCCCTGTACACATGCAATATGGTGAGGGGAAGGCCGGGGCCATGCACATGCACATGCACAATTCAGAGCCACAGCCTGGCATCACTGCAAACAGAACACTGGGCCCCAAGGGTTCAGCACACTGACCACTCCCCCTCTACTGCTGTAATAGGGAGAGAGGCTGAACTAGTGGTTACAGCTCAGCACTAGGTGGAAGACCTAGATTCTGCTCCCAGCTCTGCCAGTGACTCATTGGCTGACCCTTTTCCCATTCTGTGCCTCAGCTTCCCCCCATAGCTGCTGAAGGCTGAGAAGGCCAGTCAGCCCAGTCACAGCCCCACAGCGGCAGAGAAAGAACGACGGCAGTGTGAATTCCCAATAGTCATCACAAGAGACTTATGGCAGGGGCTCCTTTCTTTTGCATTCTCCTGCCACTGAAGCACTGAGTGAACAGCAGCAGCACACTCAGTGCACTGGCTGACCCTGTGCCAATGCAGCCTGGCACTAGGCAATGCCAGAGAGGCTAGGCGATGGGCTCAGTCACACCAGGCACTTGCCTCCTCAGCTCCCAGAGGGAAGGGGAACCCAAAGCCAAGCTAGCTGCAAACAAACCATCCCCTCTGCTTCTCCAGCGTGACCAACCGCTGAGCAGCACCGGCCAGGCTCCCCTGAGTCAGCCCCTGCACTCTTCCAAGGCTGGAGCCTCGTTGAGACCAGGGATACCAGGCACTCACATGGCAAACCTGACCCCTTCGCACCAGGCCAAGCACTGGGCTGCTCCCCCGGGTCCTTTCCCCAGGCACGGTCAGTTTCTCTGCCCTCGCAGCACCCTCACCCGGGAACACACTGCACTTTCACTCAGGCTTCACCAAGGGGGCAGGAAGGTAGCTGTGCCCCTGACTTCGCTGGAAAACCAGAGTAGACTCCCTCCTTCAGCCTCGCCTCTGGGCACTGATAATACAAGCCAGCCAACCATCTATCTGAGGGCATCCCACAGGGCCCGTCACCATGGTATCCAAGGGCTGCATCTTGCCTCTGGCTGTACAGGCCAGTGCCAGACGCTGCAGAGGAGGATTCACAACGGCCAGTGCAGCCCACAGATAGTATGTGCCCTGGGGATGCCCACATGGTACTGTGGGATGGGCCGGGTGCTCTCCTGGGAGAGGTGGCGAGGCTCCTGCAGTTGAGGGCACTGGCACTAGCCTGGGGGGTGTTGAACAGGGGACGTTCCAGCCCTGGACACAGCAACTAGCACAGCATTACCTCTTAACCACTAGAAGGGTGAGCAGGTAAAGTCATATGCTAGGAGCCTCTACAGAGGAGCTCCAGTCCACTGCCCAGAAAAGGGTGGTGAGGACCCAAGGCTGCTCTGAGAGCCCCCACCTGCCTGGCCTCACACCCCGGAGCCAGCACAGTTCCTCCAGCTTGTCCTCTACCTGTCAGGCCATCACCAGGCCCGGAGTGAGCAGCTGAGCTGGTTATGCTCAGCATGACCACCAGGGGGCAACCCAGCTCACAGCAGGCTCTGCCGCAGCATCTGCCTAGCAGCACCTGGGGTTGGTTTTGCTTATAAACGGGATTTTAAATGTCCCCAGTCCCATCCCTCCCCCTCCCACCCACCTGCCTCCATTTCAGGTACCAAGAGGGGCCAGGCCAAGCTCCTGGGGCTGGACAAGCGGGGCTGGGGAGCAGGATGGCCCAAGGATCCGCTGGTTTGCCTGCAGGCCTGAATGAAGGGTGGATGGCCACAGCCTGCGGGAGGCAGCCTCTCTCTCCCATCCCACAGCCTGGGGCCCATCCAACACAAAGTTAATTTGTAACCGTGGGTAACCACCAGTGCCGGGGCTGGGATGATTGATCTCCTACCCACCTGGGTCAGATTTATGAGCCACACATCCCAGGGCTGCTATAAAGGCCATGCCTGTGCGTTTCAGCCACCCCAGCTCCTCCATGTGGACATGCTTCTCCCCTACCCCATTTACAAGCCTTCTGCCATCATGGAAACCTGACAGCCCACGAAAGAACAGTAAACAGCCCAGCAAATCACACACACTGGAGTCTAATGTGGGACACGCCAGCCCGGGAAGCCACAAATGGCTCCTGCTTTCAGGACCTGTTCAAGAAAACAGAGTGGGATGTAACCTGGGCCACCGCAAGCTTTGACAGGGGTCAGGGAGGCGCCATTAATAGCCAGTCCAGGGAAGCCACTCGTATACTGGGCTTGGCTGAATATGGTGAGGGGCCAAATGCTGGCACTCCTGCCCCGCCGGGAACAGCCAGGTTAGGGGTCAGCTGGCCCATATCTTGCCCAGGGGGATTGGTGAGTTCCTGAGGGTCCGGGGACAAGCAAGTAGGGAACCTAGGTGCAGAACATCAGTTGAAGTGGCCCAGCTACTGGTCCGTACCCACACCCACCCCAGTGCTCGCCAGGCCCAAGGACGGACATTTGGACCCAGGCTGTGCTGGTGGAGTCTGACAGCCCCTCCCATGTGAGACCAGCATGCAGATGGCCTGGACAGGTGAAAGACGCTCACCCTAATCTCCATCCCTCGTGCTGTCACCACAGATCCCCGTGGCTCACCGAGGACTGAAGCAGAAGCAGCAGCGTGGGGCAGAAATGAGACTCATTCTCAAGGCGCTCAGGCTGGAAGAGGCAGAACAGCCCCTGCTCCGTGGTGGGTTCAGCAGAGCCTTGACCACCAGTGAGTGAGCTGATAATCCTGACCCAGCCACTCAGACAGCCGCTTGCCGCGCTCCAGGCCTGAGCCAGGGTGATGCTGCAGGATGCCTGGGGGACAGTGCTCTAATTCCTGTGCAAGATCAGCCAGAGCCCATGTCCCACGTCCTTCAGGGCACGAGAGAGAGTCTCTGCTCAGGCCTTCCCTCAATAGCACCACCGCAGGACGCCTGCCAGCAGCCACTAAGCACAACCTCCGTTCAGCAGAGCCTGAGCTGCATCAGACAGGAGCTGACACGCCTGGCACCCAGATGCCAGGGTGATGGGATGCAAATTAGATTCCTACTGACAGCTCAGCAGAACCAAGCAGCACCCTGGTCAGATGTCCTGGCATGTGAGGGCATTACCCTCACGACATGGTGCCCTTGCAAAGAGCATCGCAGCCTGGGCAGGCTCCGAGTTTGTACATCACCACGCCATAGGGCCGTACAGATAGATCACACTATGGACAGGCACATGCACTGCTGGGCCATCTCAGCAAGGCCTTGCCCAAGCATTGGCTGGCTGGCAGCCCTGGACCACTAGCACAGGGAAATGGCAGGGCTGTTGAGGTGACGAATACCAGTCCAGAGGCCACTTCAGCCTGGAGGTAGCGGGGCAGGAAGAGGTGCCAAAAGGGGCAACTGGGAGAAGCTGTCTAACCATGTCCATGGCCCACAGGATCCCAGTCCTGTCACTGTCACCTGATCACCCCACTCTCTGCCACACAGCGAGCTCCTTGGGGAAGGGCTGGCTCTTAAAGTATGTGAGCAATGCCCCGCAATGGGGCTGTGACCCTGGCCAGGGCCTCAGAGCCCATCCACAATCAAAGAGCCACCCAGGGGCGCAGCACAGCAAGAACTGCAGTGGGACTGGCATGGCCCGACTCCAGCAGCACCCCTCGGGCAGCAACAACCCCATTCCTCTACGGACAGGGCAGCTCAGCCAGTGTGCTGTCCCCAGGTGCTCTGCAGCATTGACAGCGGCAGCGCCTGCCAGGGAGAGAAGAGAGCCTTGTTCTGGGGCCAAGACTAAGCCGATTCAGTGCTGGTCTCCCCTGAGGCTTCTCTGGCTCTGGAATGGCTGTGTCTGTGAGCATATGGAAATGCTAATAAAACCTGTATCAAATGCTGTATGGATACATACATATATGTGGATCTGTGGCGAGAACTATGAAGTTAAGAGTACACAGGGAATTGGGGCAGGACGGCTTCCCCCCGAGCTGTAAACACACACAACAAGAGACCCAAGTGAAGCCACTAAAGCCAGCAGCAGCAGGGAGCTGTGGAGACAGCCAGGCACTGGGAGGGAGCAGGAGGGGTGGGGGGTAGACACAACTCCCCCAGCATGTGGCAAGTCAATGGCGGGAGATGGATGGGGCTCGGGGACAATGCACAGGCAGTAAGAGGATGGGAGCCAGCACCATGATAGGGACTGGGTGATGCAGAGAAGGGAGCATCCCCTCTACAGGATGGGGGAGCCCCTTGCCAGAACCCTGCCCTCAGCTCTGGGCCCCTCAATCCCAGGACCCTCCAGGTGCAAAGCAGGATGGAGCAGCCCTTGATACCCAGCTCAGGGGCGGGGAGGGGAGGAGGGGCAGCTAGGGTATCTACAAGCTGGAGGGAGCCCAGAGAAGTGCCATCAAAATGACGGGAGAAGAAGAGTGCTGGGTCTGTGCAGCTGGACAAATGAGTGGCTGTGAAGGGGCTGAGGACTGGCTGCACACACCTGGGACTGATGCTGATGGGGCCCAACAGGGGGACATGATCAGCAGCTTGCAGGTGGAATTTAGGCTAAATATTGGGGGAACATCCTGACACAGCTGTGACAAGAACGTGGATCTAAGAGTTGATGTCTGCCCGGCATGGCCATCACCTGAGAGCAGTGACCCCTGCCCAACCACCCCACTGGACAAAGTTCTGTCTGTTGGGCTGGGGGGCTCCCCCAGAGGTGGCTGTAAAGCTGAGGGGCACAGCCAGGTCCTGTAGATTCAGGCCGGCTGCCAGCTGAGCCACCTTAGGAAGGGTTTCTTCAGAACCAGAAAGGTTAGAGGGTTTTTTTAATTTAAAAGTTACATTCTTCAGAACTACTGAGGCTGGTGGCCACATGCTAGAGAACAGCAGAAATTATATTAAATCTCAGGAAAAACTTCCAAACTGGAAGAGCAGTCGGACAATGGCACAGACACCTCAGGAGGCTGTGGAAGCCCCTTCACTGAAGGTTTTCGAGAGGAGGCTGGAGCCGTCTATCGGGGATGGGTTAAACCCAACAAGTCCTGCATTGGCAGGGGTTAGACGAGATGACCCGTGCGGTCCCCTCTAGCCCTCTGGGTCTGTGGATCTATGATTCTGTGTGGTGCTCCTACATCTTACCCCCGCACCACTCAAACGCACAGCTCCACCCCCCACAAAGCAAACTGTAAATGCAACAGCTGATGATAGCTTCCTGCCCCCATCATATCACGGTTGCATTCTGCAGCTCACCCATTTAGTATGAATGGGCACTCTCCTCCCACACAGCTTGACTGCCAGGCAGCAGCCACCAACATGTTTACAGAGTTTTAGCAGCATCTGGCACCTGCTTCCTGAAGATGACAGTGTATTAATTATTACAAACAATGTTGATATTTTACTGCAAGAGGCGGAGTCAGAACTAAAATCACATTTGCAGTGTTGCCAACCCCAAATATTCAACAATGAGCCTGGCCCCAAAATCATTTCATTTTACAAAATAATCGTCATTGCGTTTTTTTCATTTGCCTCCTGGCTTTCAAGCTTTTCTCCTCAACTATTAGAGCTAGCAACTTACTGTCCTTTCAAGTGCAAGTGGAAAGTTTCCCACAAAGTCAGGCCTCAGCCATTGGGGCTTTACCAAAAACACCCAATATCAAAAGACTTGAGAAAAAATGAAAAGCTGCTCTTTCGTGTGAAGAGCTCCCTTGCCCTGTGCGCCTGACAGAACCCCAGAGAGTGAGCTGGGGAAGAGCTCTATAATCTCATTTTTCTGTCTCTACTGATGCTGTTTGCTTTCAGCAAAGAATGAAAAAGAACGATTACCCACCTTTTAGTAACTATTGTTCTTCGAGATGTGTTGTTCATGTCCATTCAAAGTAGGTGTGCGTACACCGCGTGCACGCCAGCCAGAAGATTTTCCCCTAGCAGCGCCCGTAGGGTCAGCCCTGGTGCCTTATAAAGGGGTCCACCGACCCTCCACCCCCTCAGTTCCTTCTTGCCGGCACTCCCACAGAGGGGCCAGAGGGTGGGTATTGGAATGGACATGAACAACACATCTCGAAGAACAACAGCTACTAAAAGGTGGGTAACTGTTTTTTCTTCTTCGAGTGGTTGTTCATGTCCATTCAAAGTAGGTGACTCACAAGCCTAACCTTAGGTGGTGGGGTCGGAGGTCACTGCCGACTGAAGGCGGCATTATCCCTAGCCTGGTGCATGATGGCATAGTGCGACGTGAACGTGTGGATGGAGGACCACGTGGCAGCTCTACAAATCTCCTGAGTCGGGATCTGAGCCAGGAACGTCGCGGAGGATGCCTGGGCCCTGGTAGAGTGGGCTGTAACCAGAGGAATAGGGGTTTTGGCTATACGATAGCACTCCTGTATGCAGGCCGCGATCCATGAAGAGATCCTCTGAGAGGAGACCGGGAGCCCCTTCATTCTATCTGCCACCACGATGAAGAGCTGGGTCGACTGTCTAAACGGCTTTGTCCGTTCAACATAAAAGGCTAGGGACCTGCTGACATCCAGGGAATGCAGCCTCTGCTCCTTACCGGAAGAGTGTGGCTTTGGATAAAACACCGTGGAAGATATCTTGTCCCATGTGGAATTGAGAGACGACCTTGGGAAGGAAAGCCGGGTGAGGTTAAGTTGGACCTTGTCCTTATAGAAGACAGTGTACAGGGGTTCAGATGTCAGTGCTCTGAGCTCTGATACCCTCCTTGCTGAGGTGATCGCTACAAGAAAAGCAAGCTTGTATGACAGGTACAGCGGAGAGCATGAAGCCAGAGGCTCGAAGGGAGGACCCGCGAGGGCAGAGAGGACCAGGTTCAGGTCCCAGGTAGGAGCTGGTTGATGGACATGCGGGAATAGCCTGTCCATGCCCTTAAGGAAACGACTAACCAGAGGGTTTGCGAACACTGAGGTGCCCCCTTCTCCTGGGTGGAAAGCCGAGATGGTCACTAAGTGAACTCGAACGGAGGAGAGGGAAAGACCCAACTGTCTCAGGTGGAGCAGACAGTCTAAGATAATGGGAATCGGGGCCCGCAACGGTTCCTGCCCTCGCTGACCGGACCAGATGGAGAAGCGTTTCCATTTGGCCAGGCAGGTGGCCCTGGTCGAGGGTTTTCTGCTACCGAGCAGCACTTGCCTGACCTGTTGGGAACATTGCATCTCCACCAGGGTCAACCATGGAGCAACCAGGCTGTGAGCTGGAGAGATTGCAAGTTCAGGTGGTGGAGGCTGCATGTTCTGGTCCGGCCCTGCATGTTTTGGTCCGGCAGCAGGGACAGCATCAGGGGCGCTCGGGTGGACATGTGCAGGAGCGACGTGTACCAATGTTGGCGCGGCCATGCCGGTGCTATCAGGATTACATGGGCGTGATCCCTGCGAATCTTGAGAATTACCCTGTGTATCAAGGGAAATGGAGGAAAGGTGTAGAGCAGCCCTTCGTTCCACGACAGAAGGAAGGTGTTCAACAGAGACCCCGGGCTGTGGCCCCGGAGGGAGCAAAACCGCCAATACTTCCTGTTTTCCTTTGAAGCAAACAGGTCTAACTGGGGATGACCCCAGAGCCGGAAGACTGAGCGCACTACGTCCCGACGAAGGGACCACCCAGAAAGAGCAACTGAGGGCGTCTGCCAGGCCGTTGTGTTCCCCCGGGAGGTAGAAAGCCGTCAGGTGGGTAGCATTCTGAACGTAAAAGTCCCACAGCGCGAGGGCTTCCCTGCACAGGGGAGAGGAGCGTGCACCCCTGTTTGTTGATATAGAAGACCACTGATGTGTTGTCCTTGAGGACTGAGACACATCTGCCGGCCAGGTGGGATTGGAAGGCAAGACAAGCCAGGAGAACAGCTCTCAGCTCCCTGACATTGATATGTAACTTGAGGTCCTCCTGCGACCACAAGCCCTGTGTCCTGAGATCCCCCAAGTGAGCTCCCCATCTCCGATCCGAGGCATCCATCACCAGGGAGAGGGAGGTTGAGGGGTGGCGAAGGGAACACCCAAGCACACCTTCTGTGGGTTGAGCCACCATTGTAGAGAGCTCAGCATCACCTGGGGAAGAGTCACCACTGAGTCCAGGGGATCCCTGGCCAGGCGGTAACCGTCACTAGCCAGGATTGTAGTGGGTGGAGCCGGAGTCTGGCATGGCTCACCACATAGGTGCACGCCGCCATGTGGCCCAACAGCTTGAGGGAGTTTCTTGCCGTGGTGGTCGGGGCGCGGTGCAGACTGAAAATTATCTCGGACATGGACCGGAACCTGGACTCCGAAAGATACGCTCTGGCGTGTGTTGAGTCCAGAACCGCCCCTATAAATTCTATCCTTTGGGTAGGAGACAGGGTGGACTTGGACTCGTTTAAGAGGACGCTGAGCTTGAGGAAGGTCCGCCTGATGAAAAGCACCTGAGCTGGAGAGGCCCTTTATAAACCAATCGTACAAACAGGGGAATACCTGGATACCCCGCTTGCGCAGAAAGGCCATCATGACTGCCACGCACTTCGTGAAGACCCTGGGTGCCGCCGATAGGCCAAACGGGAACACTGTGAACTGCAGGTGGGTGTCGGTCACGACAAACCCGAGGTACCGACAGTGTCGGGGGATTATGGCAATATGGAAATATGCGTCCTTTAAGTCAAAGGCGGCATACCAATCTCCTGGATCCAAGGAGGGAATGATCGAAGACAGGGACCATGTGGAACCTGAGCTTTCACACAAACTTGTTCAGCCACCGCAAGTCCAGGATGGGTCTGAGGCCCCCTTTTGCCTTCAGTATTAGAAAATACCAGGAGTAGAAGCCTCTGCCCCAGAGCTTCTGAGGAACTTCCTCTACCACCCCCGCTGTGAGGAGAGACCGCACTTTCTGAATTAGAAGTTGCTCGTGAGCGGGGTCCCTGAAGAGGGACGGGGAGGTGGGCTGGTGGGGCGGGAGGGAGGAGAACTGGATAGAATATCCCCTCTCTACCGTGCGAAGCACCCAACTGTCCAACACGATTCGGGACCAGGCATGGTAGAAGGGGGACAGACGTGACCCAAAGGTAGGGAAAGAAGGATCCAGAGTCCTGATCAGTAGGCCGTCCTCAACCATACCATCAAATAGGGGGCCTAGGACCCAACGACGGTCTCGGTTGGTCAGATGCCTGACCGGAGGGGTGGTGCTGGTGACACCTCCTGCCGTTCCTGCCCCATCTGCGCCAAACCTCTGGACGATTCTGAGGCTGGTAAGGGCACAGGGCTGCTTGCTGCCTAAACTGCCTACGTTGGGTTGCGGGGGTATGCAGGCTCAGTGAGCGAAGCGTAGCCCTCGAGTCCTTTAGACTATGCAGATACTTACCTGTTTTCTCCAAAAACGGCGTCTGCCCTTTGAAAGGGAGGTCCTGGATAGTCTGCTGGACCTCATAGGGGAGGCCTGAGACCTGGGGCCAGGCTCCCTGCCTCATGACCAGACCTGTTGCCAAGGAGCGTGAGTCCGAGTCCGCTGCATCTAGGGCAGCCTGAAGGGAGGCTCGGGAGATAAGCTTTCCCTCTTCCACCAAGGCCGAAAACTCTGCCCTCGTGTCCTGGGGAAGGAGCTCGGCAAACTTCGACGTGGCCGAACATGTGTTATGACCATATTGGCTTACGACAGCCTGTTGGTTGGCTATTCGTAGTTGAAGGCCTGCCGTGGAGTACACCTTTCTACCGAAGAGGTTGAGCCTTTTGGCGTCCCTGTTCTTTGGCATCGACCCTTGAAACCCTTGATGCTCCCTTTGGTTGGCCGCTTTTACCACCAGGGAGTCTGGGGAAGGGTGGGTGTACAAATGCTCATGCCCTTTCGAGGGCACAAAATAACACCTCTCTCTTTTCTTGGCAGTAGGGGCGAATGAGGCTGGCGTTTGTCATAAGGTGCAGGACATGTCCTCTATGGTCTTGATCAACGGTAGGGCCACCTTGGATGGTCCCAATGGAGCCAGGATGTCCACTACTGGATCTACGTCCACCTCAATTTCCTCAGCCTGGATTGTGAGGCTCTGAGCCGCTCACCTGAGCAGTTGCTGAAGGATTCTAGTGTCTTCCAGGGCCGGTGCCGTGGCCGTGCCTGCAATCGCCTCATCCGGGGAAGAAGAGGTGGAAATCACTTGGATCGGCCCGTCCTCCGGCGCTTCCAGCCCTTCGGGGTCCGGCAGCACACAGTACCGAGGTTGCGGGGCTGGTGCTGGTTCCAAATGTGGCACCGTGGCCGGTACTGGCACGAGGTTCATGGACACTGCTAAGCTTGCTATCAGCAAGCGAAGTTCCAACTAGCCGTCACCGGCGGTAAGAAGGAACTGAGGGGGTGGAGGGTCAGCGGGCCCCTTTATAGGGCGCTGTAGTGGCACCACTCCAGTGGGCGCCAGGGCCGACCCTACGGGCGCTGCTAGGGGAAAATCTTCCGGCTGGCGCGCACGCAGCGCGTGCACACCTACTTTGAATGGACATGAACAACCACTCGAAGAAGAACAGACCAATTCAATTTTGCTTTCTCTTTCGCATGCAGTAGCACATTGCCCTTGTACTGGGCTCTCAAAACCATGGGGAGGTTTAGAGCCAAACCACCAGCTCCCGCAACTGAAAGAAGAAAAATAAATCCATCCCTGACATATTTCCATCCTCTCTAGGTTTTAGAAAGCAAGGGACGAGCCCCCATGCCCCAAAGCTGGGGCCTAACCTCCATGACAGCATCCATCCACACACACCCTTTAGCACAGCAAAGGGAAATACAGAGAGCACCAGGGACGAATGTGTAACCCACTGGGCTCCTCATGCAACTGACCATGGCCTTGTTCGGCAGGGCCGGCTTTAGGAAGCGCAGGGCCCAATTCAAACATTTTCGGCAGGGCCCTGGCAGGGATGACTTAAAAAAAAAGGTGGAAAAAAAAGCCTTTCATTTCTTTCATGTATTATTTATTTTCCATAACTATATAAATAATACAATTATATATTATGTACATTGCATCATATATGCTGTTGATTGGTTATTAATCACCGCCATTTCACATGTGTGGGTCCCAGCTGCTCCCTGCCCCCCTCATTGAAGCAGGTATGCAGGGTTACTGCCCTGGAAACTGCAGGGCAGCAGTGGACATGGGGCTGGCTGGAGGCAGGGCAGGGGCTGACTGGAGGTAGGGTCTGGCTGCAGGCAGGGCAAGGGGTGCGGGGCTGGTTGGAGATAAGGGGTGTGTGGGGTGGGCTGGCTTCAGGCAGGGCCGCGGGGGGATGCAGCAGGGGTTGGCAGGGCTGGAGACAGAGGAGTGTGGAACTGGCTGGCTTCAGGCAGGGGGATGCAGCAGGGGTTGGCAGGGCTGGAGACAGAGGCAGAGACTGGCTGGCTTCAGGCAGGGGGGTGCAGCAGGGGTTGGCTGGAGACAGGGCAGAGTGTGCAGGGCTGGTGCGGGCAGCAGTGTGTGGGGGCTGGCTGGCTTTGGGTAGGGCACAGGGGAGTGTGGCAGGAGTTGACTGGAGACACGGCAGGGGGTTTGACAGGGACTGGCTGTGGGCACGGGGTGCAGAGCTGGCTGCAGGCAGGGGGAGCGGGGCTGGTGTGGGCAGGGCAGGGGGTGCAGCAGAGGCAGCTGGAGCCCCAGCCCTTTAAATAGCCCCCAAGCTCCATGCTATCCCAGGGCTTTGGGGGCTATTTAAAGGGCCCCGGGCTCCCCAGCTTCTAACCCACCAAGGACCTTCTAAATAGCCACGGGAGCCCTGGGGAATGCATGGGAGTGGTGGGGCTCTGGCAGCTATTTAAAGGACCGGGGTGGCAGAGGCAGCTGAAGCCCTGGCCCTTTAAATAGCCCCCGGAGCCCCTCACTACCCCAGGGCTCTGGACGCTATTTAAAGGCCCGGAGCTCCAGCCAGGAGAGCGGGGACGCGGGGTTTGCCGCGCTCCAGCCAGGGCTCCAGCCAGGAGAGTGGGGCCTTGGGGCTTGCAGAGCTCCGGCCGGGGCTCCAGCCGGGAGAGCGGGGCCGCGGGGCTTGCCACGCTCCGGCCGGGGCTCCAGCCGGGAGAGCGGGGCTTGCCACGCTCCGGCCAGAGCTTCAGCCGGGAGAGCGGGACTTGCCGACCTCCGGCCAGAGCTCCAGCCGGGAGAGCGGGGCTTGCCGCGCTCCGGCCAGGACTCCAGCCAGCAGAGCGGGGCCACGGGGCTTGCCGTGCTCCGGCCAGAGCTCCAACCGGGAGAGCAGGGCCGCGGGGCTTGCCGCGCTCCGGCTGGGGTTCCAGCTGGGAGAGCGGGGCTTGCCACGCTCCGGCCAGAGCTTCAGCCGGGAGAGCGGGACTTGCCGACCTCCGGCCAGAGCTCCAGCCGGGAGAGCGGGGCTTGCCGCGCTCCGGCCGGGGCTCCAGCCGGGAGAGCGGGGCCGCGGGGCTTGCCGTGCTCTGGCCGGGACTCCAGCCAGGAGAGCGGGGCCGCGGGGCTTGCCGTGCTCCGGCCGGGGCTCCAGCCGGGAGAGCGGGACCGCGGGGCTTGCCGTGCTCCGGCCGGGACTCCAGCCGGGAGAGCGGGACCGCGGGGCTTGCCGTGCTCCGGCCGGGACTCCAGCCGGGAGAGCGGGGCCGTGGGGCTTGCCACGCTCCGGCCGGGCTCCAGCCGGGGCCACAGGGCTTGCCGCGCTCCTGCCTGCGCTTCGCTCAAGGGAGCGGGACCACAGAAGACCCCTGAGCAGATTGCAGCCAAGGACCCGGGGTAAGTTTTAAAAAAATAAAAAATGTCTAAGGCACGGGGCCCTCTTAGGCGCGGGGCCCGATTCCTGGGAATCGGGCGAATCGGCCTAAAGCCGGCCCTGTTGTTCGGATGAGGAAATCCAAGGCCAGAACTCAAACCAACAGCCAGGAACATGCCTCTTCTGTGCCCGCACCTGGAAGTGGTGGGTTGTGATCACAGCAGGCCCTAGGGACCTCACCCCACGTGGAAGCCTTGCACTGAATGAGGAAAGGTGCCATGGCACCGGGTGAACGTTCTGAGAGCTGAGGTACAGTTGGGAAGCTCCAGGCAGAGGCTGTGAGCACCTAGGCCAGGGCAGCAGCTCCAGAATGCCTGCTGAATGCCTCCAGCAGGTGCTTGGGAGGGTGGCACCAAACCCTTGGTATCAGCCACCAAAGCCTTGCAGAATAAGCCCCAAGATGCTCAGCACCTGCTCCCTAACAGCCTCCTGAGTCACTATTTGGAGAAAGGCTCTCTCCTTTTCCTGCTAACTCAGAGAGCTCGAAGTCATCTCAAAAAATCAGAACGCTCATAACCCTGCTGCTCCAAAGTGCCTCCAGTCCATGGGACTTCAGAGCGCCCTCCCAACCCCGCTGAAGGAACGCGGAAACAGCCAGCTCCCAGCAGCAATGCAATCCCCACCCCCACCCCAGGATCTGCAGCAAATGGCAACAGAGATTCCAGCTGGGACTGCAGCTGGCATTGCGGGAGGCTGGGTGGAGTTACCCCAGCTGCAGCATTGTCAGGACAAGAGGGGGAACAGCCTGGCACTTGGGGAACGTGCCCCAGAATCGACACTGATCCAAAGTGGCTGAGATCTCAGTTTTATCTCTCAACTGAAAGCCAGTTCAGAACTTTCCCTACATCAGGGGTTCTCAAATTGGGGTCGGGACCCCTCAGGGGGTCGCAAGGTTAATACATGGGGGGGTTGCAAGCTGTCAGCCTCCACCCTAAGCCCTGCTTTGCCTCCAGAATTTATAATGGTGTTAAATATATAAAAAAGTGTTTTTAATTTATAAGAAGGGGTTGCAGTCAGAGACTTGCTCTGTGAAAGGTTTGAGAACCACTGCCCTAAACCGTGGGGTATTAATGTTGCTCCGATTCAGAGAGAAGAGGACCCCCTACTGTATCACCTACACAATGCCATACAATTTCATGTTCTAACACAGCGGTTCTCAAACTTTTGTACTGGTGAAGCCTTTCAAACAGCAAACCTCTGAACCAAAGCCCACATGGCAGCTTTGTGGCTTTCTGCAATGGGAGCATTTTTCAACAGAGCTACTGATGAAGACTACGATCCTGCGGCATGGGCCACAGCCCAAGAAGAGGGCTGAGTATTAACAGCCTCATAGTGAGACAAAAAGCAGCCAAAAACCCATCTGGAGTGTCTTTCGAGTTGAAAGAGGAGCCCCTTTCATTCTGTCTGTGACAGACACAATCTAGAGAAGCCCCTATCATACTTAGAATCATAGAATCATAGAAGATTAGGGTTGGAAGGGACATCAGGAGGTCATCTAGTCCAACCCCCTGCTCAAAGCAGGACCATACTTAGTTCTTTCTAACTAGAAAGTCAATGCTCTCCTGACATCTAAGGGGTGAGGAGCAGCTTCTTCCCTAGCTGGTGAGGTTTGGTGTAAAAAATGGCAGTTGAATGTCTTTGTTGATATGAAAGTCTGAGGTTATCTTCTCCCTACGAAAACAGGAGTGGGGGAGCTTGGCCACTAGAGCCCCTAGCTCATCTACCCTTCTAGCAGAGGTGAGAGCCACCAAAAGGCAGTCTTCATGGACAAATGAAGCACGGAACATTTAGCCAGTGGCTCAAAGCATGGCCTCATCAGAGAATTGAAAACCAAATTCAGTTCCCATGCTGGGGCAGGTTGCCTGACACGTGGGAAGAGATTCATTAAGCCCTTAAAGAATCAAGATGTGTTGGGGAGAACAAACAAGAACGTCTCTGTTAGGGAATGAAATGCTGTGATTGCTGCTAACTGCACTTCAGCAGAACACAAGAGGCCTGAGTTCTTCAAACCCAGGAGGTAATTCAGAATGTGAGATAGGGGAGTATCAACAGAGGACAGACCTTGCTGGGTACACCAGCGGGGGTATCTTTTCCATTTCTGCAGATAATGCCTTTCTGCTGTGCTGTAACACCTCAAACAGTCCATCTCTACCCCTAAGAGCCATCTTGGAGCCAAGCCTTGAGATGCAGTGCAGAGACGATGGGGTAAAAACCCTTCCCCCAGTCCTGGGTCAGTAGGTCACATATTAGCAGTAAGCAAAGTGACAGTTGAGAAAAGAAATTAATCCAGCTGGGGAACCATACTGTCTGGGCCAAACCGGCTTAGTTAGAATGACTCTAGGTTTGTCTTGCTTCATTTTGTTCGGGACCCCATGAAGCACAGGAGTCAGAGGATAGGATTAGAGTGGATTTCTCGGCCCAGAAACGAGGAAGGTGTCTCCCAGGGAACAATGACCAGACCTCCTCTCAAGCAGAATTTCCGTACAAAGAGAGGAGGATCTCACTCCTCCCTGGTGACTTGTGTAGTGCATGCTAGCCCTGTTGTCCTCACGACTCTCAGGGATTGCCCCTTGTTAATAGGTAGGAAGTGTCTGCAAGCATTCCGACCACTCAGAGCTCCAGTAGGTTGATGTGGAGAACAGATTTGTGTGATGTCCATCTACCTTGAATGGTATGATTTTGCAGATGAGCACCCTATCCTATTTGAGAAGTGGCTGCTGCTATACACCTTCTCCTGCTACTGAGTGAGCCTAGAACCTCTGGGGGATTGACACTAGTTTGCCCAGACTCTGTGTGTTGGGAGTGTAAACAGCTCTCAACCAAGCTTGGAAGGAGCGAAGATGTAACCTAGCATGCAGTGTCACAAAGATGCAGATCGCCATATGACCTGTGAGCTGTAAACAAGTTCTGGCCACTGTTTGAGGGCTGATTTGAACCCCAGAACTGAGGTCTGTCGGTGAGATAAACCTGTCTCTAGGGAGGTAAGCTCTGGACATTGTAGCATCCCAGGTGGCTCCTACCTACTCTGTTCGTTGACCTGGTGTCAATGTGGACTTTTCTCTATTGGGCTGAAGTCCTAGCATGTCAAATAGGGTTATGGCCCTTTTAACTGCTGAGTGAACTGCACTGTAAGAGCGACCCTTGAGGAGCCAATCACCAAGACAGGGCAAGACTAATACCCCCAACTGTCGAAGCTGTGCTGCTACCATCGCCAGAGCCTTCATATAGACCCTGGGGGCAGCAGAGAATCCCAAAGGGAGCACTCAGTACTGACAGGGATCCTGACTGACCATGAACCACAGGAATCGTTAGGGAGCTGGTGGCATCGCGATGTGAAAGCAGGCGTCCTGGGGGTCAAGAGCTGCATACCAGTCCCCCACACCTAAAGATGATTTTATTGCTGCCACTGTTACCATCCTGAACATCTATGTCTGGATGAATTTGTTCAAGATTCTGAGATCTAAAATTGGTCTCCACCATCCCTTCTTTCTGGGGCATCAGAATGTTCTTGGAGTAGAACCCCTTTCCTCTGTGAGTGGGAGGATGAGACGACCGGCTCAATGGCTCCTATGTGAAGTAGGGATCGAACTACTTGCCTCAGAAGTAGTTTGTGAGATGGATCCCTAAAAAGGGGTGGGGAAAGGCAGATGGGAAGAGGATGGGGAACAGAGATGAAATGATGGGGTAGCCTGGTATTACGACTTTCAGAACCTATCTGTCCAAACTGATTTGCTCCCAAGACCTTTGCAAGTGGGAGAGACCATCCCCAAAGGGTAGGGGGGTAGGACAATGCAGCTGTAGATCTAGGAGATGGGATGGTTCACAACCCTTGATCAAGGCACCAACATGGATGCTTGACCAACGAGGAGACCTGTGTGGTGGAGGCTGAGGGTCTCCTCTGGAACCTAGGTTTTTACTTAGGCAGTTCTGATGCAGACTGGGAATTGGTAGACAAGGAATTGAGCTGGGTGAAACAGCTGCACTGTCTGTGACCTGCTGAATGTTCATGTATTACAGAGGTGTAAATACTCAGACAGCAGAGCAAAGCTCTTAAGTCCTTCAGAGAATGTAAAACCTCATTAGTGGACGCACTGAACAGCTTCAAGTATTGGAAAGAAATATTCATAAGGGTGTTCTGGACCTCCCTGGGCACCCCTGCTGTTTGCAGCCAGGCTGTGTGACGCATAACAATGGCTGCAGACATAGAGCAGGCTGTTGTGTCAGCTGCTCCCAGGGAGGCTTGCAATGATGTCCTTGCTAACAATGGCCCCTCAGCTATGATGATCAGGTGGAATTGCTCTCACTGCCCTTGAGGAAGGTGGTCAAAAAAGGAACTGAACTTTCGTAACTGGTGTAATTACGCTTTGTGATTAGAGACTGATAGTTGGCAGTTCTAGATGATAATGAGACAGAAGAATAACAAGTCCGATCCTTTCTGACCCTTGTCTCGTAAAGTGGCTCTACCAATGTAGCCTGTTTCAGGGTTCACAGCATCAAACACCAGTGAGTTCGTAGCTGGGTGTGTGAACAGGAGCTCAGAAGCCTTAGCAGGAACCTGCCCTTTTACAGGTTGGGAGTAGAGTAGCAGGGTAGCCGCCTCGAGCAAAGCCTTGTGTATGGGGAAGACCAGAGAAGGCAGTGTGGAGGGGTCAGTTAGGTTGTGCTGTGTCTCATGAATCTCTTTCCAAAGGGACTGGAGCGAATCAGCCGACTTCCTGAAACTACTAGAAATCGTTTGCAGAGGACAGAGGAGGCGGCAGAACTGCCTCGTTAGGCAATCAGTAAGAGATGTTGCTTTGCAGTGCAGCTTCCTCATCTGCCCTCTTCTCCCATGCCTCAAAGGAATGCTGGGAGGAGAGGGAGAGGGAGGGGGAAGATCTGGAGAAGTAGAAAGTTGCCCAGAGATCTCTGAATGATGACAGAGGCAGCCCTTATGGTAAGGGAAGGGGGTTCAAACCAGGAAGAGCGTGGGGTGTCCTGTGCACATTTGTGTCTCAGAGTGTCAACACAGAGGAGTGGGAGACTACCGGGGTTCCAGTACTGAAGGCTTTCCAGACCCCATGAGCAGGGGTGATTTAGGCTCCTCTGAAACCAAAAGGTTGCCAGAGCACGAACTCTTCCGGTACCAGGGTATGCTAGGTAGAAGCCTGGTGAAACTCAGCACCACTGGGTGGCAGTACTAGAAGCAGTCTGGTCTTTGTTAGGACTAGTCAATACATTTGCAACGTTGTCTTGCTCACCACAGAAAGGGTTGGAGCCGAAGGCCCAGCTGTTGGTGCCAATCTCTCTGAGGAAGAATCCTTTGAGTGCTTCAGGCTGTGGTCATGCTTGGACAGTGCCAGGCATGGAGGCAGCCATAGGTACTAGACAAAGATGGATACCATAGGACTTAGAGGTACCCGAAGTCTTTGTATACAATCTGGTATCCTTGGTGTCAAAGGAACTTGGGAGCCTCAGCAGTACTCTTTTTAGGACACAAGGTCTATGAAGGTGATTTAGATCTTTGAGGTGATTTAGGACTTTTACTGCTGGTTTCCTTCGGAGGGGACTTATTGTTCTTTTTCTGAAGGTTTCACAGAACCATAGAAATGATAGGCTGGAAGGGATCTTGAGAAGTCATCAAGTCCAGACCCCTGCACTGTGACAGGGCCAAGTAAACCTGGACCATCCCTGACAGGTGCTTCTCCAATCTGTTCTTCATAACCTACAGTGATGGGAATTCTACAACCTCCCTTGGAAGCCTGTTCCAGAGCTGAACTGCCACAAGAGTTAGAAAATTTCACCTAACTCTCACTAAGCCCATTACTTCAGCAGGTTTCCGCAAGATGGTCTAGTGAATGAGTGGATTGCAGCAGTCAAGGTCAGCGATATGCTCTGGTTACCAGAGCCCCAGTATACAGGAGGGCTGGGTCCAACAAAGCCCGCAGAGAGTACTTCATGAGTCTGATTTCCCTGCTCATCCTTGACCTACTCATGAAGCCAAGGCAAATCTTACACCTAGAAGAGATTTGGGTGTCCCCTAGGCAGCAAGAAGAGCTAGAGTGGCTGTCACTAATGGGGACAGAGTTCTGGCAAGCTAAACAGGGCTTAAACCCAGGAGTTCTCAGCACATCCCATGCAAAAAAACAAACAGAGCTTTTCTGGAGAGAGGTCCCTTCAGAAAGGAGGGGGATAGGAAAGGGCGAAAAGACCCCCAAACTATGTACAAGATACAAAAATACCATAATGTAACTACTAAACTATACCTCAGCTAAACACTGACAATACAGTAAGCTGGAATTAAGAAAGGAAGTGGGTACTGCAAGACTCCCTCCATCACAGGCCAAGGGCAGTGGAGAAGGAACTAAGGGCAGTTTGTTCATCACTGCCCTATCTACCCTCAGTCTGGGGTGTGAGTGTGGACTGAACCTTCTCAGCTTAACGCTGCCCTGGGCTAATTCTAGGAGTCTCCATTTCCTGCGGCAAACCCCGAGTCGGGCATACAGAACGCAAAGGGGCAAAACTGCGTACATCTGCATCCCCACCGTGGGCGATATGGGGAAATCCCAGAGAGCGCAGCGTCTGCAAAGTGAGGGGCCATGGACAAATGAGTAGGGGATAGGAGCATTTGTGGGGGATGAGGTGGGTAACAGTAGCCACTGCAGTCAGTGCATGTGGACCCTGCCATGTGGCAGGGTCCTGACCTGTTGTAAGGTTGACCCTGCCAGGAGGCTGGATCCAGGGCACAGACAAGTTGCTCACTAGCACCCCCTTGTGTTGCACCTGTGTATGACAGGGGCTTGGGGAGGACGAGATAGGGTAGGCAGGGGAATGAGATCAGCTGGGTGTTTCATGGGGGCAGTAGTATGCTGGGTGGGGGGCTAAATGCTCTTCTATGGGGGGCGAGAACCTGAGATCTTGGGACGTCCCATGTCCAGCTATTCTAGGAGCTTGAGACATCTCTCAGTGGCTCTGCCCATTTCCTGACTGTCACCAGGGAAGGACAAGGATTGGGATCATCCTCCTGGAGAGTGGGTTCTGCAGAATAACCCCCCGCAAACCAGCACCACTGTGGCAGGGTGATAGGGAAAGCCCTCGCCCCTCCCCATTCAATCTAATCACACCACTTCCCAGCTGTGACGCAGGGACACACTCCACAAACCAGCACCATCATGGCAGGGCGAGAGGGAAAGCCCCCCCCCCCCATTTAATCCAATTGAATTGTGCCCCAACGGTGATGCAGAGACACCCCACCCAAACCAGTATCCCCATGGCAGGGCAGGAGGGAAAGCCCCCCCATCACCGCCGTTCAATTCAATCACACTGCATCCCAGCTGTGACACAAGGACACCCCCCTCACACACACACACACATCACTGTTCAATCCAATCGCACCGTGTCCCGGCTGTGATGCAGGGACACCCCCTCCCACCTGGCTCTGCTCCCCACCTTGCTGGAATAGGACCATTGCACCCACTGGGCACCTGGGCTCAGCCCTAGACAGCCCTCTTTGCCAAGCAGGTGAAAGATAAACATGGGCTGTGAAGTCTGCAGAAGGGTCATGAATATGGATGAGTCTCTGTGGGCTCATGAATATTAATAAGCACTGTGGCTTTCAGGATCATCAACACGGCACCAAGCTCTAATATTAACCTTGGTGGTGCCAGCGTAGTGACAGCCTTCCTTTAGCTCCAGCCGTCACTACCAGGACGCCAAGCTCGCCCCAGATAAGGACAGACAGATTGACAAGCTCCCAGACAGCAGGGCTGGAGTCCTGCTCCATCACCCAGCTTCATCTCTCTTTGCTCTCACATGCCCAGGCTCAGCGGCTAGGGAGCAGGGTGAACACGCCCGTTACTGCTGGCGCCAGAGGGAAATGCCCATGGACAAGAGAGCAATCCAGCTGCAGCATGAACCTGGGGCTCTGCCCCCCACAGCCTGAGAGCTGAGACACACCCCGGCTCACCAGGCCAGACTGCAATAAGGGCCCTGGCAGCCAACTGGCCATGTTCACAACACTGCCGCTGCCACTCAGTTCCCTCTACCCCTAAACCAGAGGAGCTGCCAAGCCCATTGCTGCAGGCCCAGCCATCAGACCTGGAGAGCGGTCGCCAGCCCAGGTGGGGAAGGAGCACAGCGGGTGCCAGCCTGCGGGTGCGTGCTAGGCATGCCTGCAGCAAGCCGGCCGCTGGAGGGGAAGCTGCGCTAATTGGTTCCGTACGCTTTGAGCGAGCAGCCGCCGCCAGTTGGCAGGGCCCGCATGGCCCATAACGGCTAATAACGCTTTAATAAGTGCCTTTGATGGAGTTTACACGAGCGGGAGTGCAGATTCTCCAGAGAGCTGCAGGCAGCTGGAGAGCCCAGCTGGCCAGCCCCGGGGGAAAGGCAGTGAGTGCTGGCCCCCTGCGGGAGGGGGAGAGGCTGGGAGAGCAGGCAGGCCCTGCCAACAGAGCAGGAGTAGGGTCCAGCAGCCCCCTCCCCTTCCTGGCTCTCTGTCTGCAGACTGAGTGAGAGCTGCATTAGATGACAAGGTTTTACTAGGTTATTCTTGGAGTTCTTTGGGTTCCTCCCAACCTGCCGCCGGCCCGTCCCATCCCATCCCAGGGGCGTGCGAGGCTGCCCACTTAGAGTGGGACCTGGCAAACACTAAAGCCATTCACGGGGTGGTAGGTGCTCACACCGCCCACAGCAATCATCCCCAGGGGGACTGACTAGCCCCACGGCCCTTAGCCCCTCAACTGGGATTAGCAGTTGCACTGAGCTCCCAGGAAAGCCAGGTGATGCCAGGTGGCGGGACAGGGAGACAGAGCAAGTGCATGTGAGAAGGGGTCAGCGGGGAGTGAGCTTTAACATGGGGAGAGAGACCAAGAGGGCTGCCTATGGATAGGACCAGGAGCCTGGCTTGGTTAACAGTCTAGAGGAACAAGGAGGTTCAGTCATGAGCCACGTCTATCACGTCCTCACAGCAGAAACAGTCATCACTCCCTGTGGATTTGGGTTATGGTTGGAGCTTCCCAGAGCATTCCCAGCCCAGCAGCCAATGGCTGGAGAACAGGACCCAGGGTCCAAGCAGAGCGGTCCGGGTGATGGGTCTGCAGCTCAGGAGTTTTGGCCATGGGGGTATTTGGGGTAAAAGTTCCTCTCTCCTCCATGCTCCTGCTGCCCCTCCCCTCAGGCAGGGCAGCTCCCTCAGAAGGTGAATCAATGAGACATAAACCACTGTGACTTGCTTCTCAGAGGGTGGCTCTTGGGGAAAGGGGCAGCAAACACACAGGAGGCCAGAGCCAAAGGCAAAACCAGCTGGACAGGCTGAAGAAGCAGCTGGCAACAAGATGGGATCCAAGCCCTCCCTTAGAGCAGAGGGATGGCTTCACTCTGTGGAGCAGGGGCTGAACTCCATTCTTCCTCAGGGTCTGTAGACTGCAGCTGCTAACTCTAGGCCACATGCTCCCCTTGATACACAGCAGGGACACCCAGGAGAGGGCAGATATCATCCTTAGGTAGCAAGTAGGCCCAAGTCTGCCTGGATTTATGCCCTATGCCAGTGGTCCCCAATGTGGTGCCCGCGGGAGCCATGGCACCTGCCGGGGCATTTATGTGCGCCCGCCTAGTGCCCAGCAGGGGAGAGAAGCCACAGCCCCGCGCCTGACGGGGACAGAGAACTCAGGCTGCAGGCACGGTGTTCTCAGTTCCCGGCAGGCGTGGGGCCCGCCTAGTGCCCAGCAGGGGATACAAGCTGCGACCCTGCGCCTGCCGGGGACAGAGAACTCCGGGGCTGCAGGCACCGGTGCTCTCTATCCTCGCAGCTTCTCTCCGGCTCCTCTCTTGATTTATATATTATGTAATATTAAATATGATGATTTTCATATTATTTAATGTACAAATACAAAATAAGCCTTGAAAAATTGTTGGCACCCACCACACTCTTCTGAAAACATGAATGTGCTACTGGCCACAAAAAAGTTGGGGACCACTGCCCTATGCAAACCCATCCCCTTCCTCGGGTGTGGACCAGGGAACTTGCTGTCTACAGATCCTCCAGCACCTGAGAGACGTGCAAACTAGCACCTCATTGCCCAAGCAAGCAGCCACCACCAGGCCGGGAAAGCAGCTGCTTCCTGGTGCCCAGTAATGCTGCACAGGACCTGAAGTGAAGAAATGCCACCTCCAATCTTCGAGGAGAAACTCCTCCATCAGGTGTGACGGTCCATGTTCATTCTGGGGCGTTGCGCCTCCCTCAGAGGTCCCCGGGACCAGATGGCCTGGATCTGAGCCGGTCCCGCTCAGGGGAGGGGAGGGCTGGGCTAGGTAAGCAGAATGCAGTGACTCAGCTGGGTCGCAGATCTGATACTAAGGGAACCCCAACACAGCAGCCTCCTCCTAGACTGCGAGAGCCGCCAAGTGAAAGTGACCAAGAAGAGAAAGGGACGGTGGCCAGCGAGGTGGAGCTGGGAATGAAAGGCAGGGCTGCATCCTGAGGGACTCCTCCACATTGTGGGCTGCAAGATCTGTTCGTCTCTCGCGGGATGCACCTCTGAGGGGCAGGGCAGTCAGCCAAGGATTCACTGGGGAAGGGCTGGGCACCTGCTTGAGCATGGCTGGTTTTGCAGAGTGGCCCAGACATCAAACACTGCCACGAAAATCACAGCCAGAGTGTTTTCAGATCTCGTCACACAATACTGCACAAGTGGACACATTCCATATTTCTGAGTAACAACCCTCCACCACAGCCACCATGTGTCTGTGGCCCCTCCTGGGGCCAAGCTGGGCCTGACAGCACTCCCCAATGAGGCCAGTGGGGGGTGTGGAGCTCTGTGCCATGCTCTCTCCATGTTCCCAGCCTCACAGCATCCTCAGCCAGCAGGGCGTGGGGTCACACCCAGGCACGTGAACCCAGGCCTACACAGGAGTAACCATCTAGTCACACAATTACTATATTATGTAGCACTAATAAAAAAAAAGTCTTGAAGGTTTCCTAGTGCCACATAGTAAAGTATTTATAGAATTCCAGGCGTGAATGGTCTGCTCACAAGCCATGCTCCTCCTCGGCGTCAGGATCGCCAGGAATTATTCCGTGCAGTCATATTGTTGTATTCACCCAGAGATTGAGTTTAATTGCAGATACCCAGGCAAACAGGCTGTCAGTGTTCCAGCTCCAGAAGCCTCACAGGAAAAGGGCAACTGAGCTTTCTTTAACAAACTTATTTTATTTTAAAAAGAACCAAGAATAGAATACCAGGGAGTTGTGGGTCAGGAGTGAGGGGCACCGGCTGAGCCATGAGTGAGAGGAGCCCTGGGCTGGGCTAGCAGGGGACTGCGGGTCGGGCGTGAGGGACAGTATTAGAGCTGGTGCGGGGAGCCCAGGGCTGGGCTAGCAGGGGGCTGCGGGTCAGGATTGAGGGGCACTGGCAGAGCTGGTGGGTGGAGCCCAGGGCTGGGCTAGCAGGGGGTTGCAGGTCGGGATTGAGGGGCACAAGCAGAGCTGAGTGGGGGAGCCCAGGGCTGGGTGTGAGGAGCCCAGGGCTGGGCTAGCAGGGGCTGCGGGTCGGGATTGAGGGGCATCGGCAGAGCTGGGTGGGGGAGCCCAGGGCTGGGCTAGCAGGGGCTGCAGGTTGGGATTGAGGGGCACCAGCAGAGCTGTGAGAGGGGGAGACCAGGGCTGGGCTAGCAGGGGATGCAGGTCAGGATTGAGGGGCATTGGCAATGCTGTGTGTGAGAGGAGCCCAGGGCTGGGCTAGCGGGGGCTGCAGGTCGGGAGTGAGGGGTACCAGCAGAGCTGGTGGGGGGGAGCCCAGGGCTGGGCAAGCAGGGGCTGCGGGTCGGGATTGAGGGGCACCGGCAGAGCTGTGTGTGAGAGGAGCCATGGGCTGGGCTAGCAGGGGCTGCAGGTCGGGATTGAGGAATGATGACGCTGCTATCTGAGGCTCAGAGCAGAACTGAATGAGAAGCTCAAAAGATTGTACCCAGTGTTCATATAGGTTTGTTTGTTGCCAAAAATGGGTTCTCCTTCAGTGCCTGGGAACGCAGGCGATCGGTGCCCTGACATGCCTGCGATGGAGTGCTAGCTGCAGCACCCTGATCACTCAGATGACTACGTAACAGAAAAGATTACAAGCCCAACTGGACTCAATTCACCTGGATTGTTGACATTTGCGGGGGCAAGGTTGCGCTTAATTAGTCAATAAGATGAGACAGAGAATTGAAAGGAACAAGAGAGCAGGGCATGTTTGTTCTGCTGTGCTCAGAACCTAAAGAGGAAAGGCACATATGGGGAAAAGATACGGTCTACATGTCCACTGTGAACAAGAACCCTGGCAAACAGGCCATTACAACTACACACCCAAACGCTCCACGGCAACGACAATGTGCTTCGTCTCCCAGCCCCACAGCAATATCACATAGCACAAGACCTCAAGGCTTGGAGAACCCATACCTAGCTTCAAACTGTCAATTTCTTCCGCTACCCAGCGAAGCTCTGCAAGGGGCGGGGGGAGATAGGACAAGAGCACTCCCGAGTTATTACAGCCCAGAGTATAAACAGAACAAATAAATATAGAGCTGCTTTATTACAAGGCTGGCCTGCTCTGGTGGTTGGCTGATTACAGGGCAGGCCTCTCCAGTGCTGCACAAGTCCAGACCTCAATAAAGGGCAGATTGGAGCTGCCTTTTGCTTATTTACAACTTCAGCGTGCGCCTTTCCTCTGGCGCACAGCCCCAGCACAGCGCTCGCCAGCACCAGCTTGGAGGGGGAAAGGAGGGGGCAGCAGGAGAAAATAAAATCTTAAACAAATAGTGACTAAGCGATGAGCAGGGGCAGGCAGGATCTTCGGCCTCACAGACAAGCACTAAAAATACAGTTTATTTTCCTAAGGAACCAGCAGCTCCCAAAACCGGAGATTACAAAAAAAAAAGCCATAAAAAATTATAGATCTCTGGGGGGAGGGGATGGGGAACCCAGGAACATGGAAAGAAAAACACCTCGATGAGTAAGATACACACATGATGTACAGAAATACAGAGAGAGAAATACGCAAACCCTCCTGCGCACACATACACACCCACGTGCGTGCACACACACGCATGCAGGCCCTGGTTTGGTGACTCACCGTGGCATCACCTTCAGTGCCCACTTGGTGGAGGGAAAGATCTGCTCCATGGAAAGAGATGAAGGACACAGCAATTTCTCTCTCTCCTCTTCCTCTGGACAAGGGGGAGTTATGTAATTAACCTCCACACACACACTCCTCTTTCCAACGCTTGGTCTGAAAGGGCACCTTGTCTCATGGCCTTTCCATCTGGGCTCCAAAGCCACCACTGAGGCCTCAGGGGAGCGGGCTGCTGTCTGAAGGGCTCTCGCAACCACCTCTGTACCAAATCACTGGCAGCACGGCACTAGCCACTCCTGCCGCGCAGCGGGTTAAGGAGATCTGGGCGGAAGACAGCCACACAAGGAGCATCTAGGCCTGCAGCTGAGCAGTGACTGGTGCTCTTGCCTGGGAGCACGCGCGCTGGGCATGCCTGCAATTGATCAAGGAGAAATGGATACTGAAGCACTCATGTCTCTTATTGCCATTCAATGCTAATGACGCTGATTTATTCTTGTGTCCCCTGTCTTGCAGTGAGGACTGTGGGCGCTCAGGTAAACAGACAGATAGGTTGTCTAGGTGTAGGGTCATTAGAGCTCATGCAGCTGCCTGTGTGAGCTGCCCTCAGCCTCCCTGCACTGCTAACCCCTCACAGGGTTCTTTCAGCTGAGTTGGCTTCACTCCCCGGAAAGCCACAGGGAGACGCAGCGGGTCGAGGTGCAACCAGTGTTATCCCCAGGAATTGAAATTAGGGGGGCTGGTCAAATTTACAGAGGGGGATCAGGGCTGATGAGGGGTGAGACCATAAGGGTGAAGGGGGGCTGTATGGCACCATAATAAAAACTGAAAAATGTTTCATGACCATTTTAGTAGATGCAGTGCCTTATTCATCTGCAAATTTGACACCATCAGCTCAGGACTGAACAAAGACTGTGAATGGCTTGCCAACTACAGAATCAGTTTCTCCTCTCTTGGTTTTCACACCTCAACTACTAGAACAGGGCCTCATCCTCCCTGATTGAACTGACCTCGTTATCTCTAGGTTGCTTGCTAGCATATATATACCTGCCCCTGGATATTTCCACCACATGCATCTGAAGAAGTGGGTATTCACCCACGAAAGCTCATGCTCCAAAACGTCTGTTAGTCTATAAGGTGCCACAGGATTCTTTGCTGATTTTAGTAGATGTAACTCATGTTTTAAAATCATCACACAAAGTAAAGTTGGCCACTCAAGCCTTCTAGGAAGCACTATGTCTACGTCCTTCTTGGTTTCTTGTTATAATTTTGCACAAGTCTGTTAATGAACTTCTTGAATGCAATGCATTCATCTTTGGTGGCTTCTTGTATGTCCAGTACTTCCCTTCCTTCAATTGATATGCTCATTAGTTCATTCACATGATCAGGCAGAAGGCAACTTCTTTCAGAACACAAAATTCTATTCAGTGACGAAAAAGACACTCAACTGTAGCTGTTGTGACTGGGAATAGCAAGAGATGAATTCCTACTTCTTTCATCCCAGGAAACAGCACAAAGATCGGGTCGAGCCACTAGTGATGATAAAAAAGAAGTTGAAGTCAAACCTTCATTGATTCATGGTATGATATTCCACTCTGTGTTCAAATTCTCTATTCTGTCCTGAGCACATGGCAGCCCCATTGCTGGTAGTGCCTCACTCCACTCAACTGTCAGTGTTTTATAGGACAGGGATCTGTAAAAGCTACGCAGAGGTTGAGTAGAATCTAGAAGTTGCTGTTGTCAATTTTTAAGAATCAAGTGTGTGTACTTTTTTAGTTGTCTTAACAAACACTTCTTGTCCTCTTCACTTAAGGATTCAGTATAAATGCCTTCATTAGCCAACTTCTGGACAGAAGTCTTTGCTTCTTCCAGTACTTTTTCAATGGATAGCTCTCTGATTGATCCAAATGTAGCTTCTTTTGCTGGACAAAGATTTACTACTGCTGAAGCAGATGCCTGAATGGCATTGTTTAATGACCCAAGTGGTTTCAACAGTAGACTTGCAAGAGAGAGAATGGCAATAGTCTTCTCTGAACATAGAAGCAAAAGTAATCCACTGGCCTCACTACTTAGATCCCTCTCATATTGGTAGATACTTTCCAAACTCAGTAATAACGGCTGGAGTAATTTTAAGACAACAGCCAAGGATCGCTCATAAGAAAGCCAGAGGGTTTTCCCAGGTTGGACTTATTTCAGTCCCAGTGTATCTTCTATATTTTCTAAGACATTCAGTCTTTTTGGACTCACTGAAAAAAGAATATAGTGAAGACATTAAATGTATAGCTTTTTTAATGTCTTTTGAAGAGTCTGCAGCTCATACTAGTGCTAGCTGGAGTAGATGGCCTCTGCAGTGCGCATAGGAGAGATTAGGGTTACACTTTTCTCTGAGCAAAGCTTGTACTCTACCATGTCTTCCAGAGAAGTTTGCAGCTCCATCAAATGCACAAGCAGCCATCTGTTTGGGGTCCAATTGACAAGCATTTAACTTTTCTAAGATGTGGGTTGTCATAGATGCAGCTGATGTGTCTTCTATAACTTGAATATCTAGAAATGCATCTACTAGCCTACTATTAACATCAAGATAATGTACACAATGACTTAATACTTGACATCCATTTGCATCAGTGCATTCATCAGCCAGGTATGCAAATTTTTTGAATGTGGTGAGAGAGTTCTTCAGTTTTTCAACTGCTGAGTCTTTCACTGTTGCACCACATGCTTCTAGCCAGTCAGTTGAGTTTCTTGCAGAAAGATAGTGAGCATTTGCTGGTCTTGTTCGGAACCAGTGTTCAACTTCAGGATGAACAAGTGACAATGCACTTAACATTGGCCTCCAGTTTGTAGTTTGTGGTATCTCTTGCTTAAATAGAAAATATGATGCCACAACCATGTTTGTTCACACGAACTGTCTCCAGCATTCTTAACAGCCTCATTAACACCAACTGGTGCTGTCCTTGGTCACTGGAGACTCAGAGTTCAGAGGTGCTTTCACATGAGTTCACCTCCCTGGTGGGGGCAAGAAGGTATCTTGCTCATTCCTCCAGCTGCTCACTGTCCGCTCTGGCCACTGCTGTTCGTTGTGCCAACGTTCACTCCATCACTCTGTTGCCAATGGCCCTGCACAGTCACCTTCTGCTGCCAGCTACCACTGTGACCTCTGCGAGTTGGTCTCCTGAGGTTCCACCCAGCTCTCAGTGGGGGAACCTCGCTGCTAGCACAGACTAGGCCATCTCTTCCACAGAAACACTGCCCCACAGCAGGTCTAAGCACTTACACCAGATTCTCAGTGATTTCAGCTGTAGTGGTCACTTAACAAAACAAAAGACTATCTATGGAGCCTAATCAGCTCTGTCTTTAAACAGTGGAGAGGGGCAGGTCAAATAGTATTTGTGACTCAGGCAGATCATGAAGCAAAACACCTGTCCCCTCCCTCTCTCCATGCCCTCAATCAGCACAGGCTAAGTACAGTTCTACTGCCCTTTACTCATACAATAAGAACAACAACATTTCATTACCCTCCCCCACCCTTCAAGTGATTTGTAACCCAATCCCTGCCAAAATCTATCACTTGGTCAACACAGCTCTGTTTGCTGGATTCCTAGGTAGATTAGGTGTGAATGTAAACACAACCTGGTCCTGAAGCCTTTCCCCTCAGCCCCCAGCTCATCACCAGCTGTCAGGGAGAGCTCATTTAGACTTTGCTTACAAATCATCATTTGAAATTATTAGGTTGATCAACATCACCAAAATGAATGCATTGACATTGTCAAAAAAAACAACAGCTGTATAAGGAAACTAGTCTATGTTCATATTTTTCAAATCTATTATACTTTTTCAGATACACATTTTATCATACACTTTATACACTTTTAAAGTGTGTATTAATGTTTCAATTTCAATTCAAATTTCCAAACAATCACTAAATTGGCAACACTGCATGTAACTAGTTCACAAAACTGGGGGGCGGTGGGGGGTGTTTGGGAAAATTCAGGGGGAGTGTACACCTCCCATGGGGGGGTGTAGGGAAATCCTTGGGTGGGACTGCTTGGCTGTCTCTCTCCCAAGTCTCTCTCAAGCATCACAGGAACATAGAACTTCTAAGTCAGTGCCACAAGCCTGGCCTGCATGGAGAGGCCATGCAGCCTTGGGGAGGAGGGCAATGCCTGAGCCCCCTACCTGTACCAGTGCAGGGATCCTGATGGGGGATATGCACCCAAGGAACTCTTCCCCATGGTTGCACACAGCCTGCCGGAGCAAGGGGGGCACGGAACTCCCACACCACTCACAGAGGTCCCAAAGCAGGGCTGTGCCCAACACACAACAGGGCAAGCTGGCGGCAAACTTTAAATGACCCTTTTGAAATAAATGGTGCCTGCCAGCAACGTATAGGTGCCTCACCTCACTTCCCCGGGGTGTGTGTGCCAGGACTCCAAGCTACCTACCCGCTCCCAAAAAGGTAGCAGGCCCATGCCTCTGACCAATAGCTGCCCTCACACTGGCCCCTGCGAGGGGCTGGTTGCAGCATTACACACTCCCCAAACCTGCCCCTTCTCCATTAATCATGTTCGTGGCTAAGAGAAGGAACTGATGGCACAGACTGCAGGGAGGGCTCCCCTACAGCGCTGCACTTCACCTGCACCATCCAACACTGGACGCCCCCCATCCCCTGCACAGCTCTGCAATGTTCCTCAATCCTGACCTGCAGCCCCCCCACTATTCCTGCCCTTGGCTTCCCATCCCTGCACAGCGCTGCCAGTGCCCCTCAGTCCTGACCTACAGGCCCCTACTATTCCTGCCCTGCATGTTTTCAGAGCAGAGACTGCAACATCTGCTAACCTGGCTGCCTATTTTGCAATACACACCGATGCTTACTAGGACCCTGAGACCCTCCCCAGCTCACCTCTCCTACGAACTGAGCACATAAATGAACTTCTATCGTCAGAAGAGAAAGGCTACCACACTGAGCCCCATCCTCTCCTCCCTGCATTCAGGGGATGGGAAGGAGGATGCTCCAGTGATGCGGGAAACCCAGGTTCAGTTCCTGGCTCCAACACAGCCTCCTGTTTGAGCCTGGGTAAGTCACGCACAGGGCGTGAGAGGAGAGATACGGTCACGGCTGTGAGGCAGCCACAGAAGTACCTCAGACAGTATGCCCCAGCCTGCTGCATGGCGCTGCTGCCCCTCCTTACACAGTGACTCTCACCCTGCCTGGGGATCCTAGGGTCTCAATTAGTTGTTTCCACTCAAGAAAGAGACTGTGGAGTCATCATGGACAGTTCTGTGAAAACATCTGTTCAGTGTGCAGCAGGACTCAAAAAAGTTAACAGCATATTCAGAACCATCAGGAAAGAGTTATATAAGATGACAAAAAATATCCTAATGCCACTATATAAATCCATAGTACCACCACATCTTGAATATTGCCTGCAGTTCTGGTTGCCCCATCTCAAAAAAGTTGGATTCGAATTGGAACAGGTACAGATAAGGGCAACACACGTGATTAAGGGCATGGAACAGCTTTCATATGAGGAGAGATTAAAAAGAATGGGACTGATCATCTTAGAAAAGAGATGATTAAGGGGGGATATGATAGAGGCCTATAAAATCAGGAATGGTGTGGATAGAGTGAATTGGGAAGTGTTATTTACCCTTCACATAACACAAGAACCAAGAGTCACCCAATGAAATTAACAGGCAGCAGGTTTAAAACAAACATAAGGAAGTACTTTCACACAACGCCCAGTCAGCCTATGAAACTCCTTGCCAGAGGATGTTGTAAAGGTCAAAACTATAACTGGGTTCAAAAAAAAACTAGATAAGTTCCTGGAGGACAGGTCCATCAATGGCTATTAGCCAAGATAGTCATGAGATGTAATCCCACGCTTTGAGTGTCCCTAAACTTCCGACTGCCAGAAGCTGGGACTGGAGGACAGGGGGTGGATTACTCAATAATTGCCCTGTTCTGTTCATTCCCTCTGAAGCATCTGGCACCAGCCATTGTCAGAAGACAGGGCAGTGAGCTAGATGGACCATTAATCTGACCTAGTACGGCTGTTTTTATGTCCCTCACCACACACACAGACTCCATTGCCTCCTGCTCTTTTTAAGTTCCTTAGGGCAGGGCTCATGTCTTGTCTGCACTGGGAGGTGCCCAGCGCAGTTGTCAAGACTGCTAGATCACACACTAGTGGCTGAGTCCACTTGGTGAGATAAAGCCTCCAGACAGCCCCCCACCCCTACTGGCCCCACTGGGGGAGAGGGTGAATGGGCGCTGGCCCAACTGCACCATATGCCACGTAGTCAGGTTTCTCCACTGGCGGATGCCCAGGCTTTGATGCACCAGCTGATTTTCCTAGGCTACCTTTCTAACCACAACTGCATGACACATCCAGGCCAAGAAATGCCCTTTAATTCTGCGCTGGGCTAAGGCCGGGAGTGCTGATCGCTCCCATGGAGTCTGCCCAGTGCAGGGGATTTTATCTGTTTAGAGGTGACTATCCTACAGCAGCTCCAATAGCTGGATACATGGCAAGCTCCCTGAATGACTGTTGGTGAGCTCAGAGTCCACCTGATTGACTAGCCAACCTGTTGTGCCAATGGCCAGCTATCTAATGAGCACAACAGGTCTCAAGAGCCTGTCTACACAGGAGATTTTCCCACTTGCACCATTCTAGTTAAACCGCTATCCTTTCCCCAGCACAGCTCCCTGGGGGGGACATTCTTATCCCACAATAAGAGTGCCTTTTCTTGGATTAGTTTAAACTGCTTCCAGAGGGAATGTCACCTCCCCCAAGGTACTCCAGGATAACGATAGCGGTTTAAATTCCACACCTCCTACGGTATCACTTCCTGTGTAGACAAGCCATAAATACTATTTTGGACCAGCAAAGAGCCCCTCCAGACAGTGCGTTTCAGAGCTGCCACTGCCTTTCTAGGAGGAGCAGGGAGTCACTCATGGACCATACAGCAATGCAGCCACATACAGACAGTGCTGCCAGCTGGGTCTCAATAGAATTTGGTACAGAACAGTCAGTAAATGAATCCAGTGCACAGAACACTACCTGTCCCCATTCCAGCATCCCCTATCTGATGGCAGAGCGCAAGACACAGAGATGGCTGCTCTGGTTGGAACACAGGTGGTTTCAAAGGCCTTGTAATTTCATTTTTTAACACACATTTTACTTGGTACTGCACAACATTCTGACTGAAAAAACCAGAACGATACAAAATTAACATAGCGCACATTAAACAGATTAAAGACTGGCTAACTGATAGGTCTCAAAAAGTAATTGTATGTGTGGAATAGTCACTGAGTGGGTATTTTTCCAGAGGAGTCACAAAGGGATCAGCTCTTGGCCCTACATCATTTAACACCTTTTATCCGTGACCTGGAAGAAAACACAAAATCATTTCTGGAAAAGTTTGCAAATGACACAAAAATTGGGGAAGTGATAAATAATGAAATAACAGGTCACTGATTCAGAGCAATCTGGATTGGTTAGTAAACTGGGTGCAAGCAAACAATGTGTATTTCAATAGGGCTAAATGTAAAGGTGTACATCTAGGAACACAGAATGCAGGCCAGGCTTGCAGGATGGGGGACTCTATCCTGGAAAGCAGGGTCTGAAAATGATTTGGGTGTCTTGGTGGATAATCAGCTGAACGTGACTATGTGGCCAAAAAGGCTAATGTGATCCCGGGATGCATCAACAGGGGAATCTCGAGAAGGGGCAGAGAGGTTACTTTACTTCTGTATTTGGCACTGGTGCGACCACTGCTGGAATCATGTGTCCAGTTCTGGTGCCCACAGTTCAAGAAGGTTGTTGATAAATTGGAGAGGGGGCAGAGAAGAGCCACAAGAATGATTAGAGGATTTGAAAATCTGCCTTATAGCAATAGACAAAAGTACCTCAATCTGTTTATCTTAACAAAGAGATTATGGGGAGACTTGATCACAGTCTGTAAGTACCTTCCTGGGGAACAAATATTTGATAATGGACTCTTCAGTCTAGCAGAGGAAGATCTAACACGATCCAATGGCTGGAAGATGTAGCTAGACAAATTCAGAAATAAGGTGTAAATTTTAAACAGTGAGAGTGATTAACCATTGGAAGTACTTATCAAGGGCCATGGTGGATTCTCCATCACTGACAATTTTTAAATGAAGATTGGATGTTTTTCTCAAAGCTGTGCTCTAGGAATGACGGTCGGGCAGTTCCCTGGTCTGTGCTATACAGGAGGTCAGACTAGATGCTCACAATGGTCCCTTCTGGTATTGGAATTGATGAATCTATTACATTTCCCCCCAAATTCTAACCATTGCTTTCCATCGGCCTCTTGGACAGGGTGGTACACTGTATGATGGGACCTGTAGTTCCCAGAGGCCATGCATCTGCGTTACAGATGAGGGCAGTGGCTATGTGCTCTGTTTTGTACCTCAGAAATTGGGGTAGGGCAGACATATTCCTGGAGGTTCCATTACACGATATAATCTTTAAAGACTAATCTTTAATTCCTGGCGAGTCCAGGACAATCCTAGAGGATTAGCAACCCTAGCTTGGGGTCAGGAAGGTCGGGTTCCCTGGTGCACCTCACTGGAGTCCAGTGCAGCACCACCACTGTAATCTCACCTCAAAAGGGATCACAGAGCCTCCCATGCCTTCCCCGCAACACGCACTCTCCCTCCGCACACCGAGCAGAAAGTGAATCTCTGCAGAGGGTAACAATGCGGAAGCTGTTCACATCCCCTAGTGCAGAGCCTGGCGGGTGAGGAGAAGGGCAGCGCCTGGGTCACTGGGTTATCGGACGATAACAAGGCAGCACAGCCCAAGCACGCGACTTCCAGCAATGCAAGGCTGCTTCCTTTGTTTTGGGAAAACAAGAGCCGAACAAGGCCTTTTCTGGCACATTCCTGTCGAGCCGAAACTGTTCCCCAATTGCACCAGCTCCAGCAGAAGTCATCCCCTCTGACCTTCCCCACAAGACGGGGCAGCGCAAAGCAACAGGGGAGGGGCACCAGGACCAGCCTTCACCCTTGTTTGCTTTTCCCATTTCCACCACTTCCCCACCTGCAAGAGGCTTTTCAGATGCACAGGTTCTGGGGCTCCAGCCGGACACTCTGCAGAACAAGATGAACTAGCCACCAGCTGCACATTATTTAAGAGGGCCCAGCTCCTCCGGCCAGACATTCCCCATGGCCTAACATTGCCTCCTCCACAGCTCCATCGGCCCATATGGGAAGGCGCCTGGCCTGGTTAATACACAAGGTTAAAGTATAAAACTCTCCTCCCATCTCAAAGCATCTACAGGGGCAAGATGGGAAAAAAGGGGCATCCTGCACACAGAGGGAAATAGGGGACTCAGCGCTCCCCACAACCAGCCCCCTGATAGAGTTAAATGTCAATATAAGAGAGAGGGGGGTCAGGGAAGCAACTGTGGGAAATCCCTCTGGGACTTGGACCAGCACTCCTCTCCGAGACTCTCTGGGGACCATCCCCACCTAGCCCTGGCTTCATTTTGCCCTCAGCACCCTGCAGAAACAGTGCACGGTGAGCTGAGCCTTGGCCCAAGGCTCTCCAGCTACAGCTTGGGAAGGAAAGGGAACCCCAGTAGCCTGGGTGTTACCCAGGAAACATCCCACAGCAAGGGAGCTCGAGGGGCATCAACAGAGCAGCACCCTCTGCCCTGTCCTGCCCAGCAAGCATGATTCAGAGCTGTGGGCTCCAGTGCTAACTTGGCCACATTGCCCAGGAGAGTGTTCAGGGGCAGGCTCCAGCTCCTGGGGAGGCATCTCTGGCAATCAGCAGGCCTGGGAAAGGGCAAGCCCCAGGAAGTCTCGCTGCCATGCACAGGGTTTCCCTGATCACACCAGCTTTGGGCTGGAGGTGGATTAGCTGGACAAGGTCTGGAGGGTTGCACCAGGGCCAGAATCATCTTTAGGATCCCCTCATCCCCTTAATCAAGGAAGTGAAGTGAGTCATTGGCTGGCTGGGCTCAGTATGCCCCAGCCCATCCCCACACTGGTACCCAAGGCTCCTCAGAGACCCTACTAAGGCAGTGGCTTTGATGCGGGGGGGAAGGGCCTTCCCCAAGCAGCTCATATGCTGGAGGAGGCGGCGGCGGCGGAAACATAATAAGAAAAAATAAAATTTATAAGCAAGGCAGTAATTACAGCATGGCTACAAGAGGCTGTTTCCTCAGGGCCATCATTATGTGGCTAAATTTAACGCCTGCACGGCTGCTCTGCGGGGGGAGCACTGCATCCCAGGGCACCAAGCATCCACACAGACGCCGGCTCCTGCTACCTTCCCTCCATGCCGGCCACGGCAGAACAGCTGAACGGCAGCCAAGAAAGCCATAAAGCAGGTCAGAAGTTTTTTTAATCGTCTATTTACCAAGATGCTGTTTTTACTGCCGAGGTTTCTCTCGTTTTATCTCTGGCTTTTTTCCCCTCGCTCTTGAACAGACTGGGCTGTATTTTCTGCTTTGGGTTCCTCGCTCATTCGCTCGCTCTTAATACTATTTTCAGAACTCTAATTTTATATGGTATGTCCTCTTTTTTTTTTTTTTGGTAAATATTTGCCATGACTAAGCCAGAACACATCCAGTTTAAAAGTCTCTCATCCCACAAAACATCAGCCCTTTAATGACATGAATCTCATTAGCTCTCCCCATGAAAAGAGGTATAGAAAGGCAGCATCGCTCAGCCCCTCTGAACTCTTACATCTATACAGACATATATTTAGCCGTGTGTACTGTACAGTCACAGAAAGGGACAGGCTGGGCACACGCATGCCGACAGAATAACGGCCATTTCATTCCGTCAAAGGGGTTGAGAGCAGGGGCCCCTGGGACAGATTCTGTGGTGAGTGGGTTCTGGGATATCCGTCTGTCTGGGATGGGGTTTGGAAGGACTCCGGCCCCAGCGGAGGCTGAGCTGGTCCCAGTGAGACCAGGCACAGAGGATCCTCAGATTCGGAAGTTGGATCGTTAGAGATTCCCTTCCAGCTAGGAGGGTCAGAGCAGCCCCCCTCACGCTGCCCCCCCAAAGGCTAGCAGCAAGGGAGCACCTGAAAGGCCATTTATCCTGGGCAATGGGAGAGCAGGATAATCAGCATTAAACCAGAGCACAATCCTTTATTCAGGAACATCTAACCCCTATGCCCAGTCACCTACTTACCAAGAGCCCCTAAATATTTGGGGTTTTCTGGCCATTAAATTAACCAGCCTTCCCTTAAAGCATAATACATTCTGTGTATTTCTCTAGCACTTGCACCCCAAAGTGCTTAACTAATTGCAAAGGAATTGCTTCACCAACCACTGCAGTGCAGTCACCTCTGGGGCAGAATATGGTAGCTGTTTATCAATGAATAGCAACTGAGGATAGGAAGTGAAGGAGACTAGCATATCCAATGGAAATGGCAGGGGGGATTTAGTCTATGTGAACCTAAACTGTTATTTGATCACAACACCGAGGTTAATGCCCTGGCTACTACAAAAATTGCCAGTGAGCATCTGATAACCAGAAAAGGGACAAACTTCAGCTGTAAATTTCATCCAAGAGTCAGCCCTTACAGCAGCACAGCACCCCCTAGCACCACATTAGGGCACAGAAGTTCACGCGATGGAGTCACCCACACTGCTCCCTGCAGTCGTTTGGAGACCTTCCATTCCAGTACTGCCCTAGGCCCAGCCCTGCTTACCTGGAGAGCTGTGCCAGGATCCAAGAAGAAGGTAGCATGGCTACAGTTTAATCCCAAAGGAGCTGACAGAGGGGAGCAGGGCTCCCACCACCAGCCAGAACACCAAATGTTGGGTCCAAGGTCCCCTCTGTAGAAGCCAAAGGAAGCGTTCTTCTCATCAAAAGTGGAGCAGCAGGTCCTGGTGGGTGGGAGGCCTGTATCTCCAGTATGTCAGAACCCTGCTCCCCTTCATCCTGGCTCCCCTACTGGCTGGGAGCCACCTGCTCAGCTCCACTCCTGAGCTCAGCAGGGCCAACAAAATCCAAACTGGCTTTAGCCTACACTAGTCTGAGTCTCTTGGCATGAGGAGATGCTGAAACATCCAGAGAGCCACAATGGAGAGAGCAGGGAGTGTGGCACACAGCCCCTCCCCATGGCCCTGATGCACAGAGGGTTTGACCAGCTCAGCGAATGGAGGATGGGGAGGGGACGACACCACCTCAAACCAGCAAACACTTATAGCGCTCTCGGCATGCCAGGAGACTTCTCCCAGGTCTCTGCCCCAAAAGTGAATGGTGCCTTTAGGAGGGAGCTTGGCCCCCTGAGTGTGTGGGCGCAACCACCTCTCAATCTCTGAAATAAGGCAGTGCGGAGGACGCAGGAGGAATCCTGGGCTCCTGCAGCTCTGCCTTGATCCACAGCCATCACTAATGGCACCAATGGACAACAGGTCCTCAGGCAGCGTAAGCAACATAAGAAAGCCCAGCCAGAGCTGAGAGCTAGATCCCGCTTTAGCCTGTCATCTCTCTAGACCTGTACGGTTACCCTCCAGACAGGCTGTCCCCTACTGCCTCACCACAGGACCCTCAGCGATGCCCAGACTCGAGTCCTGATTGGAAACTGCAAGCCTTGAGCCCCCAGAGTACAGCCAACAAGTCATTCCGTAACATTTCCACCACCATCTGCTCCTCAAGCACACCTCTCCTCAGCCAGAACTGGCCCTGCCAGCAGTGTCTGGAGCAAAGCCTCAGACCCTGGCCCTGCTCAGCTGAGGAGCCCCAGCAGCTCACCTGTACCATGATCACTGTACGGTACACACACAGACACGCATACATACACTGTGTATATCATATAGCTAGAGAAAAAAGGCAAAATGTTGCTTATCAGAGGATCTGAACCCAGGTGCCTGGCAGTGGGGGACACAGCTGTTTCATTAGTGCCCCAGAAGCACGTGTACATTACCCCTTTCCTATGAAAAAACTATCACTTTGCCCATTTAAAATTATACTACAGTGGGAATAAAAAATTTTCAAGCAAAACTGAAGTGAGGGTTCCCTAGCTCCCAGCAATGCAACTCGGCTGGACTTCGCAAGAGGCAGAAGCACCAAGAGCAGAATGGCTGCTGAGACTGAGCTCCCCTCTCTGCCCAAGAGGGGTCAGGAGTGAGATGCACTATGGGGAAGCTAGCACTGCCATTGCACAGCTCTGTGGCTATACAGGTGAGTTCACCACCAGGGTTTTCCAACCGGCACCTTCGCCTAGCACTAAAGACAATTAACCAAAAGAAAAACGATGAAAATCATCTCTGCTCGGTAAAGAGGTTCCATTCAGCAACTGCAGCCTTCCTCTGGGTGAGGGTCACACATACATTGTCTGAGCATTCACCCACGATCCAGACACAGCAGGAAGAGAGACACTAAAAAAAAAAAAAAGTCCAAAAAGTAGGACTGGCTCATTAGGGCAGAAGACTGTAAGAGGAGACATAACAGAGGGCTATAGAATAACAAATGCCATCAAGGCAGCCAGTCAGGCAACTAGTTATCCCATCCCATAACAGAAAAACAAGGAGACTTTCTATGAGATTAAAGAAACAATATATGTCCAATGAAAACAAAATAATGTTTATATGCAGCACTTAACCAACCTGTGGAATTCACTGCCATATGATACTGAAGCAAACTAAGCTAAGTAAGAGTCACAAACAGGTGAGACATTGGTGTGAAATTCACCACAGTGCAGAGGGGTTGGCTTATGTTCAGACAGCTCTGCTCACTGAGCCCAGAGTGATATGGGATGTAGAAAGAGATCAGACAGCCTGTGCAGGCCCTCTGCACAAAGATGGGAACAGAATAGGATCTCCAGTGACACCAGGTAAAATAACTTGACACAGGCCTCGATCAGAGAGAAGTTAGGGATGGAGGAGACATAATGGGTCTCTGCTAGTCCATGTCCCCACAGCCATTAGTGTTCTATGCAGCCTAGTTTTCAGTGTCTGCAGCAATGGGGCTCCCCGCCTATCTCCTTGGGGAGGAAAATTCACACCTAAGCCAGGGAGTTTTTTCCTGAGATTCAGTTTCAACTTTCCCTTCCTAAACATCACCCCTTTCCCCAGCCTCAGTTACACCCTTGTAAATAACTGCTCCCTCTCTTTGGGGTTCAAACCATTCAAACAGCTATCAAATTCTGTCCCCATTAGTCTCCCTGAGCCAACAGAGACAGAATTAGCTCTTTTATTCTTTTCTCCTAGTTCAGTTTCTGATCATTTCTGTGGTTCTTCTCAGAACCCTCTTTCAGTCTCTCAATGTCAATCTGATAATGTGCGGTGCATTCTGGCCCACTGGTGTAAATGGATAATGGCTTCAACGGGGCCAAGATTTCACCCACGTTTTCTAAAACCAAACACAATGTTCAGGGGGAAGAGGAAGTCTCCTCAGAGCCTACAGAAAAGGACTTTCCCCTCCCTATTCCAGGATGTGACTTCTGTGCATATGCAGCCCCAGAATTGCACAGGCATGTTCTATTGCCATAGAGTATCACTCCTGGTCCACTTGTGTCCACACTCCCTTCCAAGCCTATGTCAGAATGCGATGCATGTGGGCACTGGTTTTCAGATTATTTTCCCCAGACAGATTAGCTGCACTGTTTCAGCGAGAACTGCATAGTATTTTTCACCCATGTTTTCAGTCCCCCTAGGTTACTCTATTATTCCTCAGACCTCACTGGCAATACAATACTCCTGCCATCGTAGTTTCATTAGAGAATTTCATTAACAAACTCTTTATTCCCTCCTTGAGATCCTTATTGAGCAATAAAGGACTAGCAGAGACCCATTATGTCTCCTCCATCCCTCACTTCTCTCTGATCGAGGCCTGTGTCAAGTTATTTTACCTGGTGTCATTGGAGATCCTATTCTGTTCCCATCTTTGTGCAGAGGGCCTGCACAGGCTGTCTGATCTCTTTCTACAGCCCATATCACCCTGGGCTCAGTGAGCAGAGCTGTCTGAACATAAGCCAACCCCTCTGCACTGTGGTGAATTTCACACCAATGTCTCACCTGTTTGTGACTCTTACTTAGCTTAGTTTGCTTCAGTATCATATGGCAGTGAATTCCACAGGTTGGTTAAGTGCTGCATATAAAGAGCAAGCTGCAAAACACAATGCAACCATAGCCCTAAATTTGCAGAGTTAAAATAAAGTCCAGAAATACAAGGGGAAGATTGCTTTCTCACTATGTTCATTTGAGCATGACTCTGAATTTTAGATAAAAATTGAATCCTTCCAAGCCTATCAGTAAATGTCAATTCCACCAGACTCACTCAAACCCACGAAAACATATTTCCATCGAGAATAACTGAAAATTACAGATATGCAAAGTCAGAAAATGCTTCTTGAGAAGTTATTAGAGTTTGATTTAAGGATAGTTACTTTGTATATTTTGATACGTGATGTGGACAATTTGTGTTTTAATGGTTAGAAAGTTTTAACTTTTTAGAATCTCTGTGTCAACTGTCATTAAATAATTACTGTCTGACCTACACACTGAGAATCAGGGCTTAAATTCTCATAGAATATTTCCTGGAGCCCCCATAGCCCTCCCCAACATACTATAAAAACTGCAAGGGATTGAAAATATTTTGTCGAACTTTGCTCCAGACAGCTCCAGCTGTATTTAAGCCCTGCCCATAATATCCCACAACTGTGAACATTTAAATTGATAAAAATAAACATCAACATTATCTGTTCAATTGTAAAAAAAAAAATTGAATTCTGCCTTGCCTAATTTTAGTGAATACAGCTGGCTAGAGTGTAGTGCAGACAGGTCAATGGTGCTGTGGGACCCTGCACTTCTGCCTTTACTCAACAGTCTGACCTTCTTGGCACATTAACAGAGTTTTGGGGATTTAACTTCCCTCTTGTTTTTTTAAACTTCCACTAAACTGCTATAAAGATTTAATGTGGCCTAATGGCTTAAACTGCTGAGCAATTCCAGTGATAAGCAGTACTTCCAACCTCATGCCAAATCATGAGTCAGGCACAAAAAATCACGCAATTTGTTATAAATGTGGGGTCTTTTTCTTTGCCTTCTGGTTTTTGAATCTTTAAGTTCCATTCAAGCCCTGTTTTCAAGCTTCTCTCCACAACCAGCAGGGCTACAAATTTTCATTTAAAAAAAAAAAAAAAGCTGAGTTTCTCCCATAATCACATGACTCCAGAAGCTGGGGCTTTAAGGAAAACATCAAATACAAGAACTGACACCACTGGCTAACCGAGCCCAAGCCTGAGCACATGTGGAGGGAAATCTCCATGTCCATCCCCCGCTTCAAACAAACCTTCCCCTGCACATGCACAGCCACCAACATTACTAACTCCATTACCAGCCCACTGTGGTTTTCTCCCAAACTCAGCCAGGGGCACACTCCTCAATGAGGGCTGCTAAGAGGCCTAGTTTCCAAGTTCAGCTGTCCTACATACATCAGTCTGAAATTCTGAACTAACTTGTAGTGTTATATTTATGAGATTTTCAGACTTCTCAATCACAAGATGGGAAATGACCACTGGGTCCTATCCAGGTAAATGCCCCAAGGCCTTCCACCACCTCCCTCACAACCTGTCAGGAGAGCTGGGTGACTGGCCCTGGCTTACGCAGGAGCAGGCACAGGCTGGAACAGTGGCAGGAGCAGTCTGTTAGAATTACTAGGTATCCAGGAGCATCCCCAACGAGGTAGAGACACTGAGCAGACTGAAGTGACTGCTTTCATTAGGAGCTTATATACCTGCCTTGGGGTCACCAGTTAGACCCTTGCTTATGGGTTGGACTTGCAGGTAATTACCTCAAATCATTCATCAGGTGCAGAGTCAGAGCACTCAGACCACTGGGGCTCAGGGATGACTCAGCAGTTCAGAATACTCACCACACAGCCATTAGGAATCTTTACCCGATATTCAATCTCATTTTTCCCTGTCCTGTTTTCATCTGACCTCTCCTTGTTACACTCCTTGAACAACCAACTGCTGTAATCTGGGCACCCACGGATCAATTCAGCAGAAACTCCCCACTTTCCAGGAAGTCCTGAACAATCCTGTGAATCATGGGTAACAGAAACCTTACTCAGAGGCATGCAGAGCAGGAAACTGACTAAAGGGACTATGGGCCGGCCAGCACCGGGCGGAGAATTGGTGGGTATCATCGGAGCTGCTAGTGCTTTATTTTGGGGAAGGGTGGAGTGGTGGATCAATGGGAGCAGAGTATTGTGCAACACACAGCCACAGCAGAGTCCATCTGCCGGGGAGCAGCCTTGGGAGACAAATGGGTGTTCTCAGCCCCGTGAGAGAAGGAAACGGGAGACTATCAACCACATGTATTTATGTATTTTAACAATTCCCTGGTATCCAATGGAAAGCCACGTGCCCCTTTGATAATGAGGTATTGGACTCACTGAAGCCCCCATATGTATTTATATGAATGCATGTAAGCAGTAAAATGTATAAATAGCTTATAGACACGTCTCTCTATAAATTGTCTATATATTTGTGTGTATGTGTGTACACACACACACATACAGATTTATTTGTGTTTTTAGAGTGGTTCAGGATACATTCCAAGACTAAATTCCAGCCAGCATTGGAGCCAAGAACATCACTCAGCCAGGCATAATCTGCCCTCTGCCTAAGCATACACTAAATACAGAAAGGGAGAGGTATAAATAGACAGAGAAATACATGAATGTCCCTGTTTCCTTACACAGATAAATACATACACAGCGTGGAGCAGGCAACCACAGGAAAGCTAAGAGAACTGCTCAGGGGCCACTAGACCGGATTCAATTCAGAGGCTCAGATTATATCTAATACTGCACCCCACTTGGGCACAAAACATCGATGGTGGTGTCACTTCCTACACAGATGTGCCCAGCTGCTCTGGACAATGCTCTCCACCTCTTGGTGCTGCCTGGCACACCAGTCAGCTCAGAGCAGTGTGGGATTTGGGAAGCGGCTCCACTAGCATAGAGAAAAGAAGCTGTGGACTGAAAGAGGAGTGGAATACAACTGGTGGGGATGGGCAGGAAGGCAGGAGCGGAGCTAGCAAAGGAAAGGCCCTTGCTCACCAGCAGGGACACTTCAGGGAACACCCTGATTATTATTTTATAGAACTAAAAAGGGTACTGGGCACTGCACAGAAGACACGGTCCCTGCCCCAAAGAGCTTGCAATCTCAATTTGAGACACGACACAGCAAGTGAAACAGTGGGGACAGGATGAGTGGGACAAGGAGGGTGACAGCGAGGCAGACAGCTCAGCCACGTGCACAGCGCTGCTGCTCTCTCCAGCCTGTCTGCTTCGTAAGGCACACTAGTACAACTCACTGACTCAGCAAGCCAGGCGAGGCAGTTACAGACCAAGAATTTCAGAGCTGATGTGATGGGAAAGGGCGAGCCAGTGGAGAGATTCAGAGTGGGATGACATGACATGGTCATTTACACTATGTAGGGCTGCTACAAGCACTTGGTAAAATACACAGTGCCAGAATCAGGGGGTTATGCGGCACCACTGCTCAGGCCTTGGTGACTGGAAGGTAGGTCCCTACTATTTCTGGGACCCTTTGGGTTCCATGTCTTTAGTTGGGGCACCTCGTCTGCCACGCTTCCCCCAGCCAACATGGAGGGATTGGCTTTGTTAGCCATGTTTACACCAGAATCCTGGCAAAGCCCAAAGTGGAAAATTGCACTCTGCTCACTCTGCATTGCCCCTGCAATTTCAGCTGTGTAGGAGAGTCTCCTTCTCCCCTAAAGAGCCAGGAAGCACGGCGGTGTGGCTGTTTAACAGCTGCTGCACTCCGTCCCAGCATTGGCTGCATGTCAGTGGCAGGGAAGTGATTCCAAAGCTTAGGCATGTGAGACAGCATTAAGCCTAAACTGTCTCTGACAGTGGGCATCTTGTGTGGCTGCAGACTCAGGCAGACAGGCCAGCAGGAAACAGCAATGCTGTGACGGCTCCACAAGAAACTGAAACTGCAAATGTTATTGAGGCTCTCTCTACACTGCAGACATCACAGCCATACCGCCGTAGCTGTGTCACTGTAAGGTCTCCCATGTAGCCACTCTATGCCAAAGGGAGAGAGCTCTCTCGCAGGCATCATTAAACCACCCCCAACGAGCAGCTGTAGATATGTCGGCGGGAGAGCATCTCGTGCTGACATAGCGTTGTCCACACGGTGCTTTTGTCGGTGTAACTTCTGTCGGTCAGGCATGCGTTTTTTTCACACCCCTGATCAACAAAAGTTTTACCGACAAAAGCCTAAGTGAAAAGTTCAATTCTAGCAAGCAGAGCAATAAAGAGAGGAGTCCGTGGGGCCGAAGAGATGCTTGGGAGACAACAAGGACTAACCCCAGTGTCTTCACCCATTCCTGGAGCATCTGTCACCATGACAGTCCCAAACATTAAAAGCAAAACCCAAGAGCAACATGCTTCACCCACCTTCTCATTCCTTAACACTAAAATCTCCCCGCTCCCCAAAGCACTGCCCAGCACCTACTGCTGCTCCCCTCCAGATTGCAGTTTAAATAACCTGCTCCAAACCTGCTTAGTTTCTATACCAGCAGCCAGGTCATCTCTGCTTTGAGCAGGGGGTTGGACTAGATGACCCCCTGAAGTCTCTTCCAACCCTTATTGTCTGTGATTCTATGGTTAAAGCAGAGCCTTTCCTATTCATACAGAATGAGCCTTCTGCACGGCATTTCCCAGGACCCAGGAAATTCCATCCCTCCCCTCTTTACACCATCTGCTCCAGCACGCAGAGACCCTGGGCTTCCCCTGCCTAGCTGGCCCATGCACAGAACCAGAAGCAATTCAAAGAAACTCCCACAGGGCCCTGGACCCGCATCTTCCTCCTCATAACAATATTCTTATGTGGCAATTTACTAAGTGGTCAGTATCACTGCCCCATTCTACAGAGCACAGAGAGGGGAAAAGACTTGCCCAAGGCACCCAGGCATGGAACAGGAATAGACCACAGCTCTTCTGAATCCCTGTCCAGGGCTCTCTCCACTAGAACACACTGCCTCTCCTGGCATCCAGGATCTCTCTCCTACGAATACATACCACAAACACAGCTCTTCTACACACACACAAAGCATTTGAGGAGCTGTTTTCACCCTGTTCTTCCCACCCATCCAGGATAGTAGGCCGGGCCGGGCCTGCTTCACTACAGTCTCCTTTGGCAAAGTTATGAAAGAAAGTGCAGCCGATGGATCACATGGTCCCTCCAGTAAAACCCTGCAAGGGCGCTGCCACTGGGCTCAGTTCACTCCTTCACATATCGTTATCCAACCAGTCCCCACAGGGAAGAGGGACAGCCCGAGCCTTAAACCAGACTAGGCAGAGGGCTAGGGGTGTATAATAGGCTTAACTTGCATTCACCTTGGGGGTCAAGCTGGATGGGCCAGGATGAATTTCTCAGCTCCAGTGCTCTGAACTAGTGCCCCAGTCCACCCCTGGGGCAGTGAGAGGACTCAGTGGGGCAGTGAGGCCTGGCTTCTTTGCCCTGTACTGTGCCCTCCCCATTACTGCTCCCAGCTGTTCAAGATGCAGGTCTGTCGGCCACATACCCAGCAACACTGGGCCTAGCTAGCGCCTCATCACAGCACCACCCCAAGGACCCAGCAGTGCCCTCCTGGGCTCCAGACAAGCTGCAGAAGACTGAGGGAGGCACAGCCAGAGTTTGGAGGGAATGAAGGAGATCTTAGAGGAATCTCCCCTCCCAAAGTCTTCCAGGCCCACAGCATTCTGGAGTGGGACAGGGGCTCCGAGCAGGGCTTTCCCCTGTCAGTGCTCCCGTTTGAGTTCAGACCTGGCACTGACTCAAACCACTGCTTGCTGACATGAGATCAACCACTCCATGAGCTGCTCCTCTGCAGCTATGCATGTCCCGTGCCCGTGCACATGCCTGGCCCCCCCCCCTCACCAGCCTGGCCCCCTTTTCCCAGCCTGCACATGCCCTCACTCTTCCTGTTCTTTATTTATCACGCTTCATACAACAAAGCATCCTGATGACCAGCCCAGGGGTAGTGTGGGGAACAATTACAGAGGAGGGGCCTTGCACATGCTGGAACTGGCTCTGGATTTCAGACCATAGAAGAACCCGAGTCCACAGCTACCTGTGCTCATTTTTCCCAGGAGTCAGGGTGCCAGCCCTGGTGTTCTGGCCACACTCCATTCTGCCTCCCTATGCCACCACCCCTTTAGTTTCAACTAGATACAAAACTCTCATTCACCTCCTTGCCGAACAGGCTGCACAGCACAGTCAAGTGGCTGTTCATCAGCTGCCATGTCCGTCATGCCCCAGAGGTGGCTTTTCTCAGCGCTAGGAGAAGCCATTTCTACACTGTGTATGGTCCAATCCTTCAGTCTTTACTCAAAGCTCCCGCTGAAGTCAACAGAACCTGAGTCGGGGTGGCAGGGTCAAGCCCACAGTGCATAAGCTGGTCTGGGAGGGAAGGTGCCGAAGCAGAGTTGGTGTGGGCGGGGGCAAAGCAGGGCTCATGACATGTGTGCTGTGGAGTCTGGATGGCTCACCTTACCACATGCCCCAGAACACGCGCTGTGCAACCTACCCGCCGAGAGATTCCGATACTGTGGAACAGTCGCTGCCACAGTCACCGGGGGTTAAGCCTCAGGCCCCCCACCCCACCCAGGAGGGAACATGCTAGTGGATCATCCCTCCAGCCAGCCCACTCACCACGGTGACTCAAGTGTCCCAAGCACAGCCCTTGGGGCAGGGAGGGGGAGGGGATACAGGGCTTGCCGGAATCACAACCATTAGGCCCGCAGCCAGCCCGGTCCCAGCCCTGTTCCTGGGGGCTTGTTCCCTGCCCATGGTCTGGGCTCTATTTCGGGCAGCCTGCTGCCCTGGGGCTGCTGTGCCGAGTCTGGTTTTAGCAGCATGCAGCTCCGCTGACTCACCACTTGTGTAAACGGCCTGTGGTTCCCCTGCATCGGCTGGGAATGCAAGTGCCGGCCAAGTTCCTGCCTCACCTGATTATGCCTAAATAAATAAATAAATAAATAAAGCCACTCTGCCATCTGCCACATGCCTTAATGGCAAACAGACGGGGAGAGGCCAGAGCTCAGGCTCCATAGCGCAGGGGCCGGGATCACTCCCCAAACCCACTCTGGTGCTAGCTATGCAGCACAATTAAAGGGGCCTGAGACTGCTCCTCACTCCGCACCCTGCTACATGTGCCCTTCCAGAGACCCTCCATTAAAGCCTGCATGGTCCCCTGTGTGCTTTTGCACAGAACGTGCACCTACGCAAGGACTCGCACACACAGTTACACATTGACATGCACCCTTGTGCATGTGCTCTCAAGCAGACTCGCCCCTTGCACAGCCCCACGTGTGATCTCACACACATGCCTTTGTGCTCATCCTTGCACTGGCAAGGTGCACACTTACACCTCCCCACTTTCAATAAAGCACATACCCCTTTGCACACGTGCCCTTGTATTGGCCCACTTCCACATACACAGAGACTCTCCCTGGCAGACACACACCTATGCCAACATGGTCTCACCCTGGCACACCCCCACCCACATACACTTGCATACTACAAACAGGCAGGCACGTGCTCTCTTACCCAAGCTGTGCCCCCGCCAAGGCCTACACATGGGGCAAGAGGCTGAGAAGCAGGAACAAGAAGCTTTAAACAAGGCTGGCTCATTTCTGCAGCGTAGCCAACTCCTTCCATAACTCCAACTTCATGACTCAACTGCTCTGCTGGCCACAGGCAGTCACGACAGTGAGAGACCACCACACCAGCGCAGACAGGGACAGATATAGTCTAGCTTGGGTAACCAGTGAGAGGCCTGACCAGTACAAGACACTTGTACTAAGGTGAACAGGCAGGATTGCTTCATTTCCCAAGTACCCAACTGCTAATCTGCTAGCGAAAGTGCCCCACATAGGCCTGCTCCTCTCTCCACAGCCTGCCCTACGCCTGCCTCTAAGAGAGTCTGGGGGCCTGGCACCCCTTGGAACCAGATGCTCCCTGGATTGCTGTCAACAAAGCTCTGGTGATACAGCCCCTTTCCCGGTCCCCATCCTGGCCTGGCAAGATCTAAAGGGCTCTGGCTCAGCCAGATCAAGGCCAGGCCACCTGGTCCCCATCTGCCAGGTCAGTACTGCTCATGTCCTTCCAGGTTCATGACTGATTTTGGAGGTTGCATACAACAAGCCAAGGTGAGGGAGCAACGCCACTGGCTGGCTGGGGTTCCAGCCCCATGGGTTTATGGGATGGAACCACCCAGATCAGAATTCAGCATCCTCCCCAGGAAGCTTAGTGTGAAGCCCACAATGTCGCTCCTGGGAAGACACAAGGAAATGAAACAGATGCGAGAGGGAAGAGCCCAGGGATGACAGCAGTGGCAGCAGTTCCCTCCCTGGCCCACTTCCTAAGCCCCCACACTGGGAGTCTTATTGAGAGGTGGAAGCCATGCAGAGGGGAGGAGGGAGAATGGGGATTTAAAACCATGAATAGCCCCTCTCTCCCAAAGACTCGTGCCGATGGTACATCGCAGTGCCACACCGCACCTGTGCATGGTGCCCATCAAGCAGCCCCGCAGTGCTCAGTGCCATGCCCTGCAGGAGGCCCTGCTCTTGGCCAGCCACAGCTGCAAAGCCACAACCACCTTGTGCTAATTAAAACCATTCCCCTTAGGAAGTAGGCAGACGGTTGCTTCCTCCCCTGCTGCCCGGAGCTGGCTCGTGTTTAAGGGCCGCTGTCCCCACCCTGTGTAACACGCGGCCCACCACCGGCTTCGGCTCTTAAACAAACACAGGCCACTTCTCTCCACGGGCTTATTTTTAGTGCTTATACAAAGGGAGAGGCAGAGGGTGGGGGGAGTCAGGCAGAGTGCAGGCAGGGGCTGGGCTGGGCCAGGCCAGCCAGTATGCCTCACTCCTGACCTGTGAATGACGCAAAGCTCTTCCCTTCCCCTGCCCCCTCCGGCACTTCCAGCCCCTGCCGCACAGAGCAGGCGGGGGCCAGAGGGGCTCCCCCGGACAGACATTTCTCCAGCCCTAGACCCCAGCCCACACATCAGATTCTCATTTGAGCAACACAATAGCTTGTTGGGAGATCCAGGCAATACTGATGTAATGCACAGGCCTCTCCCCTCTCAAGCACTAAGACCCTCATCTCTTCTCCTCCAAGGACACAGGCTCCACCTGTCTCACAGGTTCCCTCCCCATGAGACCCGTCTCCCCATGCTGCCTGGAGGGGGCCTGCCCTGCCACAGTGAGGGAAACGCCACCTCCTTGGCACCTCTCCCAGCCTAATGCCTCCGGGGTGGGAAAGGAGGGCACTGCACCGTGACCCCTGGTCTCCCTGACGTCAGCAGGTAGTGCTCTCAGCCACCCCATGAGCTCCATGCCTGCGCTCCCCACTCACCCTGTCTGCCTCAGCCAGCAATGCGCTGGAAGTCGGCTGTTTGTTTATCTTCTTATTCAGCATTGCTTATTTTGATGGCACATCCTCCGAGCTCAGCCCAGGTCGACTTGGGAACCTTCCGCATCCTGTTTGCCGAAGCCCTGCTCTGCAAGCCAAGTGCGCCGGGCGGCCAGAGGCCCAACACAGCAGCCACCGGGTGCACCGGCCACAGCAGATAAAAATATTCACGGCGAAACATCCTGGGGCACGGGGGTCTATATTTGAACTGACTGTATCTGCGTGTTTATCCAAGCAGGCTTGATTGCTGTTCTATTGGGACAGAGCAGCCAAAACAAGCTTGGCTCCACAGGCCCGGCTTCCCTCAAAGCTTCGGGGGGTTACTGGAGAGAGGAACCTGTTGCTCTTGTGTGACGGGGCTGAGCACTGCACAGTGTAGTACTAAATTTCATACTCAGGAGCAATGTTCCCCTGCTGCCTAGGACTCCTCCAGGGCAGCGAGGTGGGGAGCACAAAGCAGGCCCCATCGCTGCTCAGAACTGGTATGTTCTCTGCTGACTAGCTGGCATTAAGCAGGCAGCGATCTGGGAGGGAAAAACCCAGACCAAATTAAAAAGCATCAGGCGCCAAAGTGCTCTAAGGCCAAAAAAAACCCTAAACTAGCTCACAGAGTAAGTCACCAACCACAAAGACAGAGGAGGGTCCTGTGGTTAAGGAACTGGGCTGGAACCCAGGAGATCTGAGCTCTATTCCTGGTTCTGTCAGACTCCCTGTGAGACCTTGGGAAAGTCACCTTGCCCCTGTGCCTCAGTTTCCCATCTGTAAAATGGGGTGATGTTTGTGACATGTTCAGATTCCATAGTGATGAGAACACATAAAAGCCTAAAAATGCAACCACCACTTGGCCCATGTCCAAAGGACACCAATTCACCCATCCTGGCATCAGTTTGTGCCGGCTTGGGCCTGCCACCTCCACAGTCACAGGAGCTCGACCCTCACACATTGGCCCATTACACAGCCCCCATGTGATGCTTTGCAAATCCTATGCTCAGGAACAGGAGGCCTCGCAATGAGTGAACAAGGGCCAGTCTGTGCTGTGGGTGAGAGCAAGAGTGTGGGGAAGTTCAACAGGCACCTCCTGATTCAGGAGCGCACTCCTTGGCAAGAGCTGGGAAGCACACCAGAGCTCTGTTGCCATTGCCAGCTTAGGGAGCACCATGCTGGTCAGCCATGCAGTAACCCAGAGCAGCACGCTCTCCTTCACCACACAGCACTGCAGGGAACAGCACACACCCTAAATCTAGACAACCAGCCAGTGTCACTTGCAGACCTCAGCACCAGGCACCTCCCCAACAGGGGCAACACACCTGCCTCGCCCTCATGGTCGTAAAGGAGAGCTTCCACTGGCAGAGCAAGTGTACCGTTGTGAATCTGTACTGCAGTAGCACCTGCTGGCTTCAGACCCATTGTGCTGGACACTGGCAGACACATCCCAGAGAGACAGTCCTCACCCAAAGGAGCTCACAATCCATGCAGGGACGTGTGCATGCGTCTGCAGATGGCCTGGAGCAATAATTCTGCCTCCTTCACTTATCTCAGTGAGGTATCCAGTGATGGCACTTTCAATCTCAGCATTAACTATTTACTTGCTGAACATCTGAGCAGAGAGAATGGGGGAAGGAAATGAGGCCTCCTGCCAGGATGCAAATGGAGGAGAGCCACATCGGCAAGGAAGGGAGAAGAAGAAAGGTGGCAAAGGCAGAGAAGCAATGGGTAGAAGCAGCAGGCTAGTAACAGAGAATCTATTCCCCTTGGTTTCAGAGTGGTAGCCATGTTAGTCTGTATCAGCAAAAACAATGAGGAGTCCTTGTGGCACCTTAGATGGCACCTTATCTCTACGGTGCCACAAGGACTCCTCGTTGTTATTCCCCCTCGAGCAATGCTAAACATGACAATGAAGCACTGAACAAAGAATAGCAATAGCTGAATTAATCGCCCCTTGCCATGGGATTGCACTCCAGTGCTTGAGCAGGTTTGGTTTGTATGGAAAAGGGTGTTTCTAGTTCTCATGCTCGCAAAGATACCTGGGAAATGTGAAAAGAGTCTCCAACAAGGTCAGACAATGATCTAACAATCTCTTCTGGCCTTACAATCTATGAATCAACACCTGCCTAGGTCTGCAGACAGCAAGAACAGGGCCACCCAGAGCGAGGGGCAAGTGGGGCAATTTGCCCCAGGCTCCGGGCCCTGCAGGTCCAGGTCTTCGGCAGCATTTCGGCAACGGGGGGCCCTTCAGTCACTCCAAGTCTTCGGTGGCAGGGGGCCCTTCAGTTGCTCCGGGTCTTCGGCGGCCGGGGGCCCTTCAGTGCTGCCGAAGCACACAGCGACTGAAGGGCCCCCCCGCTGCCGAAATGCCGCCGAAGACCTGGACCACCGCCGGGTAAGTACAAGCGTCGCAGCTCCCCCACTTTGCCCCAGACCCCCTGAATCCTCTGGGTGACTCTGAGCAAGAAGCCTTTGCTCCAAAAGGCGCAACCTGCTTCATTCATCTAAATGGCATGCTAACCCTGAACCCTAACAACGATATAAAGCACAACACTGTTCACTATGCCACTGCTCTTCATGTCAGCAGATAGATCCAGCTGACATGCTGACCCCACAATCCCCAACTGCCTCTCCTCAGGTGCCAAAGCCTCAACTGCCCCCTTCCCAGCTGCCAGCCCCCCTGGCTTCAAGCTTACCCAAATCCACGACACCATTGTGCATTGCCAACAGAAAAATCCATGGTGCTTTGAAACAAGAGAAAGGGGAGACAGTGTAAAATGAAGTGAATGTAATAAATAACGCGGGGAGGAGAGTGGGAGCTGCACTGTTGTTTGTGCTCCTAGTTCGTTCATTAACAAAGCCCATTTTTAGTATAAATGAAGCTGTCCCAACATTTTAGTGAGCAGGCTGGGAAGTCAGGAACCTTGCCACTGAATTTAGGTCCAGCTTCACACAGAGCTCAAGGGGCCTTGGCCCAGATTTGTAAGGTATTTAGGCACCACTAGGTTCCTAGCTGCATCTTAAGGTACCTAAATACCTTTGACAGTCTGGGCCCTTTGACTCCAGTGAAGCTGGACAGTGCTGAAAGATGCTCATTATTTACACCTTCCCATCACCACTGGCTTGTTGTGCTGAGAAAAGCTGTTGGGTCTGTCTTGGTTTGGGCTCTGCTTTTTTTCCCCCAGTTGCTCACTGTTCTGCTTGCTCCCAGCAGCTGCTCATGAATGGATTCTTGCCAAACACCATGAGAGAAGTTTCCTAAATTTATAAATAAGCCCAGGACTTTGATGGAAAACTCCCCACAATTAGTCAGAACACCCTGGGCAGCTAAGTGAGCACATACCCAGTGAGAAGACAGATTTCAACAGCGACCATCAAAGCTGGTCTCAGGTGTACCTACCCCTGCTTCACAACCTCCATTCAATTAATGGGATAGGTCTCTCTTTCACTGGGGACTGCCATTCTTCCCAGCAAGGACCCAATCCAGAAAGTACAGCTGAGAGCGCTGGCTTCGCAGTTAAAAAGCCATGGCAACTAGTCTTACGAAGCTGTGGGAAGAGAAGTCTCCGATTTCCAGTGATTTCCACTGGGGATGCCAAGTCAACCCTACCCTGCATCACCACAGTCAAGATGATAGCTCCTCTCCAACTGGCAAATATTCATTGTTGTGATTAAACTGATGACAATTTAAAGTTGTGTTGCACGCATTCGCAGAGCTTCAGGCCAAAAGACACCAACAGATCATCTGCTCTGACCTCCTTATATCACAGGCCCTTGTTTTTCATCCATTTACTCCTGTATTGAGCTCAATAACTTATGAGTAAAGTATATTTTCCAAAAAGGCATCCAGCCTGGATATGAGGCCATCAAGAGATGGAGAATCCACTACTTCCTTGGGAGTTTGATCCCAACTTTTCCATTAATTTGCCCAGGCATGATGTCAGGCTGACTAGCATATAGATACCTGAGTTATCCCACTTGCCCTTTCTGAATATTGGCACAACATTAGCACTCTACTAGTCTTCTGGAAGTTCCCTGATACACCAAGATTTATTAAAAATTCACATCAGCAGGCGAGAGATATCCTCAGCCAGTTCTTTTATGACTCTTGGATACAAGTTATCTGGGCCTGCTGATTTTAAAATGTTTACCCTAGTGGATATTTAACAAGTATCAGAGGGGTAGCCATGTTAGTCTGGATCTGTAAAAGCAGAAAAGAGTCCTGTGGCACCTTATAGACTAAATAGGTCTTTTAGTCTATAAGGTGCCACAGGAGTCTTTGCTAGATATTTAACATCCTCCTCACTTACGAATGAACTGAAAAGTATTTTATCATCCTCAGCTAATCACCTCATGTGATATGAGCACATCACCCTACTTCTTTCCAAATAAAGAACAAACATTTATAGATCACTTTTGCTTTCGCTGCATCATTAACAATTTTACCATCTCCACTTAGCAATAGGCCTATATCATTGCTAAGATTTCTTTTGTTTCTAATATAGTTAAACTCTTATTGTCCTTAGCCCTGCCAGCCAGGGATTCTTCCCTGATGTCTTTAGCTTACCTTATCAGTTTTCTACACTTCATAACTTCCAATTTATATTGATTGACAGCTACTTCCTTTTTTTTTTCCTCCTCCATTTGTTATATATTGCTTTTTATTTTGAATTGCTGCCTTCTCTTCACCACTGAGCCAAAGTTGTCCTCTTTCTTGATTGTTCAGTCATGGCTTTTTGACCAGCTAATAAATACTTTTTAAAGAACACTCGATTTTCATTCCCATTCTTCTGTCTAAATTTTTCCTCTCAGTCAATTTTTATCAGCCTTAGGAATTAGCTCTTTTTAAGCAGCAAGAATATATATTTTTGGTTGGTACTGTCCTTTGTTTGCCCACATTGAATGTAAACAGATCATAATCACTGGTCCCTAGACAATCACCAACTTCCAGTCCAGTAATTAATTCATCTTTATCTGTTATAATGAGATCCAACATAGAGTTTGCCCATACTAGATACAACTCCTTTTATGTTAGGAAATTATCACCTATATTTTTTAGAAACTCCAGTGATGTTTTCTATTGGCTACATGAGACTTCCAGCAGATGTCTCCCTGATTGAAGTTCCCCATGATAACACAATTGTCCCCACACACATATGACAGACAGGTGCTTAAGCAGTAACTCATCTTGTTCTCCGGTTTGATTTGGTGGTACATAACAGATCCCCGACTGGTACCCACTCCTGGGCTCTGCTAGTTAGCACAAAAAGCCTGGAATGTATTTCATCATCCTGCTTCTTTCCAAATACAGAATATAAACATTTATTGAGAACTTCTGCCTTCTCTGGATCATTATTAACATAGGAACATGGGACACAGGACTGGAAGGAACCTCCTGGGTCAACAAGTCCGGTCTGCTACTATCACAGAACAACCCCATCATATCATCTCATTCATAAATGTATCAAGGTTCATTTTAAAACCAGAAAGGTGTCTTGCCCACACTCCTCCTACTGGGGGGTCAGAAACTGTCTTCTAATTCCCAGCCTACATTCATGCCTGCCCAGTTTATCCCCATTTGTTTTTGAACAATTGACAATTTTAGTGTTCTAGTGATTGCTCTGGTTTATAAGTCAGTGCAATGACCAGAATCTCTGGCACTTTCCTTTAAAATCCCAAATTCTTCACAGTGTGTGTGTTGGATTTTGGAGCAGATGTGGGGGGGGGGAGGCACATGCGCTAAACCAAGTGGCAGGCTGTAATGAATACGGGACAGCAGGTTCTATGTATTTTAGCACTCCTCCCATTTCCCTTCTCCCTCTCCAGCCCCATTCAGCCAGGAAGCCTCAGGAGCCACTTGCCCAAACAACTAGCCAGTAAAAAAACTTTTGAGAAAAAGCCAAACAATTGCAGGGATGCCAGACAGAGCATGAGTCACCTAGCTGTCAGCAGCAAATGAAGCTGGACTTTGGACGGCAGCCTCCTTGCCCCTTGCTCTACATCTCACCTCAGGATGCAGCTGGTTTAACTAGACAAGGAGTAAAGGCAGTTTTGACTAGGGGCTGCTGGCAGGTGGGAGGCGCTGGGGACCTGATGCGGGGGGGCAGCGGGGGCTGACATATTACTATGGCTCTTTGGCAACGTATACTGGCAAATTCTGGCTCCTTCTCAGGCTCAGGTTGGCTGCCTCTGCTCCGGGCTAACAGCACACGCAGCGTGACGGAGGAACAGGACTGACAGCACACGCACACCCAGCTGTGCCTCTGACTCGTGTGCTGGCTTCTCAGATCTCTCTGCCAATAAAACAGAGACCAAGTCCAAGGACCCAGAGCTGGATCCCAGCGGCAATACTGAGACAGGGACGCACTGTCCCAGCCAGTGGCATTGAGCAATCACTCCACTTCCCTGTATGTGTCACTCTTCAGAATACAGGCAACAGGAGCATTTAACAAGCATTAACCTTCAGCAGGGAGACAGATGCCCCCCAACCTGCTCCTTCTAGAGAGCCCCATAGATCCAGGCAGCCACCATCCATTTCTTCTCTGCCTCTGCCACAGCCCAGGCAATAGCTGCCCGCGCCAAAATGCCACACAAGGAGCAGCAAGAATGCAGCCAGCTCAGAGGGCAGCATTCCCCAGTGGCTCGGACAGCGACCCTGCACATTTCACCCAGATAACAGTAGTATCTTTCCAATTCAAGCATTAAGAGGAACATCTTCCTGGGGAGATCATCACCAGTTTGTGTGCGAACATGCAGGTTTGCTTCTCTCTCAGTGAGCACGTGTCCACTCTTCTGTGACTGTAGCCCTTTCTGCACAGGCCTTCCACATGGGGGAGGGGAGCATGTACGGTGACCAGATGTCCTGATTTTATAGGGACAGTCCTGATTTTGGGGTCTTGTTTTTATGTAGGTTCCTATTACCCCCCACCCCCATCCCAATCTTTCACACTTGCTGTCTGGTCACCCTAGGAGAATGCTAGGCATCTGTCTGCAGCAGCATGGCAGAGTTTTCCGGAGTTCCCACTACCAGCTGTCGATCCTACTGGGAGTGTTAAGTGGGTTCTGCTGACTCATGGAGATGGGTTGCTCATTACCCATCTGGACAGAAGGAAGGTGGGAGCAGCTCCAGGAGAGGGAGAGGATAAAGGATGTGGGCTGAGAGGGCTGGGAGAGGAGCCATAGGAGCAACCCAGCTTGGGGAGAAGGACTGAGCTGGATGTTATTTTAGGGCTCAGTCACAAGGGGCAGAGCCAGGATGGTCCCAGCTAGTCTCCCAACAGGCCACCTCTCCACATAACGAACGAGACAGACGCAAGCCTTTGAAATTGCAAAGGCAGCAGCTGCTCATTTAGATTTGTCACCTCAGGACCAGAGTGAGACTCAGGCCCATTGCGCTGCATTGGCTCAAGCCAGCCATGGCTTTATCTGCCTCAACACACTGCTCAAAAGTCACCAACCACACCAGGCAATGCTACCCCTTGCATACCACAGCACACTAAGCCAAGCGGGCAACAGCCCAGGGCACTGGGCCACACTAAGACAAGCGGGCGATGGCCCGGGGCGCTGGGGCGCACTAAGATGAGCAGGCCAAGGTGTGTTGACATAAACACACCCAGGTCCTCTTTGCACTATCACACAGCAGCATCTTTCCCTACCTCATCCACAAACTTCTGCAGAAACGACTTCTCCTGGAAGGGCTCGGTCCTCAGGCGTCCTGCAAGAGAGATGGGAGTGTGAGCATGGCCAGCAGCACCAGCCTGGCCAAACACCCCAGCTCGCTACCCGCACTCTCTGTGACAGGGAGATGAAAGGAGAGAGTGCCTGGTTTTTTATTGTTTATTGAATTACCTGAGGGAGGTACTAGGCCATGTAATACCTACACGACACTGGCAGCGCCCGTCAGGAGAGAGAGAACCCCAGTACTCATCAGCCCTGGCACCAGGGCCCATTAGGAAAGCATTACAGCCAAGGAGAGCTTGGTGGCAGACAAGCATTGCCCAGACTTTTCTCCAGTCCTGTGACATTGACATGAACTGCAACCATATAGATCATTGTTGCAACTACTGTTATATATTTGCAGCAAACATTGTACAAAGGTTGTCAAGTGAGGTGTCTATGACAAGGTTATGGTTTGCTGGTTATGATTATGCACTCTGTGTGCGTGGATCATTTTTGTATTTAAAGTTGTAAGTATTGGCTGTAGACTGTCCGTATTTCACACTTGTGCTGTGCTTCTGGGTGACATCCCAGACAAGTTGGGGTTAGCTCTGCCTGGCCTGCTTGATGGCCCATTAAGGGCCATCAGCAACACAACTGGCCCACTGAGAGAAGCAGATACACCTTGGAACTCAGCAAGGCAGGGACAGGCCTATGGACAGGACTGTAAGGGGGTTTTCATGCCATGTGCTGAGTAGCTTGTGTTTGGAACAAAGGAAGCAAAGGCTGCATGGCAAGAGACTATAAAAGGAAGCTGCATCTCCTCCATTTTGTCTTTAATCCTGCTTCTTGCCTCTGGAGGAACTTTGCTACAAACGGAAGCTCTGAACAAAGGACAGAATGACCCATCCAAGCTCTGGATGTACTCCAGAGACTTGATTTGAACCTGCAGTTTATTCCATCACCGTTACGAGTCTGAACCAAGAACTTTGCCATTACTGTATGGAATTCATTCCATTTAACCAATTCTAGCTCTCATCTATATTTCTTTTTATGAATAAATCTTCAGATTTTAGATTCTAAAGAATTGGCAACAGCGTGATTTGTGGGTAAGATCTGACTTGTAATATTGATCTGGGGCTTGGTCCCTTGGGATCTAGAGAACCATTTTTCTTTTACTGGGGTATTGGTTTTCATAACTATTCATCCCCAGAAGGAGTGGCACTGGTGGTGATACTGGGTAACTAGAGTGTCTAAGGGAATTGCTTGTATGACTTATGGTTAGCCAGTGGGGTAAAACCGAAGTCCTCTCCGTTTGGGTGGTTTGGTTTGCCTCAGTAGTGAAGGACCCCCAGCCTTGGGCTGTGACTGCCCTGCTCTAAGCAATTTGTCCTGAATTGATACTCTCAGTTGTGTCCCATCAAAGGCAGAATCATTACAGGGCCAAGACATGACGACACAGCAGGAGCCCTCCAGGTCACTCAGGGTGGTAGGGAAACCATCTCCGGAAACCCACTAGTAACCATGACAACATGAAGAAGACAGTCCCTGAGGCCTGAATGAGGGCAGATTTGCACCTCAGCAGCAATCAGCTGGGAAACCACCATAAGAAAGCCCCTTCCTAATGACAGTCACCATTTCAGCAAAGCTGCCCCATCCTTACTGGGCTACAGCTGTCTGCCCTGAGACAGCATGGGGTTTCAAAGGCCCCTTAGGCAAACTCGGCTTCAGCACTGTCTGCAAGTTTGGAAACATGCTCCAGCCTTTAGGGTTTCCTGCAGTTCAGTAAACACGGCTTCCAGCCCAGGGCAGACAGGTCCAAGGACCTACAGTCAGCTCCCCAGGATGGCTGAGTGAGGAGTACCCTGCAGTGTGAAGCTCCCTGTTCCCAGCGACTCTGTGTTGCAGCAAGGAGGCTCGGGAATGACTATTGCCATACATTCCTGGGGAGAGGCACCCCCCATCCCCCACACAACTGTCCCCAAATGGATGGGGAGATGTTCTGGTTGCCTAGAAAGGCACTTCCACAGTGGACCCCCTCTCAGCACACGAGCCAAGGAGCGAGGTGTAAGCACCTCACAGAAATGCTAAAGGCTTTGGCTAGCACTGACCATGAGGGTGAGGCTACCTGCACCTGGAACTCCCAGCAGCCTGTAGGCAGCATTCTCCCCAAATCCCCATCATTGCCTGCACCTCAGGCTAAGCTTATTGCTCCCCAGCCCACTGGAAGCCGTTGTGCTGCCCTAGAACCACCACCACCACCACCACCACCACCAGCAGCAGCAAGAGGCAAACACATACATTTTGGTGTGTCCCAGAAAAATGGAGACTGCCATTCCAAGCTTCCTCTGCAGCCCAGCTGAGATGGAGGAGGGTCTCCCTCTGCTCCCACTCCTTCACGCACAGAACTCACCCAGAGACTACTGCCTCAGAGCGAGGCCCATCATGTTCCCCAGCACCTTGCAGTGGCATCCCACCATGCAGCCCTGAAGCCCCAGAGTCGAAGGTAAAACGGTTACTTACCTTTCTGTAACTGTTGTTCTTTGAGATGTGTTGCTCATATCGATTCCAGTTAGGTGTGTGCACACGCCGCATGCACGGATGTCGGAAACTTTTTCCCTAGCAGCTACCCGTCAGACCGGCTGGGGAGCCCCCTGGAATGGTGCCAAAATGGCGATCTATATAAGACCCTGCCGGCCCGATCCCCTTTCAGTTCCTTCTTGCTGGCTACTCTGACAGAGGGGAAGGTGGGGGGGAATGGAATAGATATGAGCTACACATCTCGAAGAACAACAGTCACAGAAAGGTAAGTAACCATTTTTTCTTCGAGTGATTGCTCATATCAGTTCCAGTTAGGTGACTCTCAAGCCTTGCCTCGGAGGTGGGGTCAGAGTCAAGGAATCGCAGATTGAAGGATCACTCTGCCAAAGGCTGCATCATCCCAAGAGTGCTGGATGATGGCATAGTGGGACGTGAAGGTATGAACCGAAGCCCACGTGGCAGCCCTGCAGATCTCCTGGAGAGGAATGTGTGCCAGGAAGGCAGGTGACGATGCCTGAGCTCCCATGGAGTGAGCCGTAACAGCAGGCGGAGGGGCGTTTGCCTGATTATAGCAAGCACGAATACAACCAGTGATCCACAAAGATATTCACTGAGAGGAGACCAGGGTGCCTTTCATCCGAGTTGTTTTATGAGAGGGTTTTGTCCGGTCTATATAGAAGGCAAGTGGCCGTCTAGCGTTGAGAGCATTGAGGCATGGTTCACGTAGGTCAGCATGCAGTTTTGGGTAGGAAACCAGTAGGAAGCGGCGCCCTGGCTCACGTGGACGCAGGACACCACTTTTGGTAGGAAGGCTGGATGAGGTCTTAGTTGGACTTTATCTTTACGGAAGACGGTATAGGGCGGCTCACGCATGAAAGCCCAGAGTTCGGACACTCAACGTGCGGACGTGGCGGCCATGAGGAAGGCGACCTTCCAGGAGAGATAGAGAAGAGAGCAGGTGGCCAGCGGCTCGAAAGGAGGGCCCATAAGGCAGGAGAAGACCAAGTTAATGTCCCATGCAGGCACGGGTGGCTTTGTTGGAGGGTGGATTTTCTCCAAGCCTTTGAGGAAACGCTGCACAACCAGGTGTGCAAACACCAAGCGTCCTGTCGCGCCTGGGTGAAATGCAGAAATGGCCACAAGGTGGACCTTAAGGGATCCAAAGGCTAGGTGCTGGCTCTTTAAGGACATCAGGTAGTCAAAGATGCATGGAATGGAAGCCTGGAGCAGGAGCACCTGCTGCTGAGCGCACCAGCTGGAAAACCTCTTCCACTTAGCCTCGTAGGTAATCCTAGTCGATGGCTTGCGACTTTCCAGAAGCACTCACCTTATCGAATCCAAACAGGCGCATTCAGACTGGTTCAGTCACGGATCCTCCAGGCTGTGAAGTGGAGCGACTGAAGGTCCGGGTGTGGGAGACAACCATGGTTCTGAGAAATGAGGTCGGAGCCTGAATTGACAGGTCCAGCAGGGTCAGGTATCAACACTGACGCAGACAGGCAGGGGCTACCAGTATGCTATCTACCTTGTCCCAGCGGACCTTGAGGAGCACCTTGTGAACCAGCGGGAACGGTGGAAAAGCATAAAGCAACTGGCCAGACCACTTGATCTGGAAGGCGTCTGCTATGGAGCCCGGGCTGTGACCCCGGAACAAAAAGCTGGGCACTTTCTGTTGGTCCACAAAGTGAACAAGTCAATTCGGGGAGACCCCCAGGTGCGGAAAATGGAATGTATGATATCTGGGTGTATCAACCATTCGTGGGTAAGAAAACACCTGCTCAAGCTGTCCACCAGAACGTTCTGGACACCCAGCAGGTATGAACCTTGAAAGTTGATGGAGTGGGCTAAGTGGAAGTCCCACAGAAGGAGGGTATCTTGGCAAAGCAGCGATGACTGGGCTTTGCCCTGCTTGTTCAGGTAGAACATGGCCGTGGTGTTGTCCATTAGGACTGCTACACAGTGGTCCCACAAATGACGGAGAAAGGCTTGACACGCAAGGAGTATCGCCCTGAGCTCTTTGATGCTGATGTGCAGCGACAGCTCGCTTTCATGCCATAAGCCCTGCATTGTGAGGCTCTCAAGGTGGGCTCCCCATCCCAGGGCAGATGCGTCTGTGCCCAGGGTTAGGGTGGGTTGGGGCGGATGGAACGGGATCCCGGTACCCATTATCTGGGGGTCCAGCCACCACTGCAGGGAGTTGAATGTGCACTTCGGGACCATGAGGATCATTTCTAGGCTATTGCGTCCCGGCCAACAGGCAGACACCAATCACATCTGAAGCGGCCTGAGTCTTAGCCTGGATTGTTGCACCACATATGTACAGGACACCATGTGACCCAGCAATCTGAGGCACTGCCTTGCTGTGGTGGTGGGAAACTTGCAGAGGCTGGTAATTAAGCCTGCTACAGCCAGGCATCGTGCTTCTGGATGGAAAGCCCTCGCTTGATTTGCATCCAGGACTGCATCTATAAACTCTGTTGTTTGAATAGGGGCAAGGATGGACTTCGTGAGGTTTACCATGATACCTAAGCAAGTGAATGTGTCCTGAGACTGGACATGATGGTGAGACCAGCCCTGTATAAGTCAGTTGTCTAGGTACATGAAGACGTGTACGTGGTGTCAGCGAAGAAAAGCAGCCACGACCGCCATGCACTTGGTAAAGACATGAGGGGCTGTGCACAAGCCAAACGAGAGTGCTGTGAATTGATACTGCATCTTGCCCACCACGAAGCGGAAGAAACGTCTGTGAGACAGAGTAATCAAAATGTGAAAGTACGCATCTTTCATATCGAAAGTAGCATACCAGTCTCCTGGATCCAGTGAAGGGATGATACTGGCTAAGGCAGTGGTCCCCAACCTTTTCATCTGGCAGGTGCCAGACGAAGGACCGTGGCGGCGATCGAGCATCCGCGAAAATGCCGCCAAATTTCAGCGGCGACGGCTCTCGATGACGTCACTTGTCGGCAGCAAGCAGTATCATCGAGAGGCGTCGCTGCCGAAATGCCGCAGAAATTCGGCAGCATTTCGGCAGATGCTCGACCTCCGGCCAGGATGCGGATGCATTTAGATGCCCCCGCGGGCATCATGGCGCCCGCGGGCACCACGTTGGGGACCTCTGGGCTAAGGAGACCATACAGAACTGCAGGTTGACAAGTACTTGTTGAGCTCCCTGAAGTCCAGAATAGGTCTTAGGCCTCCCTTTGCCTTCAGGACAATGAAGTAGCGGGAGTAGAAACCCTTGCCCCAAGCTCCTTAGGCACTTCCTCCACTGCCCCTAGGGCAAGGAGAGATTGAACCTCCTGGATGAGGAGTTGCTCGTGAGAAGGGTCCCTGAAGAGGGACAGGGAAGGAGGATGGGAGGGCAGGATGGAGTGGAAGTGGATAGAATATCCTGTCTGCACCGTGCGGAGGACCCAACAGTCTGAGGTAATAAGGGACCAGGCATGGTAGAAACGAGTTGGCGAATGAGAAAGGGATAACTGTCCGGGGTAAGAACTGGTAGTCTGTCCTCCGGCGCACCTTCAAAATGGGCACTTAGGGCCCAGGGGTGACTTAGACTGTCCTTGACCTTGCCCGGGGGAGGGGTGGTGGTTTGCGCGAGACAGTCTACGTCGAAAGTATCGACCTCTGCAATGAGAAGAGTCCTGCCTCACTCTAGGAGGGAAAAGGACATTGCTGGATGGTCTGTGGCTTAAAGGGCTTTCTTTGGTTAGCCGGGGTATGCATACTTACGGACTTAATGGTGTTTCTCGTGTCCTTTAAGGCAGGAATCAGTTTGATCCACAAACAAGTCCTGGCCATCGAAAGGGAGGTCCTGGATGGTATGCTGAACCTCGGGCGGGAGGCCGGAGGACTGGAGCCAGGCATTCTGCCACATAGTGATTCCCAACGCCAGAGGGTTATGCAGCCGCGGCATCGAGGGAACCCTGGAGGAAGGTCCTAGCAATCAATTTACTCTCCTCAGCAATGGCCTCCAGTTCTGTACGAGCCTCTGCTGGGAGAAGGTCTTGGAATCTGAGGACCGCAGACCAAGAGTTAAAATTGTACCTACTGGGGATCGCCAGTTGGTTAGCGATCCACAGCGAGAACCCCCCAGTAGAATAAACTTTTCTCCCAAAAAGGTCCAGCCGTTTAGAGTCATTTGACTTGGGAGCAGGCCCTTGTTGGTCCTGTCTCTCCTTGGCATTTACCGTGTCCACCACAAGTGAACATGGGGCAGGGTGGGTAAAAAGGTATTCATAACCCCTGGTGGGGACAAAGTACTTTCTTTCTACCTCCTTAGCTGTGGGGGGAATGGAGGCCAGGGTTTACCAGAGAGTCTTGGCGTTGTTTTGAATGGTTTTATTCATGGAAAGGGCCACCCTGGATTGCCCTTCCAGTTCTAGAATGTTCACCATGGGGTCCTCATCCTTCACAACCTCCTCAATTTGGAGGTTCATATTGAGAGCCATGCACCTCAATAGTTCTTGGAGGACCCTAAATTCCACCGGGGTGGCCCAGACGTGGATGTGCCAGCCATAGCCTCATCGGGGAAGACAAGGACGACTCCACTGAGAGGGCTGGTACAGATGTAACATCCCGGTCGGCCATGGGTGTTTCCTCCTGGGGACCTGGGATAGCCTCTATCGCAGGCACTGGCTCCACAGGTTGATCCGGGTCAGGAGGACAGCTGAGAGTTGCCTCAGGGGGCCTGGGGCTCAACTGAGACTGCGACCCTGGGCTTGGTGGTATGCCCAGGGTGTCAAAAATTGCCACTGGGGTTGCCTGTGGGTCGCTGGTGGATCTTGGCCAAGGCTCCCTGGGCAAGAATGAGGGATGTCCGAGACCCCAGAGGCTCTCTCCAACCTGCCACAGGGGGATCGGGACCACGACGGCCAAGGAGGGGCGGTGCGGGAGTGGGTCAAAGAAGGCAGCACTGAGTCTCTTGGGAGGCGCAGGTCACGTGGGCATCAGCACAATGAGGCTGATCGCGACCGCAACCAGTGTCGCGATGGCAAGCGGTACCACGATGGCGAGCGGTGCCGCGACGCCAATCGATAGTGGACCACGGACCGGTGCCGTGGTGATCGCTGACGCTGGGATCAGGGACCCGCACTGCATCGGTTTGAGGGGTGCCGCGAGGTCGCTGATCATGACCTGGACCTCAAGCAGGACCATGTTCTTACAGTTGAAAGTGACCTCAAGCGGGAAGGGCTCCGAGGATTGGGACCGCAGGACCAGCGCAGCGAGTCTGACCGGTGCCGTGAGTCAGACTGGGATCTGGGGCAGTGAAGGGACTCAGAACGGTGCTGGGACTTTGAGTGGCAAGGAGATGCTGGCCTGAGGGTTGACAGTCCGAACATCGCCGGTTTGCCCTTGGATGGCACCAGGACTCGTGTTGGGGCCGGTGCTGGGACTGGAGGCACCGGAGCCGTCATCTTGATGAGACCTCTCGCTGCCTCGAAGGTGTCCAGCGTGGACAGTAAAGTGATCTCTTCTACTTGCACTGTCCCGTGTGCAGGGCTGGCCTGAAGAGAGCTAGGCAAGGCGGCCTGCTTAGAGGACTGGTTAGGCTTTTGCTCCATCGGGACCGTGGTAACTGTCTTGACCCTGACAGGGGGTCCTCCCACAGCAGTGGTGCCTAACCTTTTTGTGGCCAGTAGCACATACATGTTTTCAGAAGAGTGTGGCAGGTGTCAACAATTTTTCAAGGCTTATTTTGTATTTGTACATTCAATAATAAGAAAAATATCATATTTAATATACATAATATATGAATCCATAAAATAAAAAGGGTAATTTTACATGTAAAAGGTATTAATTAAATTATTCGGCAATTACTCTTTCATCTTACCATGTGAATTTGCTCTTTTTTATCTATCTGTAAGAAAAATTAAGGAGGTTTTACAAAATAAATATCATAAACAGTTTTCATCTTATTTATTTTAAAAAAGTAAAACATTGTTGAACTGCTGGTCCAAATATATTTATTATTCTTATTTTAACATAGAATGAAGCCTGTGGGCCCAGAGCTCTCTGCCCCCGGCAGGCGCAGGGCCGCAGCTTCTCTCCCCTGCTGGGCACTAGGCAGGCATTGTCCCACAGCTTGCTTCTTGGCAGCAACCGGGAAACGGAAGCAGTGCCAAGGTGGGTGTTTCTGGGGCCCGGGAGATGGACGGTCCCAAGATGAGCGTGGGATCTTCTGCAGTGCCGAAGACGGTACTGCTGGCGGAGCACTCCACACTGAGGCACTTGGGCCCGTGTCTTGAGAGGGCTGACTCCATGAGGAGTTGCCTAAGATGAAATCTCCCTCTCTTTACACGTCTGAGGTTTGAACACTTTACAAATTCTGCATTTGTCCACTTGATGGCCCTCCCCCAGACACCTGAGACAGGAATCGTGGGGGTCGCCCGTAGGCATGGGCCTGTTGCAAGACTTGCAAGGCTTGAAGCCCTGAGAGGGCATGCCCCAGGGCCCCGCAGGGCAGTTGTTGAGGAGACTGCCCTCAACAGCTAAACTACAATTAACACTTAACACTAACTACTAACAATCAATCAACAATCAAGATAAGAGAACACTAGGGGTAAGTGAAGCACTTGATAAGACAAGAGACCACTGTTCTAACACCCGTCACAGGCGGTAAGAAGGAACTGAAGGGGGGTTAGGCCGGCAGGGGCTTATATAGATCGCCATTTCAGCACCACTCCAGGGGGCTCCCCAGCCGGCCCGAGGGCTAGCAGCCAGGGAAAAAGTTTCTGACATCCGTGCATGTGGCGCACGCACACACCTAACTGAAATTGATATGAGCAATCACTCGAAGAACAAAAAGATCTCACAAAACTAAGTGATTGGGCAACAAAATGGCAAATGAAATTTAATGTGGATAAATGTAAAGTAATGCACTTTGGAAAAAATAACCCCAACTATACATACAACATGATGGGGGCTAATTTAGCTACAACTAATCAGGAAAGAGATCTTGGAATCATTGTGGATAGTTCTCTGAAGACATCTAAACAGTGTGCAGCAACAGTTAAAAAAGCAAACCGGATGTTAGGAATAATTTAAAAAGGGATAGAGAATAAGACGGAGAATATCTAGAGGTCTATAAAATCATGAGTGATGTGGAGAAAGTGAATAAGGAAAAGTTATTTACTTGTTCCCATAATATAAGAACGAGGAGCCACCAAATGAAATTAATGGGCAGCAGGTTTAAAACAAATAAAAGGAAGTTCTTCTTCACACAGCGCACAGTCAACCTGTGGAACTCCTTGCCTGAGGAGGTTGTGAAGGCTAGGACTATAATATGCCATCACCCAAGGGCAGGAGCTCCTCTTTCCTACTCCTGCAAACAAGAAAGCCAGCTGTTCTGTGGACACCCCTGCACTTGGGTTTCTGAGGACGTCCCAGCGAGACTACCGGGGGTTGGTCCCAATACCTGACTTGCCTGGCCCTGTTGCTAGCTCCAGGCCATCATTTCTCCACCACCACTATGAACTGTTCCTCAGGAGTGGTTCAGGTGATTGCTCCATCTGCCAACAATGGGACAAACTCTGCAAGTGGGAAGCCCTGCACCTCATGTCATATTAAGGAACCCCTTTGAGGTGTTGGGTGGGCACAAAGTGACTGGAGAATGACACCTCCCAGCCCCCTTGCTGGCTCCTGCATCAGGCATATACCTGCTGATTCTACACCCATAAATAAGCTTCTTTGGACTCACGTGAGCCCTGAATATCCAGTACAGTAACACCAGAGGGAGCCGGAGTCTGGTTCGGTTCATGTGCTAACCTAGTTCTAAGCACAAGCCGTGCGCTGCCCTTACTTACACCCTTTCCCCCAAGGGAGGCAGCAGGTGTCACTGCGCAAGGGAATCGCCCTGCACAATCCCTATTCCTAGGGGTGATGCGCAAGCCTTACAATCATAGAATATCAGGGTTGGAAGGGATCTCAGGAGGTATCTAGTCCAACCCCCTGCTCAAAGCAGGACCAACCCCAACTAAATCATCCCAGCCAGGGCTTTGCCAAGCCTGACCTTAAACACTTCTAAGGATGGAGATTCCAGCACCTCCCTAGGGAACCCATTCCAGTGCTTCACCACCCTCCTAGTGAAAAAGTTTTTTCTAATATCCAACCTAAACCTCCCCCACTGCAACTTGAGACCATTGCTCCTTGTTCTGTCACCTGGTACCACTGAGAACAGTCTAGATCCATCCTCTTTGGAACCCCCTTTCACTTAGTCGAAAGCAGCTATCAAATCCCCCCTCATTCTTCTCTTCTGCAGACTAAACAAGCCCAGTTCCCTCAGCCTCTCCTCATAAGTCATGTGATCCAGCCCCCTAATCATTTTTGTTGCCCTCCGCTGGACTCTTTCCAATTTTTCCACATCCCTCTTGTAGTGTGGGGCCCAAAACTGGACACAGTACTCCAGATGAGGCCTCACCAATGTCGAATAGAGGGGAATGATCATGTCCCTGGATCTGCTGGTAATGTCCCTACAGCCCACAATGCCATTAGCCTTCTTGGCAACATGGGCACATGTTGACTCCTATCCAGCTTCTCATCCACTGTAACCCCTAGGTCCTTTTCTGCAGAATTGCTGCCTAGTCATTCGGTCCCTAGTCTGTAGCAGTGAATGGGATTTTTCCATTCTAAATGCAGGACTCTGCCCTTGTCTTTGTTGAACCTCGTCAGATTTCTCTTGGCCAAACCCTCTAATTTGTCTAGGTCCCTCTGTATCCTATCCCTACCCTCCAGCATATCTACCACTCCTTCCAGTTTGCTGAGGGTGCAGTCCACGCCATCCTCCAGATCATTAATGAAGATATTGAAAACTGGCCCCAGGACCAATCCTTGGGGCACTCCACTTGATACCGGCTGCCAATTAGATATGGAGCCATTGATCACTACCCGTTGAGCCTGATGATCTAGCCAGCTTTCTATCCACCTTATAGTCCATTCATCCAGCCCATACTACTTTAACTTGCTGACAAGATATGGTGGGAGACCGTATCAAAAGCTTTGCTAAAGTCAAGGAATAACACGTCCACTGCTTTCCCCTCATCCAGTTATCTCATCATAGAAGGCAATTAGGTTAGTCAGGCATGACTTGCCCTTGGTGAATCCATGCTGACTGATCTTGATCACTTTCCTCTCCTCTAAGTCCTTCAGAATTTATTCCTTGAGGGCCTGCTCCATGATTTTTCCAGGGACTGAGGTGAGGCTGACTGGCCCATAGTTCCCCAGATCCTCCTCCTTTCCTTTTTTAAAGATGGGCACTACATTAGCCTTTTTCCAGTCATCCTTAAAGGTCCCAGGTCACCCCTCACCTTCCAGCAGGCATTTGTGGCACCAGTTAGTAGGAAAACTTTCCCCACTGGTAAGGAGAGCAAGTCTGAGCTGGAATCACTGAGATTACAGGGCCTGGAGTACCTGACATCACTTTCCAGCACTGCACTTACCAAGGGGGCTGTATAAATAACCAACTAAATAAAGTTTTCAGGCCCGCGAGGCATGCAGAGAGCAGTGTGTCAGACAAGCAGCACTAGACCAGTACCTAGTGGATCCTGGGGAGCTGGTCCGGACCATAGCAGCCCTCTGATGTGCAAGGGAAGCTCTTTGAGGAAATCAGGCCATGCTGGTGAAAAGCAGAGCATCCCTCTCCCCCCAACCCCCTTAACACTGCCCTCCAGCCCAAGGCGTGCAGAGCCTCTGCCAGCTGTGAACCAAATCCACATGTCAGCGGCATCGCCAGCTGAGGGTGGGACCCAGTACCCCTTCTAATCACCGAGGGACTCCACCCACCAGCGACAGCTCTGACAGTCCTTATATCACCTCGCTCTGGACACTGTGCTCTGACAGCTGGGGATTAAACCCAGGCCCCTCGTTCACATCTCAGAGACTCCACACTGGAAACAGACCCATGCGCACAGCCATGCTTCCAGGGGAAGAGCTGGGAGCCCCTGGTTCCTCTCCAAGTGCTCTGCAAGCTACTGCATGTGGGAAAAAACCCAGACTCTGCTCCAGTTCCTTCACTAGCTGGCTTTGGATCCAGGCTCCTGGTAAACAGCCAGGTACTCTAAGTAAAGCAAAGAGCCCCTTGGCGACTTCCCAAGTCCTTCGGCTACTGGTCAATGTCCATTCCTCCTCCACCTCTCCCCTGGGGACTACTCCCAAGGCTTCTGGCTACTGTCTGACTGCTATAGCAGCTGAACATGAAACACAAGCCTCATTGGGTAATAGCCAGACTGAGCACTTTGTGCCAACCCCGTGCAGGGAAGGAAACTCACTCCCTGCTCTCTCCAGCCCTGGTTTCCCCATGAGTGGAACAGCCCTCCGTACCTCTGCTGAGAGCAGCCCCGCTCTCCCTGTAGTCTTCAATCTCAACATCCTTCTGCACCAGGAGAGATGCCAGCTCTTGAAGCTGGTACTGCAATGCCAGGCTCATCCTGATGAGGGGCCGCACAAGATGACGGGAAATCTAAATAGGAAAGACAAAACAGGGAAGGCCAAGAAGGGCACTTAAACTGTCTCTAGAACAAAAGCAGTTGAAGCAGGTCAGTCGACAGCAGCAACGTATTGGCAACAGCTATAGCCAGCGTTTACTCAGGACTTCTCAGCGCTCACCAATCACAGCAATGCCTGTCTGCCATTCCAGCATCTACCAGCAAGAGGCACTCTATGGAACAAATCAGGTGCACTGGTTGTGCAGGGAGGTCTCTGCCATTCCTGCCTCTCCCAGGAGGAGGCACTGTAGGGAATGGTATAGAAATGTTGGCTGTGAGAGGAGCTGTAGAGAAGGGGGCAGGAGCTTTGACTGTGGGATAACTTCCATCTACCCCAGTCTCAGCCTCTCCCAGCAAGAGACGTTGTACAAAACAGCACAGGCAGTGAGGAACAAGATGGACATATGGTGGAGAAGGTTCAATATAAGAGACACACTCCAACTCCACAGACAGCTATGGGAGTGGCAGGAGACAACAGCGAATTCCTTCAGTCTGATCAGCCCAGTGAGAACTTCTGTAAGCAGCACAAACAGGCCCCTCTGAGCCTCACGCCCCCCAAACCCCTGTGGGCCCTGACGTGAATTCTGACACTGGAAACAGACATGGCTGTGACTAAAAAATAAAAGGAACTGTGCTGTCAAATTGCAGCTTGAGGAAATTGAGAGACTTTCACAGGAAAATGTGATCAAAGGCATGAGGATTCTCTACCCCCAAATCCTATCCAGGCCCTTGCTGCTGCCCCCCATGCACCCATCTACCCAGCCCAGGCCACCTCATCCTTGCCCAAGGCCTCTCAGTGCAGAGGGTCCTGCCCTATTCCTCAGTGTGCATTGGATGAACCCTGCTCCGCCTTGCACCAAGGGCACTTTGTTCAGGGGACACGCTCTCTCTGCAGCTTCCTGGCCTCATGTCAGAGGGGTTCAAGTCAGGCCAGGCCAAGCTCTGCTCCCAACGGACCATCTCACCTAGCAACTCCAGTGAGATGGACACAGGGAACAACCCCCTCACTGTCATCTGTGGGACAGCCTGGGCAAGACCCATGCAGCAGGGCCCAATGGGCCCTCACAGCCTGTCTGACAAAACCCTACTCATTCTGTGCTGCATTCTTATCAGCAAACCCAAGCCCCTGACATAGGGGTACGGTGAATACGGTGTCACTTACAGGACACCACAACCCCAAGAGGCCCTGAGTCCATGGCACACTCACTGCAGACAGTTGGGGAGTTGAGTTCTGCAGCTCCCTCCTCTTTCAGCCAAAGGTTCAAGCCATGGACACCACAGGTCCCAAAATGCAATGCGGCCTCCATTTGGGTCAAGATGCTGGGAGCTGTGGTCCCCATGGGCCATCCCTTCACTTGCAGAGTTGAGGAAGGGAGCAATCTGCTCCATTCTAGGCCAGTTCGGCACAGGCCTCAGATTCTTGGTGAGCGGCTGAGCAAAACCTGGGCCCCGTTCCTGCATTACTAACAGTAGCACTTAGCATTATGCAGTGCGTCCCATTGCCTCAGTGCTTTACAAACATTAATTAAAATATGAACTAACAGGACAGCAGCAGCTGCTGGTTCACAGCTCGCTCTATCACTCCGATAACACTGTGGGATTCATACTTTCTTTGAAGGGCAAGAGAATGTCTTTCCAGGGCCATGCGTCTTGGCCCAGGTGAGCAGCATGGGTCTGCCTCACATCCTGTGTTCTTAATGAAACCAGAGCTAACATGGCTCCTTTTTGTTACTTCTCCACCTGTGCACCAGCAGAGGCGGACACGGCTCTGGGAAGGTCCTGTTGCTGGACAGCCAGCAGAGGGCACTGACAGACGGGGTGGGTTTTGGTATGCCTCATTTGTTCTTTGTAAAAGGATTTCAGGGCTGGTGAAAGGAGCTGCACTGGCAGGCTGGAGACTGACTCCTCCATGTACCCCAGGAAAGGCAGAGTCTGGGCAAGCCCCACCCCTGCACACAGACAACAACTTACAACTCTGCTAGGGAGGATGAGCCTGTGTGGTGAGCTCTGTCCAGCCCCATCACCCTTTCAGTCCCTGGCATTGCCAGTGAGTCAATAGGTGCCCACCATACGGATGGATTCTGAGGACATCTGTCCCACTAGCAACGGGACTGAGACCCCAGCTCTGCTCTTTTTAAAGAGAAAGGGGAGAATTTTAAGTGCAGATATTTCAAACCCACGACATCAGAACTTTCAGGCAGGTCCAATATTGGTCTGATCAAAGGGCCAATGCCCTTTAAAGGGGCCCCGCCAGGGAGCCTCATCCTGTCCTCTTGCTAGCTGCCCTGTCCCATCCTTCCACAGTCGTGGTGAACAGATGGGGAGTTTGTTTTGTAAATGGTATTACAGCAAATTTTGCAGCAGAACAGAACACTTACATGCACTGTCCCAGCAAGCAGCACTCACAACCTGCCTAGGAGGCCCCTTCCCAGCTACAGCTGCCTCAGCTTCCCTAGGGCAAGTCCCAAATCCATCACTTGCTTCTGAGCTGCCTCTGTTGACTAGCAACAATTATTAGTTAGGTGCACAGCACCCTCTGGTGCACACTGAACACCACTACAATTTAATCAAGCTACAAAGAACACACAGCCTTAAAGACAAGTGTATGTAAGAGCAGAGAATGCCCCAAATTTTCCCTATGCATATCACTGTGAACGAATACACTTCTCACCTGCAGAGCCACTGAGAATGCTGGAAGTGAAGCCCTCATAGGCCAATTTGTTCTATAAAAGAACAAGGGAACGTCCAGTCAGGGCTGTGTGCAAGAGGACAAGCAGAGGCAAGCCACCCATCAGTGGGGGGCACAAATCTCTTCTGGAGCCAGGGCAGTACTGGGGCCAAGGCAGCTCCTCCTGTCCTGGGGCCACAGGGGAGATCCAGCAACTCTGGCTGCCAGGAAAGAATGAGCTTCTCCAGCCGCTGGAAGTGGGGGGGGGGGGGGAGGGGAAGAGAGCCAGCAACCAAATTTTTATTCCTTTACACACCCCTACATCCAATTAAACTGAAAAGCAGTGAATTCAAAACTGATCAAAGGAAATGCTTTTTCATAAGACGCTCAATTAGCCTTGTGGCACTCATAGCCACAAGAAATCATCAAAGCAGCATCAGCTATTTATATGGATAACGGGAACATCCACAGTTACAAAAATAAGGATTTTTTTAAACCAAATGTTTTTAGCAGGGCTATAAACCTTCATTCTTCAGGGCATGTGCCAGTCTCTGACCTAGGGACAGACATTCCACCACTGCCCACTGCAGAGTTCCCTGCACCTCCTTCTGAGCAGCTAGGACTGGCTTCTGTCACAGGTAGGAAACTGGGCTGGAGGAGCCCTGCTCTGGGACGGCCTGGCCATTTGTGTTCCTAACTAACCCAGCACCTGGTGTGCTTGGTTCCTGATTTTCTTTCTGGTCCCAGTTTTGAATCTCAGACTGAAGCCTCCTAGCTGTTTGCATGGTGCCACCTACTAAAAGTAATTACCTCAAACAGACAGCCTCTTTCAATCTGCAGGTACACAGAACATTGTACAAAGGTCAAGGGACATAAAAGCACAGACTGGAATCATATCCCTCACCAAAGAATCAGCTGCCTCCAATAAGACAACATCAAGCAGTGCTGCAAAACAGTTTGGCAGGAAGTGGGCAAGCCTTGATTCCCAGCTGAAACTGCAGGAGGAGATTTGGGAAGAGAACAAAGCCACTCGGAAGCTCTGTAAGAGCTGGACTGTGAGCTGCAAAGCCAAAGCACCTTTCATTACCAGGTGGCCAGAGTTTCAGTTTTATGTTTCAACCAAAACACAGACCTCTAGCAGCAGAGCATTGCTTAGCACCACACAAAGGCATTGGGGTCAGCACTGGATCCAAGAACAGAGCACCCCCACTCCCACTCCTTGCAGCATAGCATGCCACCTAGTACCACACTGGGGCCCTACTCCTTACTGAGCCAGCCACCCCATTCCTTAGACTAGGACTTGCGTCCCAGACCTGGCCCTTATTAACTTACATTGGAGAGGGTTCAAAGAAGAGCCACCAGAATGATTACAAGATTTGAAAACCTGCCTCATAACGACAGACTCAAGGAGCTCAATCTATTTAGCTTAACAAAGAGAAGGTTAAAAGGTGATTTGATCACAGTCTGTAAGTATCTACATGGGGAACGAACATTTAATAACGGGCTCTTCAGTCTAGCGGACAAAGGTAAAATACAATCCTATGGCTCAAAGTTGAAGCTAGACAAATTCAGATTGGAAATAAGGTGTACATTTTTAATGGGGGAGAGTGATCAACCACTGGGACAACTTACTTGGGGACATGGTAGATTCTCCATCCATGACTATTTTTAAATCAAGACTGGCTGCTTCTCTAGAAGATCTGCTCTAGGAATGATTGTGAGGGGCATTCTCCAACCTGTGCTGGACAGTAAGTCAGACTACATGATCATAATGGTCACTTCTGGCCTTGGAAACTAGGAAACTCTGCTTAGCTTGAGAGTTCCAATGGAGGTTTGACTGCAGGACAAGATCGAAACCTAAGGAACGAAGCATATGCCTCTCTCTGCTCCTCCCTCCTCGCTTGTATCTCATCATGCAACCCCACCACTCCACCCCACCAGCGATGCCAGGCTTCATCACCAGCTTCGCCCACAAGTCCCATTGCACTTTCTTCCATGGTGACCCATACACAGGGAGCTAAGCTAGTCCATAAAGCAGCCATCCTGGACATCTTCATATCCCTTCCCTCTTCCAGGCAGGTGGTCTGGTGGGCCCCCCCCCAATACCCACTTGGCTCATGTTAATGACTATCCTTGTCCCAGCTCCCTTTGATTGCTATGTCCACTTGTTGTATCTCACTTAGATGGCAAGCTCTTTGGAGCAGCGACCATCTCTGACCCTGTGTTTGTACAGAGCCCTACACAGCAGGGCCCTGCTCCTGGAGGAGGCCTCCAGATGCTATTGTCACTCAGATAATTAACGCAAGGAATGAATACAAGGCAGCACTATGGCCTATGCTAGATACTCAACAATGGTCCCTTCTGGCCTTAGTATCTATGAGTGGCTCTAGGGAACAGTACTACACAGCCCCAGCAGCTCTTCAGCTCCTTTCCTATCCCTAGAAAGACTAAGCAGGGTACTTGGCTTTTATGGACACCAACTCAGGAAGCCCCCCAACACCCCTGGGAGGCGGGGGAGGGGTGAATTCTCTTTCCCACAGGAGGAGAAACTGTGGCACTGAGAAAAGCAGTGACTCGGCCAAGAATACATAATGAGTCGGTGGCAGAGCCAGTGGCAGAACTCAGGCCCTTCTAACACTCAGCGTGGTGCTCATTCCCACTGGCTGCACTGTTTTATTATTAGGCTTACTGAGATTGCTGTGGTGCAGGGTCAGGGTCCTGCTGTGATGGGTGCAGCACACACACAGGCAGAGATAGGAAGGTTGGACAAATTCCTGGAGGTTTCACCACAAGACGTTATCTTTAATTAAAGACTAAACTTTAATACATGGCTTGTGTTCCATTGGATTGTAGTCTACCTTTGTCTGCTAGGCTGAAGAGCCCATTATTAAATATTTGTTACTCATGGAGGGTTGGCAACCCTAAGAGATAGCCCTTGGCTGGTGGAGTTGACAGTCTGACCTGAGCAGGAAGCAGTAAGTGGCTGTGTCACACAGCAGGGGAGGGGAACAAGGGTCAGACCAGGTGATGCAGGCAGTTAGTGCACACCTTGGTAACTCCAAAGCCTCCACAAGATTTTTTGAAATCAATTAACTCAGCTCCCGCCACCCACTGCAGCCCCTCGCCATCAGTGACTGGCTAGTTTTGCTGAGCGTCTCAGCAGGAGGGACAGGCACATGGCACATTGCAGAGCCCTTTCCTCACCATCTCCACAGCAGCCGCAGGGCAGTGGAAATCCCAGTAGAAGGGTAGCCCGGAGAGTTCACTTTTCACATGGATGATGAGTTTGCTGACGGTCTGTTGGCAGGAGAAGGAATTGGCGTCACTCTCCCTTCCTTCCAGCAAAGGGCACATCAAGTTGCTCAAGCGATTCAGGAAAGACGACACATGGGCTGTCAGCCGCTTGTTCAGCTCCTGGGAAAGCCCAAATGGAAAGGTGCAGTTAATGGGAGCAGCAAGGCACCCTGGAGACCCCAATGTTAGGCTCACTCTGATCGTGTAGAAACCCCAGCAAATAGGGTCCATCCTAGTTCATTCTGTCCAGGGTTCCGCGCTCTAAAAGTCCATCCTTGGGACTGTCACTGCTGGCAGCTTAGCCACACATCCTCCTTCACCTTCCCTTAGCCAATACAGAACAAAGCCTCCAATGGAACAAGCGGGACTGAGAGCAACAGACACCCATCTGGTCTATGTTCGACAAAGAACTTTCTTCACCAGTTCTCCCCATGCCCGTAACGCCTGGGATCTGGGCATTCCCTCCTGGCCCACCAGATCCCCAGCTCTGGGCAGGTGGAGTTTGAAAGGGCAGGATGTAGAGGGCATAATGAAATTTTATCCCCATGTGGCTCCTGGGATGCCTTCTCCAATATCCCACTGCCCTCCCATTACCACCCCAGGGCTCTCCTGTGCTAGGACACCTCTCAGCTGCTCCAGGCTGGCTGAGAAACTGTTACAGCCTAGCCCACCTGCTAAGACAGATAAATGGAAAGCAGCCATTGTAGTATATGGCAGTAGCCAAGAAGACTCTGCCCATCACCATCCACCCCCCAGCAGACGCCAAAATATAAAATACTCTAACATTAAGCCCAGTGATCGGGGTAACAGTTCCCCCAAGAGGCTCTAAACAGGCCTTGCTCCCATCTGCCCCTTGGCCCGGACACAGAGGGGACCTACAAGAGAGGTAGACGGTCGCTTGTGCTACCTGGCCTGTCTCTGAAATTACAGAAGATGTAAGTGACATCATTAAAACGAGCATGTAACTGAGGCTGTGGAAACTGCCAGGGTAGCATCCCTGGAGGAGCAGTCCTGAAGAGGAAGCTGCTGATAGCCTCTGATCTGGCCACTAAAGCTAACAGTCGTCTCTCCCTTGATGGCCATACCCAATTCTATGGCATCACAATCACCAGAAAGATGGGGGAAGGAGGACAGGCTGCCAGAGTGAGACACTGCTAGTGCACTGGCCTTGCACCCCTGGAAACAAGCTTCCATCCCAGCCTACAAGGGAAATGTGTCTGATGGCCTCACCCCAAGCAATATCTCTCAGAATCACAGACCACCAGTTTGGTACAGTGTCTGAGGAGGAGGAATCCAGAACTGGAACAGCCAAAGGTGCTGATTCAGAACTGAGGGGCACTGATAGAGCTGTGGGGAAGGAAACCAGGACTGAAATAGAAGGGAGGCTGCAGATCAGGACTGAGGGGCATCAGCAGAGACTGGGTGCAGAAGCCCAGGACTAGCATAGCAGGAAATGTTGTAGGTCAGAATGGAGAGGAATCAGCAGACCTGTGTAGGGCTTCCCACATCAAGGCCTTCTACCCTAGTCCTATTGAAGCTGTCATCACTCCTCTGCACGTCCTATAAACTCATGCTGGAATGTGAGCAGGCTTATGCATAAAAGGGGATTTGTGGATTTTGCAAAACTCATTCCAGACTCACCTTGGATCTTTTCCCAATGACATCCGTGTCTGCACGCTCGTACCACACACTGCTGAGGTCAGAGATCAGCAAGACGTAGCTGGTTTCTCTGAAACAAGCCTTGGCAATAAAAGTGGATTCACCAATGCAAACTGAAGCCCAAGGCTGTGTCAGGAGGCTGCTATCTAGATCCTCAGAGCCCTCCATCCTGCAAGAGAGCAAACAGGCTTAGACAGCAGCACTCAGCAAAGGCAGAGCACAACTTCCACCAGATCCCACTCCCTGGAGAGAACATGCTCCAGGAAAGCGTACGTGCGCCTCTCAGAGGCCTTTGCATCCCCACTGGCTCACACTAGCCCTGAGGCCTGCAGCTGATGATACCAAACCAACTCTGAACACAAGCATCATTTCATAGTGACGCCTGGCCTCAGCTCCTTCCATATGCAGCTCATAAGATGGGTAACAGGCCCTGTGGGCTGGAGAAATATACCATTACAGGCGTGAATGAATGGCCTGCCCAGAGGAGACAATTCTTTGGCCATTTTGCATTGCAGTTGCTATTCCATTTTAAAATAAATAATGCACTGCTGGTTCTCAGAGAAACAAGATGGGCAGTGCTAATGATGACCTCTGAAATCTCTGTACTTGGCCCAGCATTTTCTTCCCAGCTTCTCCTCCTGTCAGATCCCATAGGCACATCACAATCCAGTGTTTGTGAATGCCCAATCACAGGAGCTACCCTGACAGCACAAACAGTGAGTTATAATCTCACTACAAGGACAAAATGGGAGGAGGAGATGGGCCACTAGCAAACTATTATTTGAATCACAGTAGGGATCAGGGCCACGACACATGAGATATAGGACAAACAAATCTGGATCAAAATATCACATATAAGGTGAAGGGGTTTGTGTTTCATAGTAACCAGCCCCAGAAGAGTAAAATGACTACAACTCTCAGCATACAATTCTCTTCTTTAGTCCAACTGTGGAGCATTGCATGCTGGGACCTACAATCCCCACAGCCTGCTTTGAGTATTAAAGATGACTGGCAAAGGAAATGTATCGGCTTGTGCCGTTTTTTGTGTCTTTATGAAGGACAAGGATGGCTCGAGAATGGATGGGTCCCACTGCCCTCTCTCTTAAAAAAAAAAAAAAAGTTCTGAGGATTATTTTTCATTAGAAATCCAAGTTCCGTCTGCTTTTTTCCTAGGAGATGTTCTCGGCATTGATAGAGGTGTCAATATTCTGTCTCTGACAGTGGCCAGGATCAGACACTTCAGAGGGAATGAACAGAACAGGGCAATTACTCAATGATCCATTCCCTATTGTCCAGCCCCAGGTTCTGGCAGTTGGGAGGTTTAGGGACTATCAGAGCATTGAAACCAGTTATACTTTTGGCCTTCACAACATCCCCTGGCAGTGAGTTAAACAAGTTGTGTGTTGTGTGAAGAAGTCCTTCCTCATGTTTGTTTTAAACCTGCTGCCTATTAACTTCGTTGGGTGACCCCTGGTTCTTGTGTTATGTGAAGGGGTAAATAACACTTCCCGATTCACTCTCTCCACACCAGCCATCACCTTATAGACCTCTACCACATCCCCACAATACGGTCAGGGACCCAACCCCATGCTGCAGGGATCCCTAAACCTCCAACTGCCAGGGACTGGATGACGGGATGGATCAGTTGATAATTGCCCTGTATTGCTCATCCCCTCTGAAGCATTTGGCGCTGGCCACTATCAAAGACAGGGCACTGGGCTGGAGGAACCATTGGTCAGATCCAGTGTGGATGTTCTTCTGTTCTTAGTCATCACCCTCCTAAAATGAACAGTTCCAGACTTTTAAATCTCTCCTCATATGGAAGCTGTGCCATCCCCTAATCGCTTTTATTGCCCTTGGCTTCTTTGCACCTTTTCCAATTCGAATGTATCTTTCTGAGACGGGGCAGGATTCAAGGTGTGGCCGTATCATGGATTTCTAATGTTTTTAGTCGTCTCTCTCCTCCAACGAACAGTCTTTTTACTCTCTTCTGAGGTGACCAGAATGACACGCAGCATTCAGTGAGTGGGTGTCACATAAGTGACTGCTATTCAGACTGCTTTAAACTCTCCTTCCCCTCTATTCCTGTTCAAATGGGCCTTCAGAGGAAAAATGCCCAGTCCATGGACGCACATGGGGGTGGGGAGTGGGAGAGCAGGGGGGCCTCCACAGGCCACGGGAGTTCAGTGCCCCCACCACCTCCTCCCTTCACCTCACCCCCAGCCTCCCAAAACCCCTCCCCTCACCCCCCAACCTCTTCCCTTCCCCTCACCCCCGCCCCTCACCCCCCAGCCCCACACCTCACCCCCCCAACCTCTTCCCTTCCCCTCACCCCCCAACCTCTCACCAGCCCCCCAGCCTCCCAAAACCCCTCCCCTCACCCCCCAAACCTCTTCCCTTCCCCTCACCCCCCAGCCCCACACCTCACCCCCCCAACCTCTTCCCTTCCCCTCACCCCCCAACCTCTCACCAGCCCCCCAGCCTCCCAAAACCCCTCCCCTCACCCCCCAAACCTCTTCCCTTCCCCTCACCCCCCAGCCCCACACCTCACCCCCCAACCTCTTCCCTTCCCCTCACCCCCGCCCCTCACCCCCCAGCCCCACACCTCACCCCCCAACCTCTTCCCTTCCCCTCACCCCCCAACCTCTCACCAGCCCCCCAGCCTCCCAAAACCCCTCCCTCACCCCAACCTCTTCCCTTCCCCTCACCCCCCAGCCCCACACCTCACCCCCCAACCTCTTCCCTTCCCCTCACCCCCCAGCCCCACACCTCACCCCCCAACCTCTTCCCTTCCCCTCACCCCCAGCCTCCCAAAACCCCTCCCCTCACCCCCCAACCTCTTCCCTTCCCCTCACCCCCCAGCCCCACACCTCACCCCCCAACCTCTCACCAGCCCCCTCCCCTCACCTCACCCGACCCCCCCAGCCTCGCCTCAGCCCCCCAAGCTCCCGCCCCGCCCCCGCCGTACCGTGCGCGCCGCCGGCTCCCGCGTGAGGCGCCGCCCGCCCGGAGGAGGAGACTCCCCCCGCCCCCGCGCGCGCTGCTGGAGGGGAGGGGCGGGGCGGGGCCGGGCCGGGGCGGGGCCAGGCGCGCGCACTGGCTGCCCTCGCGCCCCCACCCTCCCCCCTCCGGGCTCGGGCCTGCCCCGCTTACCCGGGCGCGGGGCCTGCGGAACTGCCTGCCACGGGGCGCTCCTGCAGCGTCCGGCACCGGCCGCAGGCAGGCCGCGGGGCTGGGGGGGCACCGTGGGTCTGACCCACCAGGGCCGTTCTTCTGGCCCTACAGGGAGCCTGGCAGGGCAGCGACGGATCCCAGGTCTCCAGCCGGAACCACGGGGCCCTGCCCCACTGCTGACCGTTCCCCCACTGGGGTGCACACGCTGCACGTGCTCAGCCTGCCCAGGCCCAAAATGGGGGACAGGAACAAAGGCTGTTCCTGCGCGAAAAGTGCAGTGCCACGTGCAGCTCCTGGGTGCAGCGGTTCCCAGCCTTCCAGGCCCGATCTATCACGCCTAAGTCTCAGCAGGGCGTGGCAGCCCACCTCCATCCTTGGCATCGCTGCCGTTCCCATCCTGCCAGCCCATGTGCCACCTATCTGTGCCCGGCGAGCCCCCAGCTGACTGGGCGTGACGCGGTTGGAGAACCGGAGCTGACTAATGCCAGTTTCGTGATTCTTTGTTTCTGACCTGAATATTTTCCAACAACAAACGGGAGGGGGGAGCCCCAAGGTTGTGTGGAATGGAGGTAACTTTGGGACTGAAAGGAGTAACAGCCCCTGTAATGACATTTGGGAAGTGTGTGCCCCACTCCCGTGGAGTGTGACAGTCTAAAGGGGACTGCACCTGCCCCAGGGGATGTTACCTCTGGATCCTGGCCCGATTCCAACTTGTGCACTTCCACTCTGCATTATTAAATCCCTCTCGCACTTTCCTCTGCACCCTCCGAGCGTTCATAATTTCCTACCCTAGACTGCTGGGTAGCATTCCTGTGTGCTGTTAAAGAACTGCTGCCATCTACCTCAGAGGGGGATAAATTTCAGTGATGTCTGGGTGATCCATATGTATTAGATATGAGGTCTTTGGGGATAAGAGGCACTCAGAACAAAAGGGGAGATGATTATTCATTACTACATCAGTACTGGGGGCAGGAATGTGTGTGGAAATTGCAGGACTAAATCATGTAACATGTACCCAATTACTTACACTCAGAGCAGAGTGGGAATCACAACTGGGCCCTGGGACTGATGCAGAGCAGGGGCGCCAGCAGCCTGGGTGCTAAACTGGTGGGTAACAAAGATTCCTTCTCAGCATGGTAGCAGGACAGGAGGTATGTTTGCAGTTCTGGTATTCTTCCTAGCACAGCCGACGTGTCCCTCAGTAATTGGGTTGTGAGCGCTGAGCTTTAAATCCTTTAAATCAGCTTCTGTACCCAACGACTGGAAGTTAGCTAATGTAACGCCAATATTTAAAAGGGGCTCTAGAGGTGATCCCAGCAATTACAGACTGGTAAGTCCAACCTCAGTACCGGGCAAATTAGTTGAAACAATAGTAAAGAATAAAATTGTCAGACACGTAAATTGTTGGGCAAAAGTCAACATGGTTTCTGTAAAGGGAAATCGTGTCTTACTATTAGAGGGCTTTGAAGAGGTCAACAAATATGTGGACAAGGGGGATCCAGTGGACTTAGTGTACTTAGATTTCCAGAAAGCTTTTGACAAGGTCCCTCACCAAAGGCTCCTTTGTAAATTAAGTTGTCATGGGATAAGAGGGAAGATCCTTTCATGGATTGAGAACTGGTTAAAAGACAGGGAACAAAGGGTAGGAATTAATGGTAAATTCTCAGAACGGAGAGGGGTAACTAGTGGTGTTCTCCAAGGATCAGTCCTAGGACAAATCCTATTCAACTTATTCATAAATGATCCGGAGAAAGGGGTAAACAGTGAAGTGGCAAAGTTTGCAGATGATACTGAACTCCTCAAGATAGTTAAGACCAAAGCAGACTGTGAAGAACTTAAAAAAGATCTCACAAAACTAAGTGATTGGGCAACAAAATGGCAAATGAAATTTAATGTGGATAAATGTAAAGTAATGCACATTGGAAGAAATAACCCCAACTATACATACAATATCATGAGGGCTAATTTAGCTATAACTAATCAGGAAAGAGATCTTGGAGTCATTGTGCATAGTTCTCTGAAGATGTCCACGCAGTGTGCAGCAGCAGTCAAAAAAGCAAACTGGACGTTAGGAATAATTAAAAAAGGGATAGAGAACAGAGAAAGATTAAAGAGGCTGGGACCTTTCAGCTTGGGAAAGAGGAGACTAAGGGGGGATATGATAGAGGTCTATAAAATCATGAGTGATGTGGAGAAAGTGAATAAAGAAAAGTTATTTACTTGTTCCCATAATACAAGAACTAGGGGTCACCAAATGAAATTAATGGGCAGCAGGTTTAAAACAAATAAAAGGAAGTTCTTCTTCACACAGCGCACAGTCAACTTGTGGAACTCCTTGCCTGAGGACGTTGTGAAGGCTGGGACTATAACAGGGTTTACAAGAGAACTGGACAAATTCATGGAGGTTAAGTCCATTAATGGCTATTAGCCAGGATGAGTAAGGAATGGTATCCCTAGCCTCTGTGTGTCAGAAGGTGGAGATGGATGGCAGGAGAGAGATCACTTGATCATTACCTGTTGGGTTCACTCCCTCTGGGGCACCTGGCATTGGCCACTGTTGGTAGGCAGGATACTGGGCTGGATGTACCTTTGGTCTGACTCATTATGGCCATTCTTATGTTCTTAGTCCCAGAGAACTCCAAGGAGCTTCGCTGCATCTGCCCCCTCGTCCCTCTCTCGTCCTGCGTGCCAAGTTCTTTATTTGCTTTTGCTTGCCGCACTGCAGTAGAAACTGCTTCTGTTCAGAGGATCCATCCAAAATGGAGAACAATGGACCTCACCCAAGGACAGGCTTTGCTAATGGGGTCAGGGCACAGAGCTAGAGTCCTGTCTATATAGCTCTAAATGGGAGAGGTTCTGCTCTTTGTCAACTCTGGAGGGGCTAGATGGGACCAAGCGGCTCCTTTTACCCTCAAAGCCTTTTTTCCCCCTTCTATTTCCTGTAAACACAGATGCACGTTTTCAAATGCTGGTCTCCATTTGGCAGGTGCCAATAGCAGAGTTTGGGGCCCAGAAATGGAGATCTGGCTAAGTCCAGGCTGACTACTTGACACATGCCCTGTTCTCTGGCTCTGAGTTATTGTCATTCACTTTCATTTGTATCCGTAGCCATTTCGTAACACACACAAAAATCACACAAATGCTGTTTCAGTGGAATAAATGAGCCCAAAGAGTGAAAGGCATTCACTGCCCAGCATTAAACAAGGTTTGGGGTTTGGAGTGCAGAGACCTCAGCCTGCTTAGTACCATGGCTAACACACCAGTAAACGTCATTTTAACCTTTCATTACAGATACGGGGAAAGAAGGAAAAAGAATTATGGCCTCTGAAATGGGTGTGACACCCTGACACCCCAATATTCACCACTGCCATGTAATTAGGATATGCCTTATACAAAGTATGCCTTACGAGGTGTCATTCTAAAAGTTTTGATCTGCTAGAGAGTAACATTTTGCTGGATTGTATGTGCTATCGTTGTATGATGTTTAGCTATGTATGTGTTACTGAAACATGTTGTGAGGTTGAAAACAGCCACAAGCAGCCTTTCGGGTACGACAGTAAAAAGGCCAAACAATGTTACTGGCTTATTGAGGAAAGGCACACAAGCATAGGGATTACAATAGAAACCTCTCAGAGATAGCACTACAAAATGGGAACTGTGTGACCCAGGTCACAGCAAAAGAGCTTTCCAGATATAAAAGGGGAAAATGACATTATGGGGGGTCCTCACTCTCCCTACAACAACACACCTGGAAACACCTGAGGAACAAGGACTGAACTGTGGGAAGTGATGGTCCCAGGCTAGAAGGATCTTTAGCCTGTATATGAAAACCTGGGAAAGCCAAGGCAACTTGTGCCTTAAGAATCTGCCAGCCTGTTTATCACTCAGGGTGAGATAATTTGCTAATTTATATCCTACCTATCTAGTGTGCTAAGCTCAGTTTGCATTTTTTGTTTATTTACTAAGGTAATCTGCTTTGCTCTGTTTCTATCACTTATAACCACTTAAAATCTACCGTTTGTAGTTAATACACTTGTGTTTTGTCTCTTAAGCCAGTGTGGAACTCATACTTGGGGCACAAAGCTGTTGCATCTCTCTCCACATTGAGAGAGGGGGCAAATTTCAATGAGCTTACACTGTGCAGTTCTCTGTGCAGCACAAGATGATACAATTTGGGGTTTACACTCCAGATGGGTTGTGCACTTGCGTGCTGGGCAGTTCCTTGGCTGAGCTCTCCCAGGCAGAGCTGATCTCAGCATCTGTGTGAAGTTAGCGGCAGCAGGTGTGTCTCTACCTGTGTGTGTGCAAGAAGGGAACTTCAAAGCCAGTCACAGCAGCACAGAGTAAGGGGAACCCAGGCGGATGGGATGGGCAGGCTCAGTGGGACCCCAGTTCCAAGCGGCACCCTGGGGGGAACCCATCACAATGGGAAGTTACATAACCTGAAGAAGAGTGCTGTGTAAGCCTCAAAGCCTGTCTTTCTCACCGACAGAAGTCGATCCAATGAAAGATATGACTCACCCAGCTTGTCTCTCAAGAATTACACAAGGCTTTCATTGTAACAACATCCCTTGTTCCCTTTAGCTGCAGAGAGGTTTTAGAGGAAACCTCCCCTTACCTGACAGTGTCTCAGATCGACATGTTCTTCTGTACCAGATCTAGCCTGGCTACAGAGCTTCCTTATACAGAGAACAAATCATACCAAACCAGCTTGATTTCCTTGTTTGACAGGGTAACTGGTTTGGAGGATGGGGCAATGAAGTGGACATAATATACCTGGAATTCAGCCAGGGTGTTGACACAGTCCCACACGACATTCTCAGAAATGCGGGCTGGCTGGAATTACCATTAAGTGGACATGTAATTGTTTAAACAACCACAAACAAAGCGTCACTATTAATGGACTGATGTCAGGTTGGAGGGAGGGCTCAAGTGGGGTTCCACAGGGATCTGTTCTGGATCCAGTGTTGTTTAACATCTTTATCAATGCCCTGAATGTAGGACTAGAGAGCAGACTGATCAGATTTGCACACGACACAAAGCTGGGGGGTTGCCAACACTTTGGAGGCCAGAGCTAGAATTCAGAGGGATCTGGATAAATTGGGGAACTGGGCTAGAGACGACAACATGAAATTCCCCAAAGCCAAACGGAAGGTGCTGCATGTTAGGAAGAAAAGCCAAATGCACAAATACAGACTGGGGGAGACCTGGCTGGGCAGCAGCGCTGCTGAGAAGGATCTGGGAGTCATGGTGGATCACAGCCGCAGCATGGGTCAGCAATGCGATGCTGTTGCAAAAAACTCCAATGCAATTTTTGGTTGTATTAAGAGAGGCAGAGCCTGCAAGTCACGGGAGGGGATAGACCTACTCCTCTGCACTGGTTAGGCCTCAGCTGGAGAACTGGGACCAGTTTTGGTCACCGATGTATTGAAAGAATGTAGAGAAACTGGAAAGGATCCAGAGGCGAGCGACAAAGATGATCCCAGGGCTGGAATGCAGCCGTACGAGCAAAGGCTGAAGGGACTGGGTATGTTCAGTTTGGAAAAGGGGTGATTGCGAGGAACATCACAGGGGTTTTCAGATACTTGAAAAGCTGCAATAATAAGATGGAGAAAAGTTGGTCTCTTTTGCCACAAGGGGCAGGACAAGAGGCGATGGGTTCAAACGACAGCAGAGCAGAGTTAGAGTCAATCTCAGGAGAAACTCCCTCCCCGTAAGAGCAGTGGGACAGTGGCACAGATGCTTTGGGAGTTGTGGAAGCCCCTTCACTGGAGGTTTTCGAGAGGAGGCTGGAGCCGTCTGGTCTGGGATAGGTTAGACCCAACAAGTCCGGCATTGGTATGGGTTAGACTAGATGACCAGTTCCCTCTAACCCTCTGGGTCTGTGGTTCTACACATCCCAGCTGTGTTCATGGTCAGCTCCTTGACTGCTCTGCTAGGTGTGGCTCAGGTCAGCTTCAATACGGTGTTTACACACAGCTCCACCCCCTGGCTGAGCAGCGTAACCCAGTTTTGCAAGAGAGGATGGTGGTAACTGTCATTTGGGTGGGATGGCGTGTGAGAGAGAAGTTACCTGAGCTGTGACTGTTGCTGGTGAAGTCTGAGCCTGTTTCCTAGAACACAAAACAGGACAAACACACACAAGAGGGAAGAGACAAGAACAGCAAAGGGAGAAGATGCAGCTTCGTTCTGTCTCTGGCATTGATGTTCACTTCCAACTTTCCTGCTGGAAAAACACAGGCGCAGCCCACAGGCTGACCAGCCACCCTGAGACCTCGCAAACTCGTACCAGCATCAGGCTGTTCAAGGCATTGCTTTCAGTGGCCTCTTTCGGGTCATAGGCTCCCGGCAGTGTTGCAAAATATACAGCTTCGGCCAGCTAAGCCAGATGCTTATTGGACAGACAGCAGAAGGAGAGGGATGGAAAAGAGAAGAAATAAGGAGGGGAAGGAAACGGACACATGGGAGGGAGGTCTCACATCCCACATGGTGTTTGGGATTCACCTGGAGCTGGGAGAGTCATCTGGGTCCTGCTCTCTGGCCTGGTCTGCTCAGGACAGCTCTCAGGACCAGGATGACGGGGCCTCAGCAGATGGTGGAGCAGGCAGCCATCATGGTGAAACTCACTCCAGCAGCCAATTTTTCTCCCCATGGTCTCTTTGTATAAGGACCCCAAAGGGGAGCGATGGCGGAATAGCCCCGCCCTGCATTATTTTGTCCACCAGTTAGGCCTGGTATCTGACACACCCCTTTTGGTTCATTCCTTTTCAGTCTCATGCTGCTCTTGTTTACCAGGCCTGATCCTAACACAGGCCTTGAATGTGAATGATATCAGACAGCCTCATTGTCTGGGCTAATTCAGTCTTTTGCACCTTTCCCAGTCCACATGTGTTGGAGTAGGACTGTTTGTGTGACACACCAGGACTTTCACCCTCTCTTTACAGCTGCGCTCACACTTCGGGTACCTTTGTAGGCCCGTTTATCACAACAGTGCTGGGTGTTGCCCCCAGAATCTGGACTCGGGCCAGCTCTCCCCCAGCCAGCTCTCCCCTCCCAAAGGCCGCGTTGCGCGGGTGCTCTCTGCTGAGCTACGACTCGCTATTGTACAGGTCGGAAGGCGAAGCGCGGACCTCTCTGTGGCTTCGCTGATTCCAGCAAAGTAGCAGGAATAGTGCAAAGGGAGTGGGGACCAGCCTTCCACAGCTGCTCGTGCTAACGCCTCTGCAAATGGCTTCCATGGCCGGAATGCCCCGCTTAGACCCATAGGCCCCAAGGCCGAAAGGAACCACTGTGATCACCTAAGCTGGTTCCTGTACAGCCCTAGGCCAGAGATCTGCCCCAACATCATTCCTAGAGCAGAGCTTTTAGAAAAACATCATGATTTAAAAATTGCCAGCCTCTGTGACAGGCAGGGGCTGTTCTCCCTTTGGGTCTCTGCTTGCCCCCTGGGATGGCACCAGAAGAACTCCAGCGCTGCACACAGCAGGAAGCTGCCCCAGCTCCCGACGCAGCTGGAGTTAACCGCTGGGGCCCTCCCGCTTGCCCTCGGCTGGGGTAAGAGATTACGGACTAGGGTTCTGTCCCAGTAGAGGGCAGAGAGGCTGGTTTTCAATGCCCCCTGCAGTGTCATGTTACAGTCCCCTCTCCTGGCAAGGGAGGGAGTGGGGAAAAGCAGAGGGATTCCAAATCCTGGGGAGAAATAGCCTCCAAGGGGCTGGTGTACATGGAGCAGAGGGGCCCTGCTCAGGGCACCTGTAGAGACTTCTGCCAGCTGACGGAGAAGTCTGAGGCTACCCTTTGTGTGTGTCCACAGAAGAAGGCCACACGACTCCTGGGTGCAGCTACCTCCAGGCATGCCAGGACCGAGAAGCGTTTTTTATTAAGCCACGGGGTTAGTATCTGCCCTGCCCCCACCCTCTAATGCAGGGGTCCCCAACACGGTGCCCGCGGGTGCCATGGCGCCCGCCGGGGTGTCTAAGTGCGCCCGCGTACCGGCTGGCGGACAAGCATCCGCCGAAATGCTGACAAGCTACGTCACTGATTTTTGGCAGTATTTCAGCGGCGATGCCTCTGGAGGACGCTGCTTGTCGGCAGCGACGCCTATTGACATTGCCACTTGTCGGCGGAATTTCGGCAGATGCTCGTCCGCTGCCATGGTCCTCCATGGGTCGTCGTCTGGCACCCGCCAGACAAAAAAGGTTGGGGACCACTGCCCTAATGAGTCACAGCCGCCTGCAGCAATGGCCAGGAGCAAGTACAAATGGGGACTATGCCCTGCCCAGCATGGTGAAAGCCGGGGTACCAGACACTTCCCGGCATGGCTGTGATGGCACCAACAGCACTGCAGCTACTTAGCATCAGTGCACAAACTGGCTGAGGTTTGCCGGCCCACCAGGAACCTTAGAGGCCAGCGGAGACCTGCCAGGCCTGCTCTGCGGGAGCACGTCTCTCTCTGGACAGCCTCAGACAGTGCGACCCAAAGGGAGAAGCGCACAGAGACTGAAGCAGCCCAGCTGGCCGCTGGCTCCGCTTTCAGCCCCTAGTGAATCTGGCCTCGGTCCAGAGCAGACCTTTGCCCTGGCTCCAGCACCACAGGGCACGTTCTCTCCTAGAGGCAGCCAGCAGGAGCCGGGCTCTCTCCTCTCTTCTACTAACACAAACATGCAGCAGTGGAGATGGCTGGAAAGGAAACCAGAAGTCCAGAGGTGGTTGTATCTTTTTATACAGCCCCAGCTGGGGAGGAACAAGGTCTGTGCTGGGAGCGTGGGACAGAATTGCATCCTCTAGTCGGTACAAGCTTGAAATGCAGGGAGCAAAATAACCGGGTGAAACCCACGTCACTTCCGGTGCCTGCCTCAGCAGGATGCAGAGCACGATCCTTGGGAAGGTTTCCCAGCCGTGCTCCCTCCTAGCAGGGCTCCCAGCATCAAACAGCATTGTCCCATTTGCGCCTCTCGGTCTCTCTCCATTTCCTGTCTGACTCCACCTCCATAGCGCTGGGTTTCAGCAGCAGGCCTGTGGCTTCCCCCAGGGGAGCTGACCCCTCTTCCAAAGCGTGGCTCTCCTCCCTCCCCGAGCAGAGGAAGCAGAATGGAAAGGCCTTACACCTGGAAGGAGGGAGAAGCTTTCTCATGGCCGGGGGAAGCCCGTACACCCGGCTGGCTTCGCTACCACACCCCTGACAAGCGTTCTGGTCCATGCTTGGTTTCCACGCTGCCAGCTCAGTGAGCAGCCCTCGTTCTTCCAGAGTCCCTGCAACCAAGGAGGAGGGACGTGGTTAGAGAACCCGCCTACAGGCAGCTGGAGGAGAACCTCTGAGATCCAGCTGGCAGCTGGAGGTTGGCACTGGTAAAAATACTCACCATGTCTACGCCCTCCCTAGCCACTAAGCTATGCTCCGGTCTCCCGGGCAATGGAAGGTGCTGCAGGGGCGCAAGGCACTGGCTTTACCGCTACCACCGCAGAGACAATAAATATCACCAGGGCCCTAGGAGTCCTGGTCACTGGCCACCAGCACAGTCGGGATTGCAGAAAACCCCATCCTTACGGCCGTTCCAGGCGGGGACTGTGGGGACTGGAGCCGTCAGTCTCATGGGGCTGTTGTCCCGATGACAGTCCTCATGACTCTCCCTCACAGCAGTCCCACAGGGACCTCCCTCCCACATGCACCCGCTGGCCGGATGCACAGGACTGGATTCCACGTCCCTCGGTAACTAACACCAGAATCCAGCCACAGCAACTCGCCTGGAGCCAGACTTGCTGCCCCGGCAGCAGAGAGAGATTTAAACAAGGGCGCCTGGCAATGGGTGGGGGCGTCCTCTTACCGGAGACCGTGTTCTCCAAGAAGAAGGACAAGAGGCCGGTTAAAAAGACTGGAACCGTCATCACAGAGAGGAGGAAAAGGTCCAGGCAGACCCAGCCTAGGGGGAACAACAGCAGAGTTATCCAACCACGAGCAGCACCGGCCTGCCCCCAGGCGTCTATCACGCTGAAACATTCCAGCCAAGGGCTGCGAGGGGAAGATCGGCCAAAGAGCAAGGAGGGTTCGGAGCCCCACTGCAGGGTTCAGAGCCCTGCCAGGGATCAACGGCTGGAGCCAAATGGTACAGAAGGGGAGCAGCCAGCCACCAGGACTGGACTCACACAGCGCGTGGTGACCCAGAGTCCAGCGTCCTGGGGGGAACACGAGTGGGAATGTGATTCCCAGGGTCGTCAGCCCCCAGCCTGAGAGAAGGCGGCTCATACGGCACCTGTGGCCACGTATCCCGGGGCCGTGCTGAGCCACCGCGGCACCAGCAGCGCCATGAACATGGTGAAGCCGACGATGAAGATGTTTCTCCCCGAGTCGATGTTCGCGTACTGGAAATACGAAATCCCGGTGCCGACAGCAACGGTGTATGTCACGCAGAGCACCCCACCTGCAGCAGCAAGCGGAGGAGTCAGACCGGGCAGGCAGGCATGTGTGGTGGGAAGGTGATTGTACAAATCCTGATGGGGGGTGGAGTGGGAGAGGTGTGCGAATCCCAGGTGAGAAAACAGGCGTGCTGTTGCTTTGCTTCTGGGGGCCTGGCCTCACTTTTCCCCTTCTCCCACCCACGCTCACAGGCCGATCTGTCCTCCCAGCTGTCAGGCCTGCACATGGCCCCGTCCAGAGCGCACCTGCTCTGCTGTGGGGTCACCTTGCCCCATCCTGTCAGGCCCGGGTTCAGGGTACTGTGCTGCCACTCGTCACGGGGCTCTGGGGACTGCTGCCTGCCTGTCACCCCCTGGTTTGCAGGAGGGGGGCTCCGTGCTCCCCACTGGGCTTTGGCAGCTGCGTTTGAACATGGCATCATGAGCCACTCGGCCCCAGCCATCCCAGACCATCAGGATCGGTGCCCAACAGGATGCAGGACCCAGCTCTAGGGGGTGGGGTTGGCTCTCAGCTGTGATCCCGACTGCAATGGGAGTTTTGCCGCAGATGTCAGCAGGGCCAGGATTTCACCCCAGCTGGTGGTTTAACTTATAGAAAGGAGCCTGCTGAGCTGTCCCTGAGGAATCGTGGGTAACGCTACCGTTTATGTAGGGCCTACACACAAAGTGTGTGAGCGCCCCCTGCTGGCTCTGCTGGAGCAGCAGGCCTTGTCCTCCTGCCCGCCCCCCGAACATCAGGCAACGGGGGGCCCCTCTGAGTGCAGACTCCAGCACTCTATTCTCCCTGGGGGAGGGGGTTCTCCCTGGAGCCCGGCTCCGGGGGGGCTATTTACCATGAACCGCCAGTGGGATGGTTGTGAGGAGCTCTGCCAGCCGGGGGGACAAGCCCAGGAACACACATGCCAACGCACTCACTTGCACGGAGTGACGCGAGCTGGCCTGCGCACAAAGAGAGAGAACGGGGAGGTGTGGTGGGCTGGGGGAGCCCCAGTAGCACCCTGCCCAAGCCTGCACCCCCCGACTGCCTCTGCCCACTCTGGCCTGCCATGCACCCCGGCCCCCTCACAGCTGGTGGGGCCTGGCGCTTGGGCTAGGGGGCATCTGTCTGCCTCAGCGCTCCATACTCTGGCCTGAACCCCCCATTTCTGGGGCAGACCAGGGGCCCCAGTCAGCCCAGACTGTCCCGCAAGGCGGCCTCCAGCACCCCTATGTCCTACGCATGGCCAGTGTGCAGTGCATGCTGCTGAAGAACCCTGCAGCAGCAGACTGGAAGGGACCTCGCGAGGTGCATGCTGGGAGCCATTGTCACCCTGGGCTGCACCTCTGTGACAAGCAGGGCAGCAGGGATCTGCTCTGTGCCGTGCCCCTGGGCTCCCACCACACTGCCAGCGCAGGTGGGCAGAGCCTGAGTGTCTGCTGGGTCATGATGTTATCCCTCTGCCAGTGCTCTGGGGCCTCCTGAATTCCCGGCACCCTGCCCTGCCTGCCCAGACCACCTTGCTCACATGGCACAGCCTGCGGGAGAGTTGCTTTCCAGTGTCAGCAGCTGCCCCTTGAAGGGTCTCCCTTCGTACCCCAGTGCCATCCCATGGGCGCCAGGGGCACTGCTGGCAGGTAGAGCACTTCCACCAGGCCTGCCTTACCCCCGCACAGAGAGAACCTTGCCCTCTGCCCCTTTACAAGAACCATTTCTAACGAGCTGCCAGGAGCGCCGCAGGGGGCATCCACGCCACCAGAGCCATCTGATCCAGGCCCTCGCTGGCATGAGATGAGCCCCGGGATGGCCCCTGGTGGAGGCACACGCCCAGCTTGGGCGTGGACAGGATCCGCCTGCATGGAGGAGGCGACACAGCCCATAGCTGGGCAGCCTCCATTATGCCCCCTGCAACCCCTTTACCCGCTGCCCCACAAGCTGGCCAGACCGGTGCACCACAGTGCAGTGGCAGCTCTGGGTTGGCCTGGCACGCCCACAGGCCCCCCACCCAAGTCACCCGCCGTACCTGGGTGAGGCTGTTGGTACAGGCGTTGGGGATGCTGGAAGCTGTGCCACTCACGCCCCCCAATGTTCCCAAAAGGAGGCTGCCCAGCCCTTCCATGCAGAGCCCGCGGTTGCAGGCATGCCGAGGAAGGGCGGGGGCCCGCAGTGCTCGTGGGCACAGCAGGTAGCAGCCCACGGAGTTCATGCTGGAGGTGATGCCCATGGCGATGCCCACACCCAGAGCCCGGGAGCTGAGGGACGGCCATTCCTGCTCACCTAGAAGGGAGGGAAGTAGAGATGGTCACTGGCGAACAGGGGCCACGGGCAGAGGGTGGACAGCAGGGCCAGCCCTGTCCCCCATCCTACCTGGGTAGGGGACTTGGAGCCAAGGGGAGCGGAGGGTGCCGTTGGCTGTGGGCAGCTGCCATGTGGCAGGGCCCAGCAGGTCCCAGCGGACGTGAAGGTGGCTCAGGATTCCCCAGACAATCCAGGCACAGCAAAGCGGCAGCAGCACCTGCAGAGGCAGCGAAGGGAGCCTGAGACGGACCCATGAAAGCCCTCGCTCAGTCCCCGTCCCGAGGGCACACACCCCGCCCCCTCCAGAGTACCCACCAATGTCAGCCACAGGCTAGAAACCTGGCCCAGCCAACACGGCTGCCCCAGCCAGGCCAGTGCCACTCCCCGGAGCAGGGCACCCACCCTGCAACGTACCATTGCCACCAGGTGCTTTGATCTGCTTGTGGGGCAAGGGGGCAGACCCATCAGCATCAAGTCAGTGGAGCTGTCCTGACAGAGGGTCTGGCCCAGGGAGAGGAATGGGACACCAGCACTGGCAGATTGGGTCAGCCCCCAGCTCCAGCTCCCCCTGTCTCCTGCCTGGGGCAGCACCCAGCATCACTGCAGAGGAAGGTGGAAGAACCCTGCAGCAGCAGATGGGGATAAGCATAAAATAATAGAACCACAGGACTGGAAGGGACCTCGCGAGGTCCCTAGTCCAGTCCCCTGCACTCAGGGCAGGACTACGTATTATCTAGCCCATCCCTGACAGGTGTGTGTCCAACCTGCTCTTAACAATCCCCAGAGATGGAGATTCCACAACCTCCCTGGGCCATTTATTCCAGTGCTTAACCACCCTGACAGGAAGTGTTTCCTAATGCCCAACCTAAACCGCCCTTGCTGCAGTTTAAGCCCATTGCTTCTTGTCCTGTCCTCAGAGGTTAAGAAGAACAATTCTTCTCCCTCCTCCTTGTAACAACCTTTTATGTACTTGAAACTGTTCTCTGGTCCCCTCTCACGCTTCTCTTCTCCGGACTAAACAAACCTAGTTATTTCAATCTTCCCTCATAGCTCATGTTTTCTAGACCTTTCATCATTTTTGTTGCTCTTCCCCTCTCTATCTCCCCCATATATCACCCTCCCAGTCTGTGACAGTTAGAGATCCGCTCAAGCCCTGATGCAGGAGGGGTGATAGCCTTGCCCGAATTTGTGTTATAATTCATTAGAACAACTCTGGAGGGTCCTGTTATCCAGAGAAATGTCCAGCCCCTTTCTGAATCGTGACTTCCTGTGGCAGTGAGTTCCACAGGCTAATCACACATTGTGTGAAAACGTGTTTTCTTCTGGATCTCCCACCTGTCGTTCTTGTCCAGCAGCCCATTGTTCTTGCTCCGTGAGCCAGGAGAAGAGACACTCCTCACCTCCCTTCACTCCACAAGGCAGTGTTGTATAGACACTGATCACATCCCCAGTCTTTGCATTTTCCCAGGTCCATGATGGTTCTCGTTCCTGTCCTCTGAGCCCATCCAGTTCTGCTCTGTCCTTTCTTTGCACTGACCAGAGGTCTGCTCGCACTGTCTAGACGGGCCCAGCTCCCTCCCCGAGCAGATACAGCCCCGGGAGAGCCCGGACGGTGCACCGACGTTGACATCCCCCCTCCATGTGCATTACTTGGCCTTTGTCGATACGAATTCTCCTAGCGCAGCCCATTGCCTGGCGGGGCTGTGTCTCCCCGATGCCCCTCACAGTCCCCTTTGGTGCCGACTAACCCAAATCCCCTGGGTCTAGGTCAGTCACAAAGAAGAGGGTGAAATGCTCAAGTCGCTGAGGGGGCCAGTGCCCAGGCAGGCTGCCTGGGGCCAGCGGGGAACGAAAGTGCCGCGCGCAGCACGGGGCCTCGTACCGAAAACATGCGCAAGGCTGGGATGCTTGTCTCCACGAAGATGCCCTTGGCCCGGGTCCATGTGCAAAGGGGCAGGCGGCAGGACCCCAAGTGCTGGGAGAACAGGATGGCGAGGAGCACGAGCCTAGGAGAGACGGAGCCCGGGTCACGGCATGGCTAATGCAGGGCAGGGAGTATGATGAACTAGGAATGTTCTTAATGTTTTCTCTGAATACTGTGTTGGTGCCTCAGTGTCCCCATGGCAGTTCTTAAGTATCTGGCAGAGCAAAGGCCAGTGCACCTAAATGCCTGACCCTCTGTCTCCTAGCAACTGATGGCCTGGGCCCCTCCTCTGCAAAGGTGCCAGCTGAAGGTGTTGGAGACAAAGAGATCAGGTGACCTCCTGGCCCCGGGGAAAGGAAATGAGCAGAGGAGGAGGGGCTGGAGGGGTGGTTAGTCTGGAGCTGGCTGGGGTTGAGGAGTGAAGTGCAGACGTGGGGGGTCTGGCTCACTGCCCCCCAGAATGGACCCGGCTGAGGGGTCCGGTTCTCTGTACCTACAAGCTACGTTTTAGACCCTGTTTCTGTCATCAAATAAACCTGTTTTACTGGCTGGCTGAGAGTCACGTCTGACTGCAAAGTGGGGGTGCAGGACCCTGTGGCTCCCCCAGGACCCCACCTGGGAGGACTCGCTGTGGGAAGCGCACGGAGGGGCAGAGGATGCTGAATGCTCCAAGGAGAGACCCAGGAGGTGAAGCCGTGTGAGCTTCTTGCCCTGCAGACAGTCTGCTCTGAGGGAGAGGAGGCTCCCCACAGTCCTGACTGGCTTTGTGGGGAGCAGTTCCAGAGCATCGCCTGGGGACTCCGTGACAGAGAGCACTCAGGCCCCAGCTCAGGTGGATCACCCCTGCTGGCAAGCTGCACCCCGGGCAGCTCCCACAGCGCCCCCTGCTGGGAGAGGATGGGAATCAGAGCGCTCACATTAGTGCCTTCTGCTGGGAATGCAGTAGCGGGGAGTTCCTCTGACACCACTCCCCACAGCACCCCCCATTGGGAGAGACTGGCCAGAACCCCAGTGAGGGTGTGGCCAGGTGGCTCCACAGGCCGCCCCAGCGGCAGGACCCCAGACTCACGTACAGCAGGGCGACCCCCCAGCTGGCCGAGCAGAAATGGGCTGCCTCTTTGTAGGCAGACAGTCCGATGATGGAGAGGCTGGGGGCCAGGACCATGGGCCCGCAGCGCTGGGCTACCCATCCCCCCACGCCAGACACCCCCAGGGCCAGCTGCACCAGCCCCGAGATCACCACGGCTCCAGAGACCTGCGGAGAACAAGGGATGAGAAGACAGTGATGGCGGCCCCAAGACCTCCCCTAGCTAGAGCCCCAGCCCCTCCCAGAGCGACTCAGCTACTCACTGGGTCCATCCGCTCCCTATTGCTCCTGGGACCTGACGTCTGCAAACCCCCCAACCCTCATGCACCCTGTATCCCACCCCTACACACACACACACACACACACACACACACACACACCACCGCCCCACCCTCCCATGCACCCAGCATCCCACCCCTACACACACACACACACACACACACCACTGCCCCATCCTCCCATGCATCCCGTATCCCACCCCTACACACACACACACACACCCCACCGCCCCACCCTCCCATGCACCCAGCATCCCACCCCTACACACACACACCCAACCACCCCACCCTCCCATGCACCCAAACCCCCATGCACCCCGCATCCCACCCCTACACACACACACACACACACACACACACCCCACCGCCCCACCCTCCCATGCACCCAGCATCCCACCCCTACACACACACACCCGACCACCCCACCCTCCCATGCACCCAAACCCCCATGCACCCCGCATCCCACCCCTACACACACACACACACACACCCCACCGCCCCACCCTCCCATGCACCCAGCATCCCACCCCTACACACACACACCCGACCACCCCACCCTTCCATGCACCCAAACCCCCATGCACCCCGCATCCCACCCCTACACACACACACACACACACCCCACTGCCCCACCCTCCCATGCACTCAGCATCCCACCCCTACACACACACACCCGACCACCCCACCCTCCCATGCACCCAAACCCCCATGTGCCCCGCATCCCACCCCTACACACACACACCCCCCACTGTCCCACCCTCCCATGCACCCAGCATCCCACCCCTACACACACACACCCGACCACCCCACCCTCCTATGCACCCAAACCCCCATGCGCCCTGCATCCCACCCCTACACACACACACACACACACACACACACCACTGCCCCACCCTCCCATGCACCCAGCATCCCACCCCTACACACACACACCCCACCGTCCCACCCTCCCATGCACCCCACCCCCATGCACTCCACATCCCACCCCTACACACACACACGCCCCACCGCCCCACTCTCCCATGCACCTGAACTCCCGTGCACCCCACATCCCACCCCCACATCCCCCACACCCCATGCACCCTGCATCCCACCTCTAAACACCCCCTCCACCGACCCACCCTCCCATGCATCCAAACCCCCATGCACCCCGCATCCCACCCCTACACACACGCCCCACCCCTATGCACCCCAAATCCCATGCACCCCGCATCCCACCCCTACCCACACACCCCCACTGCCCCACCCTCCCACACACCCTCATCCCACTCCTGCACCCCCTCACACCCTACCCCTACACTCCCCCCCCACACCCCACTCCTCTACATGCTCCCCAGGGCTGGGATAGCAGAGGCACCAACCTCTCTGAGTGACTGATTCCAGCTCCCGGGGGCGGCACAGTCCTGACCGGCACACTCAGCAGGCACGTCTGTACCTGGAAGGGAAGGACGGACAGACATGACTGGGCAGCCATCGGGACTGAGCGGTACCTGGAGGGGGAAGGGACCCCAGTTACTAGGAGGAGCCAGGTAACAGGAATGGGGCATTTAACATCTGGGAGCAGGGGGACTTTTCACTTTCAGAAGGGGAACAACCCAAATTCAGAGGAGCTGTCACAAGGGTGAAATGCTCACAACAGAGGCTTAGATAAAATGCAGACCCCAAAACAGAGAAGCTTGTAAGAGCACCAGAAGACACCCCCGCCCCCATGGCTAAACAGCAGAGCAATGGATGCTGGGAGAGGCAGAAGAGCACCCTTTAAAATCTGGACATCAGATCCTAGTGAGGACACTAGGCTGGGGCACAAACTCTGCCCAGTTCCGTGCAAAGGCAGCATGAGGCAGGGCAAGAGAGAATCTGAGAAGCAACTTGCTGAAGGCACAAAAACGAACAGGAAGAATTTGAAGTGTAACAGGAGCAGGAAGCTGGCCAAGCAGGCAACGGGGCACTTCACCACCACCGGGCTAACGGAGCCCGCCGGGAAGACCAGGGGGTTGCAGAGAAGCTAAATGAATTCTTTGCGTCAGTCTTCACTGCAAAGGACGTGGGGGAGACCCCCACATCAGAGCTGTCCTGTTTGGGAAACAAATCTGAAGCACTGTCCCCAGGGCCGGCTCTAGCCATTTCGCTGCCCCAAGCACGGCGGCATGCTGCTGGGGGCGCTCTGCCGCTCGCCCGTCCCGCGGCTCCGGTGGACCTCCCACAGGCGTGCCTGCGGATGCTCCACTGGAGCCGCGGGACCAGCGGACCCTCCGCAGGGACATCTGTGGGACGTCCACTGGAGCCGCCTGCTGCCCTCCCGGCAAGCGGCAGAGTGCCCCCCGTGGCGTGCCGCCCCAAGCACACACTTGGTGCGCTGGGGCCTGGAGCCGGCCCTGACTGTCCCACAGTGATGTGTTAACAGAGGAGGTTTTGGAACAAATTGATAAACAGCAGTAAGTCACCAGGCCCAGATGGTATCACCCAAGAGTTCTGAAGAACCTCAACTATCAAACTGCAGAACTGTTAACAGCAGTGTGGAACCGATCACCAAAACAAGCCTCTGGACCAGATGTCTGGAGCACAGCTAATGTGCCCTGCCTCACCACTCTGCTAGAATCGTTTGAGGGGTCAACAAGCAGGTGGACAAGGGGGCTACAGTGTACTTGGATTTCCAGAAAGCCTTGACAAGTCAGCTTGTCTAACCACTGCCAAGATTCACCATGGATAAGACTGCAGGTTTGTCCATGACCTCTGCAGGGGCTGGTGCGCCTGGCCTGGGGGCAGCTCAGGCAGCCCCTGCGCCAGTCACACCAGCCACTGGTAGGGCAGTCTCGGGCCACTGCGCCCCGCCCCCCAGCAGCAGCAGAGTTAGGGTTGGGGGCCGGGGATTGGGGCACAGGACAGGGGTGAGGCGAGCTCTGGGCGGCGCTTACCCTGGGGGTATCCCCGGAACTGGGGACATCCCCCTCCCTTAGCTCCTAGGCAGGGGCGTGGCCAGGCAGTTCTGTGCACTGCCTCTGCCTGCAGGCACCGCCCCCGCAACTCCCATTGGCCGTGGTTCCCAGCCAATGGGAGCTGCAGAGCCAGCACTCTGGGTGGAGGCAGCCCACAGAGTTGCCTAGCCATGCCTCTGCCAGAGCCCACCTCACCCCATTCCATGCCCCAACCCCCTACCCTCTCCCACACCCTAATTCTGCTGCTGCTGGGGGGATGGAGACACAGAGCCAGGTAGGGAGCCTGCTGGCCCCGCCAAACACCACCCCCCCAGCACCAGCAGGGGTCCCAGGCCGTGTGCTGCTACCCACCCCCCCTCCAGAACCCACGGTGCCCCTAGGAAGCCCCCTCACCCAAGTTTTAGTCAGGGGTATATATTAAAAGTCAAGGACAGGTCACGGGCCATGAATGTCTGTTTACTGCCCGTGACCTGTCCGTGACTTTTACTAAAAATACCAGTGACTAAAATTTAGCCTTGGCCGTGGACAGTTCTCTGAGAACGTCAGCTCAATGCACAGCAGTGGTCAAAAAAGCAAACAGCATGCTAGGAAGCATTAGGAAAGGGATAGAAAATAAGTCAAAAATATCACAATGCTGCTATGCAAACTCCTGGTACACCCACACCTTGAATCCAGTGAGCAGTTCTGGTCAGCCCATCTCAGTGGAACTGGAAAAGGGTCAGAGCAGGGCACCAAAGATGATAGAACCAGAGACCCATAGGGTTTGAAGGGACACCACAAGTCAGCTTGTCTAACCACTGCCAAGATGCAGGATTTGTTGGGTCTAACCCAGCCACGACATTGTCAAGGGGATGGAACAGCTTCCATACAAGGAGAGATTATAAAGATTGGGACTGTTCAGCTTGGAAAAGAGATCACTGAGAGGGGGTATGACAGAAGCCTATAAAGTCAGGACAGGTGTGGAGAGAGTGAATTGGGGAGTGTTATTTACCCCTTGTGATGTTATTGATATAATCTGGGACCATATAGAACATGGCTGCAACCAAGGTCCTGTAGTGGCACCAAATCTTATGTAAAGGGGGTCATATAAGGTGTCTAAGACCAGGTTATGGGTTGCTGGTTAAGATTATGCTGTCTGTGTGCATGTGTCATTTTTGTAGTTGAAGTTATGAATATTGGCTCTACACTGTCTGTATTTCAAACTTATGCTATGCTTCTTGGAGACATCCCAGACAAGTTGGGGTTAGCTCTGCCTAGCCTGCTTGATGGCCCATTAAGGACCATCAGCTACACAACTGACCCACTGAGAGAAGGCAGATACGCCTTGTAACTCAGCAAAGTGCAGGGACTTGCCCATGTGACTCCAGACTCCATTTTGCTGTAATTTTCCACAGTAAGAACAAAGATGTGTTCTTACACCTGGAAGTGCCTATATAAGGCGGATGCCTCATCTCCATCTTGTTTTCAATCCTGCTTCCTACCTCTGGAGGGACTTTGCTACAAGCTGAAGCTCTACACAAAGGACTGTTGACCCATCCCAGTGGGGGATGTTCCAGAGACTTGATTTGAACCTGCAGTTTACTCCATCATTGCTGCAAGCCCAAACTAAGAACTTTGCCATCACTGTATGTAACTGATTCCATTTAACCAATTCTAGCTCTCATCTCTATCTTTTTCCTTTTATGAATAAACCTTTAGATTTTAGATTCTAAGGGATTGCCAACAGCGTGATTTGTGGGTAAGATCTGATGCGTATATTGACCTGGGTCTGGGGCTTGGTCCTTTGGGATCAAGAGAACCGTTTTCTTTTACTGGGGTGTTGGTTTTCATAACCATTCATCCCCAGGACGAGTGGCACTGGTGGTGATACAAGGAGACTGGAGTGTCTAAGGAAATTGCTTGTGTGACTTCTGGTTAGCCAGTGGGGTGAGACCTAAGTCCTCTTTGTCTGGCTGGCTTGGTTGACTTAGAGGTGGAAAAACCCCAGCCTTGGGCTGTAACTGCACCGTTTAAGCAATTGGTCCTGAATTGGCACCTCAGTTGGATCCCGCCAGAACCGCATCGTCACACTCCCTTCACATAACACAAGAACCAGGGGTCAGCCAATGAAGTGAATCGGCAGCAGGTTTAATGCAAACAAGAGGAAGTATTTCTTCACACAATGCACAGATAACCTGTGGAACTCCTTGCCAGGGGAGTTTGTGAAAGCCAAGACTACAGACTTTCCCCGAGTTACATAAACCCGATGTACGCAAATCTGAGCTTACAGAAAATGTTCCAGAACTAGAAATAGGAAGTTGGGGTTGGGGTTTTTTTGCGTAATGGTCAGAGATATGTCTCCGACTTACAAGAAATTTGAGTTACGCAAGGCGTTCCGGAACAGAACACTTGCGTAAGTCAGGGAGCGTCTGTATAGCTGGGTTCCAAACAGAACTAGAGAAGTTCCTGGAGAATAGGTCCAACAATGGCAATTAGCCAGGATGGCCAGGGATGCCACCCCCTGCTCTGGGGGTCCTTAAACCTCTGACTGTTAGGAGCTGGGACTGGACGACAGGGGATGGGTCACTTGGTGATTGCCCTGCTCTGTTCATGCCCTCTGAAGCACCTGGCACTGGCCACTACAGGAAGACAGGACCCTGGACTGGACGGACAAATGGCCTGACCCAGTGTGGCCGTTCTTACATTCTTAAGGCTGGGTTTGAAGCTGCTTTGGGTCCTGAAATGTCAGCCATGAAAGCCCCATGCTGGGGCAGAAGCAGAGAGATGTCAGACTCCTTGCACTGCCAGGCTGGGGTAGTGGCAGCACATCAGTGGGTGCTCCGGGGCCATGAGCCAGGTGTCCTGCCCTGCAGCTGATATGTGCCCTGCTCAGTTGCCATGCCAAGGAGCGGGTGCGAGGAGATGCCACCTGGGTGGGGGGGTCATAACACCGAGTGGATGTGTCCCCAGCAAAGGAAGGAACAAGAAAGAGCCGTGACTAGGAACGCAGTCCCCAGCCCCTCCCTATCCCCTGGTCCCCTGCTTCTCCTTCCCTGAACACAGCAGGCCCTGGTCACTCAGGACCAGAGAGACCTTGACCCGGCAGCCTGAGGCTGGCAACTGGAGCGAGACAAGCCAGCCTGGGAGTAAGAGGCAGCCTGTGGGGGAGGGTGATGGACCATCAGGGTAGTGTCCCTGGGCTGGAGGCAGGACTTGCAGGTGATGGGCTCTGGCAAGTTACAAAACGTGTATGCCTTACACCCCTGCCTCTACGAGAGCAGAGTTCAGTCACTCCCCTCCGGGGGGAGGCGCAGAGCACTGGGCTGGCCATCGGGCAAGGCCTGGCTCCCGTGCTCCCACATCCCCCCTGGGCCAGGCCTGGATCCCGTGCTCCCACATCCCCCCTGGGCCAGGCCCAGCTCCGACATCCCTGCCTGGGCCAGGCCTGGCTCCCACGCTCCCACATCCCCCCTGGGCCAGGCCCGGCTCCCACATCCCTGCCTGGTGCTCCCACGCTCCCACGTCCCCCCTGGGCCACGCCTGGCTCCCGCGCTCTGACATCTCTGCCTGGGCCAGGCCTGGCTCCCGCGCTCCCTCGTCCCCCCTGGGCCAGGCCTGGCTCCCACATCCCCCCTGGGCCAGACCTGGCTCCCACGTCCCTGCCTGGGCCAGGCCTGGCTCCCATATCCCTGCCTGGGCCAGGCCCGGCTCCCATGTCCCCCCGGGCCAGGCCCAGCTCCCAGATCCCTTCCTGGGCCAGGCCCAGCTCCCACGTGGCCAGGTCCCCGCCGGGCCGGGCCGATAACCGGGGGCTCCGCTCACCATTCCTGGCTGTGTGGGGCGTGTGGCGGCTCAGCACCATGGCGGGGACCAGGAACTCGAATGATGGTGCTTGAACCAAAGGCAACCTGCCAGGAACAGCAAAGCCAGATCAGCTGGGACGTGGGGAGGGGGCTCCCCCCACCGCCCACGGCAGGATCCAGAGGCGGGGAGCAGGAGCAGGGAGAGAAACCCACTTGGCCCAGGTGCACGCTCCCATCTCCATGGGTGCCTGGGTTCAGGGAGAGGTGGGTGCCCCCTCCTGCCCACCTCAAACCCGCAGGAGTCCCCAGGGCCCTTCACTCACCTGCTGCCCAGGCTGGTCTGCAGCGCTGTAGAGACCCCACAGGCAAAGAGACTCCGAGCCAGCAGCTCGTTCCAGTTCCGGTTCTGGTCCCGGACTGGGGGCGCTGGGAGCAAGAGCAGGTGGAAGATGCAGAGGAGAGAGGCCTGGACAGCCAGGTGCTAGAGAGAGTGAGGCCAGGGGGCTCGGGTCACAGCAGGCACTGGCTTGTGCCACTGTGCAGCATAGGGCGCCCCATGGCTCTGCCCCCGTCCTGCGGCTCTGCCCCCGTCCTGCGGCTCTGACCCCCGCCCCACGGCTCTGCCCCTGTCCTGCGGCTCTGCCCCCTGTCCCGCTGCTCTGACCCCTGCACCACGGCTCTGCCCCCGTCCTGCGGCTCTGCCCCCTGTCCCGCTGCTCTGACCCCCGCCCCACGGCTCTGCCCCCGTCCTGCGGCTCTGACCACTGTCCCGCTGCTCTGACCCCCGCCCCACGGCTCTGCCCCCGTCCTGCAGCTCTGACCCCTGTCCCGCTGCTCTGACCCCCGCCCCACGGCTCTGCCCCCATCCTGCGGCTCTGACCCCTGTCCCACTGCTCTGACCCCCGCCCCACGGCTCTGCCCCTGCCCCACGGCTCTGCCCTCCGCCCCACGGCTCTGCCCCCGTCCTGCGGCTCTGACCCCTGTCCCACTGCTCTGACCCCTGCTCCCGGGCTTTGCCCCCAGCCCTGTGGCTCTGACCCCTGTCCCACGGCTCTGACCCCCACCCCACGGCTCTGCCCCCTGCCCTGTGGCTCTGACCCCCGCCCCACGGCTCTGCCCCCGTCCTGCGGCTCTGACCCCTGTCTCACTGCTCTGACCCCCGCTCCATGGCTCTGTCCCCTGCCCTGTGGCTCTGACCCCTGTCCCGCTTCTCTGACCCCTGCCCCCGGGCTTTGCCCCCGGCCCTGCAGCTCTGCTCCTCCCAATCCCAACCCACAGTCCCCTGTCACCCCTGCCCTGGGCTCTCTCCCCCAGCTCTGCCAGTGCCCCTCACTCCCGACCCGCAGCCCCTGCTAGCCCAGCCCTGAGCTCCCTCCTGCCATAGCTGTGCCAGTGCCCCTTAGTCCCAACTGGCTCCTTCAGCCCTGTGCGGCCCAGCACACCTAGCCTCTTTAACACTCCCATCAGCAGCTAGAGTCTCAACAGTCCGATTTTGTAGAAACAGAGGCTGTAACATAATCTGCCCAAGAGCCAGCTCGGAGCTAGAGCAGCCGGCAAAGTCCCAGCCCTGCTCGGTTGGCGACACCCTGGGAGACCCACAGCGCCTCACATAGGGCCAGGCCCCATTGGACTGAAAATCTGGGCAGCCCCTCCCTGTGCCTCAGTTTCCCCCCACACAATAGGGGTGAGGGGCCATGCCCCAGGGCATGGTGTGGGGGTGGGGTTCCTGGAACAGGGTGAGCTGCCCAGCTGCAGGCGGTCGGACTGCAGGAGGCTTCAGTGAAATGCTGGGAGAACACGTACCACAGAGCTGGGGCCTGATCATGTCAGGCTGGTGCCAGGGCTGGGCTGGGCTGGAGGGACCAGCCAGCCCCATCTCATTCCTTGCAGGTGCAGCCGGCGGCCAGGGAGGGGCTGTGCCCTGTGGGGCTGGATGGTCCCTGGGACTCTTGGCACCGCAGCGGAGGCCTGGGAGGAGCTCTGTCTTCACCACATCCTTCCCCAAGCACCGACGGGGATCCCAGCACCACGCTGACTCCTGCCCTGCTGAGCAGCAGGAAGCGCCGGGCCAGACCTGGCTCCCATTCCCTAACGCCTGCCCCACCCCCCTTCACGGGCAGAAAACCAGCTCCAGAGTTGCCCCCAGTCAAGCCCGGCTCCTCACCCCTCCTGGGGATTTCCCTTAGATACTGCAGGGTCTGGGTGTCATGCCATGGTGCCCGTGCTCCCCCGCCCTCGGTGCTCTCGGAGGTGCAGGGACCGCCCCGCCAGGCATGGCCACATCCCAGCCCCCGCCCACCCCGGGCCCAGGGGTGTCAGGGCTTGTCCCTCGCCCCAGCGCAGGCAGTGAGCCCATCCCCGCCAGTGCCTGCGGCATCGCTCACCTGCAGGGCAAAGCAGCAGCTCAGGCCCCAGGGCGGCGTCTTCAGCAGGGAGTAGGAGGCGCGCACAGGGCTCCGGGAGGCAGGGCTCGTGCAGCAGCCCCCATTCATGCTGCCCCGTCCCTATGCTCCCTGCTTCCGTGTGGCACAGGGCATGGCAGCTGGGTGGAGGCCAGAGCAGGGCTGGGCGTTCAGGCTGAGTGGAGGTGACCTTTGCCCGAGCCCCCGGCCAGTTAGCCATTAACCCGACTGCAAGGAACTGCTCCCTACCCACTTCCCCCTCTCCCAGACTCGGTGCTGTGACCTCTAGGCAGTGCCGTGGTACCAGCGCTCGGGCCACGCTCAGGGTACACGAGCCTCAGCCCTTGGTCCCATCCACACTCGCTCCCCCACCGCCTGTGCAGGGGAGTTCTGGGGGCAGCCGATAGAAGGAATCACCCATCCCTGTGCCAGGCTGGGGGACGGGCTCCTCAGGGCTCTCTGCCCCCCTTGGCTGAGGACCCTCCCAGCTGTCTGGAGCCAAACGCCCCCCAGGCAGTGGCAGAGCCCAGCCGCCAGGCCTTGGTGTTCCCCGCCCACAGCCCGGGTGCCCCCAGCAGCAGCCCAGCTAAGGAGGGGCCGGGAAGGGCCACTCAGCGCAGCCTCAGAAGAAGAGACTGGGAGAAAAGCTGGCCAGAAGTGAACGCCTCGATTGGAAGGCTGTGAAGGAGTGCGCTGTCCCAGCCTGGCTACCCCCAGGAGCCACTGAGACGTCCTTGGGCCTCTGCTGTCTGGATCCCGAGAGGTGTGGGAGCAGGCTGGGCCAAGGGACCCACATGACACCACCACTTCCACTGGCCTTGGCTGAATCCCAAACGCCCCCAAACTGCCAGGGGTCCTTTTTCTTCCCTCCCTTATGACTCTCCTTCTCTCTCTCTCCTTTCGCCTTCTGTGGAACAGGAGCCTGGCTCAGCCGCCCAAGACAGCGTCTCTTGCAGCTGCCGGAGCCTGGGACCAAGGGGGCAACAGAAAGCCACGAACAGCCCGATGCTGCTCTGACTGCCAGGTCGCAGGGCAGCCAAGCCGAGCACCAGGCCTGGGGTTTGCCTGCAGTGACATTGCAAATGAACGTCCGCACCTGAGGCCGACGCTGCGGCTCCCCTCGTGCGTGTTCGGCTTGGTTTGTCCTTGAGGAACGGGGCTGAGATTCTAACAGCCCCCTCCCCATCTCAGCTAACTTCTCCCCCCGGACAGATCTCACCATCTTTCCCCCCATCTAACAGACTGTCAGACTAGGGCTCTCTCCCCACAGCTCCAGGGAGAGGGGACAGGGCTGCTGTTACCAGGAGAGCCTCATTCACTGCCTCTAGTCCAAAGGCTCGAATGGCTTTTCCTCCTTTTCCGTATCCTGTGCGGGGCTTGCATAACCGGCAGCCATGTCTGCCGGGTGCTAACACAGCTCAGGTCCTGGCTACCAAACCCCAATGTGGCTAACGCTGGTTAATGTTGGACAGCGACTGGGTCACGGTAACACCAGTGTCTCTTCAGACCTATTTATTCCACTGAGGTGAATACAGCTCCCTGTGCTTCATCGGTCCCGCCCCTGCCTTCGCAACAGCCTCCTGTCTTGTGCCCAGCCCTGGGTGGGTGCAGCGCCGGAGGCTGGCGATTCCCTTGGGCGGGGAGCTGCAGACCCAGCCCCTGCTCACTCCGAGTTCACTTATTAACTGGACGCTGTGAAGAGAGCAAAGGGCAAAGGGGAGCCGTGCATTCCCCACATTCCTAGGGGGCAACTGGCAGCTCCTCTCCCCACCCCCTGCCCCCACACCGGCCATCCCAGCACTGCCAGGAAAACCAGCCCAAACTGGGCCAGGCTGCTGGGCACCCCCACCGGGGGGCAGGCTCCTGGGCCAGGCGGAAGGGACCAGGCCCTGGAGTCCTGGATGCTGGGAGCTTTCCTGACCGCTCATGTTAAGCAGGGGGCAGTAGGGACTGTGCTTGGATGGGAGGCCTCCTGGGAACTCCCACTGACTCCAGAAAGTACCGCTGGGGATTCAGGAGAGGGCGCTCTCTGAGCCAGTGATTGCAGTGTGCCGCTGCAGGGAGTGGGCAGTGGGCTCACTAGGGGGCACTCTCTGAGCCAGTGATCGCAGTGTGCCGCTGCAGGGAGTGGGGGATGGGCTCACTAGGGGGGCTATGCTGGAGGTGGGGGGGCACTAGGGGGCGCTCTCTGGGTCAGTGATCATGGTGTGCCGCTGTCAGGGACACAGTACTGTGGGGGGTGAGCTCATTAGGGGGGCTATGATGGAGGTGGGGCAGTATTAGGGGGCGCTCTTTGAGCCAGTGATCGCGGTGTGCCGCTGCCGGGGACACAGTACTGCAGGGAGCGGGCAGTGGGCTCACTAGGGGGGCTATGCTGGAAGTGGGGGGGCACTAGGGGGTGCTCTCTGAGCCAGTGACCATGGTGTGTGGCTGCTGGGGACACAGTACGGCAAGGAGCGGGGGGTGGGCTCACTAGGGGGCACTCTCTGAGCCAGTGGTCGCGGTGTGCCACTGCAGGGAGTGGGCAGTGGGTTCACTAGGGGGGCTATGCTGGAGGTGGGGGGCACTAAGGGGTGCTCTCTGAGCCAGTGATCACTGTGTCCTGCTGCCGGGGACACAGTACTGCAGGCAGTGGGCTCACTAGGGGGCGCTCTCTGGGTCAGTGATCATGGTGTGCCGCTGCCGGGGACACACTACTGCAGGGAGCGGTGGGTGGGCTCACTAGGAGGGCTATGCTGGAAGTGGGGGGACACTAGGGGGCGCTCTCTGGGTCAGTGATCACGGTGTGCTGCTGCCAGGGACACGGTACTGCAGGGAGCGGTGGGTGGGCTCACTAGGAGAGCTATGCTGGAGGTGGGGGGCACTAGGGGGTGCCCTCTGGGTCAGTGATCATGGTGTGCCGCTGTCAGGGACACAGTACTGTGGGGGGTGAGCTCACTAGGGGGGCTATGCTGGAAGTGGGGGGGCACTAGGGGGTGCTCTCTGAGCCAGTGATCATGGCGTGCGGCTGCCGGGGACACAGTACTGCAAGGAGTGGGGGGTGAGCTCACTAGGGGGCACTCTCTGAGCCAGTGGTCACGGTGTGCCACTGCAGGGAGCGGCTGGGGGTCTCTAGGCAGCACTGTGCTGGGGGTGGCCTCACTATAGGGTGCTCTCCCACTCAGTGCTGGACACAGGGGCCACTATGCTGCAAGGGTGGGGGGGCACTCCCTTAGGGTCACTATTACCAGCAGTTAAGCACCAATATTCTCCACCCTGCATGAGAGACACGGAACAGGGGCCAGAAGCAACACACCCAGACACCCTGGGGTGGCGCTCAGCTCACTCTGCCCTGCTGACCCAGACCTGGAGGACCAATGTAGACACAAGAACAAATGGGCATAAACTGGACACTAGGAAGTTTAGACTTGAAATTAGAGGAAGGTTTCTAACCATTAGAGGAGTGAAGTTCTGGAACAGCCTTCCAAGGGGAGTAGTGGGGGCAAAAGACATATCTGGCTTTAAGATTAAGCTTGATAAGTTTATGGAAGGGATGGTATGATGGGATAGCTTAATTTTGGCAACTGATCTTTGATTATCAGCAGATAAGCATGCCCAGTGGTCTGTGATGGGATGTTAGATGGGATGGGATCTGAGTTACTGCAGAGAATTCTTTCCTGAATGCTGGCTGGTGAGTCTTGCCCACATGCTCAGGGTTTAGCTGATCACCATATTTGGGGTCGGGAAGGAATTTTCCTTCAGGGCAGATTGGCAGAGGCCCTGGAGGTTTTTCGCCTTCCTCTGCAGCATGGGGCACAGGTCACTTGAGGTCTTCAAACCACAATCTGAAGACTTCAATAACTCAGACATAGGTTAGGGGTTTGTTATAGAAGTGGATGGGTAGGGTTCTGTGGCCTGCTTTGTGCAGGAGGTCAGACTAGATGATCATATTGGTCCCTTCTGACCCTAAAATCTATGAGTCTACGAAGGAGGGGGGCAGGCGATGCCATAGTAGGGGCAGCCCCTCCAAAGGGCACTAGGTGATGTGACTCATCTGTCACGTCTGTTTTCTCCTGCTCTCCCATGAGGAAGCCAGGGCAGGAGTGAAGCGTGGGGTGAGAGGCATTTCTGCCGCAGGCAGCTGGGCAGAGAACACACCTAGAATCGGGGCTGGGCCACGGAGATAAGGAGCAATTATGTTCCAGGTCTCAGGCAGCCTCTAGGGTGCCAGGGTAGGGAGCGGAGGGGTGTTCCTGCCTGGTGGAGATGTTGGGCCCAGGCCCAGTCCAGCTGGGGCAATTCCTCCCCTCCCCCTTCAGCAGGCTCCTCCTTACACACCATCCTGCATTGCTGAGGGGCTGAACCAGCCACCGTGCCCCAGCCCAGAGATGGCTGCATTTCAGTGGTGGGGGAAGCGCCCTTTACCTGGGACCCACTGGGGCGAGAGGCGGTAGGAGAAAGGGCGAGACGGGCACACGGCCAGAGCTACCTTTATTAGAAGAGATTTTCAGCTACAAAAGAGTGAAAAACGGATTTAAAATCCAGCGTAAAAAGAGCTGGTGCTGGGCGGGGCGAGAGCTGGCACAGTGGGTGAGGCTGGGAAGCAGAACCAGCCCCTTCTCCCCACACCCAGCAAATCCACTCCGGGTCGTAAGGCCCCTAACTCCCCTCTGGAGCTTACAGTCCCATGACAGCGTGTCTCCACCCCAGACCCTCCATTGTGCAGCCCACAGGCCCAGAGCCTCATGTACCCCCCCACCCTCCACGCTGCCCAATGCAGCAGGGGACTGAGATTCCAGCTTCACTGGGAGGCAGCAATGGGTGCGGGTGAGCAGTGCCCTGCCCAGAATGGCACCCCTGCTTGTGGGCACCCTAATTCCCCAGCAGTGTCACTGTACCCACAGCCGCTAAGCCCCTGTGCCAGCCCCAGGCAGCCCCACCACCCAGTAAAGCCTGAAGGGTCTGGTGAAGAGAAGCCCAACCCATGAGGTACAAACGCTGGCTTGGAACTAACGGGGGGGCCTGGCCCTCCCGGCCTCATAGGCCAGCCCTAGCTGGGGAAGATGAAGGTCTTGATTCTGCCCAGATCCATGGCTGCCTCCAAGGAGCATTGCTTCAGTGCCAGGGGGTCGGGCCAGTCCTGGGGGCTGAGGGCTGCGGACGGATGCCAGCCCCAGCTGGGGCCGGGCAAGCAGCCACTGCAGCAGAGCGCCGGGCGAGTGGGGTCCAGGCCGAGTCCAAAGGGGGCAGGCAGGGTGAAGGGGCGGCTGGGGCTCGTGCGGTTGGATCTCTCACAGGTGCTGTGCCCTCTGCGGAGTTTCAGGCAGTTTGGGCAGAGCGGGGGCACTTGCTGGGGTCTAGTCTGCATGGCAGAGCCTGGGGCCTCCGTGTAGGACAGTGCCGTCAGCATGCTGCCCCACAGGTACAGTGCCGTGGCTGTCACCCCACCACCAGGGCAGCGCTGCTCCTCCACCGTCTCGTTCTCCACCAGGCAACAGGAGCTGCTAACGGAGTCAGAGGGAGAAAGGGGGCCAGGCAGCTCAAGCCCAGGATCTGGCAGCTGAGTGACACAGGGGGCGAGGGGTGCCCCAGAGCCCAGCGGGCGCCCACCATCCATGGGGAACAGCAGAGGCCGGAGGGCAGCGGGGCCGGCACTCCTCTCACACACGACCTGGTGCACCACAGTGACAGAGGCGAAGACTGCAGCAATGCCAGTCAGGTACATCATGCCCAGCAAGCAGGCCAGCTGTGGAGAGAGAGAGAGAGACTGGTCACCCAGTGCCCGGGGGGGCCACACAGACAGTGACCCTAGTGTCCCTCGCAGGGGGCAGGCCAGCTGTGAGGCCAGTACCCCTTGGCAGAGCAAAAACGGCCCCACCAGATGCTGGCTAACGCCATGCAGAGGACGTCGGGGCTGGAACCAGGGCTCTCCGCTGTAACTCTCCACCCCAGGCTCTGACCAGCAGCTGGCGCAGGGGAGGGGGGGGGTGACACAGACTGCCACCCACCTGCCAGCAGGAGCGACCCATGCTGACCACTGTCTCTGTCTTGCCGGGGGCAGCAATGCACAAACCACTCCGCCCTGGTCCAAAAAGGGGGGGGGGGGGGAGGGTCGTCACTTTCATCCAAGTTTGCCCAGGAACATCTTCATAAGCCAAAATGTTTAGCAAAAAAGCCTGTTTCCTCCCAGAAATGCTGCCGCTGTGGCTTGAGAGACATACCCTTAATTAGTCGGGCTCCGCCCTTGGACTACATTTCCCATGATGCATCACCTGCCCCCCAAGAGTGGTGGCAGTGGTGCATCATGGGAAATGAAGTCCAGCAAGCAAAAGGGCAACTGATGAACATGTCCCAAGAGGCTTTGTGGCAGCACTTCCAAGGTAAAACGCTTCCGTTTTCAGGAGTTTGGTTTCTCAACAACAAAAATTGGAATTTTCCATGGAAAATATTCTGCCCAAAACCTGCCTGATGGAAAGCAGCTCTCATGCCCTCCTGCAGGGGGCAGCGCACTCATGGACATGACTCCTGGCTCTGGCCCATGGCCTCGTGGCAGGGCTGCCACTAGCCATTTGGGTGCCTTACATAGCCCCTCCCTCCCCACGGGGGGTGTGTGGGGCCCCAGGCCTCCGGGAGCGGGGGGAATTCTGCTCCTTCTCCCAGGATCTGGGCTACGCTCAAGGCCTGTGGGGCCCAGGAGGCAGGAGCTGTGGGGGGCCACTTTGGGGGGGTCCCACAGGCCCAGAGGATTAGCGGGGGGCCGGGAGCAGCCCACTCCGCTTCCCTTGCCCTGGCCCCAGCCGAGTCGCTCAGGGGAGGGGGCTTGGGGAAAGCAGTCCCCCCCAGCACTCTCTGGCAGCAGCAGGAAGCGGAGTAGCCAGTGAGTGCGGGGGGCGTCCTTTCCCCAACCCCCACTTCATAGATTCTAGGACTGGAAGGGACCTCGAGAGGTCATCGAGTCCAGTCCCCTGCCCTCATGGCAGGACCAAGTACTGTCTAGACCATCCCTGATAGACATTTATCTAACCTACTCTTAAATATCTCCAGAGATGGAGATTCCACAACCTCCCTAGGCAATTTATTCCAGTGTTTAACCACCCTGACAGTTAGGTATTTTTTCCTAATGTCCAACCTAAATCTCCCTTGCTGCAGTTTAAGTCCATTGCTTCTTGTTCTATCATTGGAAGCTAAGGTGAACAAATTTTCTCCCTCCTCCTGATGACACCCTTTTAGATACCTGAAAACTGCGATCATGTCCCCTCTCAGTCTTCTCTTTTCCAAACTAAATAAACCCAATTCTTTCAGCCTTCCTTCACAGGTAATGTTCTCAAGACCTTTAATCATTCTTGTTGCTCTTCTCTGGACCCTCTCCAATTTTTCCACATCTTTCTTGAAATGCGGTGCCCAGAACTGGACACAATACTCCAGCTGAGGCCTAACCAGCGCAGAGTAAAGCGGAAGAATGACTTCTCGTGTCTTGTTTACCACACACCTGTTAATGCATCCCAGAATCACGTTTGCTTTTTTTGCAACAGTATCACACTGTTGACTCATATTTAGCTTTTGGTCCACTATGACCCCTAGATCTCTTTCTGCCGTACTTCCCCGAGCGACATGGCTGGGGCTGCGTCTCTCCGCTTCCGCGTCCTTTCCTCTACCCTTACTTCCCCGAGCGACACGGCTGGGGCTGCGTCTCTCCGCTTCCTGCCACCGGTGAGCGTGGGGGGGCGTCCTTTCCCCAACCTTCCTACACTCACCGGCGGCGGGAAGCGGAGCGCCACGGCTGGGAGCTGGCGGAGTAGAGAGGGCTGGGGCCACGTTGTTCTGCTTCCCACCGCTGCCAGTGAGTGCGAGATTGCTGGGGGAAGAGGTGGAATGGAGGCGGAGCATGGGGGGAAGGTTAAGAGGCGGGGTGGAGGGAGTTGTCTGGGGCCCCACAGCCCCTAGGTATGGCCCTGTCCCTTGCAGTGGGCGCAGCCTGCAGGGGGCCGGCTGGAGGATAGGGTTGGTCGCTGGAGCTAGTGCTGCTGCGTATGCACACAGCTGCCTAGGGCACCATGAAATTTGGGGCAATTTGGCAACTGGGAATGTTCTTGATGTTTCCTCTGAATAATGTGTTGGTGCCTCAGTGTCCCCGATGCAGTTCTTAAGTATCTAGGTGGTGGGATATGGGTGTGTGATTGCTGCAGAGCAAAGGGCCAGTGCACCTAAATGCCTGGCACTCTGTCTCCTGGCAACTGATGGCCTGGGCCCCTCCTCTGCAAAGGTGCCAACTGAAGGTGTTGGAGACAAAGAGATCAGGTGACCTCCTGGCCCGGGAAAGGGGCTGAGGAGAGAGGAGGGGCTGGAGGGGGTTGTTAGTCTGAAGCTGGCTGGGGTCGAGGAGTGAAGTGCAGATGCGGGAGGTCTGGTTCACTGCCCCCCAGAATGGACCCGGCTGAGGAGTCCGGTTCTCTGTATCTAAAAGCTCTGTTTTAGACCCTGTTTCTGTCATCGAATAAACCTCTGTGTTACTGGCTGGCTGAGAGTCATGTCTGACTGCAAAGTGGGGGGGCAGGACCCTGTGGCTTCCCCAGGACCCCGCTGGGGCGGGCTTCCTGTGGGAAGCGCATGGACGGGCAGAGGATGCTGAATGCTCCAAGGAGAGACCCAGGAGGTGAAGCCGTGTGACTTCTTGCCCTGCAGACAGTCTGCTCCAAGGGAGAGAAGGCTCCCCAAAGTCCTGACTGGCTTTGTGGGGAGCAGTTCCAGAGCATCGCCTGGGGACTCCGTGACACCTACGCAGCTGCGTATGGCTAGGGACGGCCCTGCCTCCTGATTCTCCCCCTCCTGTGGTGCCCCCTTACGGGAAGGCTTCCTCTGCCCTCGGGGCCTGGCCAGCTCTTACCTTTGCCACTTGCTGGTAGAACTGGCCCAGGGCATGCTGCCAGAGGGGCTGCTCCAGCAGGACGCACAGGTCCGTGTAGGTGAACCAGCCACGCTGGGTGCCCTGTCTCCTTGCCACGCTGAGGGGAAGGAAGGCAGTTAACTGTGTGCTCTGGAAACAGACCCTCTCCCGCCCTGGCTGTGCCTGCAGCTGCCATCGGTGAGTGGGTGGCTGCCTGCATCACAGCTCCTGGCAGAGTCTCTGTGCCTCTGCCCACGGGTTCAGAGTGCCACTGACGAGCCCCACGTCCCTGGCGGCCGAAGTGCACTGGTGCCGTGTGTGGCTCTGTTCAGGGCGAGCCCAGGCCAAGGAGGAGCTGCCTTCCCACTCTCTGCCTTGGGGCCTGGCATGTTGACTCCCCTCAAAAGCCCCACCAGGGGAAGAGGGTGCAGATCCCCACACACACCAAAGGGATTCCGCTGCCAGGTGATCGAGGCCACCTCAGACAAGCTGTGACTAGCACGGGCCTCGCCCCAGTCCGGCCTAGAGCTCCCTGGGCAAGCCGACAGCCTGCTCCTGGCATGGCTCCGGACGGTGGGAGAGGTTTGCAGAATGCAGCGAGTGGGGACCGAGGAGCCCAGGGCAGGGGCTGGCCGACACATACCCCAGCGGATCCGAGCATGGCAAGGCAGAGGTGCTATATCTGCCTCAGAGCCAGACCCCTGCCACGAACACCCCCCCTCACCCCGGTGCCCCAAACCCCTACCATCCTTCTAGCCAGCTCAGCACTTCAAACAGCTCCTTGGGGTCAGTGTAGAGGGTCCAGTCCTGCAGGAAGGGAAACACTGATCAGGCGAGAGGTGCCTGGTAACAGCCTGGGCAGGTCAGGCACCCCCCAGCATGGTCTGAACGGGGTCAAGAGAGGCTGGGCAGCCATCTGAGGAATTCCAGCTCCATTTGGCCCATTTCCCAGCCTGGCTGGGGGCTTTTCAGCCTGCCCCCTCCCTGACCCCCTCGTAGTGTGTGATCGCTGCTCTGCCCAGCCAGAGCTCGGACAGGATCCTGGACAATCACCGCCTGCAAGCGGGAGTCCCCTTTGTGCTGCCCCCAAAGGATCTCACTGGCCCTCCGCAGACACAGCTGGCCCGGAGAGCCCAGCAGGGCCGCAGTCACATGCAAAATGGCCAGGAGCCAAAGGAGGAGTGGGGGGGACTTCTTGGGGGACGCAGATCCCAGGCTGGACAGAGCCAAGGCCTAACGAGCTGCAGTAAATGCTACGTTCCCACAATGGAAGAACTCTGCGCCAGCCCCTGCTGGCCCCTCCCATAGGGGCATGTGCTATCCCAGCTGGCACCCCAGGCCAATCTCCCCTTCTGCACACCAGCCCCTGACCCCACAACCAGCCTTGGGTTAGCACCCCCAGCTGCCCCTGACGCTCTTTGAGATGCTCGAACCTGCACTCTCGGGTGGGCGGGGAGCACCACCTGCCGGCCAGCTGTGCACACTGCACTGCCGACAGCCTCAGGGGGCTCCTGGCTGGGAGCTGGGGTCGGGCAACAGTCAATGGCAGCAGAACTAGGGATATAGTTTGTGTGCGCAAGGAGCAGGCTGTTCCCAGCCCAGGCTGACTGGGGATGGAGCAGCCCACAGCAGGGTGGGTCCCGCAGCAGACACATTCCTCCATGTCTGATCTTACTGGGCCAAGCCCATGGCTCATGGGGGCAACAGTCCTCCTGCACTCTGGGAAAGGGGCCAGCTGCTCCCATCCAGGTGGGAAGCCCTCTCCCCCTCCGTCAGCTGATCCCATTCCATGCAGCCTCTGATTTCACCCCAGCGCCCCACTGAGTGCAGCACTTCAGCAGGCCCTGGCACGGCTGCCCAGGTCAGACGCCTCCTGGAAGCTTAACAGACACCCCAAGTGCTAGGCCCAGCCCTGAGCTCTCGCAGCGTGCCCAGCCCTGCACAGCCACGGCACAGCCCTCTACTAGTTAGCCAGGTCACCCTCAGCACTACGAGCTACCCTGGCACCCTGATGTGCCATTTCTCCTCTGCCCAGCGCCTCTCACCAAGACACAGACGCTGAGCGAGCACATCCAGACTGGTCTTGTCACCTCGCTCTGGGTCCATGCAGCGCCTGGTGCAACGGGACCCTGATTGTGTGTGCGCGTGTGTGTGAGTGCGCATGTGTGTGAGAGACAGAGAGATATAAAGGGGCCCCCGATGGGCTCGGGACACAGGCACTCAAGCGATTACATCAGCACTACTTACAATGGCGCTCAGGAAGTTCATCTCCAGCGTGTTAATGGTCTGCACCCCCACCTTGCCAGCTGCGCCCCATTCGTCATTGAACACCTCCTCCTCCTCCCCTTCGTCATACAGGTACTTGCTGGCAACCATCTGAAAGCCAGGAGCACAGCGCCCGTCAGCACGGCCCCCCAGGGGAGAGCCCGCCCCTGCCCCAGCCCACTCAGGGCTCGGCTCACCATGGAGATCAGGAAGAGGTCTGAGGAGGAGATCTGCTGCAGATACTCGGGGTTCCGGTGCCGGAGTCTCTCGATGTAAACCAGAGCCAGCATCATGGAGCAGGGCGAGATGCAGGCTTCCCTGTGACCGTGGGGCGAGAGCAGGACTTAGGGTTCCTTTGTGGCTCGGCACACACAGCGTCCCACCACTGCCGTGGTAGCCTGGCTGCTCCCATCCCGCCACGTAATGGGCAGGGCAGGGCACACGCTGCCTGCTGCTGGGTAGAACAAGGTTTGCGGGCATGCCCGTAACTGCCCCCGGCAGATGGACAGATCACGCCAGGGGGCTCGTTGCCTCCTGCTGGCGAAGCTGCATCTGGCTCCTCGGGCAGGCGCTAACAGGCCCAGCTTGTGCCTGCGGAGCTGCTCTGAGTGTCATGGCGTTCACAAGGGTCACGGCTTTCTCCAGTGGACAGAGGGGAGAGCGGCCCAGCCGCAGGGCTCTGGGCCCACCAGCGTCGAGCTCTGCCTGTGTCAGGAAATCCCTCAATCCCTCACACACAGACAGGAACCGCCTGGACAGAGCTGCACAGGCAGTGGTACCGGCTGGCTCCCTGCCCTGCCAAGGTGCAAAACCCAGAAGCCTCATTGCTCACCTTTGGCACTACAGAAACCTGAGAGCACCAGGCCCCAGGAAGCTACCCCAGGCTGAACTACAGACCAGACAGGCAAGGCATGCACTGCCATATAGCTCAGGAACTGGCTGCACACATCAGTCAAACAGTGACCCAGGACAAGCAGCTCAGGAGAGCATCAGAGGGGCAGACAAGGGAAAAGGCCCAGAGAAGCTCAGTACAGGGCCATCAAAATCCAGCACGACAGCACAGGGGCGATGCCTGGGGTGGGGATGCTCTCCGGCAAGAGGCTCCCCATCCAGGTAGCTGGTAGCCACACTGAAGTGTCAAGCCAGACCAGAGGCCCACGCCTGCTGCACATGACGGGCTAGGAGGGGTTGCGTCTTACCGAGACACGTGGCAAACGTATTTCTTCTGCAGCCTGCGGATGGGGCTGGGAGCTGCTTTCTGGAGCAACTCGACGGCGATGTCTAGGACAGAGGAGAGCGGCACAGGGATTAACACCAGCAATAATGCCCCCCCACCCCCCGATTCCCTCTCAATGAACAACCAACACCAGCATCCAGCCAGCAGCAACACCCCTCCACCCAGAGGCAGGGAGCTCAGCGGGGAATGGATGCCCTCCCCTCCTGGAGCAAGATTTTCAAGAGTAATTTTCGGTGCCTGGCTTGAGACACCTGCCAGGCAGTGCTGAGCACCTGCCCTCGGAAACCAGCCCCTGGGAGTATGTCTCATGCTGGGCAGCCAGAAATCAACCAAGTTCAGCATCTGTTACCCCGCTCAGTAGTCAGCGGTTTACAGAGATACTGGCAGAAGGTCAGACAGAGATGGGCTCCCCAGTCATTAGGGGAAAGGCCTGAACAGCTCTGAAATTTACACCCTGGTTCTCAAACACAACCCAGCCTGTTTGGTGGGTCCCTTGTGCCATGCCACCCCCGCTGGATTGCTATGGCTATTCCAGGGGGCATGAGCGCAGAAGTAAGCTATAGGGCAGGGACGGGCTCCTCGTTGTATTTGTAGAGCACCCAGCACAGCGGGCCTTGGCCCCCAGGCTCTACCCTAACACAGCTAATAAATCGTAACGAGAAGGGAGCCTGCTGGGCACTGCTCCTGCAGAAACACCCCTGGGTGTGCACACATTCGTGGGGGGAAAGGGGGCCAGAGCCTTTGGCAGCAAAAAGGCTAAAAAGGGAGGTCGACCCAGCTCCGTCGCTCGGAGTGTGAACAATCCACCCTCCGGGTGACGTTGCTACGCTGACCTAACCCCAGGCGCAGCCAGCGCTAGGGCGAGAGAATAATTCTCCTGTCCCTGTCAAGCTGGCCAACGCCTCGCGGGGAGGTGGGTTAAGCACAGCGCTGGGAGACCCCCTCCCATCCACACTGAAGAGCTGCACCAGAGCAGCCATAGCGGTTCAAGTGTAGATGTGGCCTTAGCAGATGACTGAGTTCATTCAGCCCGAGGGCGAGTTCCAATCCCTGGCTCAGCACACATCCTCACCACACAGAGACAGGCACCACTCACCGGCCACCGGGCTGGAGAGATCGTCCAGGCTACAGTCTTTGTCCCAGCCATAATACAGGCGCTTCCGCACCCTCTCACTCAGCTGCTGGTGCCCTGGCAGAAACTGGAGATGGGATGGGCAGGATGAGAACAAAGCTGCAGACCACCCAGCCCTCGTCCCAGAGAGACGTGCTGGGTCCTCAGTCCAACTGCAGGCTCAGGGTTAGCGGGAACTGTGTGCTCCTGCCGAGCACTCAGACACCACGGTGACTGGTGCCATATGGGCGCCTGGACTGGTGGGGGTAACATGGGCGGAAAGGGCTAGGTCAGAAACCAGAAAATAACATGTCCCTATAGAAATCCATGATACGGCCACACCTTGAATCCTGCCCCGTCTCAGAAAGATACATTCGAATTGGAAAAGGTGCAAAGAAGCCAAGGGCAATAAAAGCGATTAGGGGATGGCACAGCTTCCATATGAGGAGAGATTTAAAAGTCTGGGACTGTTCATTTTAGGAGGGTGATGACTAAGAACAGAAGAACATCCACACTGGATCTGACCAATGGTCCCTCCAGCCCAGTGCCCTGTCTTTGATAGTGGCCAGCGCCAAATGCTTCAGAGGGGATGAGCAATACAGGGCAATTATCAACTGATCCATCCCGTCATCCAGTCCCTGGCAGTTGGAGGTTTAGGGATCCCTGCAGCATGGGGTTGGGTCCCTGACCGTATTGGGGGGATGTGGTAGAGGTCTATAAGGTGATGGCGGGTGTGGAGAGAGTGAATTGGGAAGTGTTATGTGACGGGGTAAATGACACAAGAACCAGGAGTTGGCCAAGTGGGTTTAAAACAAGCACAAGGAGGTGCTTTGGCACAGCGCCCAGTCAGCTTGGGAGCTCCTCGCCAGGGCCCGGGGGGAAGGCCAGAAGTGTAACTGGGTTCAAAACAGACCCAGAGAAGTTCCTGGGGGATGGTCCAGCAATGGCTCTTAGGCAGGCTGGGCAGGGACACAACCCCTGCGCTGGGGGTCCCTGGCCCCTGGCCCTGGAGGAGGGTCACTGCCCGGCCCCTGGCCGGACAGACCCTTGTGCGGACCGGTCTGGGGCGGAGGTGGCTGGGAGCCCACTGGGGGGACTTTAGGGTCCCTGGGTTTGGGGGTCCCACGCTCATCCCCGGGGCCGGCTCCTGGCAGGGCTGGGTGCTGCTGGGGACAGGCCCGGGGAGCGGGTGTCGGCTGTCCCGTGGCGCTCCTCCGGCAGGTGCGGCAGCCGAGAGAGCCGCCCGCGCTGTGGCCCTGCCCAGCGCCAGGGCCTACGAGAGCCGGGGGTGGGGGGGCCGCGGGCCGCGGCAGGGGGAGCCGGGGCTCGGCCGGGTATGGGGAGCGGGCAGGGGGGGCCGAGCCGGGAGCCGGAGGGGAGCGGGCCGGGGGGGGCGGGGAGCCTGGCGGGGGCGCGCCGGGTAGGGGCAGCGGGCCGGGGGGCCGAGCGGGGAGCCGGGGAGGGGCAGCGGGCCGAGCGGGGAGCCGGAGGGGAGCGGGCCGGGGGGGGCAGCGGGCCGGGGAGCCGGAGGGGAGCGGGCCGGGGGGGGCAGCGGGCCGGGGGGCCGAGCGGGGAGCCGGGAGGGGGCCGCGGGGGGGGGCAACGGGCCGGGGGGGGGGGTAGCGGGCGGGGGGGGGGGCAGCGGGGAGCCGGGGAGGGGCAGCGGGCCGAGCGGGGAGCCGGGGGGGGGCAGCGGGCCGGGGGGGGCAGCGGGGAGCCGGGGGGCCGAGCGGGGAGCCGGAGGGGAGCGGGCCGGGGAGCCGAGCGGGGAGCCGGGAGGGGGCCGCGGGGGGGGCGGGCTGCGGCAGGGAGGCCTCGGGGGACGCTCACCGTGAACTCCTGGAAGCCGCTCAGGGAGAAGGTCCCCTCCTCGTCCAGCAGCAGCCCGTGCAGATCCATCCCGCGGGGGTGCTGGGGGCCCGCTCCGTCTCTCTCCCTTCCTCTTCCCGGGGCAGGGGGAGTGTCTCAGCGCAGCCCCGCCCGGAAGCTCCCGGCGGTGATTCACCAGCCAGCGAAGCTCCGGGCTCTTCTGCGGCCTCCTTACTCAGCGCCGGATACCGCGGGGATGGATCACCTCGTGCTTGTGACCCTGAGTCTGATGGGGCGCAGCCAGCTGGGGGACCCGCGAGGTACAGCGCCGAGCCCCCATCCCACCGGGCAGCTGAGTGAGAAGCAGGATGGGCCGGGTCAAACACTGGGCTGGGAGCCAGGACTCCTGGGTTCTGTTCGCACGTCCAGCTCCGGGGGCTGTGACCCTGGCTGAGTCACTTCCCCCTCTGGTCCTCAGTTTCCCCCCTCTGCAAGCTGGGGACAGCAGCTCGCCACCTGGGGACTGCACAACTTGATCAATGTGTGTGAAATGGTTCCTGCTCCTCTGGATGGCAGGACACAGGGGTAAAGGATGGAACATTATTACCTCCTGGCAGCTTATAAGCAGCTGGAGGACTTGAGAGGTTAAGATCCTCCTCTGTTATCTGCCAGAACAAACCTGACCTTGGGGTCATTCTTGCTTGTAGGTACAAACGTGATGAGAAACTGTCACTTTGGCACATGCAGGGAAGTGACCAAGGGATTAAATGTCACATTCTGGGCCCAGGGCCGGCATCATCCCAGTAACTGAGAGATGTGCAGTAACCAGCGGGGAACAGCAGTTCCCTCTCCACTTCAAGCTGCCATCTTTTGGGGACAAGCTTGCCCATGGTGGGTTTTGTCACAAGGATATGTGGGCCTGCCACAGCGATATGGTATTTTGTCAACCCCCATGTCGGGTGAGATTGCAGCGAGGAAATTGGGACGCTCAGAAACAGCAGCCAGAGTGGTGGTGGCCCCTGTTCACCCCGTACTTAAGAACATAAGAACGGCCGTACTGGGTCAGACCAAAGGTCCATCCAGCCCAGTGTCTGTCTACCGACAGTGGCCAGTGCCAGGTGCCCCAGAGTGAACCTAACAGGTAATGATGAAGTGATCTCTTTCCTGCCATCCATCTCCATCCTTTGATGAACAGAGGCTAGGGACACCATTCCTTAGCTATCCTGGCTAATAGCCATTTATGGACTTCACCATGAATGTATCCAGTTCCCTGCCCAGGAAAGGAGTAATTGAGGGGACCCTGGTGGTAACAGACATGCCGGAGAGATTGGATAGCAAGTCCTTTGAGGGAGGACGATGAACGGCTCTGCAAGGGAGGCTGGACCCAAGTTATTTGGCCTGTAACACCCCCACTAGTGGGTCGACAGGCTGCAGCAGGTCTTGGCAGATGGGCCCCCGCAGCCCGAGTTTGGTCCCAGGCAAAGGCCCAGAGGGGTGCAGACCCCAAGGCAGAATACAGGGCACACAGCCTGGGCTGCAGGGACTCCCTGGGGTGCTGCCCCTGCTTCCCCCTCCCAACTCAATGCTAAGGGCCATGCAAGGGGGCGGGGCTTGGGATCGCACCCTCCCCCGTCAGGAGCAGCTGCCCTTTGTGAGCCCCGCCCAGCAGCAAGGAGCACGCATGCGCAGTTGGATAACGGTGCACCCACCGCCCTACCCCTGCGAGGGACTGGGACGAGGTGAACCGGAGCATGCGCAGTGCAGTCACCAGTGTCACGTGCTGAGGGCTGGCCCTGCAGTAACCCGCGGTGTAGAGCTCCGCGCTAGCGCGCCCCGCGTGCGTCCTGGGTCACGTGCCGAGGGAGCGCCAGGCCGGGCTCCGCGCGCGGCCCCTCCCCCGCTGGGCCGGAGCGAGGCGCCATGGCGGGCGGCGGGCGGGCGGAGGAGGCGGCCGGGCCCGAGGAGGCCATGGAGCGGCTGGCGGCGGCGCTGCGCCAGCGGCTGCGGGGCTGGGAGGCGGCGCTGGCGGCGGCGCAGCGGCTGCTGGTCTGGGAGAGGCCGCTGCTCAGCCTGGCCACGGCCGGCGGGCTCGGGGGGGCCCTGTGGTGAGAGGGGCGGGGGGCGCGAGGCGGGGGGGAAAGGGGGGCGCGAGGCAAGGCGGGGGGAAGGGGGCGCGGGGAGGGGGGCGGCGGGGCTGAGGGTGAGAGGGGGGCGCGAAGCGGGGGGGGCCAGGGGGCGGCGGGGAGGCGCGAGGTGGGGGGGGAAAGGGGGGCGAGAGGCACGGCGGGGGGAAGGGGGCGCGGGGAGGGAAGGGTGCTGGGGATTTTGGAGCAGGGGAGCTCCCCGCTCACTGGCACTAAACGCTGCGGGGGTGATGCTGCTGTCGGGGTCCCTGGCTCTGCCCAGGCCCGTTTTGCTGTGACTGCCCGTGCCGAGCTGGCTGCCTTGCTCGGGAGGGGGGGCGGGGGCGGGGGGATTCAGCCCCGCAGTGATGCGTCTATTGAGGTGCGTCTCCTGAGTGGCTTTTTAAGGATTTCACGTGCTGCTGTTCTCATCTTCCTTGTCTCCTGGTGCCTCAGGTGATTGTTCCGGCTGGAACGCAAGGTCGGAAAGCAGCAGAAACCCCCCAGAAAACCAGATGCTGTGTTCAGACTGTGTCTCTGGGGAAATCTTGTGCATTTGTGAAGAGTGGGGCTCTCTGCCCCAGTGTAGGTTCCTGTTCCCGCCTTGTCCCTTCCTCACATATGCCATCTCATGGTGACGCTACTGTGGTGAGAGAGCTGGAATTCTCTCCAGAGCCTGGTCAGTGCTACTTGGTCAGGAAAAACAGGTGTTGCTTTAGATGTGGGTGAGACAAGTGTTTTTCCCTTTCTCCCTAGGGGACTGAATGCACTATCACTTCTGGACAGGGACAAGTGCAACCCTGTTGTAAGACAGAAAAAAATGTGGTCCATGGAGTTGGCTCTGTGCCCTGCTGTTGCCCCCTTCTCTGAGGTCCAGTTAGTGGAGATGCAGATCCCAAATTGCAGCCAGGCTGCATAGCCCAAGATAAGGTATCTTGTGATGTCGCTGGTAGTCTCAGGGCTGCTCAGTTTTATTTAAATTTAGGGAATTCCTGGAACTCCTGGCAAGTTGTTTATGTGAGTTGGGCAGAGTTCACATGTCCCCAGCTTGAGGCCAATGAACCAGTTTCCTTTGGCTTAATGGCCAATATAAAGCTGGCTGTGAGCAGTTCAGTGCCCAGTTCTATAATTCTCTCATGCATCAATTTCCAGGGTGTATTCGCTTCATGATCTTTATAGAAATCTAAGGACTTGGCTACACTTGAGTTACAGTGCTGTAACTTACTCCCCATCCACACTGGCAAGGCACATAGAGCGCTGTATCTCCCTGGCTACAGCGCTGGTTGTACTCCACATGGAGAAGAGGAATAAAGAGAACAGCGCTGGTGCTGCAGCGCTGGAGTGCCAGTGTAAACAGCGATTAATCTTACTACGCTGTAACTGACCTCTGGAATTTTCCCATAATGCTTTTAACTAAAGAACTCTTTTGTCTTGTTGGGAACTCGGGGCTCCCGGAGCTGCTTATCTAAAAAACAAACACAGCAATTGTTAGCTCGAGCAGAGGCAGGAGGGAATGTCCACAGCTAGTGTTTGCTTGAGGAGAGAAACAGCACAGCGGTTGTGGGGAGTCTGTTGGAGCAGCTGCTTATCTGGTCTGAAGGCTATTTGCATTTAAGAGTGAATGAGAGAGGGGTGGGGGAAGTGGTTGGAATTTGCAAGGCAGGGAGCTGACAGTGTCGCCTCTAAAAATCCACTCCCCCCCCCCACACGCTCCCTGTCACACTCCACCCCCCCTTTTGAAAAGCATGTTGCAGCCACTTGAACACTGGGATAGCTGCCCATAATGCACCACTCCCAACAGCGCTGCAAATGTGGCCACACTGCAGCCCTGGTAGCTGTCAGTGTGGCCACACTGCAGCGATTTCCCTACACAGCTTACGAAGACAGCTTTAACTCCCAGCGCTGTACAGCTGCAAGTGTAACCAAACCCGAAAATTCCTGTTTTGAAGTGTAAATGGAACTTCAGGTGATGTTCTGTAGAACCTCATTACAGAAAAGTGTTTCTAAATACACTTTGGGACGTCTTCCGAGAACCTGGATGGTCTAAAGTGAGAGAGGCTTGAGGGGAGACTAAAACAAAGCCTGGAATGACCCGGTGTCCCCAAAGCATCCTGTAGGCTAAGTCAGGGCAAATCTCCTGACTGTCTCAGAGCAGAAAGTGTGTGAGAACAGTGAGTAAAGTGCAAAGCTAGAAAACCATTGTGGGCAGTTGCATGCAGATGTTTACAAGATAATGTGAGCAGTGGAAAGAGAAATAAAATTGAGTTGCTGCCAAATCGCAAAACCATTGTTATGTCTAGCAATGGTAGCAGCAGCTAGAATGATCCAGGGCTGCATGAATGGAGGATGCGGCAGGTTAGGATTGAGGTGCATTAGCCGAGCTGTCTTGTCGACTCCAGAATTAATTAATGGTGTCGGTGGGTCACGCTGGAGAGGTGCAGCTGAAGTGGGGTGGCGAGAGCTTACACTGCCTTTCAGAGTACAAAGTCTCACCTTTTCTGAGAAATAAAATTCTCCAAAATGTTTTTAAAAGACCGAAGTACAAGACTCTGTCCCTATTGCATGTGTTTAATAGCTGATGTGATCCCAAGAGAAGTGCTCTGTATACTCCTGAGGGGATGTACCTAATGTGGGAGACTGTAAAAAATCAATGGTATAGTGAGCAGGGAGGGAGGATGAAGCAGCAAATATCCTTCACTGTGGGAACATCCAAAATGTGCCCATCCAGGAGTTACGCTGACATCTTACCAGCTGGCATCTAGCTTGCATAAAACAGTCCTTTGCATCTGCCCTGAGTATGGCGGTGCAAACCATGGGTAGTAGGGGTCCCAGCATACAGTATGCCATCTTGTCCAAAGAGGAGGCCTCTGCACAGATGTTCTGTCTAATGCCCCCTTGGTCCATGGGCTGCACTTCTGTATTCAAGATGAGGTCAGCCACAGTCCATAACACAGAAGTGTGTGGCTTGTGTTTGGCCTGGAGTAACCCTGCTGCTTTCATATGACAAGCACAAACAGGCCTCTCCCTGCTGCCAGGGAGGTGCCAAGGGCTTCTACAGGATTTGGCCTCTGATAATAAAGTGCGTGCTCCTGCTGGCAGCTGTAGCTAATTGGAGCCTCGCCCAGGCGTGTTTCTAGTTAAATTCTTTGTCCTTGCTATATTGGTGCACTTCATCCCATGGTCACAGTAGGTTAGTAACCCTAGTAACGTTCTGGGCTGGAAGGAGGCACTACATACCACCTTGGTCCCTCCACTAATTGAGCTCAGTGTTTGGGGACCTTGGTCTCTTGCTAAGCCTATAGGTGCTCTGTATTTCTGTCCTGGCACATGCGTGCCTGCCTGTTTCCTCCCCCACGCACACAGCAGCAGCATTAACAAATTTGGAGGATGAGTGGCAGAACCAAGCTGTGGCCTGGAATGAAAAACATCCTGTTTACTCATGTAAACAGAGAGTCTGGTTTTTTTGGCAAAATGTCCAGTCTGTGGCCTTCCAAACAGAAAAGGACAAAATTGGTCAGAAAATCTTATTTTTTTTAAATGCCGAAACAATGAACAATTGAATCTAAAATTATGGGAAGAAAAAAGGTACTTGACCAGTCACTCATTTAAATCATCTTCTGTTACTGTTTCCTCTTCCTTAAAATTACCCAGCTAGAAACTTGCCTAATATGCATCTCCTTAAATGACTTTGAACTAATGTGCTGAATATAGAGGGTAAACCCAAAGCAGAGCTTTGAAGCTGGAGCTACGCTGTGAGGCTGATGTGTCTGGGAGGCTGGTGTATGAGGAAAGATTAAAGGAGCTAAATGTGTCTAGTTTGGCTAAGCAACAATTACAGTGGATTAAAATGGGGTGTGGGACACACACACACACTGTACACAAAATGGTTTAAGTGCCGCAGGTGGGGGGAGGCCTGAGTACAGTCCCACGGGGGCTATTATTGGCGATTATGAGCTGAAATTCAGAAGAGAGACATTTAAGGTGAACAGTAGGAAAAACTTCCTGAGCTGGTGTGTTTCTAGCTGTAGAATCATCAGCCCAAGAGAAGAAACAGGAGCAGTTCTGTCTTGGCCTCACTGAAAGGAAAGGGAGATTGTTTTGCATGGCCCTTGATGAGACCTAATCTCTCTTCTGAGCTCTCTAACTTCTGATTCTTTGATTTACCCTGGCGTTCAGCTCTCTGTTGCTCTGCACAGTGAGATGCGTGCACCTCCTGGTTATCTAGTCTGGATTTCTAGTGCACTTCCCTGTTTGAGGTTCATCTCTTGATAAGTGTTTCTAGCAAGGTGAAGCCATGTGTGGTTTTGTGCTCCCTGGGCTGAGAGCACTTTCAGCCTGAAAGCATAGAGGCCGAGGAGTGTATCGCTCCCTCTTCAGCCTGTGGTTGGCCCAAGGATGGGATTGACAGGCTCTGGAGGGAGTCTGGAAGGAGACATTAACCTTTCTTTACTGACTGCTAGGGGGTGAGAAACCAAGAAGAATGGGGCTGGAGTTGAGGGGTGGCATGTGTTTCATGAGCACCTTTTGCTGTTGAGTTTATGAAGTGTTGATTTCTGCCTTGGGAGGAGACAGCCCCTCTAGTTGGGGTGAGCATGGATCTCTGGGGCTGTTGGGTACAGGCCAGAATGTCGGTGAGGGAGATGGAAGAGCCTGGGATCCAATCCATCTACATCAGCTGAGTGGTAGGGCCACATGCTGCATGTGACCCATGCTCGGATCAGTAGGGGAGAGGACCAGCAAAAGAACTAGTGTTTGGAAGCAGATTCTGGATCGGTTTCTGTTGCCATCTAATGCTATCTGACGACGGTTTAGAAACCAATGCTTCATCTGTCACCACAGCTCTTTTCGAAACGCACCTCCTAAAGCGTCAGTTATACAGTGTGTAGTGCTGTGAGGATTTGTACTTGTGCAGCTGTCCTTATTCTGCAGCGGGGAAGGAAGTCTGGCACAGAGGGGGAAGTCTGTCTGCCCACAAAGCCGCAGTTATGGATTCATCTTAGTAACGGGGGCTCACAGCTTTCTTCCCAGTGCATCAGCTAATGATGGCTCTGTTTGGTTTCCCAGGTTGTTTTCCTCTACTTCTCTGCGACCTCTCTTTCTCCTCAGCATCTCTCTGCTTGGAATTCTCTTGCTGGAGAGGTGGAAGCCCAAGTTCCTGTTTGACTTCTCTGGTAGGTGATGCATACTGCTGTAGCTGGGGAATCATGGGGCTACAACTGCTGGGTCGTGGACAAATGCTGATATTCCCTGACCGTTATGGGTACTGTAGGTCCCCTCCTTCCCTTTCTTCAGGGCCTTGTTTTGCCTCCGTTGCACTGAGTGTGCTCAAATCCACAAACCAGCTTGGGCAGACTCCTTGGCGGGTTGGAGCATGTGCAAATAGGAGGCAACAATGGCTGGTGCAGTCAGAATGTCTGTCTGGGGGTTGATACAACTGCCTCAGTCAGTTGGAAGTTGCTGACAGCAATTCAGTTTGATGAGGGGGAGGGATAGCTCAGTGCTTTGAGCATTGGCCTGCTAACCCCAGGGGTGTGAGTTCAATCCTTAAGGGGGCCACTTGGGGATTGGGGGGATTGGTCCTGCTTTGAGCAGGGGGTTGGACTAGATCAGGGGTTGGCAACCTATGGCGTGCGTGCCATCACAAAGATGGCATGCAAGACAATTTTTAATGGCACGTGGCTGCCTGCTGGGACTCCCCCGTGCCATTAAAAATCCTGCCCGGTGCAGTAAGCCGCGGGGTCCATGGTCCCAAGCGGGAACACCGGCCGAGCGCAGCAAGCCACCAGCCCCTGCCCCCCTTCTCCCCTCCCCTGGAGCCCTGCCACTGCGCGCACACAGCTCTGGGGGCCGAGGCTGTACTCTCCCATGGGGCAGTGTTTGGCGCCACGGGGAGGGAAAGACGCTCCCCGCTGAACCGGAGCCCTGCTTCCGTGCACACAGAACTCGAGGGGCCGGGGCTGTGCACTCCCATGGGGCAGTGTTTGGCGCCACGGGGAGGGAAAGACGCTCCCCGCTGAACCGGAGCCCTGCCACCACGCACGCAGCGCTCTGAAGGGTGGGGCTGTGCGCTCCTGCGGAGTTGTGTGTCTGGCTCTGCTTGGAGCCTCCTGGTAATGGGTCCGGGGCTGGGGAGGGTGGATAAGGGATGGGGGCAGTCAGTGGACAGGGAGAAGGGTGAGTTGCATAGGAGGTGAGATCCTGTGGGGGGTCTCTGGAGGGGGCAGTCAGGGAGCAGGGTGGGTGGATGAAGCATGGGAGTTCCGGGGTCTGTTGGGGGCAGGGAGTGGATACGGGTCAGGGGACAGGGAGCAAGGAGGGTCCTGGGGGGGCAGTTAGGGTGAGGGGTCTCTGGAGGGGGTGGTCAGGGAACAAGGACCTGGGGTGGTTGGATGAGTCCGAAGTTCGGGGTGGGGGGGCTGTCAGGAGGCAGGGGTGTGGAGAGGGGTTGCAGCAGGCAGGGAGCAGGGGGAGGGTTGTTTGGGTTGGGAGTTCTGGGGGTCCTGTCAAGGGGCGGGGAGCAGTTGGATGGGGCAGGGAGTCCCAGGGGTCTCTCTGGGTGTGGGGGTGTGGATAAGGCTTGGGGCAGTCAGGGGACAAAGAGCAGGGAGGTTTAGATAGGGGATGGGGTCCTGGGGGGCAGTTAGGGGCAGGGGTACCAGGAGGGGGTAGTCCGGGAACAAGGAGCGAAGGGGTTGGGGGTTCTGAGGGGGCAGTCACCCAGCTCTCTGCCCTGGGCCCTGACCCCCACCACAGCCCTCTGCCCTGAGCCCCGCACTCCCCCAGGCCCCTGCTCTGGGCCCTGTACCTCCCTCATACACACCCAGACCTCTGCTTGATTTCTTCACACACCCCCCACAACCCCAGCCCTGACTCTGGCGCTCCCACACATACCCAGCCCCCCCTCTGCCCTGACACCTGCACCTCCCTCACATGCCCCTAGCCCTGACTCTTGCACCCCCCGCCCACATCCCCAGCCCTCCCGACATCCCATGCACTCCGCACATCCCCACCCCCACCCTGAGCACCAAACAGGAGCTCCTGTACCCCCACTCACATTCCCACCTGCACACGTAATGGGAGCTACCTGGGTAAGTGCCCCACACCCAAACCTCCTGCCCCAACCCTGAGCCCCCTCCCTCATTCTAGCTCCTTGCCAGACCCTTCACACCCAGCCCTGTGCTTGGTCCACTCCAACCCTCAGCTCAGTGCAGAGAGAGGAAGAGAATGGGCCAGAACCAGGGAGAAGGTAGGTACCCACTGTTTGTGGCCAGGGCCGGGACCCCAGACCGGCAGCGAGCTGAGTGGATCTGGCAGTCAGGATCCCGGCTGGCAGGAGCCGGTGGATGGAACCCCTGAGCGGCAGTGAGCTGAACTGCTCAGACCACTGCCGGTCTGGGGTCCTGGCCACCAGCCCCGCACAGCCTGCTGCCGGTCTGGGGTTCTGGCTGCCGGACCCTTGCCAGCCGGGGTCCTGGCCACAGGCCCCGCTCAGTCCACTGCCAGCCTAGGTGAACAGATCAGCAGCGGGCTGAGCGGGCCGTCGGCGTAAGATCAACATTTTAATTTAATTTTAAATGAAGCTTCTTAAACATTTTGAAAACCTTGTTTATTTTACAATATAACGCTAGTTTAGTTGTATAATATATAGACTTTTGGAGTGAGACCTTCTAAAAATCATTAAAATGTATTACCGGCATGTGAAACCTTAAATTAGAGTGAATAAGTGAAGACTCGGCACACCACTTCTGAAAGGTTGCCAACCCCTGGACTAGATGATCTCCTGAGGTCCCTTCCAACCCTAATAATCTATGATTCTGTGGGGCCTGGCGAGGCCCAGCTAACTTGGATACGCATGTCAAAAGGACAGTGACTGGAGTGATACAGTGTGTTTCTGCTGAATACTAGGATTATTCTGGCTCTGGGTCTCTCCTCTGCCAATTCAGATAGGAAATTCCTCAGAGCCTAGGTTCTCTGAACCAACGTCACTTTGTTAATCCTCCCTTTTTCTGAACAGCATTCTTCAGCTTCTGGGGGTCTGTGTCAAACAGTGCGTGGTACTGTCCTTTCCATAGGAACAGCCATCCTGGGTCAAACCAATGGTCCAGCTAGTCCAGTAACCTGTCTTCCCGCAGTGGCCAGTGCAGATCAGTAGGCAGAGTGAACAGAACAGGGCAATTATCAAGTGATCCATCCACTCTCGTCCAGTCCCAGCTTCTGGCAATCAGAGGTTTAGGGACACCCAGAACAGGGGGTTGTTACCCTGACCATCCTGGCTAACAGCCATTGCTGAACCTGTCCTCCAGGAACTTATCCAGTTCTTTTTTGGACCCAGTTATAGTTTTGGCCTTCACAACATCCCCGGCAGCGAGTTCCACAGGTTGACTATGCGTTGTGCGCAGAAATACTTACGTATGTTTGTTTTAAGCCTGCTGCTGATTGATTTCATTGAGTGAGCCTTGGCTCTTGTGTTATGTGAAGAGGTAAATAACGCTTCCCTGTTCGCTTTCTCCACATCAGTCAGGATTTTATAGATCTCTATCATATCCCCCCTTAGTCATTTCTTTTCTAAGCTGAACAGTCCCAGTCGTTTTAATCTCTCCTCATACAGAAGCAGTTCCATATCCCTAATTGTTTTTTGTTACTTCACACCAGGCCTCAGAGTAGCAGCAAGGAAGAATATTCAAGCAAGGTGTGATTGGTTACCATCTAGTTTGAACCCCTCCTTCAGCTACATTTATTAAATGAATAGACTTTAGGAAACAGCTTTGTATGTAGCTGAAGGAGGGGCTCAAACTATATGGCAACCAATCACACCTTACTCTGAGGCCTAGTGTACACCTAAAACTTAGATCAACCTAGCCACCTTGCTCAGGGGTGTGAATTTTTCACACCCATGAGAGACATCGTTAAGCCAACCTTAGCCCTCCTTCCTGATTTACCCACTTAGGTCACAACCTGGAGTTCAGTGTAGTCCGTTGTACCAAATGTCCTTAGCTCCCCCGAGGGAAGAGCCGTGTTCCGGCACCAAGGGGCCTCCTAGTGCCATGTGCCACAGCTGAGCGTGTAACGGCTCTTGTCTGAGTCTGGCCTTCAGTTTAAACCCAGAATGGCAGCCTGGTAGCTTCAGGGTTTGTACTTCCTGCAGAGCAAGAAACAGGTCAGTACGGCACCTGTACGAGTGTCTACATATACACACGCACACTCCTCAAAACCGGTATGTCAGTCTGGAGCATCATGGGAGACTGAGCGTCCTCAGTAATTCCACTTGTGGATGAAAGATGGTACGAAACATCAGCTTTTATTCTTCAGTGTCTCACTCGCCACACAGTCATGGACCACAACACGAGCACAGAGAAGCACAGCATGTTAGGAGCCGTATCAGAATGGAATGAGTGCATTCTGCGCTCTGTAGCCACTTCCCCCTCTTTCCATTCAAAACTAACTCTTGCAATGTCACAGAAACATGAAGGTGCTTCCTGCAATGAGGATCAAATAAGGATCATTACTGGAGCACTGTACAGAACCAAGAGAGAGACACTTGCCCCCAGGATCCTGTGGTCTGTTAGACCAAACACCCTGGAACCGCAATCTGCTGGCTGACCAGACGACAGGCAGAGCTGAAGGAAGTGCAGATCATTCCTACATTTTTTTTTTTGGTCTTGATATTTAAAGTCTATGCATAAGTGTACAAGAAGGGATTTGAATAGAGTTTGTGACTGACTGGGAGTAGGGAGAGCTGCATCTGGAGTTAATGCTTCTGCCTCCACCCATGAAGTTCACTTCTCCCAGGGTCCAGATCCTCTTGTGACTGGAAAACACCTCAAGTCACACTCCAGCACCAGGGTGGAGGCCTGGCTCAGTAGCTGCATTCTGTATGGACAATAACTAGGACACAAATGAGTGCCTGGTGCTCTTTTAAAAAGGGGGCCTGCTTTCTAGCGGAGTTTGCACTGGGAATTTCTAAGAGCTGAGGAACCGCAGGCAGCATCCCCTGACCTGAATACTGGCAGTTGCGTCTCTTAGATGGAATCTGGTGTGTCAAGCTGTGTTTACACTGGTTGTAGGTGAATGTAAATGCTTACCGTGAAATGTTGGCAGGCATTACTGTTCTGGACAGATGTTTAAGGCCCACTGGCTGTCCTGAATACACTGTCTAACCTCCCACTGATTTAATTGGGATGATGGCGGATGATATCTCAGGAAGAACATAGGAACGGCCGTACTGGGTCAGACCAAAGGTCCATGTAGCCCAGTATCTGTCTACCAACAGTGGCCAATGCCAGGTGCCCCAGAGGGAGTGAATCTAACAGGTAATGATCAAGTGATCTCTCTCCTGCCATCCATCTCCATCCTCTGACGAACAGAGGCTAGGGACACCATTCCTTACCCATCCTGGCTAATAGCCATTTATGAACTTAACCACTATGAATTTATCCAGTTCTCTTATAAACCCTGTTATAGTCCAGCCTTGACAACCTCCTCAGGCAAGGAGTTCCACAGGTTGACTGTGCGCTGTGTGAAGAAGAACTTCCTTTTATTTGTTTTAAACCTGCTGCCCATTAATTTCATTTGGTGACCCCTAGTTCTTGGATTTTGGTTGTACTTTGGTCGGCTGCGGCAGACACCGAGAATATGCTGCCATTCTGCATCTCCCAGGGCCACCATTGATTTGGAGCTGGGTTCAAAATCATTCGGAGTCAGCAGTTCTGGAAGGAGTCATCTCATTCCCCCTGTGACACCCTGGCCCCCCAGTATTCACCACAGTCATGTGGCAACCGAAATCCACTGGTAAAGAACGATCAGTAGCAGAGGGGGAGCTGTGTTAGTCTGGATCTGTAAAAGCAGCAAAGAATCCTGTGGCATCTTATAGACTAACAGACGTTTTGGAGCATCAGCTTTCTGGGTGGCTTTCTGGGTGAATACCCTGCATCCGAAGAAGTGGGTATTCACCCACGAAAGCTCATGCTCCAAAACGTCTGTTAGTCTATGAGGTGCCACAGGATTCTTTGCTGCTTTAACGATCAGTAGGTGTACAGAGTTAGGATCTTATGCTGAGCCTGTCACACCCTCCATTGCCATAGATTCAGTCACTCTGCCATTGCTTGTGGCAGGGTCTGCTGCACTGCCGGCACTGGGATCCTGGGGAATTTCACAGCCCTGGTGCTATGCCCCAGGAAATAGGAGAGGTGGCAGCGATAGGCCAGTGCAGTATCGCTTGTGCGATAACAGTGCAGGCGCTACCACCTAATGCAGCAAACAAACAAAAGAATGTCGGTGCCAAACACAACTTCCGGAGTGACATTGGCGTAGTGCAGGTGGCAGCTGCACCTCAGAGAACTGGATCTCTGAGACATCTCAGCATGGAGACGGGATAGACAGCAAGCATTTTGCATCTACTACAAGAGAGAGGTAGACTCCCAGCACAGCGAAACGGCTGAAGTAATGATACTTACATCTCATGCTGTGGCAGAAAACCATGGCTCTTGGTGTGTCCCTGCTGAGCTGATGAAATAGCCGCCAGAATGCAGACTGGCAGGGAGAGTGACTGGGCAGCTGACGGACTGATTACGGGAATCTGGGTCACAGACTCGAAGGATTGCCTCCTCGCCTCCGCACCCTGTCTCCCGCTGCAGTGCACAGCTCAGGAGCCTGTCGGTTTGGACTTACAGCAAAGGGAAGAGTTTGACTGACTTGCCCACCACTGTCATTTTTAGGGCCAGTGTACAGCGAACAGATCTGTTAAACAGAACAGCTTCCATCTCTGCGTCAGGACTGCTGGAGAGAGCTAAGTCTGAGAAGTCCAAGTCTCACTTAGCGCTCTCCACGGGGAAGAATGCTTGTTTCTTTTTGCATCTCACTCAGCTGGGAGGTGAGACTGGACTAGACCAACCACTTCCACTTCCTGGTGAACAGAACTCCCGGGAGAGATTCCAAAGCCCTTCGGTTCATACAGGGTTTGGGAACCTGTGTTTTGCATACAGCTTGAATTCCAGGCCTAAATTCAGCCAACAACTGCCCTTCATTTGTATTGCACTTCTTGGATGTTTGAGGGGAAAAATCCAGTCAGAGCCTGGAATTGTGCAAGCATCAGGAAATGCCTTCAGTGCTGCACAGAAGCCCTGCTTCATTGTCCCCGAGTCTGTCCCCCAAGCTGGGCTGGAGAGATGTCTCGGCCAGTCAGCGTTTGTCAGATTCCCAAGCCCTCCAATAGCCTGACTTGCATCAGTACAGTGGGGCCCTGGGCACTTTGGTAGGACAAATAGTAAATAATGTCCATTTCCCAGGGGGGTCAGAGTTACACCCAGGAACCCTGCAACTAGTGAATTATACAGCAGGTCTGTGCTATTTGGTACCCAGTTGCGGGGCGGGGGATGTTTTTAGCATGCAAACATCCCGCCATGACTTGCAGAGAGGAGCCTACTTGGAACACTCTCAGCAGATGAATCTAGGGTGGCAGATGCTAAAGGAAATGCAGCATGTAGCTGGCAGCCCAGGGCATCAGATGAACCATGTTCAGGGACTTCGCTATTCAGTTTTCAAACAGCCTCTGAGCTCCTATTTCGCCCAGCTCCGGAGCCTCATTGGTGCGTTGTTGGGAGTTCAAGGGATGCACCTGAGAGTGCAGCTGCTCTTGTCTTTAATACAGTGTTGCAGCCTGTGGACTCGACAGGCCCAGCGTTCAGAACTCCATGTCAATCTGTATTGGTGTCCCTAGTGGAGATGGAATCTGTGGCCTGACTGCATTGCCTGCTGGGGTCTGAGACAAGTGCAGCCACTGGCCCCATTGCAGACCTCTGTGGGCTCAATCTGGGCTGTGTGCAATGCTTCAGCCACTCTGGTGCTGAAAGCAAACCTTTACCAGGAAGCGTTCCCGCTTATCTCTGCACGTAAACACATGCAAACCCAAAAGCCATCTCTAGCCTGATTCCTGCGCACAGGGAGATCCCCAGGCTAATTCTCTGCTCAGCTCCTAGCAATTAAGCTGTCGTGTTTTATTTTTCACTTGGCTAACGAATCTCTCCTGCTCTGTCCCTACAGCACAGCCCTTGGAGGAGCCGGGAGGGGACAGGTAGGCTCACTTGTGACCTCTTAGGAAAGAGGGCAGTGGGGTGGTGAGTTCAGTGTGGTGATTTTGTCTGTCCTTCTCTCTGCCTGCCCCCCCCCCCCCCTTGCTCAGGATTGCTCCCCCGTCACACTGTAGCGTGTTTGTGTGCATGGTTCCTGAAATGCCTGTTCTTTAGCTGACACACAGCAGGGTTTGCCATGGTTCCTCCTTCTGCAGTGGGAGCTGTTTGCTCCATTTGCTCAGGAATAGCATTTTGAGATTCCAGGAAACCTTGATCCCCTTCAAATGTCTGTGTGCTTCTAGCATTCGGAATGTCCAGGATTTTTCCCTAAAGCTCAGGCAAAGAGGATCTGTCCCAAGCTCTTTTAAGAATCCCCAGAGAGAAGGAAATCCCTGGGATTGGCTTTTGTAGGGCTGTAATTGCATGCTTCCAGCCCCCAGTGCTTAGCCATTGGTTATGGGCAGCACAGTCACCCAGCGTTCCAGGGCATTTGTTACTTAGGGCTGCATGCTAGGAGCTCCCTGAGGTTTAATCCCAGCTCTGATGTTTCACCTCTTGACCTGTGACATGGGATGTTGCTGTTTGTGAGGAGATACTGTGTTTTGCAGCAAGATGCCTGGGCCCCCGCTCTTTCAGCGTGGTTCAACTGTCCCTCGTCAGACCCTGTCTGAGGTTGGAGTGGGGTGGGCAAATCAGAGAGGTGTCATTAATGAAGTTAAATTTGAGATGCACCTGAGTAGTAGGAAGCCCTTGAAAGGGAGCCCTGCTTCCCTATTGCTGTTGTACCCCCAAAAGAAGTGGGGTGCATTGAAGGTTTGTCCTCCGACACTTGTATCTGTTTCTCTAGTGAGAGCGTGACGGCCGGAGCACAGCCTCACCTTCTCAGCGTTCCCGAGCTGTGCTACTGCCTGGCTGAGAGCTGGGTCACCTTCCAGTTGTACCTGCAGGAGCTGCTACAGTACAAGAGGCAAAACCCTGCCAAGGTAAACTTGGGCCATGCCACTCCCCCTCTGCCAGAGGTGTTCCTCTTGTCGTCAGGGGCTCCTCAGATGACCTGGGGGATGGGAGGAATCTTAGGGCAAGATTTTCACTGATGATTGCGGGTGCTCTTCTTTTATCCCACCCTGCCCAGACTTCAGGAAGGGAAGCTTTGCTAATGAATAATTCTATTCCCAGCACCTATGAGCTGGGGCCAAGCTTAACCCCTTGTGGGAGTGGCTAGCTCTTTGTTTCTTTTGTTCCTCGATTTCTAGTCTGTAGGAAGTTTGCCCGATTACGGTTTTTGCCCTGTCACCGGCTCCATTCAGCTCTGGAAGCTGTTTGTAGCTCTCTTGCAACCAGCACCCTCAAGCTGCTATTCTCTAAACCCATTGTGCAGCGGTGGGCAGGCTCCTGAATGCCTGAAAGAATCTGGCATGAACCTTGGGGTTGATGGATGTGCCAGATGTCGTTCGGAAAGGAATTACCTCCTTGTAGCCAGGTCTTGATCCTGGCCTGTATTAGGACCTCGACATCACCGAAGGTCAATGACATCCACACAGGCTACCTTTGTAGTAGGCTTGGTAGAATCCAGTGCGCTCAAGTTATAGAAACAAGTGGGGTTTTACTACATTTCCGTTGCTGGCTATACCCTCTTCTCAGACAGGTGACTCCACAGTTACAATATTCAGCCAGAAACAGGGGAGAAAGCAACTCAAGACAGGTGCCGTAAACGTAGTCTGGTTTCCTCTAGTGTTGAGCTTGTATTAGTTAGAAGATGAGACTCAGAGTGCACCGAACTCTCCTATATGGCTTCCTTTACTTGGCGAACCAGCATTTCAGCTCACGCTGAGAGCACCAGTCTCTCCAGCCCAGATCCCTTTGACAGACCTCCAGTACCCTATAACCATCATCTAACCCGTGAGAAGGGCCTGTGCCCCTTGCAAAGAGCAGAAGAGTCTGGGCTGGACAGTCACACGTCCACCAATTCCAGATGAGCCATACCAGGGAGTGAACAGGGCACCATGGATTGTGAACAAATCATCCAACGTCTCTATGCCTTGGTTTCCCCATCTGGTAACGGAAGGGACAGTATAGACTCTTCTGTAAAATGTTAATCTACAAATGAACAGCACTATCTAATGCCTAATTATAATATATCCTATCTTATTTCCAGGAGACCTTGTTGAACTTCGGAAGTGAGACAGTTAAGGATATTCCCATAAAAGTTCTTTAGTCGGGGGGCAGAGGGGTGATCACAGGTTCTTAGGTTTCCCTAGGTCTATCTACACTGACTTGCTTTTTTGCACTTCACTCTGCTTCTCCCCAGGGCTGGGAAGTTTGAGTTCTGACCATTAGTGCCGGGAGCTCAGCACAAAGCTAGGCCAGAATAAGTCATTGGGTTGGATCAGACTTTTGTGCGTTAAATTTGCGTTACAATATTTTAATGTGAGTAATGGTGCCGAGCGAGTCTCTTGCCCCTGCTGCAGGGATGGCGTCTTTGCCTCTTGTCTGTTTTGTTAATCCCTCACCCCTTTGTTTCCCCAGTTCTGTGCAAGGGTTTGTTCGGGGTGCCTGATCCTGGCTATGGTCGGACACTATGTTCCAGGCATAATGATCTCCTCCATCATCTGTGAGTATAAGTGGCCCCTTCATGTCAGCTGAGACTAGTCATGACTTGCCAGAGTCATTTGATAAGTTGGTAGAAGTGTGCTCATGATTCTTTCATATCCCACAGCCCATACCAGATAAAGTGAGGTGCATAACCCCTCACCTCCCTGCCGCCTCAGGCATTCGCTCACATACTGTTTATGTAGGACAGGGGCCAGCAACATTTCAGAAGTGGTGTGCCGAGTCTTCATTTATTCACTCTAGTTTAAGGTTTCACGTGCCAGTAATATATATTAACCTTTTTAGAAGGTCTCTTTCTATAAGTCTATAATATATAGCTAAACTATGGTTGTATGTAAAGTAAATAAGGTTTCAGAATGTTTAAGAAGCTTCATTTAAAATTAAATTAAAAAGCAGAGCCCCCTGGACTACTGGCCAGGACCCGGGCAGTGTGAGTGCCACTGAAAATCAGCTCGTGTGCTGCCTTCGGCGCCCATGCCATAGGTTGCCTGCCGCTGATGTAGGACCGGCAGTGTGATGCAGTGCCTCAGAAAGCCAGCAGAGGGAGCCACGGTCAACCAATGAACCCCCTTCCCAGATCTGCGCTGCTGGGTGATGACAGGCCGTGTAGCTGCAGGCGCCTTGGCCATGGTTCTAGAGAGACACGGTGGGCGAGGTGTTGGTCCAATAAAAGCTATTCCCTCACTCTCCCTGTCTCTCACACATGCTCAGGGAAGCAGAGAAATGCAGTGTCACTCTGAAACCTCAGCAGAGAACAAGTCCATGTCTACCAGGTTTGAAAGGGAAAAAATTGCTGGGGAAAGAAAATGTGTATTCAACTTTCCCAAAGCGTTACAGGCAGCAGGAGGTAAAATTGGAAGGAAATGTAAGTACTTGGCTATCTTAAGATCACCCTAAAGAACTTCATTCTATAGTCAGGGCAACAGTTTGGAAACTTGGACTGCTGATCTGCTTACTCTTCCCCTGCTCCAGGGGACGTGTTAGCTTATCGGGTCACTCAGGTGTTCAGCACACAGGCTTCCCGTCGTGGCACAGCCTTGCTTGTAAGGCCTAGGCTGCTGCTGCCCTTTCAGAAGTCATTCACTAGAATTAACCCCCAGCTATAGCTCCAGCTCAGAGGTCAGGAATGAGGTGTGTTGAGCGAGCTGCAGAGAGCTCAGGCTTTGGAATAGCAGGTGTGACAGGGAAGGACCGCTGTGCATGGGCTGAGCTGTTTGTGGATGAAAGCCACCTGGAATAATAAGGTGGTGCTGCAGATCAGGAGTGAGGTGCATTGGCAGACCTGTAAGGGTGAAGCCAGTGCCATCAGACTGATCTTCAACTGACAGTGGGTTCCATTCCTGGCGCTCACGTGCCTGGCTACTGGGAGAATTGGGCTGTTCCTTTCCTAGAGTAAGAGCGGCCACAGTGAGTCAGACCAAAGGTCCACCCAACCCCATATCCTGTCTCTGACAGTGGCCAATACGAGGTGCCCCAGAGGGAATGAACAGAACAGGGCAACTATCAACTGATCCATCCCCTTTCATCCAGTCCTAGCTCTTGGCAGTGAGAGGGTTTAGGGACACTGGGAGCCTGGGGTTGCACCTCTAGCCATTTTAGCTAAGAGCCATTGATGGACCTGCTTTCCAGGAACTCCTCTAGTTCTCTTTTTTAGCTCAGTTATAGTTTTGGCCTTCACAGCATCCCCTGGCAGTGAGTTCCACAGGCTGACTGAAGAAATACTTCCTTATGTTTGTGTTAAACCTGCTGCCTGTCAATTTCATTGGGTGACCACTGGTTCTTGTGTTATGTGAAGGAGTAAGTAACACTTCCCGATTCACTCTCTCCACACCAGTCATGATTTTATAGACCTGTCATATCCCCTCTTAGTCGTCTCTTTTCCAAGCTGAACAGACCCAATCTGTCTGTTCTCTCCTCATATGGAAGCTGTTCTATACCCCTCCTCATTTTGGTTGCCCTTTGCTGTACCTTTTCCAATTCTAGTACATCTTTTTTTTAGATCAGGTGACTAGAAGTGCCTGCAATATTCAAGGTGTGGGCGTGCCATGGATTTATATCGTGATGTTATGATATTTTCTGTCTTATTAACCCCTTTCCGAATGGCTAACATGTTCTGGGTTCTCTCTGCATTTCCAGTGCTCAGCATTCTGCTCTGGCCACTGGTGGTTTACCATGAGCTGATCCAGAGGATGTACACTCGGCTGGAACCTGTCCTGATGAAACTGGACTACAGTATGAAAGCAGAGACCCTGCACCTGAAGCACGAGAAGAGAAGTAAGGCAATGCCTTTTCTCAGTTCTCTCTGCCTTGGCCGGCTGGGAAAATGGCACTGGCAAGTCGGAATAGGTGTGGAATGCCTGAGAAATGCCCTCCCCAAGGAGGAGGGGGAAATAGTGGGGGGAGAGAGGATCATCCTAGAGGTTATGACTAGGACTGATGGGGTAAAACTGAGCAAAGTATGGGGAGAGACTGCTTGGCAGTGACCTGTCAAGCAGTGAAAGAGGTTCCTGGGGAAGTGGGGAGAGCTCCATTACTTGGGATGCTTGGCTGGGCTGGGCAGAACTCTAGCAAAGGGGCTGAAGGGAACAAACTTGGCCTGGCTCTTTGGGCAGGGGTGGGGATTGACCAAATGGGACCCCGCAGCTCCTTCCCTCCCTTTCCGGGATTCTGAGCCTGGTGCCGCTCAGTGAAGTTTCTTCCATTTCCGCACACAGAGCGCCAAGGAAAGAGTGAGCCCATGGCCGGCGATGAGCCAATGGCGGAGACTGAGAGTGAGAGCGAGGCGGAGCTGTCTGGCTACTCCCCGGTGGTAAGGGCTGCAGAGGAGCCCTCTCCTCGCTGCCAGCACCTCCCCAGAGAGCCAGGAACAGAGGGCTGGTCAGAATGCAACCACAGTGGTAACCAGCAGCAGAGCTGTGCAAGTCGTCCCTGGCCTCTGGAAAGTCACCAGTGGATTCTAAGGGAGGGGTGCGAGCTGCCTCTGTGGAGGGGCTGTCACTGGGAGCCTGCTGGTGAAGTAGCCCCAGGAGCAGTGTGGCGGAGTGCAAAGCCCAGGGACCCTTGTGGAATTGGCGCACTTGAGCCCCGGAGTAAGGGAATGCCCTGCCCTGCTCTCCTGCCCCCTCGAGCCAACGACTAGAGTAGTCTCGACGGGCTCAGGAGGGAGTCACGCTGCACCTGTCTCTGCTGGCCTGCAGGCAACGCTGCTGGTGGTGCAGATGGCTTGCTATTTCCTGGAACCCTGACCACACCTAGGGTAAAGGGTCGTGGAGCTGTTCCCCACCATTCGCACTTGCTCAGTAGATGGGAGATGTGTAGTCCCATTTATTTCCACACTGATGGGGTCATCAGGGCAGCTGTCTGGTTTTGCTGCCGCTGCCAGTGGAAGGAGAAGCTGGGCTGGGAGGTGGGAAGCTGTGGGTTACATGGAAGCATCTGCGGTGCCCGCTGCTGCTGCATGTGTGGATGTCCTTTTTGGCATGGCCTGTTGGCACTAGTGTGAAAGGGGGCCCTGGCCTTTGCGACAGTGCTGTAGCCACCACAGGAGGGGGGAGAATCCCCTGCTGTGGGGATTTCTAGGGCTCGCAGGATTTCACTGGGCCCTCCATGTGGAGCACTGGCAGGATGCAAACCCATCCGAGCTCACTCCAAGAGCAGCAAGGATGAGCCTGGGCCTGGACAGTGTAATGAGGATTCTGCCCAGCCCCCTGCTTGTACAGCGTGAGAACCCTGTGTAACAGTTCATCTGGCAGGTACCTTCTGCCCCTGCGGCTCTGGTCTGTGCAGAGGAGCCAGCAGGGAGCTCTGCCAGCTTGGCACCCAAACCTAACTGTCCCCTCTGCTCTCCTCCGCCACAGGTGGATGTGAAGAAGACTGCTCTAGCGCTGGCGATTACAGACTCTGAGCTCTCTGACGAGGAGGCCTCCATCCTGGAGAGTGGGGGCTTCTCTGTCTCCAGGGCCACCACCCCGCAGCTGACTGATGTATCTGAAGGTAATTCCCACCCTCACCCTACGCTTTGTCCTGAAACAGCTGTCTGGTAGGAACAGGCCATCACTGTCCCTTCCTCCACCCCTGGAGGGCAGGGCGCGAACCAGTCCGTTTGCAGGGGGAAAGGGCCGGAAGGGAGCCAGGAGACCCTCACTTGACAGTGAAGGTGGCATGCTCCATCTCCCCCATCACTGGGCAGGGAGTCTGTATGTTGTTATTTCTGAGTGTTTGAAACTCTCCTAACCGGGCTGTTAGCCCAGCCCCCATGGGGATGGGCTCTGCCCAATTGCTGCCTTGGGCGGGAAGGTGTTAGCAGCAGCACATCTTGTCATGGCTTCCCCATTAGCCATGACTGCTCTGGCTATCTGATCTCTGCTCCCGGATGATCCCGCTCCATGCCCTGCCCTGATCCCTGCTAACTCTGGAAAGGGAGGCAGCACAGTCCTCAAGGGCTCTGCCAACGAGCAGAGGTGCAGGCAAGCCCAGCCAAGTGCTGACGTGTGCTCTTTCGCCGAAGCTGTGCGTGACATTGTACAAAACAAAGCCAGAGGCCTTGCCCCACTGCGCTCGCTGGCTCCGATGATGGCTGTGTGCTGGTGACAACAGGATCACGGGGCTGGTTGGGTGTTTTCAGGAGTCGCCGTGGGGACTGGGTAATCCACGGGAGTGTAGCTGGTCAGACACTTTGGGGTGGGTTTGAGGAGGGAGAGAGTGGAAGTGAGACAGGAGTTCTGGGCATGAACAGGCCCAGTGGCAGGTGGAGGATGGCAAGAAGGGGGTGGTAAGGTGACACCCCATGTGGGGCAGAGTGAAGGGAGGTGGCTGCTAGTCAGGAAGAAGCTGAATTGTGGGAGAGCGAATCCAAACCCTCAAGCACTCCTCTCATGGGAGTACAGGGCAACTCCTGCTTCCACACTAACCAGGATGGAGCAGCCCCAGGGGGCAAATATCAGCTGTTCTCTCCGCTGGCGCAGGCAGACGCGCAGCCTGGGTCCAAGGTACTGGGACTGTGGAGGGTGGGAGAAGCACCCGAGAGCTGCAGCTAATGCCGTTGCCTGGCTGTGCCTTTCAGACCTGGATCAGCAGAGCCTGCACAGCGAGCCAGAGGAGTCCTTCGCCAAGGACCTGGCAGAGTTCCCCTCCGTAGAAGAGTATCATTCCAGAGACCTGGGGCCACAAAGCGACGATGATGCCTTCGGCCTGCCACTGGGCGCTGAGCTTGCCCATGCTGCCCACGAGCTGGACTCTGTGGAAAAGGAAGCTGTGGACTCTGACCTCTCCGTTCTCCATCTAGCTTCTCCTCTCCATTTTGTAAATACGCACTTCAATGGGAACGGGCAAGTGGCGCCAGGCAGCACAGAGCCGCAGACTGCTGCGGCCCCCGGCCTGGGCCTTTGCATCGATGCACTAAGCGAGGAGATTGTCACCACTGCCATCACCACGGTGGTGCAGAACACCCTCTCAGCCTTGCTGCGCTCCTCTGAAGCTAGCGAGGGGCCTTCTCTCTCAGAGTTCCTCCCCACTGATCCTGAAGAGAAACTGAATTTCCAGGCACAGCTGTCAGAGACCGAGGTGGTGGGAATGGAGACTGGCGCTCCGCCGGAGGAGGAGGGGGAAGTGGATGACTTTGAGCTACTGGATCAGAGGGAGCTGGAGCAAATGGATGTAGAGATGGGGCTTGGAGGAGAGCCGGAAGTGCAGGAATCGCCCGTCACTCCAGTTCCAGCTTCCTTCCAGCCCACATTTTCCGAGCTGCCAAAGCAAGAGGATCCAGAGGAGGCGGCGTCAGCAGCGTCTTTGTCTTAGGTCATCTCTGTCGCCCCCTCTTTCCTTGTCCTCCCTGGAAGGAAGGATGGACAGACAGACTCGTGCAGTGGTGTCCAGTCCGTTTTAGATATTCATGTTGACCAGGATGGCGCAAAGGCTGTGTTCGTGCGCTGTGTCTGGAATAACCCATCCTTCCCAGCCCAGCCTTCCTCGGGCTGAGTGAGGAGAGGAACCAGTCCGCAGTTGTAACACCAACCCCAGCAAAAGCTTCCTAGTGATGGTGCAGTATTTTGGTCTGTCTTCTGTTTGTCTTTCGTTTTGCACGCAGGGTACTGAGCTAGATGTAGCTGCTGCTATCCCCACATCCCTGGTAGGACAGATGCAATCTTATTTTATTGGGTTTTTAAACGGCTAAAAGTGTAAATAACTTTAACTGTCTTTGATTGAGCTGGATGGGGGGAGGGGAAGAAACAACTACTCAGATCTCCGGGTGGGGGGGAAGAGCAGAGGCAGGCCACTTCCTACCAGCAAGGAAAGGTGTGTGGATGCAGGAAGGGGCCTGCGAGCCTGATACCAGATTGTGGTATCCTCTCCATCAAACCAAGCGTCGGGCATTTCCCTATGTGTCTGGCCTGAATTATGCTCCCTCCCTGCCTTGGAGACCACTGCTGGGAATGGAGCAGCTTCCAGGGCTGGACCGGTTGCTCCTTGCCCCGGTTCTCTCCTGTCTTTAACTCTGCGGCACACGGATGGCTCCTCAAACCATTGTGCTCTAAATAGGCATGACCAAGCCAGACCCCCGAGTGCCGCTTCCTCTTGTATAGTGTCTCACTGTGGCATCTGGCTGGCTTTCCGGTGGCTTGAGAGGAGTTTACAAACTTGGCTTGTGCAGCAGAGAAGAGTCTTGACTGTTTTGTGGCCCTAGTCCGAGGGGCTGCGCAGACAGTAATTGTGTGAGAGGGACCCCCCCACACACCCAATCTAATTTTTTAGATGACTAAAGGCTGTTTTTAGGCAGTGTTCTGTAATCTCTTACTGCACTTTATGTCCCAAGTGCCCCCCGCCCAAGGCTGGGCCACTACAACTCCACTCTACCACCTGTCCTTGGCTTGTCCCTGCTGTGAGCACTTGGCATCTCAGTTCCAGTCCCAGCACGGGATCGTTCACTGCTGCCTGGTGAACCTGCTCCTCCTCTGGCAGGGCTGCCCTAGCTGGGTCTGGGAGTTTTCAGGGCAGTGTGAGGGACTGAAGAGCTGCCTCAGGTCCTGTCCTCTCAAGCAAGCTTGTTGGAAGCACCTCCTATTCTAGCCCAGTTGGGTACCCGGCGCTTCCTGGGACTGTCCCAGAGTGTACTGTGGACTAGGTTCTGTCTCGCAGCCACAGGCCATCCTAGTTCTAGTCCCTGCCTGAAAAGGCTCCTGTTGTGTTCCTGGAGCAGGGAATGGGCATCCTTGGCCGTAGCTCTGGCATGGGAATAAGAGAGGCTCTACTGACTCTCATGGGGGAGCTGTAAACTGACTTGGCAGCTTGTGCGCACAACCCAGCAGAAATGTCTCAGCCAGCACGTGAAGGCTCAGCACGTATCCTAGGCCAGTTCGGTCTAGCTCTGTCTCCGCACAGACAATGGAGCACTGCAGGTGTATGTGGAAAGAATCTTTGTGAAATGGTGGGCAGCGGAACTTCAGGCTCTGCCTTGGGCATATAGGCCAACACGCCCAAGAGCAATGCTGCCTGGAGTCCTGCCTGTCCTCGCCCCCAGTAAGTACAACCCCTCTCACTTTCATAACCCTCGTACTGTCTTAATGTACCCCAGGGTCTGGCTGAGACTGTCCGAGCAGGGAACTCTGTGTCCTCATTGCACGTAGACCCTGTAGCGTGAGGGTCCTTGGCTAGAGGAAGTGGAGGAACGGGAATCTTATCTGCAGGTGAGTCTCATCTTACATGCATTTAACACACAGAAATTCAGCTTTGCGTGGTCAGCAAAAACAAAAAAAGCAAAATAACAATTTCAATACTGTACCTGTAGTGCTGGTGATTCTGCCCGCCATTACACTCAATGTCATTTTGACTATACGCGATTTTCGCTTTACACGCTGACAGCGGAACGTAACCCCAGCGTAAGATGAGACTTGCCTGTTTGTACAGGGCTGTTGCAGCCTCTCCTATCAATTCTTACTTGGGGTGCTGCAGTCGAGGAACATATGGAAAGTGAGAGGCTACATGGCCGTGGCCACCAGTCCCTGGAATATGGGCCCAGGGTGTGAATCTGTCTAGCCTGAGTGCAGAGGCAGGATGCCTTGCCATGCTCCCCTGCCTCCCAGACAGCACTCTCTCTTCCAGGAGCTGAGACTGTCAGCTCGGCACACACCCAGGCGCAGCCCCTTGACTGGATTTCTCATAACTGACAGCAGAGCTTTTAAATCAGCAGCGACTTGTACTTCAGAAAACTCAGCTGAGATAACCAGGGGATGGGAGCAGAGGCCCAGTGATTTCCTTGCTGCACCCCTTGGGCAGCGCATTTTGGAGAGTTCTCTGGCCCCACGACGGCAGTTGAAGCTGGGCTTCGGCTGTGCTGCTGTGTTGTGTGTGGGCTAATCCCCCCCTTTCCCTGTCTGTGTGGGACAGGGCAGACTCCAGAGGTGTTGGTAGCTCTGTCACTATTTGACTGTTCAAAGCATGGACTCGATGGACACTTCTCCACTCTGTATGACTTCTATGGAATGCTCCATTAAGCAGGGGAGTGGTGGCTTGTGGATCCATGAATTTTTAATGGTAGCCCCTCCTGGCCTCTTTCGAGCTAGGACGATCTGCTTTCAAATCCTAGGTTTGGGAAGCGTTAGATTATTTATTGAGTAGATAAGTAGAGGCACTTCCTGAAAACCTCCTCCTAGCCCAGCGAATGCCAAACTGGCCCAAATAGAGCCTGTTCTCACCCCCTTTACCAGAGCAGTGTAGCCCCTAGCAAGCAGTGTCCTTCCTCGGATAACTCCATGGCTCATGAGGGTGGCTGCAGTCTTTGATGTAAATTAGATAAGCTCCTGGTAGGCTGCCAAAGCAAAATGTCAGCCCCCTTGTCCTGCATTGCATTGGGAATCCCGTGCGCAGCGCAGCATCCTGCGGGCTACAGGGTTGTGTGCATGGCCCACATGGCAGCCGCCCACGTTCAAATGGTGCTAATGTTCTAAAAAGCCCCCGCCAAAGTATCCAGTGAACAGGCTGCCACGTATCGCTAACCAAGGCATTGTTGCATGGTAGGAGCACAAATGGGTCACAACAATTTGGTCCCCAAATTTTCTTTCAGGGTGTGGGGCAGGGAAGGGATCTTGTATGCATGTGCTCATATGCCCGCCCTCTCCCTGAGTACTATGTCCGCAAGAGAACTTGAAGCACCAGTGCTGGTAGCAGCGGGTGGCTTGTCATTGCTGGTAGGTCTGTAGGAGACCTAATGATAAAAATGTGTTAATCTCTTCCTAAGAACATCCAGGAAAGGGGGGGTGAGGGAGTGGGTCCTTGTAACCAGTGTTCATTCTATGGCTATATTTAAAAGCAAAATGTAGAATTTGTAATAAAAAATAAAAACAAAAAAAAGTTAGAGGAGAAAGTTCTGGGCAATAAAGTTTGTTGGCTGTATGTGATGTAGTCTTTCTAGCTTGTCTTGCAGATGACCCTCTGCTCGCTTGGGGTGTCAGTCTGACCTTCAGTCCCAGGCATGGGAGGAGAAATCACTTCTTTTCAGCCTGTCGGGAGATGTCTGTCTGTCAGTGGTGGTACTGAACACTCAAAGCAGAGCTAGCTGCGAGCTTTGGCGTCTATCGGCTGCAGGGTGGTGTGAGCAGGCCACCCAGGGAGGTAACATGTTGGGGGTGGGACAGAGCTGGCTGGCTACCAACTTGGATTCTCCTCTCCTGCCCAGGTCACTCATTGCTCACGGAAACTCCTTTCTGCTGCAGTTGCTCAGCCAAGCAGCGTTGCAGAGTTGTTGCGATGACAATGAGGGGATGGGTGAATATGGAGAAGTCACATCTGTGACTTTAATGCTCACTGGCCTCTGGCTGTCCCTTCAGCATCACTCTCCTTGGAAACCTCAGCAGCCTCTACTCGGCAGTGGCCTAAGATGCTCTAGTGTCAAGTCCCACGTTTACTGACATCTTCCCAGTCTGTGATGCTCTGCTGGCCACGCAGTTTCCAGGGCAGCTGCTACTAACCTTCAGAAACCGCTGTCTGGAATCTGTGCCCTGTGCCTGCTGGCCACAGGCAGGAGCAAGGCTCGAGCTGCTGAGAGCGGACTCCAGTACTGCAGCCCTCGCAGCGAAGGGAGCCGGCCGAGTACAAGCCTCCTGCTAGTTAACTTACAGTGGTAGAGGGGGAGTGGGCCCCAGGTGACCTGGATTCTACTGGCTGTGGCAGTGGCCTGCTGGGAGACATGGGCAAGAAAAATTTTCTTCAGGTCTGGAGAAGGGCAGCCATAGCCCCATCTTTAAAATGGGGAACAAAGAGGACCTGGGGCTTATAGACCAGTCAGCCTAACTTTGGTACCTGGAGAGATACTGGAACAAATGATGAAACAATCAACTTGTGCACACACCTTTGTCTAGAACAGATCATGCCAAACTGCCTTGATTTCCTTCTTTGACAGGAGTACTGGCTTTGGGGGGGGAAGGCAGCAGATGACATGTCTTGATGTCAGTAAGTCTTGTCACGGTCCCACATTCTTAGGCCAGGTCCACACTACAGCGTTAAATCGATTTAACGCTGTAACCGTCCACACTACAAGGCACTTAAAATCGATTTTAAGGGGTCTTAAAATCGATTTCTGTACTCCAGCTAAACAAAAGGAGTAACCCTAAAATCGATATTACTAAATCGATTTAGGGTTAGTGTGGACGGATATCGAAGTTATTGGTCCTATTCTTTTACTGAGCTACCCAGAGTGCACCGCTCCGGAAATCGATGGTACCCTGGGACCATGGACGCACACCACCGAAGTAATGTGCCCTAGTGTGGACGCGTAAAATCGATTTTATAAAACCTGTTTTATAAAATCGGTTTTACTAATATCGATTTAAAGCTGTAGTGTGGACATAGGCTTAGAAGCAAACAAGGGAAATGTGGTCTAGATTAATTTACTATCAGGTGAACATAAGAACAGCAATACTGGGTCAGACCAACAGTCCATCTAGCCCGGTGTCCTGTCTCTGGCGGTGGCCGGTGTCAGATGCTTCAGAGGGAATAAACAGGGCATTTATCAAGTGATACATCCCTTGTCATCCAGAGCCAGCTTCTGGCAGTCAGAGGTTTAGGGACACCCAGATCATGGGGTTGTCCCTGCCCATCTTGGCTAATAGCCATTGCTGGCCCATCCTCCATTAATTTATCTAATTATTTTTTTAAACTAGTTACGGTTTTGGTCTTCACAGCATCCGCTGGCAATGAGTTCCACAGGTTGACTCTGTGTTGTGTGAAGAAATGCTTCTTTATGTTTATTGTAAACCTGCTGCCTATTAATTTAAATCAAGTGACCCCTGGTTCTTGTGTTATGTGAAGGGGTGAATAACACTTCCCTGTTCACTTTCTCTGCACCCCAGTCATGATTTTTAGACCTCTGTCATATCCCCTCTTAGTTGTCCCTTTTCTAAGATGAATAGACTCATAGACTCATAGACTCTAGGACTGGAAGGGACCTCGAGAGGTCATCGAGTCCAGTCCCCTGCCCTCATGGCAGGACCAAATACTGTCTAGACCATCCCTGATAGACATTTATCTAACCTACTCTTAAATATCTCCAGAGATGGAGATTCCACAACTTCCCTAGGCAATCTATTCCAGTGTTTAACTACCCTGACAGTTAGGAACTTTTTCCTAATGTCCAACCTAAATCTCCCTTGCTGCAGTTTAAGCCCATTGCTTCTTGTTCTATCATTGGAGGCTAAGGTGAACAAGTTTTCTCCCTCCTCCTGATGACACCCTTTTAGATACCTGAAAACTGCTATCATGTCCCCTCTCAGTCTTCTCTTTTCCAAACTAAACAAACCCAATTCCTTCAGCCTTCCTTCATAGGTCATGTTCTCAAGACCTTTAATCATTCTTGTTGCTCTTCTCTGGACCCTCTCCAATTTCTCTACATCTTTCTTGAAATGCGGTGCCCAGAACTGGACACAATACTCCAGTTGAGGCCTAACCAGCGCAGAGTAAAGCGGAAGAATGACTTCTCGTGTCTTGTTTACAACACACCTGTTAATGCATCCCAGAATCACGTTTGCTTTTTTTGCAACAGTATCACACTGTTGACTCATATTAAGCTTGTGGTCCAATATGACCCCTAGATCTCTTTCTGCCCTACTCCTTCCTAGACAGTCTCTTCCCATTCTGTATGTGTGAAACTGATTGTTCCTTCTAAGTGGAGCACTTTGCATTTATCTTTATTGAACTTCATCCTGTTTACCTCAGACCATTTCTCCAACTTGTCCAGATCATTTTGAATTTTGACCCTGTCCTCCAAAGCAGTTGCAATCCCTCCCAGTTTGGTATCGTCCGCAAACTTAATAAGCGTACTTTCTATGCCAACATCTAAATCGTTGATGAAGATATTGAACAGAACCGGTCCCAAAACAGAACCCTGCGGAACCCCACTTGTTATACCTTTCCAGCAGGATTGGGAGCCATTAACAACTACTCTCTGAGTACGGTTATCCAGCCAGTTATGCACCCACCTTATAGTAGCCCCATCTAAATTGTACTTTCCTAGCTTATCTATAAGAATATCATGCGAGACTGTATCAAATGCCTTACTGAAGTCTAGGTATATCACATCCACCGCTTCTCCCTTATCCACAAGGCTCGTTATCCTATCAAAGAATGTTATCAGATTAGTTTGACATGATTTGTTCTTTACAAATCCATGCTGGCTATTCCCTATCACCCTACCACCTTCCAAGTGTTTGCAGATGATTTCTTTGATTACCTGCTCCATTATCTTCCCTGGCACAGAAGTTAAACTAACTGGTCTGTAGTTTCCTGGGTTGTTTTTATTTCCCTTTTTATAGATGGGCACTATATTTGCCCCCTTCCAGTCTTCTGGAATCTCCCCCGTCTCCCATGATTTCCCAAAGATAATAGCTAGAGGCTCAGATACCTCTTCTATTAACTCCTTGAGTATTCTAGGATGCATTTCATCAGGCCCTGGTGACTTGCAGGCATCTAACTTTTCTAAGTGATTTTTTACTTGCTCTTTCCTTATTTTCTCTTCTAAATCTACCCTCTTCCCGTAAGCATTCACTATACTAGACATTCCTTCAGACTTCTCAGTGAAGACCGAAACGAAGAAGTCATTAAGCATCTCTGCCATTTCCAAGTCTCCCGTTACTGTTACCCCTTCCTCATTGAGCAGTGGGCCTACCCTGTCCTTAGTCTTCCTCTTGCTTCTAATGTATTGATAAAAAGTCTTCTTGTTTCCCTTTATTCCCATAGCTAGTTTGAGTTCATTTTGTGCCTTTGCTTTTCTAATCTTGCCTCTGCATTCCTGTGTTATTTGCCTATATTCATCCTTCGTGATCTGACCTAGTTTCCATTTTTTATATGATGCCTTTTTATTTTGTAGGTCACGCAAGATCTCAAGGGTAAGCCAAGGTGGTCTTTTGCCACATTTTCTATCTTTCCTAACCATCGGAATAACTTGCTTTTGGGCCCTTTAATAGCGTCCCTTTGAAAAACTGCCAACTTTCCTCAGTTGTTTTTCCCCTCAGTCTTAATTCCCATGGGACCTTGCCTATCAGCTCTCTGAGCTTACCAAAATCCGCCTTCCTGAAATCCATTGTCTCTATTCTGCTGTACTCCCTTCTACCCTTCCTTAGAATTGCAAATTCTATGATTTCATGATCACTTTCACCCAAGCTTCCTTCTACTTTCAAATTCTCAACAAGTTCCTCCCTATTTGTTAAAATCAAGTCTAGAACAGCTTCCCCCCTAGTAGCTTTTTCAACTTTCTGAAATAAAAAGTTGTCTGCAATGCAGTCCAGGAACTTATTGGATAGTCTGTGCCCCGCGGTGTTATTGTCCCAACATATATCTGGATAGTTGAAGTCCCCCATCACCACCAAATCTTGGGCTTTGGATGATTTTGTTAGTTGTTTGAAAAAAGCCTCATCCATAGTCTGTCTTTTTACTCTCTCCTCATCTGGAAGCTGTTCCATACCCTATTAATGTTTGTTTCTAATTTAGACCCATCATTGTATATGTAGAGTTGGGATTATGTTTTCCAATGTGCATTACTTTGCATTGATCAACATTGAATTTCATCTGCCATTTTGTTGCCCAGTCACCCAGTTTTGTGAGATCCCTTTGTCGCTCTTCACAGTCTGCTTTGGACTGAAGTATCACGAGTAATTTTGTATCATCTGCAGATTTTGCCACCTCACTGTTTACTCTTTTTCCAGATCATTTATGAATATGTTGAACAGCACTGGTCCCAGGACAGACTCCCGGGGGACACCACTATTTACCTCTCTCCATTCTGAGAACTGGCCATTTCATAGATTCATAGACTCTAGGACTGGAAGGGACCTTGAGAGGTCATCGAGTCCAGTCCCCTGCTCTCATGGCAGGACCAAATACTGTCTAGACCATCCCAGATAGACATTTATCTAACCTACTCTTAAATATCTCCAGAGATGGAGATTCCACAACTTCCCTAGGCAATTTATTCCAGTGTTTATTCCTACCCTTTTGTTTTCTGGATTTTAACAACTTACTGATCTATGAGAGGACATTCACTTTTATCCCATGACTGCTTAGTTTCCTTAAGAACCATTGAGGGACCTTGTCAATGGCTTTCTGAAAGTCCAAGTACCCTATAGCCACTGGATCCCCCTTGTCCCCAAGTTTGTTTGTCTCCCTCAAAGAATTCTAATAGCTTGGTGAGGCATGATTTCCCTCTACAAGAGCTGTAGATGTCGCATGTTCCTCTGTCTGTGGCCTGGTCTACATTACGCATTTATACCGAATTTAGCAGCGTTAAACCAATGTAACCCTGCCCCGTCCACACATCGAGGCCCTTTATATCGCTATAAAGGGGTCTTTAAATGGGTTTCTGTACTCCTCCCCGACGAGAGGAGTAGCGCTGAAATCAGTATTGCCATGTCGGATTAGGGTTAGTGTGGCCGCAAATCGACAGTATTGGCCTCCAGGCGATATCCCACAGTGCACCATTGTGACTGCTCTGGAAAGCAATCTGAACTCGGATGCAGTAGCCAGGGAGACAGGAAAAGCCCCGCAAACTTTTGAATTTCATTTCCTGTTTGCCCAGCATGGAGCTCTGATCAGCACAGGTGCCTATGCAGTCCCAAATCCAAAAAGAGCTCCAGCATGGACTGTACGGAAGATACTGGATCTGATCGCTGTATGGGGAGACAAATCTATTCTATCAGAGCTCCATTACAGAAGACGAAATGCCAAAGCATTTGAAGGCTATGATAGACAGAGGCCACAGCAGGGACTCAGCACAGTGCTGCGTGACAAGCGTAACGGAAAGCCAAAGAATCAAATGGACGCTCATGGAGGGAGGGAGCGGGGACTGAGGACTCCAGCTATCCCACAGTTCCCACAGTCTCCGAAAAGCATTTGCATTCTTGGCTGAACTCCCAATGCCTGAAGGGTCAAAAACATTGTCTGGGGTGGTTCAGGGTATATCTTGTCAATTTACCCACCTCCTCCTCCCCGTGAAAGAAAAGGGAAAAAAAATCATTTCTTGCCATTTTTCAATGTCACCCTAGGTCTACTGCATGCTGCTGGTAGACGCGGTGCTGTGGCGATGAACAGCAGCATCCGCTTCCCTTCCTTTCCTGATGGCAGATGGTACAAAATGGTGGAAAACCGTTATCAGCCCATGAGTGCTCCTGGCTGGCCTCTGTGAGGTCGGCCAGGGGCGCCTGGGTAAAAATGGGAATGACTCCCTGTCATTCCTGGCAGATGGTATAAAATGCTGGGTAACCGTCATCATGGCAGCTGGAGCCTGAGCTCCATGAACACCCCCTCTTTCGTGTCTAAAGAAAAGATTCTGTACTCCCTGAACTATCATAGCAGCGCGTGGCTGCGATCTTCTCCCCCCCACCCTTTAATATCCTGCCTGGACTATCGTAGCAGCTGGAGGCTGCCTCCCCCTCACTTTCTCACTAAAAAGTCAGTGTTTCTTATTCCTGCATTCTTTATTACTTCATCACACAAATGGGAGGACACTGCCACGGTAGCCCAGGAGGAGTGGGAGAAGGGAAACAACGGGTGGGGTGGTTGCAGGGGCATCCCCTAGAATGGCATGCAGCTCATCATTTCTGCAGGATCTCTGGGGCTCTGACGCGGAGTGGCTGTGCTCTCTGGCTTTCTAGTACACTTGCCCATATTCTAGGCAGGACTGACTCTATTTTTAGACAAAACATAAAGAAGGGAATGACCCAGGGAGTCATTCCCATTTTTGTCCATGCGCCCCCGGCCCACCTCAATGAGACCAGCCAGGAGCACCCATGACAGTAGCAGACAGTACAGAATGACTGATAACCATCATCTCATATCCAATTTACAATGGCATGGCAGACGGTGCAATACGGATGGTAACTGTCTCTGCTACCTTGCAAAGGCAAATGAATGCTGCTGTGTAGCACTGCAGTACCGCCTCTGTCAGTGGCATCCAGTACACATACGGTGACAGTGACAAAAGGCAAAACGGGCTCCATGGTTGCCCTGCTATGGCATCTGCCAGGGCAATCCAGGGAAAAAGGGCGTGAAATGATTGTCTGCCGTTGCTTTCACGGAGGAAGGATTGAGTGACGCAGAATCACCCGTGACACTTTTTGCCCCATCATGGATTGAGATCTCAACCCAGAATTCCAATGGGCGGGGGAGACTGCAGGAACTATGGGATAGCTACGGGATAGCTGCCCACAGTGCAACGCTCCAGAAATTGATGCTAGCCTCGGTACATGGATGCATATCACCGAATTAATGTGCTTAGTGGGGCTGCGTGCACTCGACTTTATACAATCTGTTTTACAAAACCAGTTTATGTAAAATTGGAATAATCCTGTAGTATAGACATAGCCTGTCTGTTAATTCTGTTATAATTCTGTGAGTGCCTAACTGGTTGAAAGACGGTACTCAACGAGTAATTGTCACTGTCACACCAGGAGGATGTATTTACTGAAGTCCCACCCGTGACAAAGTGAGAATGTTCTTAATGTTTTCTCTGAATACTGTGTGGGTCCCTCAGTTTCCCCTATGCCTTTCTCAGGTATCTAGGTGGTGGGATGGGGGTGGGTGATTGATGCAGAGCCCTAGGGGCCAGTGTGATGCTGTCTGCACAGAGAATGGCCAACACCCTGTCTCCTGGCAACTGATGGCCTGGGCCCCTCCCCTGCAAAGGTGCCAACTGAAGGTGCTGGAGAACAGAGAGATCTGGTGACCTCGTAGCCTGGAAAAGAGAGAAGGCAGAGGAGGTGCTGGAGAGTTTCAGTTTGGAGCTGGCTGAGGAAATGGAGGGGAGCCCAGACAGGCCTCCTGGCATCCCACGATGGTCCTGACTGAGGGGGTCCTGTTGTCTGTGCCTGCAAGGCTGGTCTTGGACTGTGTTCCTGTCGTCTAAATAAACCTTCTGCTTTACTGGCTGGCTGAGAGTCACGGTTAATCACAGGAAGCCGGAGGTGCAGGGCCCGACTCCCCCACACTCTGTGACAGCCTGGGGTCATTCCTCGGTCCGGCACTATTCAATATTTTCATTAATTACTTAGATAATGGAGTGGAGAGAAAGCTTATAGAATTTGCAGATGACATCAAGTTGGGAGAGGTCGCAAGCACTTTGGAGGATCAGAATCCAAAAGGTCCTTGACAAATTAAAGAATTGGTCTGAATTCAACAAGATGAAATTCAATAAGGACAAAGGCAAAGTGATTTACTTAGGAAGGAAAAATCAAATGCACTGTGACAAAATGGTGAATACCTGGCCTGGAGTAGAACTTCTGAAAAGCATCTGGGGATTATAGTGGATCACAAAGTGAGTCAACAGGGTGATGTGGCTGCAAAAAAGGCCAATCTTATTCTGGGTGTATTAACAGGAGCGTCCTGTTTAAGACACGAGGCAATTGCCCTGGTCTGTTTGGCACTGGTGAGGCCAAAGCTGGAGTCCTGGGCTGGTTCTGGGCACTGCACTTCAGGAATGATGTGGACACATTGGAGAGAGTCCGGAGGAGAGCAACAACCCTGATCAAAGGTTTAGAAAACCTGAGCTGTGAGGAAAAGCTAAAAGAAGACTGGGGAGGGGGACCTGATACCAGACTTCAAATATGTGAAGGACTGTTATAAAAAGGACAGTGCTCAATGGTTCTCAGCGGCCATGGATCGCAGGACACGCAGGGATGGGCTTAAGCTGCAGCCAGGGCAACTGAAGATAGATAGTGGGAGCAGCTTTCTAGCTCTGGGCCGTCACCTCTGGCACAGGCTTCCAGGGGCTAGGGAATCCCTGTCACTGCAGCCTTCCAGAACCAAACCCGTCAGGCCTGGTCTTTACGTGGGCCTGCCTCGGGGCAGGGGGCTGGACGTGAGGAAGGTCCCCCAGCCCCATGTGTCTGGGACTCTACGGAGCTGAAGTTGAACAAATTCAAACAAGAAATAAGGTGTAATTTTTAAACAGGGAGCATCATTGACCATTGGCACAAGATAGCAGGGGCTGTGGTGAATTTACCAATGCGGGCAGCTTTTAAGTCAAGTTGGGACGGCTCCAGGAGCCCTGCCCCGGGCATTATTCGCCCCCCCTGGGGGAGCCCTGCCCCGGGTGTTATTAGACCTAGACGTTATTAGCCCCACGCTGGGGGAGCCCTGTCCCGGGCGTTATTAGCCCCCCCGGGGGGCGCCCTGCCCCGGGTGTTATTAGACCTGGACGTTATTTTAGAAGATGAAATAAAAAAGGAGCAAGTAAAAAATCACTTAGAAACGTTAGATGCCTGCAAGTCACCAGGGCCTGATGAAATGCATCCTAGAATACTCAAGGAGTTAATAGAGGAGGTATCTGAGCCTCTAGCTATTATCTTTGGGAAATCATGGGAGACGGGGGAGATTCCAGAAGACTGGAAGGGGGCAAATATAGTGCCCATCTATAAAAAGGGAAATAAAAACAACCCAGGAAACTACAGACCAGTTAGTTTAACTTCTGTGCCAGGGAAGATAATGGAGCAGGTAATTAAAGAAATCATCTGCAAACACTTGGAAGGTGGTAAGGTGATAGGGAATAGCCAGCATGGATTTGTAAAGAACAAATCGTGTCAAACTAATCTGATAGCGTTCTTTGATAGGATAACGAGCCTTGTGGATAAGGGAGAAGCGGTGGATGTGATATACCTAGACTTTAGTAAGGCATTTGATACGGTCTTGCATGATATTCTTATAGATAAACTAGGAAAGTACAATTTAGATGGGGCTACTATAAGGTGGGTGCATAATTGGCTGGATAACCGTACTCAGAGAGTAGTTAATGGCTCCTAATCCTGCTGGAAAGGTATAACAAGTGGGGTTCCGCAGGGGTCTGTTTTGGGACCGGTTCTGTTCAATATCTTTGTCAACGATTTAGATGTTGGCATAGAAAGTATGCTTATTAAGTTTGCGGACGATACCTGTAATAACCTTAGTCCCAGATTTGGACCTTAGCGTCCAAAATATGGGGGTTAGCATGAAAACCTCCAAGCTTAGTTACCAGCTTGGACCTGGTACCTGCTGCCACCACCCAAAAAATTAGAGTGTTTTGGGGCACTCTGGTCCCCCTGAAAAACCTTCCCTGGGGACCCCAAGACCCAAATCCCTTGAGTCTCACAACAAAGGGAAATAATCCTTTTTCCCTTCCCCCCTCCAGGTGCTCCTGGAGAGATACACAGACACAAGCTCTGTGAACCCAAACAGAGTGAATCTCCCTCTCTGTTCCCAATCCTGGAAACAAAAAGTACTTTCCTATTCCCCCAGAGGGAATGCAAGGTCAGGCTAGCAATCCAACACACAAATCTCCCCTTGATTTCTTCCTCCCACCAATTCCCTGGTGAGTACAGACTCAATTTCCCTGAAGTAAAGAAAAACTCCAACAGGTCTTAAAAGAAAGCTTTATATAAAAAGAAAGAAAAATAAGTACAAATGTTCTCTCTGTATTGAGATAATACAACACAGGGTCAATTGCTTAAAAGAATATTGAATAAACAGCCTTATTCCAAAAGAATACAAATCAAAGCACTCCAGCACTTATATTCATGCAAATACCAAAGAAAAGAAACCATAGAACTTACTATCTGATCTCTTTGTCCTTACACTTAGAAACAGAAGACTAGAAAGTAGAACTACTTCTCCAAAGCTCAGAGAAAGCAGGCAGCCAGAAAACAAAGACCTTAGACACTCAATTCCCTCCACCCAAAGTTGAAAAAATCCGGTTTCCTGATTGGTCCTCTGGTCAGGTGCTTCAGGGGAAAGAGACATTAACCCTTAGCTATCTGTTTATGACACGCCCCCCAAATTGCAGACAGTGGGGAAGCTCACTGGCGGCGATTTCCTTCTAGAACTTGAAAATAAACAGATTAATACAACACATACACCTTTACATATACTCCTAAGTATATAACTAACAGACTTCTACATTTTAAGAACACTTTTTAACTACTGAATTCTGGGAAACTCTCACGGGAGAGTGCATCAGCTACTTTGTTAGAAGCTCCTGTGATGTGTTGAATTTCAAAATCAAAATCTTGGAGAGCTAAACTCCAACGAAGAAGTTTCTTGTTGTTCCCCTTGGCAGTATGAAGCCACTTTAGTGCAGCATGGTCAGTTTGTAGTTGGAACCGCCGTCCCCAAACATATGGGCGTAGCTTTTCCAGGGCGTACACAATGGCATAGCATTCCTTTTCACTGACTGACCAGTGACTTTCCCTCTCAGACAGTTTCTTGCTGAGAAACACGACAGGATGGAAGTTGTGATCTGTTGCTTCCTGCATGAGCACTGCTCCTATACCACGCTCAGATGCATCTGTGGTTACTAGGAATGGCTTGTCAAAATCCGGGGCCCTGAGCACAGGGTCCGACATGAGCGTTGCCTTAAGTTGGGTAAAGGCCTTTTGACACTCATCAGTCCACTTAACTGCATTTGGCTGGGTCTTTTTGGTCAGGTCGGTCAGTGGGGCAGCGATTTGGCTGTAGTGTGGTACAAATCGCCTGTAGTATCCGGCCAAGCCTAAGAAGGATTGGACCTGTTTCTTTGACCTTGGGACAGGCCACTTTTGGATAGCATCCACCTTGGCCTGTAGGGGGTTTATGGTTCCTCGACCCACCTGGTGCCCCAGGTAAGTCACTCTGTTTTGGCCTATTTGACACTTTTTGGCCTTAACAGTTAGTCCTGCCTGCCTGATGCGCTCAAAGACCTTTTCCAGGTGTAGTAGGTGTTCGGGCCAGGAGTCAGAAAAAATGGCCACATCATCGAGGTAGGCAACTGCAAATTCTCCCAGTCCAGCTAGTAGACCATCTACCAGCCTTTGGAAGGTGGCGGGTGCATTACGAAGGCCAAAAGGAAGGACATTGAATTCATACACCCCCGCATGGGTGACGAATGCTGACCTCTCCTTGGCAGGTTCATCTAGCGGTACTTGCCAGTACCCCTTGGTTAAGTCTATTGTAGAGATGAACTGGGCCCGTCTCAACTTCTCCAATAGCTCATCGGTGCGTGGCATTGGATAGTTGTCCGGACGAGTTACCGCATTTAGCTTACGGTAGTCCATGCAAAAGCTTATTTCCCCATCTGGTTTGGGTACCAGAACCACTGGAGATGCCCATGCACTGGTAGATGGGCGGATTATACCCATCTGTAGCATGTTCTGGATCTCCCGTTCTATAGCAGCTTGGGCATGAGGAGACACTCGGTAAGGTGGGGTTCTGATTGGGTGAGCATTACCTGTATCAATGGAGTGGTATGCCCGTTCAGTCCGTCCTGGGGTGGCTGAGAACAATGGGGCGAAGCTAGTGCACAGCTCCTTGATTTGTTGCCGCTGCAGACGTTCCAGGGTGGTTGAGAGGTTCACCTCTTCCACGCCACCGTCTTTTTTCCCGTCGTAGTAGACACCGTCAGGCCACTCAGCATCCTCTCCCTGGACTGTAAACTGACAAACCTGTAAGTCTCTGGAATAGAAAGGCTTGAGAGAATTAACATGGTACACTTTAGGCTTTAGTGAGGAATTGGGAAATGCTATGAGGTAGTTTACAGCTCCCAGGCGCTCTTGGACCGTGAATGGCCCTTCCCATGATGCTTCCATCTTATGGGCCTGTTGCGCCTTCAAGACCATAACCTGGTCTCCTACCTTGAAGGACCGATCTCTGGCATGTCTGTCATACCAGGCCTTTTGCTCTTCTTGAGCATCCTTTAGGTTCTCTCTAGCAAGGGCTAAAGAGTGTCGGAGGGTGCTTTGTAGGTTGCTTACAAAGTCCAGAATGTTAGTTCCTGGAGAAGGCGTAAACCCCTCCCATTGCTGCTTCACCAACTGTAATGGCCCCTTAACCTCGTGACCATACACAAGTTCAAATGGTGAAAACCCTAAACTGGGATGTGGTACAGCCCTGTAGGCAAACAGCAACTGCTGCAACACTAGGTCCCAATTATTGGAGAATTCGTTGATGAATTTTCGTATCATGGCCCCCAAAGTTCCATTGAACCTTTCCACCAGGCCATTGGTTTGATGGTGGTACGGGGTGGCAACCAAGTGATTCACCCCATGAGTTTCCCACAGTTTTTCCATGGTCCCTGCCAGGAAATTAGACCCTGAATCTGTAAGGATGTCAGAGGGCCAACCTACCCTGGCAAAGATGTCTGTTAGGGCCAGGCACACAGTGTTAGCCCTGGTGTTGCCTAGAGCTACTGCTTCTGGCCATCGGGTAGCAAAGTCCACTAAAGTCAGTACGTACTGCTTTCCTCTGGGCGTCTTTTTTGGGAAAGGGCCCAGAATATCCACAGCTACTCGCTGAAATGGGACCTCAATTATGGGGAGTGGCTGGAGAGGGGCCTTGACCTGGTCTTGAGGCTTACCCACTCTTTGGCATACCTCACAAGACCGGACATACTTGGCAACGTCCTTGCCCATCCCCTCCCAGTGGAAGGACTTCCCCAACCGGTCCTTGGTTCTGTTCACCCCAGCATGGCCACTGGGATGATCATGGGCTAAGCTTAAGAGCTTCCCCCGGTACTTAGTTGGAACCACCAACTGTTTTTGCGGCTGCCATTCTTCCCGGTGTCCACCAGAAAGAATTTCCTTGTACAAAAGTCCTTGGTCTATAACAAACCGGGATCGATTAGAAGAGCTGAGAGGCGGTGGGGTGCTCCGTGCCGCCGCCCAAGCTTTCTGAAGGCTGTCATCCGCTTCCTGCTCAGCCTGGAACTGTTCCCTTGAGGCTGGGGTCACCAGTTCTTCCTCAGACTGTGGACTTGGGCTTGGTCCCTCTGGAAGCGATGTAGGTGATGGGGTTGTTTCCGTTGCTGGTGAACTGCTCTCCGCTGGTGCACCTGAGGGTATTTCAGGCTCTGGCTGAGCCTTTTGGGTATGGCTGTCTTTTGCTTCTGCCAGTTCTGGCTCGCTGGCGCCCTCTGGCGTTGAGTTTGAAGATGTGGTTGCACTTGCTGGTGCTGGTTGCTGTTCCAGTTCCGGGCCTGGGACTGGAGATGCTGTGGCTGTTTCAGTGGTAGGCATGGAATCCGGGTCCTCTACCTCTGTCTGGGTCTCTGGTAACACAGACGGGGCCTCTGTGGACGGCTCAGGAACAGGAATGGGTCTGGAAGCTTGCCTGGTTTGGCTACGTGTAACCATTCCCACTCTCTTGGCCCGCCTCACCTGGTTGGCCAAGTCTTCCCCCAGTAGCATGGGGATAGGATAATTGTCATAGACTGCAAAAGTCCACATTCCTGACCAGCCTTTGTACTGGACAGGCAGTTGAGCTGTAGGCAAGTCTACAGCTTGTGACATGAAGGGGTAAATTGTAACTTTGGCCTTTGGGTTGATGAATTTGGGGTCAACGAAGGATTGGTGGATAGCTGACACTTGTGCCCCCGTGTCTCTCCACGCAGTAACCTTCTTTCCGCCCACTCTCAAATTTTCCCTTCGCTCCAAGGGTATTTGAGAGGCATCCGGGCCTGGGGATCTTTGGTGTGATGGTGGTGTAATGAATTGCACTCGCATGGTGTTCTTGGGACACTTGGCCTTGATATGTCCCAGTTCATTACACTTAAAGCATCTTCCATCTGATGGGTCACTGGGCCGAGGTGAGTTACTGGAGACTGGTGAGGTTGAAGGGTAGGGTATCTGTGGCTTTACTTGGGTGGTATGTGGGGTCTTTGGCTGTCCTCGGTTGTAGGGTTTATGGTCTGTGTGCCCCCTGGGGTAATCGTTCCCCTTGACAGTAGCTTTCTTGCTTTCTGCCAGTTCCATCCATTTGGCTCCAATCTCCCCCGCCTCAGCGATATTCTTGGGGTTTCCATCTTGTATGTACCGGGTGATGTCTTCAGGAACACCATCCAAGAACTGCTCCATTTGTATGAGGAGGTTCAGTTCTTCCAAGGTTTGAATGTTGTTTCCTGTTAGCCAGGCCTCATAGTTTTTTGCAATGTAGTAGGCGTGTTTGGGAAATGACACCTCTGGTTTCCACTTTTGGGTTCTGAAGCGCCGACGGGCATGATCTGGGGTTATCCCCATCCTGTATCTGGCCTTGGTTAGAAAAAGTTTATAGTCATTCATTTGGTGCTTAGGCATTTCAGCTGCCACCTCTGCTAAAGGTCCACTGAGCTGTGACCTCAATTCTACCATGTACTGGTCTTCGGGAATGTTGTACCCAAGACAGGCTCTTTCAAAATTTTCCAAGAAGGCCTCGGTGTCATCACCTGCCTTGTAGGTGGGAAATTTTCTGTGCTGTGGAGCAATAATTGGCGCCGGGTTGTTAGGGTTGGCTGGCACAGGCAGCCCAGCTTTTGCCAATTCCAGTTCATGTTTTCTCTGTTTTTCCTTCTCTTCATTCTCTTTTTGTTGTTTTTCCATTTCTTTTTGTTGTTTTTCCATTTCTTTTTGGTGCTTTTCCATTTCTCGGCGGTGGGCCACCTCTTCTTCTTCTAGTTTTCTTTTGTGTGCTGCCTCTTGGGCCGCCTGTTCTCTTTGGAAGGCTGCCAGTTTGATGCTTTCTTCCTTTTCTTTCATCTCCATCTGTCGCCTGTGTTCAGCTTCTTTGATTTGTTCTTCGGCATCAATTTTTGCCTTAGAAGTCATGGTTCCTGTTTTCTTGTGTTGGGGTGCCCTCCGGTGTTTATCTTCTGAACTGCAGGTTCTCTGTTGCCTCCTGAAGTCTGCCTAGCAACAGTGCTTTTTTCCCTTTCTCTCTCTAGCTAATGTTCAATGAAGGGAAACCAGAAAAACCACTTTATTTGCATGCATATAAGTGCCGGTACTTGCCTCCTAATGGGAGGGCTATTGCATGACAAAAGACCCTCAACAGTTTCTTAATGGCTTCTCGCTTAACATGCAAGCCACAAACTGCCAGAGAGAGCAGAAAAAAAAATTCTCTCTGGTTCCCTTTTAAAACCAACTGTTTCTCTCTGCTAAAAAGCCCTTAGCAGAGAAAAGAAAATATAATATTTCTACTGGCTTCTGGATTCTGTCTCCCACCAGCTGCCACTCATGTAATAACCTTAGTCCCAGATTTGGACCTTAGCGTCCAAAATATGGGGGTTAGCATGAAAACCTCCAAGCTTAGTTACCAGCTTGGACGTGGTACCTGCTGCCACCACCCAAAAAATTAGAGTGTTTTGGGGCACTCTGGTCCCCCTGAAAAACCTTCCCTGGGGACCCCAAGACCCAAATCCCTTGAGTCTCACAACAAAGGGAAATAATCCTTTTTCCCTTCCCCCCTCCAGGTGCTCCTGGAGAGATACACAGACACAAGCTCTGTGAACCCAAACAGAGTGAATCTCCCTCTCTGTTCCCAATCCTGGAAACAAAAAGTACTTTCCTATTCCCCCAGAGGGAATGCAAGGTCAGGCTAGCAATCCAACACACAAATCTCCCCTTGATTTCTTCCTCCCACCAATTCCCTGGTGAGTACAGACTCAATTTCCCTGAAGTAAAGAAAAACTCCAACAGGTCTTAAAAGAAAGCTTTATATAAAAAGAAAGAAAAATAAGTACAAATGTTCTCTCTGTATTGAGATAATACAACACAGGGTCAATTGCTTAAAAGAATATTGAATAAACAGCCTTATTCCAAAAGAATACAAATCAAAGCACTCCAGCACTTATATTCATGCAAATACCAAAGAAAAGAAACCATAGAACTTACTATCTGATCTCTTTGTCCTTACACTTAGAAACAGAAGACTAGAAAGTAGAACTACTTCTCCAAAGCTCAGAGAAAGCAGGCAGCCAGAAAACAAAGACCTTAGACACTCAATTCCCTCCACCCAAAGTTGAAAAAATCCGGTTTCCTGATTGGTCCTCTGGTCAGGTGCTTCAGGGGAAAGAGACATTAACCCTTAGCTATCTGTTTATGACAATACCAAACTGGGAGGGATTGCAACTGCTTTGGAGGACAGGGTCAAAATTCAAAACGATCTGGACAAATTGGAGAAATGGTCTGAGGTAAACAGGATGAAGTTCAATAAAGATAAATGCAAAGTGCTCCACTTAGGAAGGAACAATCAGTTTCACACATACAGAATGGGAAGAGACTGTCTAGGAAGGAGTATGTCAGAAAGAGATCTAGGGGTCATAGTAGACCACAAGCTTAATATGAGTCAACAGTGTGATACTGTTGCAAAAAAAGCAAACGTGATTCTGGGATGCATTAACAGGTGTGTTGTAAACAAGACACGAGAAGTCATTCTTCCGCTTTACTCTGTGCTGGTCAGGCCTCAGCTGGAGTATTGTGTCCAGTTCTGGGCACCGCATTTCAAGAAAGATGTGGAGAAATTGGAGAGGGTCCAGAGAAGAGCAACAAGAATGATTAAAGGTCTTGAGAACATGACCTATGAAGGAAGGCTGAAGGAATTGGGTTTGTTTAGTTTGGAAAAGAGAAGACTGAGAGGGGACATGATAGCAGTTTTCAGGTATCTAAAAGGGTGTCATCAGGAGGAGGGAGAAAACTTGTTCACCTTAGCCTCCAATGATAGAACAAGAAGCAATGGGCTTAAACTGCAGCAAGGGAGATTTAGGTTGGACATTAGGAAAAAGTTCCTAACTGTCAGGGTAGTTAAACACTGGAATAGATTGCCTAGGGAAGTTGTGGAATCTCCATCTCTGGAGATATTTAAAGTAGGTTAGATAAATGTCTATCAGGGCTGGTCTAGACAGTATTTGGTCCTGCCATGAGGGCAGGGGACTGGACTCGATGACCTCTCGAGGTCCCTTCCAGTCCTGGAGTCTGAGTCATTAGCCCCACGCTGGGGGAGCCCTGCCCTGGGCGTTATTAGACCCCCCCCCCGGAAGAGCCCTGCCGTGCCCCAGGCGTTATTGTGGGGCCGTTCCCTAGCTGGGGCGTGCGAGGGGCCAGGGTCCCGCCTGGCTTTGGTCTCTGTGACGAGGGGTCGCGACCCCTTCCGGGCCCCAGCGGCTGGGCGACAATCAGGGGCGCGCTAGGACCCGGGAGCCGCGCTGCCCCTAGCCCCGCCCACTCGCTCAACGCTGGGAGCGGAAGCGTTGTTGCGTATCGCTGACGTCATCGCGTCGGCGTGTCCGCCCCGCGGAAGTAGGAGCGAGTCCGGGGTCGGGCGGGGTCGGTCCCACATCGGCCGCCGGGTGGGTCCCCGCGCCCGAGCGCTGGGAGCCCCCCCTGCTCCCCCGACCCCCACTGGGCCCCCCCCCGCCCCAGCGCTGGGAGCCCCCCCGACCCCCCAACCCCCACTGGGCCCCCCCCGCCCCAGCGCTGGGAGCCCCCCCGACCCCCCAACCCCCACTGGGCCCCCCCCGCCCCAGCGCTGGGAGCCCCCCCGACCCCCCAACCCCCACTGGGCCCCCCCCCCGCCCCAGCGCTGGGAGCCCCCCCGACCCCCCAGCCCCCCCTGGGCCCCCCCCGCCCCAGCGCTGGGAGCCCCCCCAACCCCCACTGGGCCCCCCCGCCCCAGCGCTGGGAGCCCCCCCGACCCCCCAACCCCCACTGGGCCCCCCCCGCCCCCAGCGCTGGGAGCCCCCCCTGCTCCCCCCGCTCCCTCTGCCCTATAGCTGGGTGCCCCCCATCCTGCTCCCCTGGGCCCCCCAACCCCCATTGGTTCCCCCCCGCCCTATACCTGGGTGCCTCCCGTCCCCAGTGGGTGCCCCCCACCCTGTTCCCCTGGCCCCCCCAACCTACATTGGGTGCCCATCCCCCTGCCCCATAGCTGCCCCCCAATCTCCCTGCCCCACTCACTCTCTCCCTCTTGCTGCTGCAGGGGACCCGGCGCCGGCCCCACTGCCATGGAGTTCCCAGACCTGGGCGCACACTGCTCCGAGCCGACCTGCAAGTGCCTGGGTGAGGCCCTGAGCCCACTGGCTGGGCAGAGCCTGGGACCACCTGCCTTCCCTTGGATGCCTCTCCCCCCAGGGGGCTGCCCCGGCTTGGGCACGTGGGGTTGTGGGTGTTTATTGCCCTGCCACTGCCCAGTGCCCTGCAGCGTCACAGCTGGGAGCCAGGACGCCTGGGTTCTCTCCCCGGCTCTGGGAGGGGAGTGGGGCTGGTGGGATAGAGCAGGGGGGGGTTGGGAGCCAGGACTCCTGGGTTCTCTCCCCGGCTCTCGGAGGGGAGAGGGGGCTGGTGGGTTAGAGCAGGGTGGGCTGGGAGCCAGGACTCCTGGGTTCTCTCCCTGACCCTGGCACTAACTTGCTCTGGGACCTTGTGCCAGTTTCAGAACTGCCCTGTGAAATATGCTGCCGCAGTTTACAGCGCGTTGGGCTTGTGCAGGTTTTGTAGCTGATTGCACTCGCCAAGGAGTTTGCCGTTGTCGCTGGCGGCTCGGGGAGCTACAGCTGAGGTGCCTCTCTGCAGTGGTGTTGGGACCATGTGGATGACTTGTGGCGCAGTAGCTGTGATTTTCTAAACCGCGTTCCTTTGCTTACTTGGTGCCTTCGTGCTTCAGACCTGACAGAGACTGGGTCCCTGCTTTGTTACAGTGAGGGGCTCAGTGCGTTCTGGGGTGGGAGCGAGGGGCAGCGACCCAGGCAGTTCGGTCTGACTGCAGCCCCCAAGGGGAGCAGGGGGTGATGGGAGGCTTCGGGCCTCGGGAGCTGGCCATGTTGGCATGCCTACCTCAAAGCCGGGAAACAAGTGCCTTTCTCAGGAGTGCTCTGATGCTATGGAAGCAGACGCAGCCCTTGTCTGTTATCCATGTCTCTCTCTTCTGGGCTGTGTCCCAAGTGTTCAGACGGCTGGAGGATGGTGGGGACCAGACAAATGATCAGGCTGACTCCAGCGCACGGCGCCCCGCTCCCTCTAGGGCTTGTTAGGTGGTGGTTGGAAAGCAAGCGCTGAGCATCATCACGCCAGGGCGCTTCAGCTGCACAGCCTGCAAAAAGGGTGTGTGAGGAGCAGAAATTCCACCTTAGTGTCGCGGGTCTCCCTGCCAAGGAGAACGTGAAATGGCTGTAAACAGGTGCTACCTGGCCAGTCCAGGGCTTGCTCCCATGGCATGTGGCTGTGTGACAGAGCTCGCGGTGGGGTGGGGGGGCTCCCTTGTGGGATGGCTTGCGCTGCGGGAGCTGGCTTGGCTTTGCTCTCGTCTCTCGCTCGTACTGCTCACCAGTGCCGTGGATTGAGTTCTCAATGGCTTGTCTCCTGCGGTGGAGACCTGCAGATCCCAGTGCCGCCTCCGGGGTCTGCGCCCGCTTCTTATTTCAGCATTAGTCTCCTCATTGGGAGGGGGAAGGGTGGGCGCTGAGGTTACAAACCCTCGTTGTCAAGAGCGTGTAGCTTTGGCGTGAAAACATCTCTTGCTGTCTCCTACTGCGGGGACTGTTTCGGGGTCGAGTCCTTGGCATCCCTGAAGGCGCCTGATGAAGCTGTGCCTTTGGCTTGCTGGGAAATGTTCCGGATCAGTTTGAAAAGCTACAGACGTTTCGCGTAGGCCATAAATATGGGTTTGTTTTCAAGCTGGAGCAGTGCATGCTGGGAGCGGCAGTCTGGAGTGGCTCGGTCTATCGGTTGCTGCAGCCCTGGGCCCTGCAGGCTGCCTGTCCCAGGCAGTGCGTAGCTGGGCTGGCCCTGGGCTGGGCAGTGGGAAGTGCCGACTCCTTGGCCCCTCACCCGCCTATCGTCTCTCCTATCTTGCCAGACTTTCTCCCTCTGAAGTGCGACGCGTGCGAGCAGATATTCTGCACCAACCACATCACCTACACCCAGCACCAGTGCACCTCTGCCTACAAGAAGGTAAGTGCAGCGCGGTGGCTGGGGGTGGCTCCGAGTGCTGTGCTCCCAGCGGAGTTGGCACGACCTGGCAGCCTCGTTCTGAGACCTGCTGAGCAGCTCCCGGCGAAACCTCAGGATCAGGCCCCACATGTGCAGCTCAAGCCTGGGACGAGGGGCAGGTGGAGCCAGGGGAGCTGCCTGAGGCGTAGCTGTGTCTGGCTAGCCTGAGAGCGAGACGAGCCTGGCCAGTGACAGGAGGGCGCCGGATGGTCCCTGGAATCCTCCAGCAGCCAGCCTCGCAGTGGGGCGGAGAACACGAGGTGGCGACGTCTGCCAGGCCAGCTGAACGGTTTCTAGAACCCCGACACTGGGAGATGGAGGGATCGCAGCAGGGCCACGTCGTCTCCGCTGAGCTAATTCCCACGGGCTTGGCTCAGAGCGCTGCCCGCGAGCTCGCACTCTGAACAGAGGGACTGGCACCAAGCTGGTGCTTGGCTCGGGAGGGCTGGTGTCAGGCTGGGGCGTGACCCATAGAGCTGTGGCGTTGTAGCCGTGACCCTAGCGAGTAGAGGCAGCGGAAGGGGTTTTCCCGTCCCCTCCCGAGCAGCGTGCTTCCCTTGACTTTGCTGGAGCTCCCTCAGGCGATGTGGCTGTAGTGTTTGGCTCTGGGCCTTTACACCCTTGGCGGTTAGTGTCGCCCCTCCGTGCAGCCCAGGCCTGATCTGCGGTTCACAAGGGATGGGGTAGCGGCTCTGTCACTTAGGGTCTTTAACCTGAGCCCGGCAGCTGCTCTCCAGGCTGTGTCCTAGCTCCACTCCCGTGGCTGGGTGAGGTTCTGTGGCCTGTGTTGTGCGGGGGCTCGGGAGGGATGATCAGAACTGGCCTTTGCACTTTAACACCTGTTCCTTCCCTGTCCCTGCGCACGGGTTAACAAGCTGCCAGCGTTCCGGGGGGGTGGCTGTGTCCCCGGCCTGCTTACTTAGCAAAGGCAGAAATCATCCAAAGGGTTGGAAAATACCATATGAGAGACCCGTCCTGTGTGAGGCAACTCCTGCCCCTTGGGGGGATGGCATGGGGTGGACCAGAGAGCGTGTTCAGCCTGGCCTCTGCTGCATTACAGGATGTGCAGGTCCCCGTGTGCCCCCTCTGCAGCATCCCCATCCCTGTCCAAAAGGGGCAGATGCCTGATGTGGTGGTGGGGCAGCACATCGACCGACACTGCAAATCCGACCCCGCCCAGCGCAAGCGCAAGGTAGGAGACTGTGACCTCGCTGGGGCCCGGGGGGGGGGCCCTCCGGTCGGCACTCGCCTAATGCTGGCTGGGCGCGTTGGGCCAAGTCTGCTGCTCTCCGCTGACTCCCCAGTGGGCGTTGGGCTGAATCACCGTGCTGCACCCTGCTGCTCGGGTCCGGATGGACATGTGGGGGGCTGGAAATCAGGATGGGGGGAGGGGGTGCTGGGGCAGGCAGTGTCCAGGCCTGGGATGGCTGTGGGGGCTGGGGGTTGGGATTGGGGGGCAGCAGGAGAGCTGGGTGCGGGAAGCCCAGGCCTGGAACAGCAGGGGCTGGGGTGCTGCTGCTGTGACAGGAACTGAGGGAAGTGAAAGTGAGAAAAATGCATCGGGTTGAAGTAGCCACTTCCCCCTGGGGGGGCGATTTGTGATGGGAACAGCTTCCCAGTCCACTGTCCCTTGGAGGCCGTGACAGGAGCCTGGACCCACCCCAGTTCAGCCACAAGCTGCTGGGCTCTGTAGGGCATCTTGCAGCATAGGAGAGGACAGGTCCTGGCTGCATGAGTGCCTGTGTGCGGCGCTCTGGCCTGTGCCCCACAGGTCAGATGAGGGGTGCAAACTGAGCTCTTCTCGCCTTCCCCGCAAAGCTCCTTCACGCTGCAGCACTTGGCCTGTGCCTGCCACCCCTGGCACTAGAGCTGAATTCCCCAGAGAGCAGTGTGGCCAGGGGCTGGAGCTGGGACGTGGAGACCTGGGGTCTGACCCAGCCAGCTCCTGGAACGTACATTGCCAGGGCTCCATCTGCGTAGTGACCCCATAGCAGGACTGGAGGAGGACGATGGCCCGGGCGCTGCTGCTGGGCTGCTCCGTACCGGTCGGGGACGGCTGTGGGGCCCTGTGTGCCGCGAGCTCGCAGCTGCTCACCGGGTGCCTCATCTCTGCTTAGATTTTCACCAATAAGTGTCTGAAGCCCGGCTGCAAGCAGAGGGAGATGATGAAGGTGATCTGCGACCAGTGCCACGGGGACTTCTGCCTCAAGCACCGGCACCCCCTGGATCACGACTGCAATGGGGCAGGGCGCCCCCTCTCCAGAGCCGGGTAACGGTGGGGAGAAGAGCTTCACCAGGGCAGAGCCATGCTCACTGTCACGGAGCCCCGGGCGATGCTCTGGAACTGCTCCCCACCAAGCCAGACAGGACTCTGGGGAGCCTCCTCTCCCTCGGAGCAGACTGTCTGCAGGGCAAGAAGCTCACACGGCTTCACCTCCTGGGTCTCTCCTTGGAGCATTCAGCATCCTCTGCCCCTCCGTGCGCTTCCCACAGCGAGCCCGCCCCAGCGGGGTCCTGGGGGGGCCACAGGGTCCTGCACCCCCACTTCACAGTCAGACATGACTCTTAGCCAGCCAGTAAAACAGAGGTTTATTTGATGACAGGAACAGGGTCTAACACAGAGCTTGTAGGTACAGAGAACCTGTACCTGGCTGGGTCCATTCTTGGGGGCAGTGAGCCAGACCCCCACGTCTGCACTTCACTCCTCGACCCCAGCCAGCTCCAGACTAACCACTCCCTCCAGCCCCTCCTCTCTGCTCAGCCCCTTTCCCGGGCCATGAGGTCACCTGATCCCTTTGTCTCCAACACCTTCAGCTGGCACCTTTGCAGGGGAGGGGCCCAGGCCATCAGTTGCCAGGAGACAGAGTGCCAGGCATTTAGGTGCACTGGCCCTTTGCTCTGCAGCAATCACACCCCCTTATCCCACCACCTAGATACTTAAGAACTGCCATGGGGACACTGAGGCACTAACACAATATTCAGAGCAAACATTAAGAACATTCCCAGTTCGTCACACTCACCACAGTGGTGATGACAGGAGAACTGCATAAGCTGCGCTCGCCCTGCCTTGTGTCTCAGCTCCCCTCACTACCCCGCGCTGGCTGGTCTGCGTTCTGGTGCCAGGAGACCCCCTTGCAGGGCTGCAGCCGCAAGGAAGTGCCCCCTCCCTTGACGCTGGTCTGCGGTGCAAGCCGCTAGGACGTCCGACGCTCCTGCTGTTCTCTCCAGCTCCTGTTCTTAGCGGGTCTGCCTGAGGGGCGCGCAGCACTGAGTGACTGCCCAGAGAGCAGAGCGGGTGAGGGCCCACGCAGGAGGTGAGCATACAGGAAAGCAGGAAGGATGCAGGGCCCATGGTCTGAGGGAGGGGAGGGGGACATCCAGGGATGCAGAGGGCTCCAAGCCCCCTCCTGTGCTGAGCCCCCGGGCAGGGGGAAGCTGTTACTGATGGACATTGTCTGTTGCAGACACGCTGCGGTGGCAAGAGCCCAAGCATCCTCCTCTGTGGCAGCCGGGACATCAAGCAGAGGAGCTGCCAGGCCGGCAGCCAGCCCCCCTGCTCTGGCTCCAAGCAGGTACAGTGATGCCCACCCCTCCTTTCACCCCCAGGGCCTGGCTGGAATGGTTAGACGCAGCAGCCCCTCCAGAGAGCTGGTGCATCAAAATCCCACCCCCTCCCCGGGGGGACTGGCACATCCCCTTGGCCTGCTGGGAGGGGCCTGGAGCCACCCATTAGTTTTTTTGGGGGGGGGGGTCTCCCCGCCTGGGTGTTGCCCCCCTGAGCTGCTCCACGTGCTAGCACTAACCCTGCTCCTCCTCTTGCGCCCAGAGGCGGCATGATGGCGACACCGCAGCCCAGCAGCACCTCGCCCCCAGCTGTTGCGCTGCAGAATGGACTGGTGAGTGGCCCGGCGCGAACCTCTCCCAGTGGGTGCCATGGCACGGAGAACTGGGTGCCATCGCCTCCAGGCTGTATAGCCTCATCGCCCTGTGTGTGACGTACCCACCAGAGCGGGGCAGAGAGCCAGGCACAGGAGCCCTCTTCTGGAGCCAGCTCTGTCACCCACCTCCTAGATGGCAGGACCAGGCCCAACGCTCCCCAGGACACCTGGGCTGGCATTCGGCAGTGGGGTCCCCGTGGGCTGAGTGATGTTATGACAGAGCCTGCACGTGAGAGCCGGGGCAGGCCTGGGCTCTGCTGGGGGGGCTCCTGGAGGGGCAGGCCTGGGCGAGGCTGCTCTTTCCACCCGCCATTGCCTCCCTTGCTCTGCTGTGTGAACGTGGAGCCATGCGAAAGCAGCAGTCCCTTGCTGCAGGCTGGGGGGACGCAAGGAGCTGTTTGGTGAGCCTGTTCCCCGCAGGGGAGGCTCTGAATCCAAGCGCCTTCCCTCTGACCGTGTCTGACTCCCAGGCCTACAGCTGGGCCTAGGGTGGGAGGTGGGGCAGACCCCCCCCTCCCCCATGGCTGCGGTCAGGGTAGGGCTGTCCCTGCAGCGCCCTCTCTCCAGAGTGGCTAAGCCGGGCAGTGCCGTGGGCACATCCCACTCTCGTTCCAGAGCGAAGAGGAGGCGCTGCAGCGAGCCCTGGAGATGTCCCTGGCAGAATCGGCACCTGGCTCAGCACGGGCGCTCAGGTACGGTCCGGGGCTGGCACAGCACCTGGGCCTGGCTGTGGCGCAGCAGAGTGCACTGGGTAGGGCATGGGACACTGACGTTCATCTGAGAACCGCCCCCCACGAGCCTGCACAGGGCACCATTGTGGGGGCGAATCCCGGAAGGGGACAGGCTGGGGGGGCGAGGTGCGTTAACTGGCCTGGGAGCCCTTCACATCTTACCAACTAATAGGCAGGAATAGAAGGGGCCAGGACCTGGGAAAGGCCAGGCTGCAGCAGGGAGGGGTGCAGTCCAGCAGGTGGCGCCCTTTTGAGCCCCGTTCTTCAGTCTGGTTCCAAGGGTTCGGGGGGTGGGGGGGGCCTGGCTCCCGAAGTCCCCTGTGCTGTTTGCATGGGGATTGTCCCAACGGCTCCCCCCGCCTCGCTGGGCTCGGTGACCAGCTGCGGGGAGCTGTCCCTGGGGCGGCTGGGCTGCGGGGTCTCGTGCACCTGAACAGACGCTGTCTCCAGCAGTGCGCAGGAGGAGGAGGACCTGGCCCTGGCGCGGGCGCTAGCCGCGAGCGAGGAGGAGTACCAGAGGCGGCAGCGGCAGCAGGTGAGCTGAGCTGAGCTCTGGAGCTCCGTGCTGAGCCCCGGTTCTTCCCCACGCCTCAGCACTGCTGGCTGGAGCTCTGCACCCTGCTTCCAGGCTGCCGTGCGCCAAGGCAGGACCATCCCTGGGGGCAGCCTGACCTCTGGCTGTGCAGAGACCCCACTGGCTTGGGGAGCCGAGGGGTGGCAAAGGGGAGGGGTCAGCCCTGCTGGGGCAAGGTCTGGGATTACTGCAGCAACCCCCGGCCAGTTTGGCCAGTCTGCCCCATCCCTGCCCTGGAGGCCCCCTGAGTGCTGCTGGGGGACAGGGCAGGGGGGCGCTTGCTCACTCATGCTGTGTTCACGTTGCAGGCCCAGAGCCGGAGCTCGAGGCCATCAGACTGCAGCATGTTCTAGGCTGGGAGCACCACAATGCCTAGGGCCTCTCTGCAGTGCCACCGGGTACCATCACTGTTCCAGCTCTGCCAGGCCCTGCCCGAGTGCCACCTGCCGAGGGCCAGCAGGGCTTCTCCTGCCTCTTCCACAGCTGGAAACAACCTTGGGATCGAGGGTTGGCGTTGTGCCTTGGTCCCTCACCCCCCTGGCACAGTGCCGTGAAAGGGGGGCGGGGGGTGCCCATGGCCTGGAGGTGGAGTGTTCCAGCCGGCGTGTCCTGATCCCAATACCTTCGCTCTGACCCGGGCTGGCTGCATGCTGGGTCATGTCCAGCCCCCTGCCCCACATACTACACAGGGGTGAGGGCAGCCCCCCAGCTCAGCGTTGCCCTGCACCGTGTGGGGGGGCCCTGCTGGATGTTTTAATGGGACTGGCTGCTCTGCTCTCTTCTTCCTTCCTATGCCAGGCTGCCTGGGCAGGAACTGCCCCCCCACACACACGTCAGCTCCCTGGGGTGCCCAGTGGGGTTGGGGGGGTTGTACCCTCAGTCAATGGCTGGGTAACGCTCATTTCCCCCCATGGGGATAGCCCTGGCCACATCAGGCACAGGGGGGCCCTGCAGCTGCGTTCTGTGCTGACCACGCTATGTAGCAGAGCCCCCTGCCCCACAAGGCCTGGCACCTGCCCAGCTGTGACGTAATCCCTGGGGAGCCCCTGCTGTCCTCTAGGCAGGGCTCAGCTGGGGGCCAGGCCAACCTTTCTCAGCCCCTCCCCTGAACTCGGCTGCTGGATGTGGGGCAGGAAGAGCAGCTGCCGTGTTTCTCCTGGGAACACAGCCCCTCTGCACAGTGATCACTGACTGCTCCACTGCCTCTGCCAAGAGCCCCCCCCCCCCAACACCAGCCCTTGCCCTGAGGCATCACTGACCTCCGAGGGGAGCCCTGGTGGAGCATCTCCCGTGGCTATAGGGACCAGGCCTCGGGAGTCTTCCCCTGAGCAGCCCCTTCTAGTCCTGCTGAATTCAGGGCAAGGGGGCTGGCCTGGTGTGAGGCCGGGGCCCTGGCAGCAGGCTGCTGGGGGCTGGGGGCAGCGCTGGCTCTCCTCAGCCCGGGCCTTTCGCTGGCATACGCTGCCCGAGATGCTCAGTGCAGACACTTGGACACACGGGGAGCTGCTTCCCCTCCAGCCCTGGGTGCTGCTGGGTCTTGTGTAGTGGGTAACGGCTGCAGCCGGGCAGGTAGCAGGCCAGGGCCTGTGGCTGCTGTCTCCCTGCACCCTGAGTGTGCGCCTGGCCCGGCTGGGGCACTCAGGAGTGGGGGGGGAGGGGGGCGAAAGGAAGCTCTGCAGGGCTCGAGCTTTCTGGCTACTAAGTGCTGCCTCGGGAGAAATAAAGTCCTACCCAAAAGCGGGGGGTCCTTGGTCTCTTTCATGGGGGGAGGGGCCCTGCCTTGGGCTGCGCTGAGTCCAAGAGCCTGACTCCTCTGGCCCACATCCCCCACAAGCAGTACCTGGCCTGCTGCCAGGGCCACTGGGCCAAGAGCACTCACTAGGAGCTGTGGGGCTGGGAGGAAGGGGCCTGAGCTCCCAGCTCTGATCTCTCCCCCTCCCGCTTCCCCAGCTCTGTGCCAGGCTGCGGTGATGGCTGGCAGCAGCAGGGGTCCAGGTGGCTGCAGGTGATGCCAAGGAGCGGAGACTGCATCCTGCCCCAGTGCTGCTCCTGGCCTAGCCCCCTTCCCCTGAGCAGCCCTGGCCGTGGGTGCCATCTGGGGCCGCTCCCTGAGCCCACACTGGGAGTCACTTTGTGTTCTCGGGCCTTGACCCGCTTTCAGTTGAAGCGAAGCTGCTGCTGGTCGGTGCAGACTCCAGCAGCTGGTGCTCAGGAAATGTCCCAGGGAGTTTCCTGCCCTGTGGTGGGGTGGGAGGAGGGGACACAGGCAGCCCCTCTGAGCAGCTTGTTCCCATTAGGACTGCAGGGCCAAGCCCAGGCCTTCCCCCCCTTGCTGAGTGCAGGGCTGGGAGCATCTGCAGTGAGGGGCCTGGCAGGGCCTCTCCAGGAGCAGGTCACTGACCTCAGGGCAGGGCCTCTGCCCCCTTTCTCCTGAGCGCAGCTCCTGCCTGTCAGTCAGTGCCAGCAGATCTCCCTGGCTGATGCTGCACTGCAGCCTTGTTCCCCTGCCTGCCCCACCATGCTCCTGCCCGGGTGAAAGCGCTGCCAGGCCCCGAGGGGCTGGCTACAGCCACGCACAATGGGCAGGGAGCGCTGAGCGGATCAGTGCCCCTGTGTCCAGCTGGCCCCAGGGGCCTTGTGTAGCTGTGGCTGACAGAGCCAACGAGGCTGTGGGGATGGGCAGCCACAGGAGGCCCCTGGCTGGGCAGCGGACCCCTCCAGGCCGGGCCTGTTCCAGTCACCCACTGGGCAGCTGCTTCTGACCCCACTGGCAAGCGATGTGGCTGCTGTCAAACTGCCTCAGGGGAGCGCGGTGCCCCAGGTGCCCAGGCAGCACTGGCAATCCCTGATGCGGGAGGGCACTGGTGCCATGGCAGAGAACCCTGGCTAGGGGCAGCCAGACTGCGTCCCTCACTGCCCCTCCAGGGCGTGGGGCTGCCACCCCCTGCATGGGGCTTCCCAACACCTCCCACCCTTCCTGCCAGTGGCTGCCTGGCTCCTGGTGCCCTGCTGGTTGGTGTTCAGCAGGGGGGAAAGCACTGCCAAGGCTCCCCCACATCCGCACCCCCTGCCGCCCCAGCCCCCCCTGCACCCCCTGCTGCCCCAGCCCTGGGTCCCCCCCGCACCGCCTGCCGGCCCAGCCCTGGGTCACTTGGGACTCGCTCCCGGGGCCGGCCCTCAGCATCCTGCTCATGACACTAGCAGGGACCGAAGCTGCAGCCACCCGACTCCTCCCTGGCGCCCAGGGGGGCCTGACTCCGCCCGCTCCCCCCTCGCCTCCAGCCGGTCCGGCGCTGGCAGGGTCGGGGAAAGCAGCGAGGGTCCCGGGCCGCGCCTCAGCCCAGGGTCCCTCCAGCCGGGGCTCCCGCCTCCAGGACTGGCCGGGACCCGGGAGGGCAGAGCCGGGGGGACCGCCCGGGCAGGGCCGCCCCAGAGGGAGCGGGACGCGGCCCGGGCACCGGTCCCCTCTATGGCCCCGCTGCTGCTGCTGCTCCTGGCCGCCCTGCCGCAGCCCCTGGGCGGCTCGGGCCGCTTCGCCCAGCCCCGGCTGCGGCGCTGGGGGGCGGCCGCCCTGCGATACCTGCAGGGGGCTCCGTGCGCCCCGCGGGGCGGCCCCGAGCCCGAGTGCCCCGCGCTCTACGTGTCGGAGCCGGCCCGGCCCGGCCACAAGCTGCGGGCTCTGTTCCCCGACGGCTCTGCCGCGGCCAGCGACGCCAACCGGGGCGGCCCCGGGGCGCCCCCCGCGCACGACGCGCTTCTGCTGCTGGACCCGAGCCCCGGCGCCAGCTTCGGCCACCCGCTGCGGCTCTTCCAGCTGGACTTCGGCGTCAGCCGGCGGCGCTGCCGGGGCCCGGACCGCGTATATCTGGGTGAGCCCGGCCGGTCGCGGCCGCCCCCTTCCCGCCCCAGCCCCCCCCATGTCCCCTCTGTGCCCCGCTCTCCGTCCGCCCGCGGTCCCGCCCCAGCCTCAGCCCCCCCATGTCCCCTCTGTGCCCCGGTTCCGCCCCAGCCCCTTATGTCCCTTCTGTGCCCCGGTCCCGCCCCAACCCCAGCGCCAGCTGTGCCTCGATCCCCGGTCCCGCCCCAGGCCCATGTCCCCTCTGTGCCCCGATCCCCGGCCCCGCCCCAGCCCCCCATGTCCTCTCTGTGCCCCGGTCCCGCCCCAGGCCCATGTCCCCTCTGTGCCCCGGTCCGGTCTCAGCCCCAGGTCCCCTCTGTGCCCCGGTCCCGCCCCAACCCCATGTCCCCTCTGTTCCCCGTTCCCTGTCCGACCCCGGTCCCGCCCCAGCCCCCCATATCCCCTCTATGCCCCGGTCCTCGCCACTGCCCCGATGTTCCCTCTGTGCCCTGTCCCGGTCCCGCCCCAGCCCCCCATGTCCCCTCTGTGCCCCGCCCCCGGTCCCCGCCACAGCCCCCATGTCCCCTCTGTGCCCCGCTCCCGTTCCCTGGACCCCGCCCCAGCCCCCCATGTCCCCTCTGCACCCCGCTCCCCGGCCCCCTTCGAGCCCGGACCGGACCCTCGTGGCCCCGAGCCCGGCTCCTGCCCCCCTTCCAGCCCGGCCGGGCCCGCTGCTGCCCCCGGTCCCCGGCCCCCCTTGTGCCTCCGAGCCCAGCTCGGTCCGATCTCCTCCGACCCAGCAGCGCCCGCGGCCCCTTTTCTCCCCGCGACTCAGAGCGATGGGGCAGATCGCGGGCGCGCCCCGGGAAGAGGAGGTTCGCTAGATTTGCCGGCGCAGCCCCCTTGCCCCGCCTGTCTGTCATGGGGCAGCCGGGCCCCCGGGTGCTGCCTGCACCTATCCGAGCCTGGGCAGGTCCCGGCTCCGCGGCGCTGGGGCCACCCGAGCCAAGGCGAGAAATGGCCCCGTGTCCTGCCCTGGAAGCTGAGCCCGGCCAGTGGCGGGGCTGGTGCCTGTAGCCCAGGGACGGGGCGTGCGCAGGCTGCGGCCGCTGCCTCCCCCGGGGGCTGCAGAGAGGGCCGGGGGCGGGCTGGCCCCAGTGCCCGTGGGCGGGTCTAGGGGGCGCTGTGCGCGGGGAGCGGGCTGGGGCTCAGTAGGGGCCGCTGTGCGCAGGGGGCGGCGGCGGGCGCTCTCCCTGGCAGTCTGGGCTGGCCCGGTGCCCGTGGGGGGCGCTAGGGGGCGCTGTGGGCAGGGGGCTCTCCCTGGCAGTCTGGGCTGCCCCGGTGCCCGTGGGCGGCACTAGGAGGCGCTGTGCGCCGGAACGGGTGGAGGCTCAGTAAGGGGCGCTGTGCGCAGGGGGCTGGGCGGGGGGCGGCTCTCCCTGGTAGTCCGGGCTGGCCTGGTGCCCGTGGGGGGCGCTAGGGGGCGCTGTGCGCGGGGAGCGGGGGCTCAGTAGGGGGCGCTGTGCGCGGGAGGGAGGGGGCTCTCCCTGGCAGTCTGGGCTGCCCCGGTGCCCCTGGGGGACGCTAGGGGGCGCTGTGCGCGGGGAGCGGGGGGGGCTCTCCCTGGCAGTCTGGGCTGGCCCGGTGCCCGTGGGGGGCGCTAGGGGGCTCTGTGCGTGGGGAGCGGGGAGTAGGGGGCACTAGGGGGCTCTGTGCGTGGGGAGTGGGGAGTAGGAGGCTCTCCCTGGCAGTCTGGGCTGCCCCGGTGCCTGTAGGGGGCGCTAGGGGTCTCTGTGCACGGGGAGCGGGGAGTGGGGGGCGCTAGGGGTCTCTGTGCACGGGGAGTGGGGGGCGCTAGGGGTCTCTGTGCACGGGGAGCGGGCAGGGGCTCAGATGGGGGCGCTCTCCAGCACTAGATGTGAAGGGGCCGATTCTGCCCCACACCGTGGCTGGTGCGATGCGTCCCAGGCTCTGGCCGCATGGGTCACCGTGTTGCTCAGCTCTGCCCACCCATGCGCAGACCAGCCCCCCACAGCGTGCGCTCGCCCCACAGGCAGCTACGAGTGCCTGACCCTGGCCCTGCGGAGCCGCTGTGAGAACCAGACGAAGCGGCGCGGGCGCGGCGGGCAGGGCACGCGGGAGGCGCCGCCGGTGGGGGACTGCGAGATTCACTTCCTGCCCTTGGTGGTGGCGGCGCAGGACCCCAAGCGGCAGCAGAGGCTGCACTGTGTAGGTGGGTGTGCGGGGAGCCTGGGGGGCGGCAGCGAGGGGCAGCTCTGGCACCAGCTTGGCTCCTCTGCACAGAGAATGCACTTCCCCGCACCCGGGGCCCTGGTGCGGGGCCCACCCCGGGTTCCTGGCCGCTGGGGCGCGGGGCCCACCCCGGGTTCCTGGCCGCTGGGGCGCGGGGCCCACCCCGGGTTCCTGGCCGCTGGGGCGCGGGGCCCACCCCGGGTTCCTGGCCCGCAGCCATGGCTGCTGGGCCCACACCAGGTTCCTGGCCGCTGGGGCATGGGGCCCACCCCGGGTTCCTGGCCGCTGGGGCGCGGGGCCCACCCCGGGTTCCTGGCCGCTGGGGCGCGGGGCCCACCCCAGGTTCCTGGCCGCTGGGGCATGGGGCCCATCCTGGGTTCCTGGCTGCTGGGGCGCAGGGCCCACCCCGGGTTCCTGGCCCGCGGCCATGGCTGCTGGGCCCACCCTGGGTTCCTGGCCGCTGGGGCATGGGGCCCATCCCGGGTTCCTGGCCCCAGCCTTCCCGGGCCCTGCTAGTGCAGGAGGCTGTTCCCTGGGCACCCTCGGCCGGCGCTCTGACCCCAGTGCTCCTCTGCACCATTCTCACTCAGCCATTGCGCTGCCATGAGCCTGTGGGTGCTCCCCTCCCGTCTGTCTGTGGGCCCTGCCCCGCCTCTGTCTGTCTGTGGGCCCTGCCCCACCTCTGTCTGTCCGTCTGTGGGCCCTGCCCCGCCTCTGTCTGTCTGTGGGCCCTGCCCCCTCCGTCTGTCTGCCAGTCCTGCCACATCTCACCTGTTGCTTTTCCTGGCAGAACTGCCAGGATTCAGCCCGTGTCCGCAGCCGCTCCCCGTGGTCAGCCCCGGCCCCGCGGCCGCTCACTGCGAACTGGACAAGAACACGCGCCGGTGCCACCGGCAGCAGCTGCCCTCCCACAAGTCCTGCCGCGTGTACCAGACCTGCGACCACGCCGTGCTCATTTCAGGTGTGGCCCCAGGGTGGGGAACGGGCCATGCTCCTGCCCCTCTAGGGGGCCCGGGCTCTGATGCAGCCCCAGGGCAGGGGCCTGGCTGGCTCAGGGGGGCAGGGAATGGGACACAGGGCCCTTCCCCTCTGAGCCAGCCCCATAGACCGGGGGTTAAAGGCATTTCCCAGCTGGGGGCCCTGTGGGACGTGGGTTGGGCTGGGGCGTCGCCAGGCCAGATCCCTCTATCAGCCCCCAGAGAGGCGCAAGGCTGAGTGGGTCTCACCCCCTGGCCATGCGGGAGAGCGGCCTGCTCCAGGCTCTTTTCTGGGGCTGAACGGGGTTTGCCCTTGCCCTCTCCTGGCGCTGAGGGGCTGAGTCCTGCTGCTGGGAGCTGGGCGCCCCATCAGAGCCCGAGTGGCATGGTGCCTCCCCCACATCCCATTGGCAGGTGCTGCCAGGCTCTGGCCCCTCCCTGCCCAGCCGCCCGAGCCCCGTGCTGCCCTTAACGCTGTGCCCCCTCACCCCGCAGGCGGCTGGCAGGACCAGATCACCTACCCCCACCACGCCCACAACCTGTGGCTCTTCGCCCAGATGCTGCGGCGGAACGGTTTCCGGCAGGAGAACATCAAGGCCTTCTTCGCGGGCGACGGCCAGGCGGCAGGTCAGGGCCTGCGGCCCCAGGGGTGGCTGGGGGCTTGAGGGACTCCCCGGTGGGAGGGATGGGTACCATGCCATGGGGAACCCCCGTGGGTCACCCCCGACCCTTCCAGCAGGGGCTAAGTGGGGCATTGAGCACCAGCACTGGCCTTGACGCTGGGTCTCAGGGCGCTGCCTCCAGGTGCAGAGAGGAGACCCCGGGGACTGGGCCCAAGTGAACCATCGCTTAGGGCATTGATTGGCACAGCCCCTCCCCCTCCTGCAGCTGGCACCAGCCTTCTCCCTCCCCCCCTTCAGCCCCAGACTGGCGCAGCCCTTCAGGGCAGGGGAGAGGTGGGGCAGTGCCCAGTCACAGGGGGTTGAGCTTGGTGCAGGAGGGGGCTCGGTGGGGACCAGGCCAGGGGCATGATGCAGGGTGTGGTGACAGAGTTGGGGCTGTATCAGCAGGCAGGAGGTGGCTGGGGGAGGCCCAGGAAGCCGGAGGGGGGTCTCTGGGCGGGCACTGCCCGAGGCCTGACAGGTGTTTGTGCCCTCCGCCCCCAGTGGCTGCAGAGGTGGGCGACGTGTATCCAGCCACGGAGAAGCTGCTGATCCGCAGCCACCTGGCGCTGGTGTGCCGCACACGGCACTGCGCCGACTCGCTGGTGCTTTACCTGAACAGCCCCACCCGGAGCGACGGCACCATGCTCCTGTGGGACACCAACAAGAACGGCATCGTGAGTGGGGCGCTGCACGGGCACCCCCCAGCTGGGACCCCCGGCATCCCTGGGGTGGTGAGGGGTTCTGCAGCCAGGAGATGCGGGGTGACTCCGTGGCTCTGTGTCCCCCTCTGCTGCCCCCAAGGTGGGGCTGAGAGAACCAGCCTCCCCATTGATCTCCAGGTGGAGGTGAGCTCGCTGCCCTCCCCCCTTCCCTCTGATCTGCTGCACTTCAAAGGCCCCGGCTTGGCACTTTCATCTGCGCTGGGTGGGTGGGCAGGATCACCCCCCTTAATCCCCCCTTTCAAGTGCTGGGCTGCTGGAATTCCCTTGATCTGCCTGGAGTCTCCATGCAGCTGGCATGTGTGTGGGGGGGCCCCTCGGTGCTGTGGGCAGGCGGGGGAAGGCACTGACGGGCACGCTCTCCCCCCTCCCTCCCCCGCAGGCTGACCCCAAGGAGCGCTACCCTGTGGCCGAGCTCCTGGCCGACCTGGAGGGCTGCAGTGCCCGCAGGGTCTTCCTCTTCCTCGACCAGAGCTACCCGGGCCTGCTGGCCAAGAAGCTGCTGGCGTCCGGGCGGCACGGAAACGTGGTGCTAGTGAGCGGCCAGCGGGGCTCTGACTTCGCCCGGGGCTCGGCCTTCAGCGAGTTCTGGGCTCGGCTGCAGCCCGACCAGTGCCTGCTGCAGCACCTCCTGCAGGTGGGTCCGCAGGGCGGGGGGCAGTGCCAAGGGAGATGCCACCAGAGGGCATGTGGCACCAACCCCACAGGAGATGCCCACATCACACGGTGCAGGCCTATGCCCGCCTTGGAGCTGCCCCTTGGGCATGTCGGAGAGTGGCACCAACCTCCAGCATGCAGGGGGATGAGTGGTACAAGTCTGCAGCACTGACACCAGGGGGTCCCCTGTCCCTGGGGTCCCCCGCTTCACTGGGGATTGGCACAAGGAGGCAGCACGTCCAGGGAGCGGGTGTCCATGAGCAGCCTCTGGTGCCCGGGCCGGGGATCAGGACAGCTGGGGGTTTGTCCAGGGGTAGCGCGGTTTCCCCAGGCTTTGGGCACCCACCCGGGGGACTCCCAGAGCAAACTCGGCACCCCTAGGAGCCCCCTAGGCCCTGACGCTGCCTCCCTCACTACCCCAGGCGGGCCCACGGGCAGCCGGCTCCTCTCCTGGGGCCACGCTGCAGCTGCTCAACGTGACCCTGGCCGGGGCGCCCTGCCACAACACCCCGGCGCTGACGGAGGACGAGCGCAGGAGGGAGTTCCTGGGCTGCCAGAACCTGCCCACCATGCTCTGGTACCAGGCCGCACACACGCAGCAGCAGCAGGATGACGACTGAAGCCAGTTCCCATCCCTGGTTCCTGCTCCCTGCAGAGCCCCCCACGCCCGCTCAGAGCCAGCCGCAGGGGCCGTGCCCCCTCCCAGGCATCAGCCACAGCGCCAGGCCCAGCTGGGATGAGCAGCCAGGGGCGGGAGGGCAGCATTCAGGCTCCGAAAGGGCCCTTGGCACGTGCCAGGCGGGGCCAGGGAGGGGACCTGCTGTACCTCACCCACTCCCTCAATAAAGAACCAGTTCTGTCCGTCCGTGTGGAGCCGTTTAAACCTCTCAGCGCCTGCCCGCGGACGCCGGGGTTCTGCACATGCTGGCATTCCTCCTGCACAGCTGAGAAGCAGGGGGTGGGCAGGACTCCTGGGTTCCATGCTCAGCTCCCCCGGGGGCACTGTCCCTCACTTGCTGGTTATCACCTGAAAAGCGCTTTCAGCTGCCGGATTGTGGGGTGGGGTCGGAGGGATCGCTCCTTCCACACTGCTCCTGTGAGAACTGCGCAGGGTCGGCTCTCGCGGGGCCCCCCAGCATGTCTGGGGCAGGGCCCCTGAGAACGGCCCGCGCTGGGTGACCTGCTGAACTCCCTCCCCCCTCCCTCCCCTCCCCAGGCTGAGTGCAGATTCTCCAGGAGCCCCGTCTGGAGCCAGGCCTGGCCTCCCCCCACCCAATCCAGAGAGCTGGGCCTGCCCCCCCCAGACAACACGGAGCCGGAGCCCAGAGCTGGCCACAAGCAGTTTACAAGATTCAGCAACAAGAGACATCAAATCAAAACTTGAAACCCAACCAACTCCCTGTTCTGACCCCCTAGTGCCCCGCTCCAGGGCTCTGTCCTGGGGGGCAGCACCTCCCCCCTCCCCAGTGCAGCCGCGAGCCTCCCGTAAAGAGCGGTGTCCTGGGACAAGGCCAGCCAGAAGGGCTCCCCCGCCCCGTCCTGACCTCGGGCAGCCTGGCAGCGGCCCCGGAGCCGGGGCGAGCTGTAGCAGCAATGCCGGGGGTGCACAGTCCCAGCATGCAATGCTCTGCTGGCTGCACCGTCACCACCCATGGCGGGGGGTGGGGGTGCAGTGGGCTGCCCATGTGCCCAGCAGGGATCCAGGCTCATAGGGGGTCCCTGGGCCAGGACGCGACTCGCCCAGTTTGGCCACTCACCATACAGCAGGAACAGTGGAGCCAGTCCCCCGCTGCCCCCCGCTGCGGGAAGGTGCCACGGCTCTGAAACAAGCCGAGATAACACAGCCTGAGGGGCTGGCATGCCGCCCGATGCCAGCCACAGCGCGGGGGTCTGGGGCAGCTCTGTGCTGCTGGCGCTGCCCGAAGTCCCCTGGCTCCTGCCTGTGCTCACGGACCCTTCCTGGGGGCCGCCGGCAGCTTCTCGGAGCTGCGATCCTTGCTCTCTGTGTCGGAGTCGGACGCGTCCCCAGCCTGCTGCTGCTGCCACATCCCAGCGTAGACGCCACCCTTCTGCAGCAGCTCCTCGTGCCTGCGGGAGAGCCAGGGCTCAGGGGGCTGCAGCTCCAGCCTGCCCTGTCCTGCCCCGGGCGCTGGACGGCCCCTGCTCTGCCCCTGCAGCTCCAGCCTGCCCTGCCCGGGGAGCTGCCCAGCCCCTGCTCTGCCCCCTGCCGCTCCAGCCTGCCTTGCCCTGGGCACTGGCCAGCCCCTGCTCTACCCTCTGCAGCCTGCCAGGCCCCCAGCCTTGCCCCCTGCAGCTCCAGCCTGCCCTGCCCCGGGAGCTGCCCAGCCCCTACTCGGCCCCTGGAGCCTGCCCTGCCCCTGCTACCCCTCTCTACACCCTGCCCTTCTCCCTGCTGATGGGCTCTGCCCAGCCCAGGGCACATTGGTGAAGTCCCCACCCCTGGCCAGCAGCCGACGGACCCATGCTGTGACCATCCCACCGGGCACAAGCCGCCCGCCATGGCCAGCATGGGACCAGGGAGCAGCCAGGCACCTGGTGCCAGCCCAGGGGCAGCTGTGTCTCCCAGGGTGGGCCTGGGACCCGCCTGTGGTTGTGTCAGTACGTTACCTTCCGCGCTCCACAATGCGCCCGTCCTTGAGAACCAGGATCTGGTCGGCGTTGACAACCGTGGAGAGCCTGGGGGGAGACAGTACGTTACCAGCGCATGAGCAGAGCCCCCCCCCCGCCCCAATCCTAGCCACCACCAGCCACACCTGGCCCAAGGTGACCAAGCTCCCAGGGCCTGCGACGCCCCCGCCTCGCTTGGCACAGGGGTGCCCTGCACAGGTCACAGCCCCGAGCCAGTCCTGTGCCCCAGCCCATCTTGCCACCCGGAGTGCTGCTGGCACTCCCTGGCCCCACCCAGCCTGTCCTTTCAGCCCCTCTGCTCCTGCCCCACCAGGTGCACCCCACAGAACTCGCTGGCCCCTTTCTGCACCACCCACTCCCCACACAGCCAGTGGTGCCAGCCTTGCCCACCCCAGCTCCTGACAGTGAGCGCCGCGACACCACAAAGAGCGCAGCCGCCCCCACGCTCGTGCTGCCGTGGGCACCAGCACCACACGCTGCTCCGCCCCAGTGACTCGGCCTGCCCAGCCTCGCCGGCTCCAGGACCCGCTGCCGGGGCCCAGCAGCTGCTGGATACGGCTCCTGGCCAGCCACGGCACAGCAAGGCCATCAGTCACCGTCACCACGGGCTGGGGACGCTCCGCCTCGCCTGCCAGGGGCCAGGGTGGGACCCTACCCCACGCTCTGGGCCAGGCTGTGCCCCAGGGCTTCGTGCCCGCTGCCCCCACCTCCTTCCTTTGCTCACTCCCCACCGTGCCCCCCCGGGGCAGACACTGCAGACGTGCCCAGAACCTGCAGAAGGGCACCAACACCCCATGTCCCAGCTCCGTGGGAGGCCCCGTGCAGCCAGGCCCAGCGGCTCACGGGGTGACGCTCCCTCCCCTGGCCAGCACACGCCGTGGGGGCAGGCCTGGCGAAGATGGAGGCCCAGGCAGGGTTATGGATCCAGGGACAGGATCAAAGAGGTCTGGCTCCTTCTCAGTGGGCAGCTGGGCCCACCCAGCCAAGCTCACACCATGTGTTTCTCATCGGAGGTGAGGGCAGTGACAGCTGGGCTCTGTACCCCCCGCCACACATGGAAGCCCCCCAGCAGACACGGGGCTTTGGGCAACACTGACCCCCACCCAGGCTGGATCCTGAAGGACAGGGGCTCCAAGCACTCTCCTTCCTCAGCTGCTCTCCACCCATTCGCACGGAGACCCTCTCCCCAGACAGACACCAGTCAGAGCCCGACCCATGGCAGTGACCCCCCCCAGCTCGCACAAGGTGCCCTGTTCCCCAGCATGTCGGGCCCCGCTGACCCCTGTGCCAGCCCCCACTCTACTAGGGCTGTTCGGAGGCCCCCCCTGCAGTGTGGCACTAGGGGAGGCTGTGCTGCAGGGAGGGGTCACTAGGGGGTACGCCCCCCACAGTCAGTGCCAGCCCCAGTGTGGCTGTGGCACAGCAGAACTCTCGCTACCCCCCCAGGGTGCGGTAACAGCCCCCCAGGGAATGCTCCCCCAGCCCTTGGGCCTGCAGGGCTCCCGCCTCCCTCCCCTGATCCCGGCAGCCCGTGCAAAGTCCTGCCCCGTTCCCACCTGTGGGCGACGACGATGGTGGTGCGGTTGGCGCAGACCTTGGCCAGCGAACCCTGGATGTTCCTCTCTGTCTCGGTGTCCAGTGCCGACGTCGCCTGCGTGCCAGGCACAGTGTGTGGGAGGGGCTGTGGTGCCACGTGGTACCCGCCCTGTATTGCCCTGTGTCACGCAGTACCTGCCCAGTGCCATGCAGTACCCGCCCTGTCTCCACTGTGCTGCCCTGTGTCACAATGTACCTGCCCGGTGCCATGCTGTACCTGCCCTGTGTCACGCTGTACCCACCATGTCACATAGTACCCGCCCGGTGCCACGTGGTACCCGCCCTGTATCCACCCTGTACTGCCCTGTCATGCTGTACCTGCCCTGTGCCCACCCTGTGCCACACTGTGCCTGCCCTGTGCCTTGCTGTACCTTCCCTGTGCTATGCTGTACCCGCCCTGTACCTACCCTGTACTGCCCTGTGCCCTGCTGAACCCACCCTGTGCTGCGCTGTACCCGCCCCCCTCCTGCAGCTGACCATAACCCACCCAGCCATGGTGCCAAGTGTCTGGCAGAAGCTGCCCGCAGTGCAGCAGCTCAGCACTGTGAGCTGGGTCGGCCGCCAGGCCCAGGCCTCGCTCAGAGCTGGTGCCCCGAGCAATGAGGGCGGAGATGTGGGGAGTGAGAAGCACCTGAGAGGGAAGTGGGGCACTCGGAGGGCCTGGCATTCGCTGATGGCGGGAAGAGGAGGACCCTGGGGGATGAGGGATGGTGATTGCTGACAGAGTGATGGGGGGTGAAGGGCTGATGAGGGGAGGGGGCCCTGTGGGTAACAGGGAGAGCGGCTGATGGGATGATGGGGGGCAGGGCCCCGTAGGAGGCAGGGAGAGGGCTGATGGGTTGACTGGGGCAGGGGCTGTGGGGGGCAGGGCCCTGTAGGGGGCAGGGAGGGGGCTGATGGAGTGATGGGGGTAGGGGCTGTGGGGAGCAGGGAGGGGGCCGAGGGGGCAGGGAGAGGGGCTGATGGGGTGATGAGGGGCAGGACCTCGTAGGAGGCAGGGAGGGGGCTGATGGTGTGACAGGGGCAGGGGCTGTGGGGGGCAGGGCCCTGTAGGGGGCAGGGAGGGGGCCGAGGGGGCAGGGAGAGGGACTGATGGGGTGATGGGGGGCAGGACCCCGTAGGGGGCAGGGAGGGGGCTGATGGGGTGATGGGGACAGGGGCTGTGGGGGGCAGGGCCCCATAGGGGCAGGGAGGAGGCCGATAGGGGGCCGGGGGTTCCCAGTTACCTCGTCCAGCAGGATGATCTGCGGGCCCTTAAGGATCGTGCGTGCGATGGCCACTCTCTGCTTCTCCCCCCCGCTCAGCTTCAGGCCTCGTTCCCCCACCTGGGTCTCGTAACCTGTGGGGCACAGAGCCAGACGCGTAGGACCCGGCCCCCCGCTGCCAGCGCCACGGGGCCAGGCTGGCCTCTCCTCCCTCACCCCTCGTGCCCCCCGATTCCTCACTGCTCCCCCGGGCACTAGGGAGCCAGGCCCTTCGCCCCCCAGCCAGGCAGGGGCAGGGCCGCCCCCAGGGAGCGAGGCAGGGAGTCCCCAGAGAAAGCAGCTGGCACCACTGGACCCAGCTGAGCCCCCGGGAAGGAGGCAGGGTTAACGGCACGTCCCAGCTTCCCTGGGCTGGCTCCAGGGGCTCCCAGCGGGGTCGGCCAGCCCTGGGCAGTTCGGGTGTGATGCAGCAGGGCCCGGGAGGCCGCGCGCGGCGGGACGGACTCACCCTCGGGGAAGGAGAGGATGCGGTCGTGGATGTCGGCGGCGTGGGCCGCCTGGCGCACCTCCTCGTCGGAGGCGGTGATGCGCCCGTAGCGGATGTTGTTGCAGATGGAGTCGTTGAAGAGCACCGTGTCCTGGGGCACCACCCCAATGTGGGTGCGCAGCGAGGCCTGCGTCACCTGAAGGAGAGCCCCGGCCATGCCCATCAGCGCGGGCACGGGGGCAGCTGAGCCAGCCCCAGCCCTGCTCTCCCTGCCGGCCTGGCCGAGCCTGGGGCTTCTGGGGGCTGCGTCAGGCTCCCCCAGGAGCTGCCGAGCTGGCCCCGGTCCTGCTCCCCCCGCCGGCCTGGCCAAGCCGGAGCCCCAAGGCCCTCGGTCCCCCACAGGGAGGCCAAGCTCTCAGTGACTCATCGCTGGGGCCCCCCAGCTGGTCCCCCAGCCCCCCACCTCAGCCTGCCCACGGAGCACAAATGAAAGAAGCCCCCCCTCCCACCGTGGGGGGCTGCGGTAACACAGGAAGCCTTTGATCTGGCCCCCTGAGCACTTCAAAGGGGGCTGGCCGGGCCTGGGCCCCCTCCCCATCCTCAGCAGCTAATTGAAGCCAGGCTGGGAGCTGGCCTGCCCCGTTAGCCGTGGCATCTGGGCTCTGCCCCCCAACTCCGGCTGGAAATGGGGGAGGGGTCCCACAAAGCAGGCCAAGTTCCTGGGGGAGCACGTGGCCCCCGACCTGCCCTTGGCAGGAGACACTCAGACCCCCCTCCTGGGGCCCCCACGGCGCTGGCACCAGGGGCTGCGGGACAAACCCAGATGGTGAAGGCCTGGCAGGCTCCCCCCCATGCCAGCACTGGGCCTGGCCTGCCCTAAGCACCCTTGGGGGCTGGGGCTCCCGGACAGATCCATTCCATCGGGGAGCCAGCAGCTGTCTCACCCCCCTGCCGGCCGGGGCTCCCTTCCTTCAACGCTGGGGCTGCTGGGAGGTGACACCGTCCATGCCCAGCGCGTGACCAGGGGGGCTGCGCCTCGGGGGCTGCGGGTGGGTGGGGCAGGGTATGGGGGTGCCTGGGGGGCAGGGTACAGGGAAGGCATCTGCCCCGGAGCCCTGGTACCCCGCAAGCAGGAGCAAACACGAGCCAGACCTTAGCCACAGGGCGTCCCTGACCAGCCCGGGAAATGCGAGATGGCTGGGCCCCAACGGGTAGGGATCGGCCCAGCATAGCTTCGTCAGCTGCTGGGACGACGGGCGCTTGGCACTGGGGCAGATGCCTTCCCTGTACCCTGCCTCCCAGGCACCCCCATACCCTGCCCCAGGCACCCCAGAGCCCCACACACCCTCCCTGTACCCTGCCCCAGGCACCCCCAGAGCCCCTCACACCCTCCCTGTACCCTGCCCCAGGCACCCCCAGAGCCCCTCACACCCTCCCTGTACCCTGCCCCCCAGGCACCCCCATACCCTGCCCCAGGCACCCCAGAGCCCCACACACCCTCCCTGTACCCTGCCTCAGGCACCCCCAGAGCCCCTCACGTCCTCCCTTTACCCTGCCCCAGGCACCTCCATACCCAGGTGCCTCACACCCTCCCTGTACCCTGCCCCAGGCACCCTCAGAGCCCCTCACACCCTCCCTGTACCCTGCCCCACGCACCCACAGAGCCCCTCACACCCTCCCTGTACCCTGCCACAGACACCCCCAGAGCCCCTCACACCCTCCCTGTTCCCTGCCCCAGAAACCCTCAGAGCCCCTCACGCCCTCCCTGTACCCTGCCCTAGTCACCCCCATACCCTGCCCCAGGCACCCCCAAAGCCCCTCACACCCTCCCTGTACCCTGCCCCAGGCACCCCCAGAGCCCCTCAAACCCTCGCTGCACCCTGCCCCGGACACCCCCAGAGCCCCTCATGCCCTCCCTGGACCCTGCCCCAGGCACCCCCAGAGCCCCTCATGCCCTCCCTGTGCCCTGCCCCAGACACCCCCATACCCTGCCCCAGGCATCCCCAGAGCCCCTCACACCCTCCCTGTACCCTGCCCCAGACACCCCCATACCCTGCCCCAGGCACCCCCAGAGCCCCTCACGCCCTCCCTGTACCCTGCCCCAGGCACCCCCAGAGCCCCTCATGCCCTCCCTGTACCCTGCCCCAGGCACCCCCATACCTTGCCCCAGGCACCCCCAGAGCCCCTCACCCCCTCCCTGGACCCTGCCCCAGGCACCCCCAGAGCCCCTCCCCCCGTCCCTGTTCCCTGCCCCAGACACCCCCATACCCTGCCCCCTCACCTTGGCGATGTCCTGCCCGTCGATGCGGATGCAGCCGCCCCACACGTCGTAGAAGCGGAAGAGCAGGCGGATGATGGTGCTTTTCCCTGAGCCAGATGGACCCACCTGAGCATGAAGAGCACAAGGGTCAGCAGGCCAAGGTGCCGCTCACTGCGATGGGGGCTGGGGGCACAGAGGAGGCACCGTATGGACCGGCACAGGTTCCTGAGTAAAGGGAACACGTCGTGCGGAGACTCCAGTATTGCCGGGAACGGGCAGCTCTGTACAGACCAGCACCAGGCATCGTTCTGCAGACTGGCACAGGAGGGCACAGGGAGCCGGGATGGGGCAGGGGCAGGGGCAGGCTCCATACGGACCGGTCCCTACGGCCATTGGCCAATCCCATCCACACAGATCCCAGCACAAAGGTCCCCTTCTCACCAGGGCAAGGATCTGTCCAGGCATCACCGAGAAAGAGACGTCCTGCAGGATTTCCCTCCTGGGGGGAGAGAGGGGTTCAGCTGCTTCCCTCCCCATTCCCCCACGCAGCCTTCAGCACGGGGCACCGTGAGCTCCCGCATCCCGCCCTGCAGACCTGCTTCCACCCCGCACACCCCAGCCCTGTACCCGCCCTATGCCCCCCGACTCCCTCCACCCCGCACACCCCAGCCCTGTATCCGCCCTACAACCCCTCCTCCCTCCACCCCGCACACCCCAGCCCTGTATCCGCCCTACAACCCCTCCTCCCTCCACCTCGCACACCCCAGCCCTGTACCCACCCTATGCTCCCTCCTCCCTCCACCCCGCACACCCCAGCCCTGTACCCGCCCTATGCCCCCCTACTCCCTACACCCTGCACACCCCAGCCCTGTATCTGCCCTACAACCCCTCCTCCCTCCACCCCGCACACCCCAGCCTTGTATCCGCCCTATGCCCCCCTACTCCCTACACCCTGCACACTCCAGCCCTATATCTGCCCTACAACCCCTCCTCCCTCCACCCCAGCCCTGTATCCGCCCTACAACCCCTCCTCCCTCCACCCCGCACACCCCAGCCCTGTATCTGCCCTACAACCCCTCCTCCCTCCACCCCGCACACCCCAGCCCTGTATCCGCCCTATGCCCCCCTACTCCTTCCACCCCACACAACCCAGCCCTGTACCTGCCCTATGCTCCCTCCTCCCTCCACCCCGCACACCCCAGCCCTGTATCCGCCCTACAACCCCTCCTCCCTCCACCCCGCACACCCCAGCCCTGTATCCGCCCTATGCTCCCTCCTCCCCGCACACCCCAGCCCTGTACCCGCCCTATGCCCCCCTACTCCCTACACCCTGCACACCCCAGCCCTGTATCTGCCCTACAACCCCTCCTCCCTCCACCCCGCACACCCCAGCCCTGTACCCGCCCTATGCTCCCTTCTCCCTCCATCCCGCACACACCCCAGCCCTGTATCCGCCCTATGCTCCCTCCTCTCTCCACCCCGCACACCCCAGCCCTGTACCCGCCCTATGCCCCCCTACTCCCTACACACCCCAGCCCTGTATCTGCCCTACAACCCCTCCACCCCGCACACCCCAGCCTTGTATCCGCCCTATGCCCCTCTACACCCTGCACACCCCAGCCCTGTATCTGCCCTACAACCCCTCCTCCCTCCACCCCAGCCCTGTATCCGCCCTACAACCCCTGGACTGTAAACTGACAAACCTGTAAGTCTCTGGAATAGAAAGGCTTGAGAGAATTAACATGGTACACTTTAGGCTTTAGTGAGGAATTGGGAAATGCTATGAGGTAGTTTACAGCTCCCAGGCGCTCTTGGACCGTGAATGGCCCTTCCCATGATGCTTCCATCTTATGGGCCTGTTGTGCCTTTAAGACCATAACCTGGTCTCCTACCTTGAAGGACCGATCTCTGGCATGTCTGTCATACCAGGCCTTTTGCTCTTCTTGAGCATTCTTTAGGTTCTCTTTAGCAAGGGCTAAAGAGTGTCGGAGGTGCTTTGTAGGTTGCTTACAAAGTCCAGAATGTTAGTTCCTGGAGAAGGCGTAAACCCCTCCCATTGCTGCTTCACCAACTGTAATGGCCCCTTAACCTCGTGACCATACACAAGTTCAAATGGTGAAAACCCTAAACTGGGATGTGGTACAGCCCTGTAGGCAAACAGCAACTGCTGCAACACTAGGTCCCAGTTATTGGAGAATTCGTTGATGAATTTTCGTATCATGGCCCCCAAAGTTCCATTGAACCTTTCAACCAGGCCATTGGTTTGATGGTGGTACGGGGTGGCAACCAAGTGATTCACCCCAGGAGTTTCCCACAGTTTTTCCATGGTCCCTGCCAGGAAATTAGACCCTGAATCTGTAAGGATGTCAGAGGGCCAACCTACCCTGGCAAAGATGTCTGTTAGGGCCAGGCACACAGTGTTAGCCCTGGTGTTGCCTAGAGCTACTGCTTCTGGCCATCGGGTAGCAAAGTTCACTAAAGTCAGTACGTACTGCTTTCCTCTGGGCGTCTTTTTTGGGAATGGGCCCAGAATATCCACAGCTACTCGCTGAAATGGAACCTCAATTATGGGGAGTGGCTGGAGAGGGGCCTTGACCTGGTCTTGAGGCTTTCCCACTCTTTGGCATACCTCACAAGACCGGACATACTTGGCAACGTCCTTGCCCATCCCCTCCCAGTGGAAGGACTTCCCCAACCGGTCCTTGGTTCTGTTCACCCCAGCATGGCCACTGGGATGATCATGGGCTAAGCTTAAGAGCTTCTCCCGGTACTTAGTTGGAACCACCAACTGTTTTTGCGGCTGCCATTCTTCCCGGTGTCCACCAGAAAGAATTTCCTTGTATAAAAGTCCTTGGTCTATAACAAACCGGGATCGATTAGAAGAGCTGAGAGGCGGTGGGGTGCTCCGTGCCGCCGCCCAAGCTTTCTGAAGGCTGTCATCTGCTTCCTGCTCAGTCTGGAACTGTTCCCTTGAGGCTGGGGTCACCAGTTCTTCCTCAGACTGTGGACTTGGGCTTGGTCCCTCTGGAAGCGATGTAGGTGATGGGGTTGTTTCCGTTGCTGGTGAACCGCTTTCCGCTGGTGCACCTGAGGGTATTTCAGGCTCTGGCTGAGCCTTTTGGGTATGGCTGTCTGTTGCTTCTGCCAGTTCTGGCTCGCTGGCGCCCACTGGCGTTGAGTTTGAAGATGGGGTTGCAATGGCTGGTGCTGGTTGCTGTTCCAGTTCCGGGCCTGGGACTGGAGGTGCTGTGGCTGTTTCAGTGGTTGGCATGGAATCCGGGTCCACTACCTCTGTCTGGGTCTCTGGTAACACAGACGGGGCCTCTGTGGACGGCTCAGGAACAGGAATGGGTCTGGAAGCTTGCCTGGTTTGGCTACGTGTAACCATTCCCACTCTCTTGGCCCGCCTCACCTGGTTGGCCAAGTCTTCCCCCAGTAGCATGGGGATAGGATAATTGTCATAGACTGCAAAAGTCCACATTCCTGACCAGCCTTTGTACTGGACAGGCAGTTGAGCTGTAGGCAAGTCTACAGCTTGTGACATGAAGGGGTAAATTGTAACTTTGGCCTTTGGGTTGATGAATTTGGGGTCAACGAAGGATTGGTGGATAGCTGACACTTGTGCCCCCGTGTCTCTCCACGCAGTAACCTTCTTTCCGCCCACTCTCAAATTTTCCCTTCGCTCCAAGGGTATTTGAGAGGCATCCGGGCCTGGGGATCTTTGGTGTGATGGTGGTGTAATGAATTGCACTCGCATGGTGTTCTTGGGACACTTGGCCTTGATATGTCCCAGTTCATTACACTTAAAGCATCTTCCATCTGATGGGTCACTGGGCCGAGGTGAGTTACTGGAGACTGGTGAGGTTGAAGGGTAGGGTATCTGTGGCTTTACTTGGGTGGTATGTGGGGTCTTTGGCTGTCCTCGGTTGTAGGGTTTATGGTCTGTGTGCCCCCTGGGGTAATCGTTCCCCTTGACAGTAGCTTT